>NC_073745.1:183608148-184808148 GCF_029784135.1 Toxorhynchites rutilus septentrionalis
AGGGAGAGCGGAACCAGCAAAAGTTACTCGAAACGAGTCGGACGGCGTGAATTTAGTTTCTCCCCCTTCCTGGGAGACTTTGCCTAATTGGCGACAGTCCAAGATCTCGACTTCCATCGAGGGAAGCTTCTTGAACTTTCCATTTCCTTTTTTAATAAATTCACACGTCAGACCCGTTTCTGTAATCACTCCCGCAATTTCTACGTTATGGCAGGGCACGTATGCGCGATATTCTAAAATGAACCGCTTGTCGACAACAATAGCGTTAGCTTGCTTCCGATCAGCCACGACAACACGCAGTTTGTTCGGGCGAACCTTGGAAATTTCGACCACGGAGGAATAATTTTTTGTCAAATCTTTCATGATCTGAATGACATTCAGAGATTTTCCTTTAGGTTTAGGTCGGAAGAAAACAACCCATGGGCCAGTTCCAGTTGCATTTTCTGGATAAACCTTGACACGGGGTGGAGACACAACAGGAGAGGAAAGCGGGGTCGATTGTTGAGCGGAAGCGGAAACAGCAGGGTTGGGTGGCGTGATCGGGAGTTCAGCGGGAGCGGGAGCGTGAGGGGGAGCGAGAACGGGAGTGGGAGCGAGAGGGAGAGCGAGAACGGGAGCGAGAGGAGGAACGGGAGCAGGAGATTGAGGGGGTGAAGAGGAGAGGTTTGCAAATTTTCTTGAGGGGGGCTTGTTTAGGTGGGTTAATTCCTCCCCCGAAAAGACTTCTTCTGAAGGGGGAACGCGTTTAAGCGACTTCCCACCTCCCGTAGATGTGGAGGGACAGACAGTGGATTCAATCTCCATGTCAACGGGTTCTCCGCATTCTGCCATATAAAGTGGCAGATGTACAGTTTTTCAGTGATTTCTCAATCTTTTTTTCTGATTATTTCTTAAACTAAAAACCTTAATCTAATAAAAAATATACTTATATCGCACACCCGTGCGGTTGAATTAGAACAGTTCCCAGCGAACCGCGTGTCGATCGTACAGCACAGCTGCAACGGTGTATGGCTCCACAGTGCGATGATGATTTCGATGACGATGATATGGCGATAAACACGCCAGCACACAGCGCCCGCGATGCAGGTCTTCTTCCTTCCGCTTTGTTTGCTTCACACTATTGCAGTCCAAAAATCCCGTTTGGGTGAAACAATTATTTCACCAGCAGCGAAAGTAACGGTATCACAACAGTATCACAAGATAACGGTATCACGAGACGGGAGAAAATACACCCGGCGGCCTCGACTTCACGAAGACGAAAATGCAACATCTATTGTATATAAACATTTAGCGGAACCACATTTGCGGAGACTGAGCGACCCTTCGATTTGGTGGAATGAAAGGAAATCTAACTCTCCGCGGTTCTATCTTTTTTTTTTGAAATATTATGTATTCCGGCGACTTCAGTACCATGTGAGCGAGTTCTTCCGAAAGCAAGACAAGTTTGCAGTGAAAGATGTAGTAGACTTTCATCAGATAACATTGGAAAGATAATGTTTATAAATGATAAAAAAAGATGATTGTGATGGAAATTTATCAGAGAAAACCTTCAGTTAAGTAATATTTTTACTTTTCTCTGCACTGATTATTGTTAAACCAATTAACGACCAAGCTGTAAAAATAATTTTTTTGACGAAAGCCATTGTTGTGTTTTCGATAATAAACGCAAAAGGAACTCCAATGTTCAAGAATTATTTTTTTCCCATCTTCCATTTTACGGGAAATGACTGTTCGAAAAATCGAGCATTGGCCGAAATCCGCACTTTTTTTTGCAAGTACAAACATACTGTGAACTAAAAGTCACTTCAATTAGCAAATATACAATATTCATAAATGCATCTATTTTGGATTCCCGGAAGAACAAGAACAGGAGAATGGAGGTCTCTAAGTATAAATCCAAATTAATCCACCTAAGGTGAGATGTGGCATTTCTTATTTCATGTAATTTTAACTTATTACTGACAGGCTTTTTCCTTCAAACGAAAGCATATGCTGTTATTTTTATTCTTAACTGTGGAGAAATGCCAATGCTTAAAATCCAATTATCCATTTCCCGAAAAAATCGAACATTATCCAAAATCTGCAAAGTACCAGAGTACTGCTAAAAAACAATGGCATAGATGGTTGGGAGGTAATTATTCGGTCCGGCAGAAGAATATTCACACAAACAATCTCATTAGAATCCTCGTTACACGTACTGATCATTTCCTCCAGCTCCCCCACAAAAGAAATTATACGGACTGCCATCACCTAAGGTTGTTACGGACAAAAAATGATATAGATTTTCAATAATATTTGCTAAATTAATCGATATTTGCAAACATTCACAACTGAAAATGCAAGAATAAATGAAAAATCTTCCGTTTTCTAAAGCAAACAAATCAAAATGCGCAGTGGAGGTTAGATGTGTTGATGTTGATTCAGCAGAAAAAAAATGTTCGTTATTACCAACGATTTTTCGAACACTAAATTTCCCCGGCTGTTATTTTCCTATATCACAATGTATATTCTTTTGTCAAAGCAATACTGTAGAAAACTTAACATATTTTTGTATTTTATTTTTATTTTGTCGTTCTTATAGTTGTATTAGTTTAAAAAAAATAAAAGTAGTCTACAAAAGTTTGAGCGTCGCGCGCGAGACACAGATATAAAGGATATTAAATTGAAAGTTTTTTTAAGTGCCGGTCTAGGAATTTTTCGTAAAGGAAATTTTCTCGATTTCTCTGAATGAGGGTATTCATAGTCAATCCAAAACAAGGCTGGCGATTGGACTTGTGCTCTGGTGGACCACTTGGCTGCAAGGGCCTCGTCGGGACCGTATCGGCTCTGTGGCGGACATAACTGAGTATTGGCTTTTTTGGACATTGCAATTTTTTGAACTTATATCTGTAAATAAAATCAGTTCGTTTTTCATGTTTGCTAAACTGATTTCAATGTTGAAAAAAATAAATAAATTATCTTTTAGATAACTCGTCTTGCTCAAACCTCTGTAGGGGAAGGAGGCGGGACCATAATCATTTAATTTAATTTTTTTGGGGTTTTTAATTGAAATTGAAAACACCTTCCAAACATACTTGCTTTAAATCGAATTTATTATCCAATAAAGTTACTCAAAATTGAATGAAATCGATATAAGTGGTAGCTAATAAATTAAGTTATCTTTTGGTGCAAAAATATTACCATATGGTTCCTGTTCAAAGACATGAAAAATTATCAAAGTTGCTGTTCGATTTTTCGAACACTTGGCCTAAAATGGGTTAAACCTTATTTTTTACGTCTTACATTCTTCACATATCCGAATAAACCAGTTCTCGAAAAGAACCGTCGAGTCGCTCAAATGAGCCGGCTCTTTTCATTGAGCGCACGGCTCCGCTCACTGAAATGAACCGTTTTGCCCATCTCTAGTTTGAACCCGTTACGAAGATAATATTGGGTTGGAGAAAAAGAAATGTCGTATATTGTCAATATATATGACATAACTTGTGTTGTACCTATCGCATCGGGTCATATTATACGGCTATTTAAAGACGACAATCTGTGCTACAAGTTTCGTTTTGACAGTTCTGTGATTGTCCTTTTCAGTCACAAGTTATAGTGCGTCAAAGATGGAGTCCACCAAGCAAGAAATTCGCCATATTTTACGTTTTTTACTACCTGCGAGGTAAAACTGCAACGAAGGCGGCCCAAAAATATTCGTGTAGTTTATGGACCCGATACTGTAACGATTCGCACAGGACAGCGTTGGTTTGATTGATATTATTCTGGTGTAGTGGCTGTCGAAGATACACCCTGTACTGGTAGGCCAATCGTCGTGGAAACCGATAAAATCGTTGAAATCATCCAAGTAGACCGGCATGTGAGCATCGCTCGATTGGCCAGGAACTGGGTATAGACCATAAAACCGTTTGCAACCATTTGTTGCAATGTTATCCTGTATTCGTAAATTGTTAGAGAAAATGATTCTACTTCGTTTGGACAAGTGGGTCGAAACGAACAATTTGCTGTCAAACGCAGTTTGGCTTCCGCCGAGGTAAAGGGACAAATGATTATCTCGCGCTGCTATCTTCTGAAATCCAAATCGCATTTGCTCGCAAAGAACAAATGGCTTCCGTTTTTCTCGATATCAAAGGGGCATTTGATTCAGTTTCCATGGAAATTCTCTCAGAGAAGCTTCATAATCGTGGACTTTCACCAATTCTCAATAATTTCCTGTACAATTTACTGTCAGAAAAGCACATGATTTTCTCTCATGGCAGCTCGAAATCTTCTCGTTACAGTTTTATGGGCCTACCACAAGGCTCCTGCCTAAGCCCCCTCTTGTACAATTTTTACGTCAATGATATGGATGATTGTCTAACTAGAGACTGCACGCTGAGACAACTTGCAGACGATGGAGTTATTTCCATCACGGGTACTTATCCCGTCGTTCTGCAAAAGTCGTTGCAAGATACCCTGAACAATCTGTTCACGTGGGCCCTCAAGCTGGGTATCGAATTCTCTACGGAGAAAATTGAAATGGTCGTTTTTTCTAGGAAGCACGAACCCGCCCAATTCCAGCTTCACCTATCCGGCAGAACGATCCAACATTCTATGTTTTTCAAATACCTGGGTGTATATTTTGATTCTAAGTGTACCTGGGGGAGACACATTGCGTATTTGAAACAGAAATGCCAGCAAAGAATTAATTTTCTCCAAACAATTACCGGAACATGGTGGGGTGCCCATCCAGGAGACCTCATTCAGTTGTACAAAACAACGATATTATCAGTGTTAGAATATGGCAGTTTTTGCTTCCGATCAGCTGCCAGGATTCATATTCTCAAGCTGGAGAGAATACAATATCGTTGCTTGCGTATAGCCATGGGGTGTTTGCATTCGACACATACGATGAGTCTCGAAGTTTTGGCAGGAGTACCCCCGCTTACTCTTCGGTTCACAGAATTATCCTACAGATTTCTCATCCGTTGCAAGATCATGAATCCATTGGTGATTGATAACTTCGAAAATCTACTCCAACTGACTCCTCAGTCAAGTTTTATGTCTTTATACCATGAGTACCTTACACACGACGTGCACCCTTCACCAGGCATCTCCAACCAAGTTTGCTTCCCATACTTCTGCAATTCCTCTGTCATTTTTGATCTGTCCATGCGACAAAAAATCCATGGAATCCCAGATCACCTACGCTCCGATTCTATTCCGCCGATATTTTCGGCAGAATATGGGAAAGTTAGATCTGATAAAATGTTCTTTACTGACGGTTCATTCATAAACGGGTCCACTGGCTTCGGCATCTTCAATGAACATTCCAGTGCCTCTTTCAAACTCAAAGATCCTTGTTCCGTGTATGTCGCTGAACTGGGTGCGATATATTACGCATTAGGGATCATTGAAACATTGCCCATCGACCACTATTTTATTTTTTCAGACAGTCTCAGCTCAATAGAGGCAATCCGCTCAATGAAAGTTGATAAACGCTCATCTTATTTCCTAACAAGAATAAGACAGTGTTTGAGTGTTTTGGTCGAAAAATTATTCAAGATTACCTTAGCATGGGTTCCCTCTCATTGCTCGATTCCGGGGAATGAGAAAGCGGACTCGCTAGCTAAGGTGGGCGCTTTAGAAGGCACACTTTTTGAAAGGCAAATTACTTATAATGAATTTTTCCACATTCCTCGTCAGTATACGCTCGTAAGTTGGCAGCGCATGTGGAGTGGTGATGAGTTCGGTCGTTGGTTACACACGTTTACCCCTAGGTCTCGACGAGTGCATGGTTCAAGGGATTGAATGTAGGTCGTGATTTCATTCGCGTGATATCTCGGCTTATGTCCAATCACTACAACCTAAACGCGCATCTCTATCGCATTGGGCTCGCAGCAAACAATCTTTGTGATTGTGGCGATGGCTACCACGACATCGAGCATGTTGTCTGGTCGTGTATCCGGTTCCATGCTGCTCGCTTTCAGCTCTCTAGAGCACTGAGAGCACAAGGCAGACAATCGGATATCCCCGTCCGGGATATCTTAGGTAGCCGGGATCCTGATCTTCTGCTTCATCTATACCTGTTCCTCAGAAACGCCGATGTCAACGTTTAATGATGTTTTGTTCGTTGTGTCCCCGTTTCATATCCCTCCTATCCGATCGATAAACTTTTACTTAGTCGCGGCAATACATACACACACTCTTTACAGATGCACGGGCCGAAGGCTGTGCAGTCCACTGATCATTCAACAAGAGCCAAAGGTTGTACCGCTCATGACAACTCTACACGAGCTGATGATTGCGCCGGCTAGTGACCATTCTATCCTGGATTCCTCGAGAAGACGCACCACGCTAGATATGGGTACATACTAGGGGGGCGTTGCTGATTAACGGTCAGCTGCATCCCAATAGGAATTATCCCGTGTCTGGCAAACGTACAGAGCATTGAAGACTGCAACATCCCAATTATGAGAACACTTGTAATACTAACCTCGAGCCAACCGCGAGTAATCGGTTACATATTACTAACATAGTTGTAAGCAAACATTGTCGAAATATTGAACTCCCGGCCCCGTTAGGCTGACGCCATATGAGCCTTAATAGAAATATATATTTTGGAAAAAAACCATTTGCAGAAGATTGGATTCCAAAAAAAAGTGGATGTATGGGTGTCACACGAGTTGACACAAAATAAAACCTTTTATACCGAATCAACGCCTGCGATGCACTGCTGAAACGGAACGAACTCGACCCATTTTTGAAGAAGATGGTGACTGGTGATAATAAGTGGATCACGTACGACAACCTACAGCGAAAAAAGTCGTGATCGAAACGCGGTGAGCCGGCCCAAACCATCGCTCGGACTGACGGTCAGGTAGGTTTTGCTGTGTGTTTGGTGGGATTGGAAGGGAATCATTCACTATGAGCTGCTCTACTATGGCCAGACCTTCAACTCGGTTCTCTACTGTGAGCAGCTTGACCGTTTGAAGCAGGCGATTGACCAGAAGCGGCATGAAATGATCAATAGGAATGGTGTTGTTTTCCACCAGGACAACGTTCGGCCTGATACATCTTTGATGACCCGCCAGAAACTACGGGAGCTCGAATGGGATGTCCTATTGCACCCACCGTATAGTCCGGACCTGGCTCCAAGTGATTATAATCTCTTCCGGTCCATGCAAAACGCTCTTGGTGAAACTAAGTTGGCCTCAAAAGAGGCTTGCGAAAACTGGCTGTCTAAGATTTTTGCAAATAAGGAGAGGGGTTTTATAAGGGGGGGATAATGAAGTTGCCTTCTAAATGGCAACAAGTTTGCGAACAAAACGGCGCATATTTGACTTAAATTGGATAATTTAAGTATGTTAAATAAAGCGTCAAATTTCGATCAGAAATACGACATTTCTTTTTCCTCAACGCTATATATAGTAATAGTTATAATACACTGAATACAATATTCTGATGTTGTTGAACGATAATTAGAATTATCTTGAAATCAATGTTCAAACAAACGCTGTACACCTGTACAACAGTAAAACTTTGAAATAGTGTTTTCTTTGCACTATTCTAAGCCGTCCATTTATAAAAAAAAAACAACTGTCTCACCATTGTCAGCGTCTATTCGTGTTTGGCCTGCAAATGTCTCATACAACAGTGACCACTTGCCCATTCTACCCCCTTCATGCTAGACTGGACAACATGTCAACATGTCATTTTCTTTATCTTGGAAATAATTTTCTCCGTAAATGTTTAATGTTGTAGTTCCATCTGCCCTTTCTCTGCCCACTCCGCAACAATCCCATTCGTTGTACCTTATCTGCCTTGGTCAAAGGAAAGAAATCAAACCCTCTTCTAAGTTTTATCCTGTTGTGCCTGGCACATGAGCGAAGGGTTTGGTTAACTTTTGGGTATACATTCTTGTTTCACAAGTATATAGCCGAAATTCCATCAATATCCATTTAGTGTTGTTTCTTCCCAAGCAGAAGATACACGAGAATCTATTAGGAAAATGTAGAAACAATGTATAAATTATTAGCGTGAATTTCGTGTGAGAAGTTTGGAAAGGCCAGTGAGAGTGGACAGTTCAGGCAAACAAAAGAAATGAACAGGATATATAAAAAGATTTCCCTCGGCGGTATTGTCTTTTCGCAGCCTTGTGAGGGAAAATATAAATTTATTGGTTTTCCCTAATGTTACGTAAAAGTTGGTATGCAGCTTAACGAATTGGTTATATTACTGCTCTTAATGCAACACTCATGATAACTGAATCTAAGCACTCGTTTCGAAACCAAATTTATGATGAAAAATCATTCCACAAATTAAATGATATTAAACATTTGTAAGTACACGGTGTTTCCTCGGTCTAGCATTCTCGAAACTTACATAGCAATTTATTGACAACAGATTTTCTCTGCGGGATTTATTGTTGTTACATGAAAAGCATAGAACTTATCATGGCTCATGATCGCTAATAACGAACGTATTGAACTAGCTGCTTTGTTTCACGCTGTATATTAGCAGCGTTATTGATGATGAAACTACTTATTATTTTTTGAGCTAGTTCATGTGAAGCATAGTCTTTTTTAACTTTATGAGAGTATCCGAATGCATTCGTACAAGAAACAATGCTGTTCATGCAATTGAACAATATCCCTATTTGCCACCAGGAGCACATGGAGTTCATGAAAACGACCACAGAAGAAAGCACCCGTAAAAGTGTACGTTACGAACCGCAGGAAAAAAGAGTGAAGCTACATACAATTTATATTCACAATTTATTGCGGATAAAATTTCACGCTGTGTTCAGACAGACTGCATTATTCGGCAGCGCATCGGGTGTAGTGAACAAGCGAGGTTCCAGCAGCAGCAGCAGCAGCAGCACTTATATCAGAGGTCCATTGCCGGGTCAGCCATCAAGAGTAGTACGAGTAGTAATACTTTTTATTCGTGCTCGTTCTACACGGGACCACGACCAGGGACGACGGGTATACACATTACTCCGGCCACGGCAAGCTCCGCAAAATTTATGTGAAGACAAAGTGAAATTTACACGCCAAACAGAACGAAATCAAGTAAAGCTGAATGTTGAGACGAAGCGCCAAACAAATGCAACCGGAACGAAATGCGAATTGTTCTGGTGGAAAATACTTGTAGCCGACAAACAGTCGAATTGGAAACAACTTGCATAATTTACTCTGGTGGCTGGATGGATAACAATAATATGTCGGTTACACGAAAAACATGATACGTTGAATATCAATATAGAAAGTCATTTTTTTTCAAACAACCGTAATTTCTCTAAATTTTAAAACATGAAAACACATTATGATGAAAAAAGCTCTAATCAACTAAACTAAACTCAATTGTCAATTTAAAGGGTTTTTAGTTTTTCATGTAATCTATTCAGTTGTTCACAATAAAATTGGACATTGAACGCAGATTGTTGTCGCCAAAGGAAAAAAAATATAAGAGGTTGTGTTCAAGACACGATCGCTTTGTTGACGTCGAACTACGCTGTAGTTTAATTCAAGTCGCTTGTTTGTAACGGCGGATATTATTTTATAATGCTACGAAAATAACCATTCTACCAGTTTGGTCACTCTGAAATGTTTTTTTTTTGTAGAATCGTTTGACGATAATTGTTTGATGGTTCATTCTTGTACTTGCAGAATAATACATGCTCGAGATAAGAGCAGCTGTCATCCTTAGTGGAGAAAGTTTTGCTACTGGCAAGCGAAACTAAATCACATATAAAATTCCAGAATAACATTTACTTTCTTGGTGACTAAATAAACGAAATAAACTCTATCTGTTAATCTCAACAAGCTCAAAAATAGTAGCACTACTTCATTATGATCAAGATTAGCGCAAATATAATCCTAGTTGAAAGCAGTTTTGCGACTGGCACGCGAGCCCAAATAAATTAATAACATAATATAATTTATTGAATAACTTGGTGTTCCCCAAATGATTTTTTGGTGCACAACCTTAACACCTGCTTCACCATAGCGTCAGTTCAATACATTGATGACAGAAAACAAACAATGTTAACTGCTTGGAAAAAAACTGAATATTTGCCTCAGCATCAGTGATTTATTGCTAATACCCTAGCGTAAATATTTCCCTCCCGCTATCTATCCTCCTTGTTTTTATTTATCATTACGACTGCATAATCTGCAACACCAAACCATCGTCAATCATAGTATAAAAAAATTAGGCGATTGTTGCATCGTTCCAGGATCAATGCACACGGGAGCAGATACAAATGGGTTTCCAGCGTAGCGAAGATGCACTATTTTTACGTACGGGTTATGAAGCACACACGTACGCACACAAATATCCATATATCGATGGTTTGAAGCAACTAAATAAACACACACTTATCTCCGTTTTGCGGTCTTCTCAACAGAAACCCTTTCTGTTAATATTGCCAGTCTAGATTAGCTTAGCTGTCATCCTTTGTGAAGAGAGTTATCCTATCGTCATACGAAACCATAACACTGACAAAATTCCAGAACATTTATGTTCTTGGTGAGCTGACAATAGCCTAACTTGATGATTCCCCATACAATTGTGTAGCTCAGAACATTAATGTAGTTTGATGCAATGATTGCAATGCTAGAGACATCAGCGAGTGAGTAATTTGGTCGCGTTCACAGCTCAATCCAAAACGAAGACATGTGATGACGCAAAACAAGGAAGAACTAGCGATATTCATTGCTTTGAATACAGATATATACTGAAAGTTTGCCTTTCTTCCTTGCTTGAGATTTATCGTTACTTTGTCCATCATTTTACTCCTCCACCCCCATTGCCTTGAGAAAGGCATTCGATCCCTCGCCGTCCAGCTCGCCCAGCAACGATGTTGTTCAGTCGATTTCCTCACGAAGAATGAAAGTTTGCCTCAGCGAGATCCACTGTTTATACTCTAGGCAAATATTCCTCTTCGTTCTTTTTCTTTTCCTTTGTTCACGGACCTTTACATCTTACGATTTCGCCTTCGTTGCTCGTCGATAAGTTGCTCGTTATTGACAGCTCTGTTCGGGAAAGCACACAAATGGACAGAACAAATGTATGAGGAAATGGGAATGCTTCCAATTTTCATCAATTCAAATGATATAGAGACTATGGGGTTGTAGTGTATAGCTAATCAAACAAATCTTAGGGAATTTCCGATTCGTTTGGTATGTAAATCGCCAAAATCCGTTCACGGCAAAAATAGTTATTAACGTTAACTTAATTTTATAAAAACGTGACCTGTTTTCTGATTTGGCAGCCTTCCTGAAAGACGTAGTTCTACGTCAAAAACACGTGAAATTAAAACATTGTAAGGGGTTGTATCTAGGACACGACCGCATATTTTAGACGTAGAACTACGCAATTATATTACAATTATATATATAACCATTCGCTATCCAACTCTTGACGAGTGAAGTTCAGTGTCGGTATTGTGCGTTGCCACTTTTGCTATTGTGCTATTGGTACGAGTGAATCGTGTACAAGTGAAGGTCATTGCTGTCCGCTTTCGACCTGACCTTTTGTTAAGTGGAACGAAGGAACAAAGGAAGCAGCGCTCTTGCAGCGAGCCGGATTGCGGCTGTTGAACTGATTCGGCATAACGGGATCGCCATCGCGTGACTGTCGCAAACGGGATTCATCATCACGTGGCTGCGTAAGCTATTCTTGCGCTATTGTGTTGTCTCCTTAGCGCGTAGCCTCTGTCTCTCCCTGATTAGGGCAGTAGAGCGCATTATTGGAACAACTTTTATATTAAGGTACACATATTTATTATTAATATTATTATTCAATTCATTTGTTCATTGTTTAATATTATTATCAATTATTATCATATTTTTTTTTGCTACTTTTTTTTGAGATTATTGTTAAAATCAATAATAAATTAAAAATAAGACAGAAATCTTTGTGAAATGGAGTATAATGGAGGATCTCCAGAGATGGAGATCTCCGATAATGAATCTCATACAAGATCTGGGAAAAAACATAAACGAGTCCCTCATAAGGAAGATAATTCTTCTGGGGACGAATCCGCTCATCCTACCAAGCCCCCCTCTAAGAAAATTGCAAGCCTCCCTTCTCAACCCACTGTTACTTCCACTCCCCCTCTCCCATCATCGATTTCGCTTCCCCCTTCTGATGCTTCCGATCCAACCCAATCCTCGTCCTCGTCCTCATCCTCATCCTCGTCCTCGTCCTCGTCTTCCCCCTCTGTTGTCTCCGCTCCACGTGTCAGAGTTTATCCAGAAGATGCACCTGGAACTGGCCCGTGGGTTGTTTTCCTCCGGCCAAAACCGAAAGGAAAAAACCTTAACGTGATTCAGATCATGAAAGATCTGGCCAGATACACTTCTGTATCTGAAATTCGCAGGGTTAGACCGAACAAATTGCGAGTTGTCGTGAATGACCGGAAACACGCAAACGAGATTGTTGCTGATCAACATTTCACTCTCGAATATCGAACATTTATACCCTCCCATAACGTAGAAATTGAGGGGGTGATAACTGAAACGGGTCTGACGAACGAACAAATCAAAGCAGAAGGAAAAGGCAAGTTCAAGAAGCTCCACTCAATGGAAGTGAAAATCTTAGACTGTCGCCAACTCGGGAAACTTTCCCATGATGGGGACCAAACTAAATTTACGCCGTCCGACTCGTTTCGAGTCACCTTTGCTGGTGCCGCCCTCCCTGACTACGTTATGGTGGACAAATTGAGACTACCTGTGCGACTCTTCGTGCCAAAGCCCATGACTTGCAACAAATGCAAGTCAGTTGGTCACACTTCGGATTATTGTGCCAACAAGGAGCGCTGTGCCACTTGCGGAGAGCAACATGAGGGGAAATCCTGCAGTGCGACTGAGCATAAATGTCCATATTGCGGGGGATCCCCACACGAGCTCTCAGTTTGTGAAACTTACAAGAGTCGCTGGGAGAAACAGAAGCGCTCTTTAAAGGAACGCTCGAAGCGCACATTTGCGGAAATTTTAAAGGGCGCTTCGCCACTGACCCAACAACAAGAACAACCAATCTCAACACACAATACCTTTTCCACGTTGCCAGTTGATGAAATGGAAGCGGACACAGCTAGCGGGGGCACACCGTTTATTTCCAAAGGGAATCCCCGGCGCAAATATGTGACCACTCTCAAAGTTCAAGAACAAGTCCCCACGGTTATATCCTCTGTTAGCTTGCCTAAAAAATCGAGTGCAGCGGACAAGCAAAACCAGGTTCCTCCTGGCTTCCGTGGGAATATTTCATCTTCGAACGACCCAGCACTCGAGGGGACATCAAAAACCCCAACTGTCCCTATTTTTCCGTCCAGTTCAACTTCCCAATCGGGATTTATAAAGTTGTCTGACCTTTTGGATCAAATCTTCAAGTGTTTTAATGTTTCCGACTCCATCAGTACCATTGTCATCTCAATGCTTCCAGTATTAAAGACAATTTTACAGCAATTGATGCAAACATGGCCCCTCCTTGCAATGATTATCTCTCTTGATGTCTAATTTAGATAGAGAGGTCGGAGATATCACTGTTTTCCAGTGGAATTGTCGTAGTCTTATCCCTAAATTGGATACATTCAAATTTTTAATTCATAACTTCAATTGTGATGTTTTTGCTCTGTCCGAAACTTGGCTTTTTTCGCGAGATGATATCTCTTTCCACGATTTTAATATTATACGCTTGGACCGTGATGATAGATACGGAGGGGTGCTTTTGGGGATCAATAAGTGTCACTCATTTTTTCGAATTGACCTTCCACCTATTGGAGGGATCGAAGCTGTTGCTTGTCATGCAAACATCAGAGGCAAAGACCTCTGTATTGTCAGCTTGTATTGGCCTCCGAAAGCTGCGGTTAGCCGCAAACAACTTGATGACATGTGCTCACTCCTTCCTGAGCCACGATTGATCTTGGGAGACTTCAACTCTCACGGAACTGCCTGGGGGGAACAGTACGACGACAATCGTTCATTGTTGATATATGACCTTTGTAACAGCTTCAATATGACCGTTTTGAACACTGGGGAAACAACACGTGTACCTAAACCTCCTGCTAACCCAAGTGCTCTTGACCTCTCGCTTTGCTCGAATTCACTATCGTTAGATTGCAAGTGGAATGTAATCCAGAACCCCAACGGTAGTGATCACTTGCCAATCAAAATTTCCATCACCATTGGGTCGAATTCTTCTGAATCTATAAACATGGCATATGACCTCACAAGACACATTGACTGGAAAAAATATGCGGACGCGATTGCTCTAGCCATCAATTCCAGAGATGGTTTACCTCCATTGGAGGAGTATAACTTCCTTTCTCGTTTGATCTATGACAGCGCGAAACCCATCCCAGGTTCCACCATTTCCCGAAGGCCTCCCAATCTATGGTGGGATAGCCAATGTTCCAAGCTTTATGTAGAAAAATCGAATGCATTTAAAGCTTTTCGGAAACGTGGAACCCCTGAAAATTTTCAAACGTATTTAGCCCTTGAAGATCAATTTAAAAACTTAATCAAAGGGAAAAAACGTGCTTATTGGCGAAATTTCGTGGGAGGTTTGTCACGAGAAACGTCAATGAAAAAATTATGGAAAGTGGCTCGAAATATGAGAAATCGCTCTTCAACGAATGAAAGCGAAGAATATTCAAATCGATGGATTTTTAATTTTGCACGGAAGGTTTGTCCTGATTCCGCTCCTGTGCAAAAAATTGTTCGAGATATACCACAACGTAGGTGCGATCTTGATTCCGAGTTTTCGATGGTAGAATTCTCTCTTGCTCTGCTTTCATGTAACAATTCTGCTCCGGGATCGGATAGAATTAAGTTCAACTTGCTGAAATCTCCCTGATGTGGCGAAACATCGCTTGTTGAATTTATTCAATCGGTTTCTGGAGAATAATATTGTTCCAGATGATTGGAGACAAGTACGAGTTATAGCTATTCAAATACCCGGAAAACCCGCGTCCGACTTCAATTCGTACCGCCCAATAGCAATGCTGTCTTGTATACGGAAATTATTGGAGAAAATGATCTTGTTTCGCCTTGATCGATGGGTTGAAACGAATGGCCTACTCTCAGATACACAATATGGGTTCCGCAGGGGCAAGGGGACGAATGATTGTCTTGCGTTGCTTTCTTCAGAAATTCAAATGGCTTGCGCCGAAAAAAAAACAAATGGCTTCAGTATTCTTGGACATAAAGGGGGCCTTCGATTCTGTTTCAATAGAGGTTTTGTCGAACAAATTACACTCTCGGGGTCTGCCGCCTCTATTGAATAATATGTTATATAACTTGCTTTGTGAGAAACATTTGAACTTTTCTCACGGAGATTCGGCAGTAAGTCGGGTCTCTTACATGGGCCTCCCCCAGGGCTCATGTTTAAGCCCCCTTTTGTACAACTTCTATGTAAGCGACATCGACAATTGCCTTACACAAAATTGCAGCCTAAGACAACTTGCAGATGATGGAGTGGTGTCTGTCGTAGGATCAAACGAATCCGACCTGCAAGGACCCTTACAAGATACTTTGAACAATTTTTCAACCTGGGCCATTGGGCTAGGGATCGAATTCTCCACGGAGAAAACAGAGATGGTGGTTTTTTCTAGGAAGCATAAACCAGCGAAACCAAAGCTTCAACTTTTGGGTAAACCGATCACTCATGCTATGTTATTCAAGTATCTTGGGGTCTGGTTCGACTCCAAATGTACTTGGGGGGCCCATATTAGGTATCTGAGTAAAAAATGCCAACAAAGAATAAACTTTCTCCGTACAATTACCGGCACCTGGTGGGGAGCCCATCCCGAAGATCTTATAATGTTGTATCGAACAACTATTCTCTCAGTGATGGAGTATGGCAGTTTCTGTTTTCAATCAGCTGCCAAAACACACCTCATTAAACTCGAGCGAATTCAGTATCTTTGTCTCCGTATCGCGTTGGGATGTATGCCCTCAACGCATACCATGAGTCTCGAGGTTTTGGCAGGCCTACTCCTACTAAAAGATCGCTTCAATTTATTATCTCTTCGGTTCTTCATCCGGTGTAAGGTCATGAACCCATTGGTGATCGGAAATTTTGAGCAGCTGATCGAGCTAAATTTTCACTCCGGATTCATGAGTTCATATCATGAATTCATCTCCATGCAGGTTGATCCTTCTTCGTATATTCCCAACCGTGTTTGTTTCCCTGACTACATCAATTCCTCTGTGCATTTTGATCTGTCCATGAAGCAAGATATCCATGGATATTCAGATTACCAACGATCGAGGATCGCTCCAACGATCTTCGATGAAAAGTATGGGGGTATCAATTGTGATAATATGTACTTTACTGATGGGTCCACTATAAACGAGTCCACAGGATTTGGAGTGTTCAACGAATTTTTTAGCACCTCACACAGTCTTCAGAATCCTTGCTCAGTGTATATTGCTGAATTGGCAGCAATTCATTGGGCGCTGGACAGCGTCGCCTCACGACCTGTTGAACACTATTACATTGTAACGGATAGTCTTAGCTCTGTCGAAGCTATCCGTTCAGTGAGGCCGGAAAAGCACTCGCCGTACTTCCTTGAGAGAATACGAGAAATTTTGAGTGCTTTATCCAGACGCTGTTATGTCATTACCTTTATCTGGGTCCCTTCACATTGCTCCATTCCGGGTAATGAGAGGGCTGACTCATTAGCAAAGGTAGGTGCAATTGAAGGCGATATTTATCAGCGTCAAATCGCCTTCAATGAATTTTATTCTTTAGTCCGCAAAAATACCATCGCTAACTGGCAACGCAAGTGGAATGAAGATGAATTGGGCCGGTGGTTTCACTCGATTATCCCTAAGGTTAGCCTCAAACCGTGGTTCAAAAGTGCGAGGAGTATCTGGTCGCCAGATCGAATTTAGAAAACACCCTTCGGGCCCGAGGAAGACAGCCCAATGTGCCGGTGAGAGATGTGTTGGCTCGGTTAGACCTTGATTACATGTCCCATATATATGTTTTCCTTAAAGCTATAGATCTTCGTGTGTGATTGTCCCTACATCCTTATACCCTCCTTTCCTTCCTTTGCGGGTAATTCGTCCCCTTGCTACCCTCCTAAACTCGAGTACACCGCGAGTAATCGGTTTTCCACCTTACTAACCATAGATGTAAGAAAATTGTTTATATATATATATATATATATATATATATATATATATATATATATATATATATATATATATATATATATATATATATATATATATATATATATATATATATATAGTTTTAAAATTATATTTAAGAATTCGGCTCCTTTAAACTTAAGTAACTGAGCCTGTAAAAATAAACGAATTAATAAAAAAAATATATATAACTACTCAAATATATTATACAATCCACTTGTTTACCAATATTATTATTTATTATTTAAGAATATTATTTAAGAATGCATAGAAATTTGTGTAATAAATTATGTTCTTCGTTTCAAACAAATTTGATGAACGTTTGATGATGCCTAGGATTACCAAAATTGGAGAATTGTCAAACGATCATTGTATTTTATATTTCCCTCTGAAATTATTGTAATCTCATGTTTACGTAGTTCTCGAACCGCGAAAATGCATTCACTTCTAGTTTCTGAAATGACGATTTTCCCAGGCTTCTCAGCTTTAAAGTACGTTTTAGGGAAACATATTCCGGTCTGCACAACGGTAAGCGAGTACAAAAGTTCTCAACACCAAAAAATACTCCCGATTTGATTGATTTTGAAGTCCGTGTTAGGGACACACGGCTCAGCGGGAATAAATATACCCCCGACTTGCATGTATATTTGGCAAAGCGGATTTCCACAGGTACAACGATTTAGAAGTCTGTGTTGGGGAAACTGTAAATTGGGCCAATCAAAACTTGGTAATTAGGGCGTTGAGATAACGCTTGACATTTTAAAGTTATTCAATTGTTCATCAGACGGCGCCAGTGGTTGTATGGTTAGCGTAACAGCCTCACAATCTGATCGGCCTGGGTTCAATCCCAGCTGGCGTCGTTGGGATTTTCTGAGGCGAAAAATCTCTGGTTACGTCTTCCTTCGGAGCGGAAGTAAAAGAAGTTGGCCCGGCTCATGAGTTGTTGAGTCTGATAGGTAGGAACAGGTGGAGTCGCCTCCCTGATGTCGGTGATTGGCACTAAAGTGGCGGAAATAGGCCGACGAAAAATAAGCGAAGATAAAAAAAAAAAAAAAAAATTGTTCATCTCATGAAAAATAACATTTTATTAATCGTGATAGACGCGTAGAAATATTTCCTATCAATTGATGCAAACATCTTTCCGATCTGTTAAGAAAAGTTCGAGTTATAAGCATTCGACATACGGGTAGGGTTAGCACTCAAATCGGCAGAACAAATGTGTGGGAAAAAGGAAGTTCTTCCAGTTTTCATGAATTTAAACCGTTCAGAGATTAGCAAATTGTAATGTATAACATATCAAACAAAACTTAGAGAATTTCCGATTCGATTGGTATGCAAATCATAAGAATTCGTTCACAGTGAAAATAGTTATTAACGCTAGCTTTATTTCATAAAAACGTGACCTGTTTTCTGATTTGGCACCCTTTTAGATAGATTTTAGATTTGGCATATATTTTAGATAAAAATAACATTTTCTAATCTCCACATTGTCTGGAACATTGTTTGTGATAACTTTATAGCCCGGTGATTTATATTGAGTATATTTATATTGACTATTCTATGGAGTGCTCCCGTGGCCGACTGGTTAGCGTCCCACACTATCATGCCGGGGGTTCGGGTTCGATTCCCGAACTGGCCGGGGGATTTATCGACAAAGAAAATTCTTTCGGCTTGCACTGTGGTCACGCGTATTCTAGAGCTTGTCACTCCAGAGTATACTAAAGGCGTGTTATTCGGCATAGAAATCTCAACCAAGTTACTACTAATAAAAATAACGCAAGTAATGCTACGTTGAGAAAGCAAAAGTTCCACTGGAACGTTAGTGCCATTCAAGAAGAAGATTCTATGGCCATGAGTGCTCTCTAGAGTGCCAATGGATGTATGGGAAAAAAGTGACCCTCGAATTTTCAAAGCGAACTTGATTAAAAATGTTGATTCCCACGAAAAACTACCCTATGCATAATATCAGTTCAATCGGACTTCATTTACTAGTGTCGCAAAGCGGTCAAAGTTTGAGTTTCTTGAAAACTGAAAAATCACCCAAGGGGAGTAAAGGAAATCGGGGTTTTCGAAAAAAAATTTTGATGCCAAATGTCTTCAAATTGCATGAAACGTCGAGATCTACTGACATCTCAAAGATTTTTTTTTTCAAAAATTGACACTCTGGGACTTAGTCGTTTGTTCGGAATACTAGGCAAAACGTATGGTTTAGGGTGCCAATGAAATTCATCATATCGATTTTTCATACGGGACTCTCTGCGAAATGTTGATTCCCACGAAAAACTACCCTCTGAAAAATATTGGCTCATATGGACTTCATTTACTACAGTCATAGAGTATCGATTTTTGGGAAAAAAAAACTTTTTTCGAGATGACAGTAGATCTCGACGTTTCATGCAATTTGAAGACATTTGCACCCCGATTTGCTTTACTTCCCTCTTGGGTGATTTTTCGGTTTTCAAAAAACTCTCAAAAAACTCAAAACTGACCGCTGTGCGACACTAGTAAATGAAGTCCTATTGAACTGATATTTTGCATAGGGTAGTTTTTCGTGGGAATCAACATTTTTAATCAAGTTCCCTTTGCAAATTCGAGATGGTCATTTTAATTGGAATTCTAGTGCTCTCTTGGTAAGTTCGTGTAGCTGCTGTAGTGAATTGATCTCATTGGGTGCTGAGTTCTGCATGTGTATAGGAAAGGGTAAGGAGAATGGGCATGTGAGCTCGAGGAAGTGAAGCGGGTTTCTTAGGAAGACATATATGGGGAGCATAATATTAAGATCGCTGCTATTCAAGCTATCATAAACTAATATGCGAGAATATACCCCTTCGATCTTCTAAATCAGCACCCAGTTAAATTCATTGATTGTTTTTTTGCATAATCAAACAACATGTTCGATATTATGACATCCTGGACCTCAGTTACGTAAATTGTTAGTAGCAAGACCTACAGGATAGAACGTGAATTGAGCACGAATTGATTGGGCAACATACAATACAATAACTGCCTATTATCGGTAAATGGAGAATAGTTCATTATACGAATCAACTCACATTGTGAGCTAACGCCCGAATTTAAACGAAAAGATTACTCGTTGCGTCGGGGAGGAAAGCAAGTGGTTAGTGCAATCGACAGAAAACAAACCCATTTAAATCGTCAAATTTTTAACTTTTTTACTATATTCACTGTTTATGTTTGAGGCAAAAAAATTGCTTGATAAATTTCCTGTCTAATGGCATACAACACAACATATGTCGCAATAACGATCTTGAGTAATATGCGTTTGAAAACTCTTAATAAATCGTTACATTTTTCGTAGAGTGACCTCCCTATATAGAAATCGAAGACATAGTCCTATGTCAAAAAAAAACATTGCCTTTCGTGGTTCTTTTTGTAAAATTGATTTTTGTCAATTGCTTCACTAGAAATTACAACTATCTGATTACTGTTTCAACTCGAGAAGAAATGGCTAGACGTGAATGAATATGTTTTGCGTATATGATAATCGTTTTGATGTGTTCAGAACATGTCTCTTTAGCATGTTTCAAAATGGAAACGAAAATTCTATAAAAAATATTATTTTTTTATGCAATTTAATAAACGATTCGTTGGGAACCATTGACGGAAAGAATCTTCAGATGAGTATTGAACATGTCAAATTACATATTACATATTACCTTCGAAAATTTCAATTTGTTTCTAGTAGTACGTTTGATCAATTTCACCTTGGAAATCAATTTGCTTTCGTTAAGTGTAAAATGTAGATTTTCCTCGACAACTATATATTATTTTATGCTTTATATGTTGTCCGATTTAACATTCTATTTTCTGTTGCAAGAAAAATGGTTTTCATTAGATTATCAATTTATCTTTCGCAATTGAACATCAATTCATCATATTATTTATGGATGACGTTGCTATATTGAATCATGGAGTCATCATCTCCATCGATATGGGGAACGCACTTATTTCTGAAATGTTATCTTAAAGGTAGTTCATATATTCGTATATGAACGTCAAGCCCATGTCCAAGAAAATGTTTTCAAATATATGTCCTTTTTATGGATCTCTATATCGGAATATCTGAAGCAATAACCAAAACCTCATGGAATCAGCGCTGAACACATATAATGCGTTTGCCATCCAGACAAGCCCAGCTCATATCAGAAACTCAACATTTCTGGATTATCCATTATCATGTATCGAAACGGTTACTTTGAATTACATGTCACTTTACAGCTCGCGCCGAATGGTGCACCGATAAAAGCATCAACACCATCCATAATTCCCTGCGAGTGTAACCAAACGAACGAGGCACGCGTCTGTTATTTATTATTTAAATTATGTTTGTACATGTTAACCTTTTCTTCGCTCGCGCGCGTTCGGCACTGGCCACGTGTCAATTAGTTTTAGCTATGGAATTGTATCTAATTTAACGATAATGATACCCAGCAGCCACCACCGTCACCACCCGGGTGTGTGGATTTGTGCGACATTAAAAACATGGATTTCTCCCGCTGAGAAGCGGCGGAATGTATATACGACTCTCACACAATGCGTGACAAAGGATACGCATAACGCAATCCATGATCAATGATCCTTTTGCACTATCCTCCACCGCTCTGCGGATGTGTCTTTGCCATGCTTTTCGAGGACGCTCCTACATAAACATAAATATTTGTTCTTGAAGTTTATTGTGCGCAACGGATGTGGGAATTTCATGGGAAGAGGCTTTGGTTTCCTACTTTTTTTTTCTTTTTTAGCAGCACCCGTTATTAATGACCTGGGCCGATGTGGCGTGTGCAATACGACGGTAATCATCTTGCCGCCAACCAGCGGCCCCTACTGTTATCCGAACAAGCCGCAAACGGACAATTGGGCATGCTTTCTGTGAAAACACCCTTTTGAACATCTTCCGCATAGAACTGCATATTGCGAATTGTGTGTTGGTAGTCCTTTCCGGCTAGTTGGTCTGTAAATGACTGAAAGGGTGTTTGCGAGACAATAATTTTTTATATTTTAACGTCTGTTTATAATGACCTTTACACTCCTTCGGGCTGAGATTTTTTTTTCGGTTCCGGGAAATAGGAAAGGTTTATAATGCGAACATATTGTTCATGGCCAAATATGTAAGAAATCATACCATTTGCCAACGCAGAATAATAGAAAAATATGTTTGGATGATCAACTTACATGAATTCAAATATTAATTACTAAACTGTTTCGGATGTTGTAATTGAAGTTGGGTGTTGTGGTATTTTGGAATATTTGGAGGAATATTTGAAGATGTATTATTTTATTTTTTGGATGCCAATGTATTGATTATAATGTTGTTGACAGCTCTATCTAAAACTAGTAGTACGTTTTCCTCAGATTCTAATGGACCGAACTGCCTGAATTTTTTATTCAGCAAGTTAAAATAAATTATTTAAATTGTTACGAAGCGGTTTTTGAAAATTCGAAAACATTCCAAAATGGCAAAAAACGCTATTTAAAATATTATAAAGGAATTGAAAAATTGGAATATCAAAAAACAAACCAATGAAAGTTAAACGAATTCTTCTTTCACTGTGGGAAAAACTTATAATTTTAAGGGTGACTGCATTGAAATATAGCACATGATTTTAAAAACATAAGAAAACATATCTTCCGACCAGAGCCGCAGTCGCAGCATGGTGCGCATGACGCTAACCACACGACCATATAAATATCATTTCTTGTATAATTTAAAAACTATAATCTCATTTGCTACATAGCACAACTATGCCACTGGTTCACTCAGATGTAAAATTCATCATACATCGCTTCATCAAACATAATCCTTTGGAATGATCTATGTTAACAATTTTCAACAAATGTTGCTAACATATACCTATTCCTGATCCTATCCGTTACTCATGCTTACGGAAATTCACTCGCCATGAAAAATCCTATAAAACACAACATTATTTTATCCGAAACCTCTTTTTCGATAGGGAGCAAAAGGATGTCATCCCTCCTACCTTCGATTTAGTTTTGCACTCAACGTCGTGCGATTCGCCCATTCACAAAAGGACCACCAAGTCACCAAGAGAAAATATGAAAAAGTAGACAAAATAAAGCAACAATAAATATATCAAAATTTATACCCTTGAAATGCGATTTAATAAGGATCGGTGCGTAACGTACAGCGTACAAGCTCAAAACAATCATAATTTATAGGAGCAGAACTGGAAACATGACTTGAAGGAATCATGTTCCATCTAACGAAAATGAAGTAGCAACAGTAGCCGAACAAGCATCCGCAGCATCCATTATTATCGGAGGAAATCCCTAAATTCGGCTATTCTACACGCTGTCTATCTGAAGTCCTCCGTTTCTTTTTTGGGGGCACCTCCTTCACGGAGGTATCATGAAAAATGTCACAATTTTTTATTTCTTCCTTTTACATTTTCAATATCTTTCAAACACAAAGAAGTTGGCCAGAGAGGAGAAAGAAACAGTATAAATAGGAGTATCAGCATAGGGTGTCACTCAGCTAATATCCTTCTTAAATCAAATAAAGGCAGCAGAAATCACAACAGAGTCAGCCTAACTTTTTACCCCACATTGTTTCCCTGCCTTTTATATACAAACTAACTCTCAAAACGGTAGCCAAAATGAGATGAGATGCTTACGCAGACAGCATACAAAAGGGAAGGCGAATAAATCATCACGTTTGATTTACAGATATTTAACAATGTTTTATTGAGTTTAAAAAAGGAACCAATCGTTATCGCAGGACACGGCCAGTAAATAAATCGAAAAGGAAAGTAGCTTCATTGTTTCGGGAGAGAGCATTTCTGATGTCACAATTTTATACGGCTATTTGGGACTGATGCCACCCGTGAGCAGAACGAGCTTCGGAGGAATCATTTTGAAATATGGCTTTCTTGGGAGGATTTTCTGCAGGAAGTGAACAAAATAAAATTTTGTCAGACGTCAGCTACAGCAAGGTGTTCCAATTTAAAACTTATGCTCCCACGACAGGCTAAATATTATCGATATCGTTTAGATAATCTCATCAATAACCGACTATCACAATTCGAGAAGTAAGTGACATCAGTTGTAAGTTGTTGTAAGTGACAGTATGAATGCATCGGTTCAATTATAAATATGGTAGAAAAAGAGTTTTTTTTTGCAAACTTGTAAAATTTTTCACCGAAATGACTGAATGATTGGGATTAAGTATCTGATGATACGCGTTTCCGGTTCACCTGTAGTATACGCGCTTTTAAAATAGTCCTGTGGACTTGTCCCCAAAATACCAAAAGGTCTGTTTACGCTTTATAGGTAACAGAGACGGATGACCGAACACTTTTCATAATTGATTTCAATAGCATAGCTGTAACACGTTGCGTAATTTGAACATTCTGAATAGATTCGTAGGTCAAACAATGTCCTGTTTGGAGTCTCCACAGTTTGCAACTTGTTAAAATATGTAATTGAATCTTAAAAGGCGTAATTGCCTCTTTGATTAATCGGACTGATATTATAATTTAGTTGTTGAGGATTGCACTTTTTCACCTGCAAGACACGTACTCACACAAAGGGGAGGATTCAAACAAGAAAACTGATTAATCAATCAACATGGGAACCATTTGTTGTAAAATGATTCTGAAACTTAATATCATATTAAGAGACTATAGCTGATATTTTGAATTGGGAAAATGAGCACAGCTCTTTCAAAAAGATCAAAAGCAGCAAATAGTTGTGATGTAATTTCCATTTGAACCGGGAATCCTAAAGTTTATAATAAAAAATAAAAATTAATAAAAAAAGGAAATTTTTGTAGAGATTCAGCTCAAAAGTTTGGTTGCCGCAGTTTGCCACGGTTTTGACTACATGCAAAATTTAGGTAAAAATATAAGCTTTCAAATGAACATAGCGCAAAACTGCGCAAAATGTCGTTTTAGTGAGAAAAGCGATAGCATTTTTTTAATATTTAAATTTTATATAGGATTTAATTGAATCAAAACCCTATTAAACTATTGATGAAAATTTTCGTATCACAGTATCTGTAGAAATATAAATTTGGGCTAAACATCACAAAGTTTTTCATTATAAAGTTTAAAAAAGAGAATAAAATTAAAGAGTTAAAGCCCCTGGAGACAATGAGGAAAGTCAGTAAATGCATTGTTTCATTCTCATTATTCCTCAACTCCTTAACAAATAAAACTTCTGCGCAACGCTGCTATGCTTGTAAAGTTACAATATCGAAGTTTAACATAGTTGGATAAGTTGCTTTGAATGCACGATCTATATTTCATATCGACTGGGATTCAAGCGTTGACGAAAATCTGGGTTCGAAACACATGCCATGCTACCAAAAAAAGTCAGGTAAGAAAAAAATTTCAGCCCAGTAATTCCAATAGTTCAGCCCAGTAATACCAATCAATATTTTTTTTAGATCTATGAAGGCTTCAAAACTAGAATAAGTATCATCATTGACAAACCAAAACCTGGAGGTTCTGGTAACAGCAATGATGGCAAAACCACCCGTAGTTTTTTTTTGCGAATTCCGAAACAAGTTCCGAAATAACTGGCATGGATTTAGAATTGATAAAACAACTTCGAAATATTCCTATAGAAATTTCATGCTCCGAGTAATTGTCAATTAACAATTACTATATCGACATAGCAAAACGTTACGTTGATCTGTACTCTTGATACTATGTGACCTCTGCTATGCAAAGAATTTTATTTCATGGCTAGAGAATTATCCAAACCGCAATATTATCTATAGAAAGAATGACCGAAGAGGTTCAAGGGAAGAGTAATAAAATAATTAAATATGCCTAAAAACATTTCAATCGTGAAAATAGTCTAGTAAATACTTATTATAATAGTCAATCATCTTCTTATCTCCACATATCTAATACATAGTAAACACTTATTTTGAAAAGGAGAAAAAGTATTTGTAAAAAATATCCAGATGAAGTGATGCTTCTGTTGAAGAGAACAATTGTTAAATGTTTGGAGAAAAAGTCGCCATTAAAACCCAAACGCGTAAAACGCTATTAAACCATCAAACGCCAAATTACGGAATTAATGAAGGTTTGTTATTTTTATTTGTAAAATTGATAAGTAATGAGGAAAAAATCATATAAAGTATTGCTATCAAGAAGTATAGTCGTGAATACAACAGCAGTGATGAATGGCAATCTAGACGATTCTAAAATTTAATATTAATAATGCCTGAACTATTTGTCATCAAAACCTCTATTCAAGTTTTACTCACGCAATTAGCAGAAATTATTAAGCTATAGCCAATATTGGTCATTACGTACTGTTTATACTCAATTAGAAAACGTTTATCCAACATCAAGGTGTGGTGGAACTGTTAATTCGACCATATTTTGATTTGTTTAGCTTTACTCAGACTGCACAACCAAAAAGATGATCTTTGACTGCATTAGTTTCTTTCGCCATTTTTCTATCAAAAGAATCCGCTTTTCAGCATCTTGACAGACGATTTCTAGAGTTTTTTACAGCTACTAAATAAAACTTGTTCAGTTGATGATGAGCAGTTCAAAAGTAATGAAATGACCGAGATTCGAACTAATGACCTTTAATGATTCTCATCGAACCATTTGCTCCGTTAGACCACTTAAAAATGTAATGCTAAGCAGTCAAACATTAGCTTAAAAAGCGCTTGCAGCAAATGCTCATTTGAGTAGTTTGTCATATGTCATACAAAGGCTACTTTGCAGTTAGAAAAACGTTTTCAAAACGTTTCCGTGGCATATTATACAAGTTAATATCAATGGTTGAACAATAGCTTCAATTTGGTCTGAATAATCTCTCATACAAAGTATAGCTCAGCACATCATCTTATGCAGTACTCAATGCTATCGTTCGATGATTATTCAACCGATCAGTTTGATAACAGCAAATTACTGTTTGTTGGGTAATACATAGCATAACAATTCCGTAGGACAATCGATGTAACAACTATAGAATTTCGTAAACAAATAACTGTCGCTAGGATCTAGATCCAGATAACATGGTACCAAGGAAAGTAATTCAAACGAAGATGCATATAATAGGAGTACCAGTAAGTTTTTTCGATTTTTTCAAAAATTAATGCTTTATTCTGCAAAAACGGTTGAAAATTGAAATCAAAGTATTGCCCACCGCTAGTCACAAGTTTTTCCCATCTTTCTGGCAATTCACGGATCCCTTTGCGAAAATAATCGGCCGGTTTGTTGGCTAACCACGAATTGATCCAATTTTTGACTTCATCAAAATTGGAGCAATGCTGGTCAATCAGGCCATGTTGCATCGATCGAAAAAGGTAGTAATCGGACGGAGCAATGTCTGGAGAATACGGCGGGTGGGATATGACCTCCCATTTCAGCGTATGTTTTGACCGGTTTCGCGACATGCGGTCGAGCATTGTCGTGCTGCAAAATAGTTTTATCGTGTCTTTGCTCGTATTGTGGCCGTTTTCCCTTCAGTGCACGGCTCAAACACATCAATTATTGTCGGTAGAGGTCCCCCGTAATGGTTTCATTCGGTTTTAGCAGCTCATAGAACACCACACCCAGCTGGTCCCACCAAATAGACAGTATAACCTTCTGGCCGTGAATGTTCCGCGCAGCTGTTGATGCATGGCCGGAGTATCAATACGTTGCCCGACGTTTAGGATTGTCATAATGGACGCACTTTTCATCGCCAGTAACAATTCGATGCAAAAAACCCTTTCTTTTATGTCGTTGGAGCAGTTGTCCGCACGTGAAAAAATGGCGTTCGACGTCTCGTGGTTTCAATTCATACGGCACCCAATGTCCTATCTTTCGGATCATTCCCATGGCTTTTAAACGATCGGATATGGTTTGCTGAGCTACTCTGCAAGTTCTTTATTTAATTACAATAATCAACAGGCAGAATCTATGCCCTAATGATATTAAGGTTGGTTAATATTCTCTTAAAGTTACGTTTAATATCCTACATAAATTGAAATCAAAGCCCTCTGCAACTCTGTTGAACATTCTGAGCAGACCGGATATACTACCGTAGGTCGCGTAATTTGTTCGCCGGGCCGGTATACGCAGCAAATTTCGGTTCCGCAGACTTCTTGGAGGCACCTGTAGTTGGAATGAACGGAGCAATGCCGGACACTCTGTTTTCGACGTCAGGACATCGGACACTAGCATAGCACGGGCGACATTGCGGCGAACAGCTAAGGTGTCTAAATTGATGAGAAAGCATCTACTATCATAGCTGGGTAGCCGGAAAGGATCCCTCCACGGCAAGCGTCGAAGAGAGAAGCGCACAAACCTGCGCTGTACAGCTTCAATTCTGTCGACACCATTTTGGTAGTAAGGACTCCAAACTTGAAAGCCGTACTCAAGAGTCGAACGTACCAGCGAGCAGTACAAAGACTTCAAGCAATATATGTCATTGAAATCTTTACCGATTCGAAACAAAAAGCCCAGACTTCTGGAAGCTATGCAAACAATATATGAAATGTGCTGCTGGAACGATAGTTTGCTGTCTAGAAGTACCCCTAGATCTTTGATACAGTTGGTTCTCTCGATGGAAGTATCCAAGAGTTTATAATCGAACAAGATCGGTTCCTTTTTTCTTGAATAGGTCATAATGGCACATTTACTTGGGTTCACCTTCATGCAATTAACAATACACCATTCGGCAAAACTATCTAACTGTTGCTGAAGTAGGCAGGCATGGGCAGTCGAGTTGAATGGCGAATGACAAGCGCGGAAGGTTCAGCTTAAAATTGACGTCATTGAAGCACAAGAGGAAAATCAACGGCCCCAGGTGGCTGCCTTGAGGAATACCAGATGGCGCGTCGAATTTGCGCGGGAAATGATCACCAATTTGTTGCGCTTGTGACGAATATTGATCGAGTAGAGCCTCCAATTCTTCATTTTAAAACTTTTTTGGCAGTCCGGAACGTTCTTCGCCTTTCAAGTCAAAATTACCACTTTTGAACCGTGCAAACCACTTCTGACACGTTCGCTCAGTTAGAGCATGGTCACCATAAACTCTTACCAAAATGTCATTACTTTCCGTAGATTTTTTTCAAATTGAAGTAATGAAGTAACACTCCCCGCAAAAACACTCTCGTTGGTACGAAATTCGACATATTCGAAGTGGCAAAAAACTATGTTGTTTACGCTTCAACTTTTTGATATATTTGAGACGCGCAATGACAGTAGCTTTCCAACGAATGTCTGGAAATTTGATTCACTGGAATAATAATCAAGTTACGCCATCTGTTGTTAAACCGAAGAAACTTACCGGCACACCTAATAATTCTATTATTATTACGATCGACTGGTAGCGAAGTACATTATCTATAAAATGTCATATGACATCCCGAATACATATCATTGGCAGTCAAATGACATTAAAACTACAGTTAAATTACCCAGAATTAAAGGATGGTTATGACCACGAATGGTAGAATGAAAATAGCATATTTTCATAAAGAGAGAACATTTAAACGTTCAACTGATGGTCATGTTTGCGGCTGTACTTTTATTCCTGATGTTACTGTTGGAGCCGAGCAATGTCGTCTTGGTCACGTTGACAGTTCATATTGAGCCGTAGCTTTCGCGCAAGGGCAGTGTGAGATGGTCACCAAAAATATCGACCGTTTACAACACTGGTTCTTATACCTCGAGATTATTGAGAAATATCTGGCTATAGATAATGTCCACGTGGACAAGCTAAAATTTAAAACAATACATTACACATCTATATTCCAAATAATTTACGTTTTCGAATTTTTTTAACTTTCCGCCCTAGTTATTCGTATTTATCAGGGTTAAAACGCTTGAGAGTGATATCAGGTCAAATACTCATATTTCTCTCACTTCTCCACTAACATTTTTCTGATAGTAACTGACAAACTGTAAGGGTGCTCATACACTGTTTGACCGAAGCCAAAGACTTTGATCAACGTGTACTGATCAAATATATTCGACACAAAATAAGTAACGACAAGTAAATATTCAGTTATTGGATGCCTAAAATATTTTTTCGGTTGGTAAGTCAAACCTGTCGGTACATTGTTTGGTTACCTTAAATATTTCAGTCGCATCTTTTCAATGTTGGATGTTTGACATTGTTTGCCACTGTTGATAATTGAAGAGTGGCAAACAAAATAGTGTTTGCACAGATTTCAAACCAAACTTTATCTGTCAAGAAGTGTCAAATATTTGACTTCGGAACAATCAGTGTACGACCACCTTAAGCGACGAAGGTTCCATTGGTAGTAGAGGATCATACATTCCATCAGGATTCAGAAAGAATGTTTATACACATTCATGAAATTTCAAAATCTCTATTTTTTGTGGATGATCCGAATGAAATTGTGGAGAACGAGTCGCAGAACAGATTGAGAGGATTGATTTGGTTGATTAAGTCAATTGAGCTCAGAATAACGAAACCCACCAAACCACTTTATTCAGAGTGAGGTTTAGATATGTATAGACAAAAACTATACACATTCGAAGATGCTGTAATGTCTGAGATTACATCAGGCATATGTAAGATTACCTCAGTAAGATTTATTCATCAACTATAGTTCCCTTTTACGCCCTCAAAGATTCTTATACTCTACCTAGCATTCTACTAGGGTTCCATCAAAAATACACGTTTCTTGTTTTGTTTTATTGGATATAAAGGCCATTGAAAGATGCACATTTTATCATCTTTCAAGGAATTGATGGATGCCTCACCATAAAAAAAATTTTTTTAAGCATATGCTATTGATGAAAGCCTCATGCAGTAGTTGATCCCAATTGTGTAGCTTATCTGTTTCCATGGTCGTTTGTGTTCGGTGTGACACGGCATTTTCATCAAGAAAAATCACTTTGTATTATTTTTTCTGAAATTCCGGTCTATCAATTGTTTTCGGTATCGTTCATTTTAAACTGATTCGACGGCCTTTAAAAGGGTGATCTCAGAGAACATACAACATTGACTTCTTTCAGATGCGATCTGGCTTTGCGGTTTATATAGCAGGTTGGTCGGGGTCTTTTGAGCTTGGAAACCTTTTAATCTAGTCACTTTTCATCTCAGATCACGATCCGATGCAGAAATGACGAGGAAGTAAAATATCGCGAATTCGTTTTTTTGGTTTCTTATTGTCTGTCTGTCAAATCATGTAGAGTCCATCTATCAACATTCAAGATATTTTTTCATAGCTTTTAAGGGTCAAAAACCAATCTACCGTGGTAAACATTCAATTGTCTTACAAGTTGTTAAGTTTGGTCTTCATCATCTTCGTTCAATAAATTCATAAATTTGCAATTCAGTATCTTCAAGCACTTTCGCTGATTTCACATGGTCTTCACAACATAATCTGAACTTTTAATGGAAATGACATACAGATAAATGGAGTTAATAGCTATGAATTCGATTCAATTCAAAAAGTAATTCTTTGCCATCTTATTGGAATATGATTTTATGTATATGGCTACCTTGGTTGACTTCCAAATATCGAGGAGTGGTGTTTTCAGATATTAAAACTTTTGATATTTAACTCAATTTTTTTCTTAACCCTTCTATACTTGCGCATCGGTCTCACAGACTGAAAAATCAATAATTCTGTTTTGAAGAGGCTGAATGACTGTTAAAACTGAATGAAGTTGAGGAAAAAATCTTTTCTGAAGTCTCTCATTCAATTATATAAATACAAATAACACCAAAAAGTACACAATAGCAATATTACAGAGACACGCTGAGTCTGCGACACCGAGCGCGATTCTATGAGTTATGATTTTGCACGAGAGTACAGGAGGGTTGAGGAGGGGCCCTACTCTGAAAGGTCGAACAATAACTGATATTCGGGATTCTTTTTTCGGATGTTTGAATTCAAGTTGGGTGTTGGAACATTTAGGTGATTGATAATGGTATATTTGAAGATGTATTTCTCTATTTTTTGTATGCAAATATAGTGATTATACTGATTACCAATAGCATAGATGGGCGCGAGGATGCTCTCTCTTAAACATATCCTTGCTGGTGGTACGTTTTTCTTTCTAGTGGACCGACTTGGCTGAATTTTTTTAAGCACGTAAGAATAAATTATTCAAATTGTTACGTAAGTTTTTGATAATTCGAAAAATTATGAAAATGGCGGTCATTTGAATGAAGGGTTGCTGTTTTTTCAACAAAAAATCATAATAAATTTCAAAATAGAGATACAAAAAATGACAACGTAAAACGCTCATGTTTACATACTGCTAAAAAATTTCAGCAATATCAGTTCATGGTCTCGAGGAAAACGCGTTCAAAGATTCGTGCAGCAAAGCTACTTCCCTTGATGCCAGAGTGGGTTTCTCCCTTCTGAACAGCGCATTTTTTTTCTTATAAAGATTATTGATTTTACAAAGACTCTGTCGAATGATGTTTGATGTTTTATTGATGTTTTATTTAAAAAAAAGGTTAATGATTGTTGATATGCTTGCATGAAAAGTGAGATAAATTCATATGATCACATGACGAAAAGAAGTTAAATTTAAATTTGTAATTTGCATGTAGAAAATTTTTGAAAAACAGTTGAGGGTTGAGGAAGAGGCCAGTTAATTTGATGCCCTTTAAACTCTTCGAAGCGAATAAGAGTATACAATGAATTTAATTTGTAAGACCCAAAAAAAGCAATACTGCATTGCTTTAAGGTAAGAAAGGCTTCGATGAGTCTAGATTAATTCACCACACGATAAACTTCGGAGGACACTACATGCAAAATGAGTGATAAGGATGTGGAAATAAATATTATTTGCAATACGATGTTGTGTGCTGGTAAATTCTAAGACGAAAAAGGTTTTGCGTTCACGACAACTTATCAGCTTAGATACTGTGGCTGAACAGGGACATATAAGTAGGGACATATATTGAGGAAAGTGAATGGAAAATCGAGATTGAAAATGAACCTGTTATTCTTGCAATAGATTTTACTCCGAAGTAGGCAAGGCCGCCACGGACAGAAAAACTATAATCATAAGATACTGTGCGAGCTGCAAGAGAAAAGCATACAGATCTTTCGAACATATAATTCATTTTCTCGAATTTCTTCTTTTGTTTTTATCAATTGAAAAACATAAAATATAACATTCAACAAACTTAAAATTGAATATATACGTTATACTGTTACAGCGCGGACTCGATTATATACAGTTTCTCATTTCTTTTCACTATATATAATCGAATCCTGTATATAATCGAATCAAAAAAAATATTTTTTTTTCGTTTTTTTTTGGCTTTAGTTTTCTTTTTTTTTTTGAATATAAAACAGGAATTTGATTTTTGATTCATCTCCTTAAAGCCAGAAAATACCTTTCTCACATGAAAAAAAAAATATCCAGATTCTCTCAGAGGGTGATAGACGATCATATTTGATGGAAAAAATTCTTCTACGCATATGTTCGAATTTCAACAATGACAGAGTTATAGAACTTTTTTTTTGTTTCGGACTCTGTTGCCTCGAACTGGCTCTACATTACAAAGTACGCTACGGAAGACGATTCTGTTGCTTTCATTTGAAAGATGAGAAAATTTGATACAGGATATAGTAGTGGAACATCTAAATTAATGGATTTTAACAACATTTTGGAAGTGAAAAACATAAAAGTTAGTAATTGTTAATGTATTATTATTAATGTCATCCTGATTTTTCTTATTAAACTGGATTGTTTCTATCAATCAAATTGAAGCTCTCTAACCGCTCTATAATTTGTTCTTTGACACCTAATTTCTATCTATCTTAATTTGGCTGCAATATCGATATAATTAACTCTTGGTGAAAATTCAAGCAAAATTTTCAAAAATTACGATTTTTACCCCACTGTATATGAATTAGTCACTTAAATTACACCTTAACGTTGAAAGGTTACATTTCTTCTTAAAATATGTCATATTTGAAACATAAAAAAATATTTTTTTTCAAACTGTATATAATCGAGTCCAAAATTGTATATAATCGAGTCCGACCTGTAATTCACTGATTTAAAAAAAAGAAAATATGAATGAATGTCCCCGTGGGCAACAGGGAGAGCGGTTAGTCAATGTCCACGCTTGTCCACTAGGGAGGGGAGGGGAGAAACTAAAATGGTGCTTTTTCTGTCCACGTGGTATGTGGACAGTCCTTAAGTCGTTATTACAGTCAAAGTTTATAGACCGCAACCTGACATTTCAACTATAAGTCGCCCGCAATGACCCTGTTATAGTTTGTCACTAGGTAATAATTGAACTCGTATCCTCATATGTTATCGACTCGTGTATCGGAGATGAGTTGAAAAGTAAAGTGGCTTCCACAATAGAGGGACGTTTGTCAGGGACGAACGTGGAGAAGCAGTGTATTTTTTTCTTTGAAATTTAATTAAATCTAATTGTTAAATGAAATGACATCGTACACATATTGAACGAACATGTGAGAAATAGCTTTTCACAAGCCCTTATATGTCAAAATCTTCAAGTAAGATAGATGCCAACCTCGCTAACAATCAGTCAGAACTTTAATTGATGACTCTCAGAGGTTTAATCATTACATTCAAGGTAATGTAACGTATTTATTTTAACTCATATTCCATTCTCGAAATACTTGTGTTTTTTGAGTTAAAAAAATAACCAAAAAACAATCAATTATATGTCGTCTGGATATCCAATACCCTCAGCGCTTTCCATTTGACGGCCTTCCGGGTGTGAAAATTGAGTACACAATTCGGCCAGACATTATTCTGCAAAAATTAAAGTGGCGTGAAATTGAATCCCTGCGCGTTTGCTGTTTTATTGAACAACTCACAACACCAACGCGAAACACTCGACATCATTGCGTTGTAGGCTTTTGTGGAACCTCTTGGGTTGTTTTTTCTCTCTCTTTAAAAATCATCCCTTGAAAATATTGTGTCAGATTGAAGATTAACAAAGTTTTTGTCATGTTTCTGCTGTGCCACTTTTCTCCTCGCGCGTTGCCTTCTACCAAAGTGTGTGATGGCAGCCTTGGTGGTTATTAAATGTGTCAAGGGAGCTACCGTTTGCAAAAGGAGAAAATTAAGATTATCAGCTTTCCGACTTGTTTCTTTATTACTACCATACTACCGGGAGCATTTTGCTGAATAGACTGAAAAATAACTCAATCACTGTGTTTCTCGGGAAAAAAAGTTGCATGCATGAATGAGGAACGAAACGCTGGTGGCATAAATCTTGACAAATGCCCGATAGCAGAGCAAAATATGAAAATTTCTGGTTCGATGAAGCTGTGGAATGAAGAGCAGTGAGGCAGACAACAAAAAAAAGTTAGTCATCAGGGCACAAAGCGATGCCTTTTTCTCTTGCTTCAAATTTCAATAATTCAACAAACTACAAATGATACACCAGCGGACGAACAACAAACGACTCGAGGGACGGAACTGCTAGAGGAAAATTATGACAAAAGATGTCGATCGTTGCAGGAGGTCGCCTCTTGTAAATATGCCAAAAGTCAGGCGAATGAAATAAATATGTTGATTTCAAAATCAGTTTACATTCGTGAACCGGCAAAGAACAAGAGTACATTTTGTTGTAGCAATAAAATAAAAAAAATGAATATGTTGCTATATGAATGGTGCTCTCGGTTCATGCGAAGTGATGTGTCTTTGCGAGAACATGCATAATTTATTGCTTTCGGGAATCGTTGATAGCTGCGGAAGGATAAACGAGTCCCCGCTGGTCATGTTTGCGTCTTTAGACCTTTATTTATAGAATGCTATTACTATCTTTGCGCATCATTCTGTCAGTTCGTCAGTTCGCCAGACTGTCAGTCTCTCAACAAAAACGTAGTCAAAGATCTTAATCAGTAGTTTTTTTTCCTGATAGGCCGTCAATTAAAGTATCTGCAACGGTATTGAATTGACACTAAAAGTGAAAACTATCTCTTTCATTTAATTGTTTGAATTAATCCGCAATTGTTGTTATAAATTTATTATTTCGTAATGAAAATCATTCTGAGGTCAATATAATGGGGGCGAAGTCCCCATCTAACGCAGATAACGAACCGAAGCGGCCCCAAGCCGCCGAGGAGCTGGGTTGCCATAATAAAATCTGTGTTTTTGACCTCAAAAAATCTTTTTATCTGTGTTTTTTCTCAGAAAATCTGTATCGAAATCAGTATTAATCTTTTGCGGTCGTTTGTCTGCTCTCAGCTACCAAAGTAAAGAAGTATACTAATATTGAAATCTATACAACAATGTATCAGTTTAAACTTTTCCAAAACGAATTCCAACGTGTTGTGAATTTTCTATGGCTGATGAATGCTTGAGGAAAGGATTAATGGATGTAAAGTCTGCTTCATTTAATATTGGAACAACTTCTTTTACTCATTGTGGCGCTCCTAGTGGACGGATTTGGAAACTTTTTTCACCCACGTGTCGGAAAATTCATTACCTTTCACCATGTATTTATGTCATAACACCAAATGATAGCATTTTGTAAACAACCGCCATGGAAGCCGAACGGAGAGATAAAATTGTGCACAGTTTTCTTGAAAATCCATTGTTGTCGGCATCTAAGCTAGCTAAACAGCTTAAAATGCCCAGAAATACCGTATGGCGTGTTATCAAGCAGTACAAGGAAACATTGACGACGGCTCGGGAGCCGCATTCGAAGCGTCGGAGTGAACTGTCGACCGGAAACTGCGTGGGAAAGTCATCAAGGCCGTCAAGAGGAATCCCAATCTTTCAGACCGCGATTTGGCCAATAAGTTCCAGGCCGCTCACAGTACGGTGCGACGAATTCGTCTCCGGGAAGGAATAAGGTCATTCCGAGCCAGCAAACAGCCAAATCGGACGCTGAAGCAGAACAATGTGGCCAGAATCCGTGCTCGAAAGCTGTACGACCAAGTGCTGACCAAGTTCGACGGATGTATTCTGATGGACGATGAGACCTATGTGAAGGCGGACTTTGGGCAAATCCCAGGTCAAAAAATTTATTTGGCGACGGCTCGGGGGGATGTACCTGCAAAATTTAAGTTCGTGTTTGCGGATAAATTCGCCCGCAAGTACATGATTTGGCAGGGGATATGCAGTTGTGGACAGAAAACCAAAGTCTTTCTCACTGACAAGACAATGACATCAGAAGTCTACAAAAAAGAGTGCCTACAGAAACGGATTCTGCCGTTTATTCGTGCCCACGACCGTCCAGTAATGTTTTGGCCGGACCTCGCAAGCTGCCATTACAGCAAAACGGTTATGGAATGGTACGCAACGAACGGGGTCAGCGTAATACCGAAGGACCTCAACCCCCCAAACTGCCCCCAGTTCCGGCCGATAGAGAAATACTGGGCAATCACGAAGCGGAGGCTTAAGGCAAAGGGAAAACTTGTTAGGAACATGACTCAAATGAAGAACTGGTGGAATCAAATCGTCAAAACGGTGGACGAAAAGGGTGTGCGCCGCCTAATGTGCCGTATTACGGGAAAGGTACGAGAATTTCTTCGAAACAGCAATGAATAATTTTTTTATGAAAGAGTAAAGAAAATGCTACATTTGTATGAAAAACAAATTATGAATTCGTTAATAAATGACTGAACTACACGCAATTGTTTGTGTTCCAATATTAAATGAAGCAGACTTTATTGCGGTAGTGTGTAAATGTAAAGAACATTGTTCTGTATGTTCAAACAGAAAGATAAAAGACGAAAGACGCCAAACTAATTATTTTTGTGATACATGTGGAAGATATCACACGAAGAAAAATGTTAGCAATTTTATTTTAAACATAAACATAAAATATTGTTTAATCAATTCTTATCAACAGTTTACAAAAACTAAATGAATATTGTTCATCTTTCATAATCTCACAAAGTTATACATTACTGCTTTTTCGAGTAAAAAAAAATTAAATAACACGTGTCGAGATTTAACACGACCGCAAAGGATTAAATTTATAAGTTCAAGTTTGAAGCATGATGAAGCATAAGCTTTAGCATCATTGATTGGCAAAGTTATTATGAATCTGCCGATGTTGATGCTATCCACTTAAATAATCGCATTCACTGTGCTTTAGTACGCAAAAGATAAACAGTGTTATTTATTCATTGTAAAGCTAGCTGAGGACGCACACTTTTGCCTCTTTTCGCCTTAGATTGAGCTACACGCCACATATGAATACTAAAATGACTCTCATGCTAACTGATTTGAATGCTATATTAATAAAATTTGTGAGTTGGGAAAAAATCTTATTGAGATCAAGCCATAACTGATATTGGATCATTATTTTGAAAAATCTGTAAATCTGTATGAAAACCAACAAAATCTGTAATTTGTATCTACAGATTCTTAGTTTCAAAAAGTCTGAAAAATCTGTATAAATGCAGATTATTCTGTAGATATGGTAACCCTGCTGAGGAGACATAATCCGAGTCGGCCACCGCCCCGCCATCGGAAGCGGCGGCTTTAAGTAAGCAAAACTGTGTTCTACCGATTGCCTTGTTAGTTTGAAACGTAGAAGACGAGCTTTCAGGAAGGTCCGCCCGAGTATTACGTGTGCCCGGTTAATCTTTGCTTTGAAATACATAATTCATATTTCAGAGCAAAAAAAAAGGAGTTTCTCTGTCGAGTGGTGTTCAACGGATTTTGGTTTAATATCCAGATTATTATCAAAATTTTCATCCTTTTCTAAATGTTTCTTTCTTTCTCATTCGGAATTATTTACCATTCGGATAAACTTTCTATCCGAATGAAAGGTATTCGAATGACCTTGTTTCTCGTAAATGGTCTAGAACAGCGGTACTCAACCTTTTTCTCTCGAGGGGTAAAAAAATATGTCGCGGCCCAGTAGTGTAATGTAGAATCGTCCTCAATTTGTCTAATGAGCACGAACATAAAAATAGTTTTAGAGAAAAGTAACACCAGATAGGACAATTACGAGTATGAGTATAGCTGGTCTAGAATATCGCTGTGTTATAATATCTTCATCTCTTTCCAACGCATTATCTGTCTTTTTTTGTCCTTTTAACATATCTCAATATCTGATTCAATGAATGTTATGCTGATTGCTAATATTACGTTCGGGTAAATGTTGGTGGATGTTGCATTCGGGTTAATGTTTCATTCGGGTTAATGTTTCATTCGGGAAAATGTTACATTCGGGTGAATGGTCATTCGGGTACCTTTCACATTTGTTACAATCGGGTGATTGGATTTCGGATGAACGTCTTTCAGTTAGCTGTCGTTCGGGTAACTGTCTTTCGGGTAAATGAGACACAATCATCGCATTCCCCTCTAAAAATCACTACTTACCATGTCAGCCAGATTTGTGTCAAGAAACACGATTTGCGGAATGTGCTGATGCGCTGACACTGAGGAATGTTATCAACAACATTTGATGCAATTGAGTAGGGGAGAGGGAGGCAAGATGACGAATCGGTAATTTGACCCGTTGTAATGAAGGCAGCGCCACCTACTTTTTACTGAAGATGCATCATAACAAGGCCAAACTTTGTACTCGGGAACTCTGCCGTAAACGTTATCACAAAAAAAGTGAAAAATAAAAATGAGAAAAATGGTGATTTTGTTATTTTTTTCCGTTTTTTCAAATTTTATTTTCCACTTCATGAGAAAAGTTAAAATTTCAAAATTATTTTATACATGATAAAGGTACTCTATTGTGCATAATCTGTTTGTTTCCGGCGAGTTTCAATCATGATTTTTTTCAGCTAAATTTTTTTTATTAAAAAAGTCGCTTGGGGGCAAGTTGGCGAACTGCAACATTATGTTAATTTTTAGTTTTTTATTGCAGATGGTTAGAACTTATAAGCGAAAAAGAGACCAATATTGGTCGGAAACCAGTTTGGAGAATGTTATGAGAGCTATAGAAGAAGGTTTGTCTGTTCTGGGTGCTTCAAAACAGTTCGGTGTGCCAGAACCAACATTGAGACGCTATCGACGAAAATATCCAGACATGGAGGTTAGATTTTCAATTCAGCATTTCCATGTTTTTTATGCAAGAAATATTAAATCTGTATCAATTTCAGGATACGTCGAACAATAAAGGCCGCTTTAAAGCCACATTCAGGCCCAGCTTCGAAGAATTGCCTATTCGTTTGCGGTTAAAAATGGCCCTTTCAAAGGAATATGCGCTGGACGGACATGGGTTGAAATGATTATGAAGGCTCATAAGCTATCTTTGAGAAAGCCAGAAAATACCTCAGCGGCTCGATTAATGACGTTCTATAAAGAAAATTGTGACTTATTTTTTCGAACTTTGGGAGATACACGAGTTCAGTATCGTTTTCCTGCGTGTGACATTTACAGTGTTGATGAAAATGACATTTCCACTGTTCCAACCAAGGATAAATAAATAATTGTTATTACATTTTGTTGATTTTTAGGTGACCAAACCACATTCGCCAACTTGGCTCCAGGCATTCGCCATCTTGCCTCCGCGTGGAGGCAAGATGGCGAATTCGACGCTTTTTGCGCAAAGCTTTTGGGTGGACGAGTTTTTTAGTTTTGTTGCCCCTCCAATAGATAATATGATAGGAAACACTTCAGGCTATATAAATCAGCATCAACATTAAAAAAAAAAAAAATTCCAAAATCCAGGGCTTACCAAAGCTTAACGTCGCCAACTTGCCTCCCTCTGCCCTATTGAATGTGCCAAAAGACATGATAAAATGATCTTTCGCTGGTCGTTAATAATGTCATGAAAACTTGTAGCCGTTCCAATTGGACATCCTGAATCATCCGCCATGTTCATCCGAGATTGTTCTTTCTAATTACCACTTGTTTCTCTCGACAACTCACAGCCTGGGAAAATTAGAATTTTTAGAAACGGAAAATTGAATTTTTGAGACGGAGGAAAATTGTTTGCATAAAGTTCCATAGAACATTGAAACCCTAACTATCCGAAAAGTGCATTGCATTTTATGAAAACTATTACGATTTCGAAGTCTGAAATGAGAAAATCTTAAAAGTATGTCGGTGAAATTGGGCAGCAGAGGGATCTCGAATATTTGGAAATATTGGAGACGAAAGTTCGTCAGTAAGTAATGAAAATAATAAATCATAAAGTAACAGATAGGAAATATGTCAAGAATATTTTTATTCTGTTGGTTCATGATTAACATTCCAGTTTATCGTTTTTTTTTGTTCTGATTATCTGTTAAAAAATCTACAAACATTTGTTGTATAGGCTTGTGAAATATAGCACATCATTTCCGTGCTGTACACCTTCTTCATACACGTCGCAAATGTCCCGGGCTGCTTCGGCAGCTTTATGACCTTGATGAAATGCAAAGAAAAGCTGGTGTTAAAAATGTTGATTTCTGCCTTTTTTATAAACCACAAAATTAATAAAAAATAAATAACTCAAAAATACAATAAACATAGTTTTGTAGAGCAGAAAGAGTACTATCGAATGTATACTTACCCTTTGCCTAAACAAATCGTTGTAAAATAAAAGAAATATAAAAACGCTATGAACTTTTCCCGCAACCCATTCTATTGGGTAGAAATGTTTGACTCAAAAGAAAATATAGACATGGTAACATCGGCATCTTTTCAGACAATCAAGTGGCACATAAAGCTCTCAAAGCTTTCAAGTGCTCTTCAAAAATTGTCTGGGATTTGCCTTTTATGCAACTATGTCAAATAAGTTCAGTAAAACTGTACTGGATTTCTGGTCACTACGGTATAGAGGGAAATCAACAAGCACAGAAGCGGCTCAAGGTCATCTTTCAATGGTCCAAAACCATTCTGTGGAATTTCCGATTGTGTGTTGGAGAGTGGGCTGAAGAAATGGGAAGACCGATACTGCCCATGTTTGTATAGGAGACGCAAGCAACAAATTGAACAAAATCGACTTTTTTGCCGTTTTGCTTTCTACGCAATGTTATACGTTTGGTGAACATGCAAACAAATACTTTCTGTTGAAAAACATTTGAGCAATTTTGAAAAAAACCTTTCCGAAAAATCACTGTTTGTCCGCATAACAAACGTAGTTCATACAGCTTTCATACATCATTCGAAAATCAACAATTATCAGTATTATGTGCTATAAACTAAACCAACATTTGAATCACATTCTTTGTGGAGTCCAAACATGCCTGTAACGATAGTGTGTTATCACTTAGTGTTTCCTAATAGATAAATATAAGAAACCATTGAAACACTGCTCATATAATTACTATTTTCTGTACACTGGACTGCGATGAACGAAGAGACGCAATTGTGTTTTTTAGAATGTTATAATTACCTAAATTTCTGCATTTGAATCTTCAAGTAGATGATGAAACAATCAGATCAGTAGTAAAATTAGAATAATATTGGTTCTTAGTGTTATAACTCCTCGGATTCGTCATCGAATTATTCCACATAATCATCATTTACTAATACCGTTGGTGTAAGTCGTCCCACCATCTTTATGAGATTGATCGTGATATCGGAAAATCATGTTGCTAAAATTACCAACATTGCAGATTGTCTTTACAAATTCAAATTCAAAAAACACGAACCTGCTGTTCTCATCATATCCCAGAGTATTCAGGAAAAAAGTACTATTATAGACTCGCAACAAATCCAGAGCACCTTTTCCAGCAATTTCACTAAATTTCTTCCAAACCCCCTTGATTTTATTACCTTTGTCTGGGTGCACCCGTGGCCGAGTGGTTAGCGTCTCACATTATCATGCCGGGTGTTCGGGTTCGATTCCCGTTTTGGCCGGGGGATTTTTCGTCAGAGAAATTTCCTTCGACTTGCACTGTGGTCACGCGTATTCTAGAGCTTGTCCCTCGGAATACATTCAAGGCGTGTTATTTGGCTTAAGAAATCTCAACTAAGTATTAATAAATGACGCTAGTTAATGCCTACGTTGAGACGGCAAAAGTTCCACAGGGAACGTTAACGCCATTCAAGAAGAGAAGTCTGGGTCCCTTTTCATTGCTCAATTCCGGGTAATGAGAGGACTTGAAGGCTACATTTATTGAAAGCGATATTTATCAGCGTCAAATCACCTTCGATGAATTTTATTCTTTAGTCTGTAAAAATACCATTGCTAACCGGCAACGCAAGTGGAACTAAGATTAATTGGGCCGGCGGTTTTACTCGATTATCCCTAAGGTTAGCCCCGAACCGTAGTTCAAAAGTCTGGACTTGAGTCGGGACTTTATTTGCACCTTCTCCAGACTCATGTCCAATCACTGTTCGTTAGACGCGCTACTCTTTCGTTTCAATATCGCCAGCAATGCAATCTCTGCGTTTGTGGTCAAGTTATCACGACATCAAGCATGTTGTTTGGTCGTGCGAGGTGTATCTTGTCGCCAGATCGAATTTAGAAAACTCCTCCGGGCCCAATGTCTTAATGTGCCGGTGAGAGATGTGTTGACTCGGTTAGACCTTGATTACATGATCCAAATATATGTTTTCCTTAAAGCTCTCGATCTTCGTGTGTGATTGTCCCTATGTCCATATACCCTCCCTTTCATCCATTGCGAGCAATTGGTCCCCTTGCGATAAAAAGTAAAATAAGTTGAAATGTAAATATACAATAGATATACGAATAGTTTTAAGAATTGAGTGTGATCATGAATATTGTAACAATTCCTTTATATCCCATCCCTTTCCTGAAAAAAATATGTCACCCTTCTGAACCCGAGTAAACCGCGAGTAATCGGGTTTTCATCTTACTAACCAAAGAATTAGGAAAATTGTTTAAATATAGTTTTGAAAAATATATTTAAGAATTCGGCTCTTTTAAACTTATGTCTCGCACTGTGGTCACGCGTATTCTAGAACTTGTCACTCAGAATGCATTCAAAGGCGTGTTATTTGGCATAGAAATCTCAACTAAGTATATAGTTATTGTCGGTGAGATGAGGCAATCAGGTAATTTCTCGGCCTTCTCTTAAAAAGTTGTTCGATATGGCATTGCGATCGGGATGCAACAAGTTGTAATGTGATAATTAAAACAATATTTAAACATTGGGCGGACAAGTACACGCCTCAGGCAGTTGAAACAAATATCTCTTGTCTCACCATTGCATTACGTTCACTTAGGGATCACACTCGAAGCTTAGTTGTTTGCCATAGCAGAAATCGCAACGTAAATTGTTGGATGTTAAAGCTGCTATAATATTTTGGATGACACGGTTTGTGGAGGATGCCGATCTCATCGATCACACTGGAATTACTTGTGTCCTGTCGACTGGTATTTGGTATCTCTCTAGTACTGATACTTCATTCCTCAAGAACGTGATCGTTTCATTATGGGATGGTAGCTTCGTTTGACAGCGGCTTGCCACTGTTTCCTTGTCTCCTGGCTTGTTACAGAAGATGTATGATCAACTTCTCCGATGTATTGTAACCTAAGAACTTCAGATTTTCAACGTGTTCGGATACACTTTCCATCAAAGTTCGTAACCTACTATGCCGTCCCGAGACTTACTCCTAGGAAACCATCGTAATATAAGATAATACGTTTTTCTTCAAGTTAGTTACGGCCGCTAAAAGCTCTGGCATCTATTAATTCAGCTACATCTACAATCAGCGCTCTTTTCTAGGTGGTATAATTTGATTCTCGATGGCTCTTTGGACCTGTTCTTCACATCACGGAACATGACTTCAAATTATTCCCTCTGACTATAACTGCCATCGAATGCCAGGAGATGTTCCAAGGTTTAGCTTGGATCGACAATTCTTTTCTAATACGTTATCTTTCTCCTGCTCACACTCACTCTTCAGTTGGGTTATCGCGCAGTGCGTGTGGTACCTACTTAACCCCTTCACGTATAACGTCGAACCACACTCGTGGCGATTAGACTGTGCCAGAACGTACAGTATCGAACCTCACTCGTCGTCTATCGATGTGAAATGAATACATGCTTCAGGCGTGTGCTGATGCGGGACTGCTACGATCATTAGTAAGATACACACATTCAGCAGAGTATCAGTACTGAGACGAACCAGCCCAGGAGGCTGAAAGTCTCAAAAATAAAGAAGAAAAAAAAATTTTTTTTGGTTCTCAAATGGGGATCAACACTAGGGTAGGAGCCTGCCCGTTGGTCTCAAATGTTCCTATCTCACGCCTCCACGAAGATCATATGACGACATTTTTAGATCGGGCGTGAACTGGAAACACACACCTGGTCTTGGCTCCGAGAACGGGTGTCGAAAGTGGCTAAGTGAGGGGGTGCGAGCGAGTCAGAGCGCTATATCTCTCCCGGGGAAGGCCTCCCGGGTCATGGAGGCCTTGCCAACCCGCTGTCTCCCGGGCAAAGGAGATACACCCAGAAAATGGAGCTACGTTCACGAAGAATACTTAGAATGCGATCGCCCGAGAAGGGTCCCCGAACTGGAGCTGGTCCTGGAACGGGAGTAAGAGCGAGCGGCCAGCGGCTGGAGGGCGAGGTGCAAGAGCGGGCCACCAGCCGGGTTCAACCCGAAGAGCTACCGCCACACGGAAACAGCAGCCATCGACATCACCAACGAAACACTGCGCCTACGAGGCGTGTTGCGACTGTCAGACGACAGTCGTCCACACTTGTGGGTACTACTAGGCGACGGATCATGTGGACACACGAAATGAACGAATTCGTGATCCGCGCCTATTACATCTGCACTGCTTTGGAGACGGACATGAGCGGTCGCCCTCGAATACTCGCAATGTTCGAGGAAGCGTATCCAGAGTTCGTCGGGAGGCTTGACCAAAACGCGATGAACGCGAGGCGTAGAGCGATTGTACGCAACAATATGCTCTCCCAAACGCAAGTCGACGAGATCAAGCAGCAGGTGCAGAGAGAACTAAGCTCCAGAACAAGCAGAGCAAGCGATGTGTCGAGGCGAAGTTCAGTACGGCTGAGCAATTCATTCGCGAGTGGGGCACGCGAATCAGCACCAGTGGAGGCCACTGTACAACAACCCCCTGAGCCGGAAGACCCACAGCCAGATCAACAACTACTACGCGATCTGGTCTTCCATTACGACGAGGCGATCTCACAGTTCCGCGACACGGACCCTTTGTCGCGCCCCAGGATCCCGAAGTTGCAGCATTCCCGCAGGCTGACAAGTGCAGTAAAGCTCATGAACGAGCACGTTCTTCCGCTGCACTTGGTTGATGCTGAGAACATGGAGGAGCTGCAACTGAAAGTTTACTGTGCTGCTGTGGCGACCGCCAAAAGTTTAGGATACCGTATTAGGCCAAGAGGCGGACTGCTCCAACATCTCCGTGAAAGGCGTGAGCCTCCATGGCGGAGGAGATTGGAGCAACGGATCCTAAACAAGCGCGCCGCAATTGGAAGACTGATGGCGTACGAAAGAGGCAGCAGATCGGCGAAATTATGTCGCCAAGTTGCTGTGATCGTGCGGCCTACTGAACTTCGCCAGCTGGGAGCTCACCAGCTGACGGAAAAACTCGACACACTGGTACAGCAATTGAGCGACCTTACAAAACGGCTGAAACGTTATTCTGACTTTGCAAAGCGCCAGGAACAAAATCGGATGTTCAGAGATAACGAGAAAGCGTTCTACGACCACATTAGCGACGAGAAGCCCGACTACCGCGAAGGTTTGCCAGATATTAGCGATGTGACGAACTTCTGGGCTGGTATTTGGGAGACCCCAGTAGAACATCGCGACGGGCAAATGTGGTTAAGACGGGAGGAGGAGAGTTGTGGTGAAATTGGAGAGATGCCAGCTATCATCGTCGGAGAGAACGATGTCCGCGAAGCCTCGCGGTACCTGAGGAACTGGGCAGCACCGGGCCCCGATGGTGTCCAGAACTTTTGGCACAAGAAGCTGACCGTCGCACATCCAAAGATAGCTGAGTGCTTCAACAAGGTGCTACGTGACCCACACAACCTTCCTGAATTCGCCACCCGTGGCGTCACATTCCTCCTCCCGAAAGACAGCAACACATTGAACCCATCAAAGTACAGACCGATAACGTGCCTATCGAGTCTGTACAAAATACTGAGCAGCATAATTACCGCCAAAGTTTCTGCTCACTGCGAACAGCATCACATCATCGCAGAAGAGCAGAAAGGATGCAGGAAAAATACGCATGGCTGCAAAGACCAGGCCATCATCGACGCAGCCATAGTCGGCCAGGCGGTATATAACCAGCGGAACCTAAGTATGGCCTACATCGATTACAGGAAGGCTTATGACTCCATACCTCACTCGTTTCTCGTCCGGGTATTGGAGCTCTACAAAATTGATCCCGTCGTCGTTAGGTTCCTGCAGCATGCGATGAGGCAGTGGAGCACGTCTCTGCACCTCAGTGATGGGGAAAATGTGTTGCAGTCTAGAACGCTGCAGATAAAGAGGGGGATATTCCAAGGCGACTCTTTCAGCCCGCTTTGGTTTTGTCTGGCACTGAACCCCCTCAGTAGGACGCTCAATAGAAACGGTCATGGCTATAAAATAAGGTATGGCGACGGCGCCCACCAAGAAGTGACCCATACCTTCTACATGGATGATCTCAAGGTCTACGCTGATTCACGTCAGCGTCTAGGTGTAGCTATCCGGGTTGTCGAAGACATAAGCAGGGACATCTGCATGGAGTTCGGCCTCGACAAGTGCCGCTGTGTCCATCTGCTGAAAGGCAGCTTACCGAATCCGGAGGTTACGAGGTCTATGACGGCGAGTTCATAAGAGACATGGTTCGTGGCGAATCCTATAAATATCTTGGATTCCGACAGCTCACCGGGATTCGCCACTCCGACATCAAGACGGAGCTGCGAGACAAGTTCTTGAGTCGAGTGAACTGTGTCCTGAGGACTTTCCTCAACGCGGGGAACAAGGTACGCGCGATCAACACATTCGCGGTTCCCCTGCTGACCTTCAGTTTTGGTGTAGTCAAATGGAGCAAAACTGACCTAGAGGACCTTGAGAGGAGGATGAGGAAAGCATTCAAAGAGGCCGGAATGCACCATCCTCAATCGGCACTGGAGAGAGTTTCACTACCACGCAAAGAAGGGGGACTTGGAATCGTCGACATTTCTGCACTGTGTGTTGCCCAGGTACGACAACTGCGCGAGTACTTCGCAGAACGCGCCAACCAAAACGCGCTATACCGGGCTGTCTGCGCCGCCGACAGAGGATACAGCGCTCTGCACTTGGCGCAAGCGGAGTACCAACTCAACTGCAATCTGCAGACAGTGGAGGAGAAGATTGCAGCTTGGAAGCAGAAGGCAGTGCATGGTGCCCACCCCCATCAACTGGACCGGCCACACGTCGACAAGGCCGCATCTAATCTGTGGCTAACGCGTGGTGAACTCTCTTCAGTAGTAGAAGCCGACATGATAGCCATCCAGGACAGGATAATGCCGACGAGAAACTGCAGGCGGTACGTCTGGCATCAAGACGTTGATGACATTTGCCGGATGTGCCATCAACCAGGTGAAAACATAGAGCACATTATGGGAGGCTGTCCCGTTTTGGCCAACGCAGCCTACACCGAGCGCCACAACAACGTGGCCCGTATTGTTCATCGACAACTAGCGCTCCAATGTGCTCTACTGGAAGACAACGTACCAAACTACCGGTACCTGCCTGCACCTGTCCTGGAAAATGACCGTTTCAAGCTGTACTGGGATCGCACTGTTCTGACCGACCTCTCGATCCACCACAACCGCCCAGATATAATGGTTTACGACAAGAGCGACCGCAAAGTCACCATCATCGATGTCGCTATTCCACTGAACCAGAATCTGGAGGAGACCCACGGTCGCAAAATCTGCAAGTACCGACCATTGGCCGTGGAGCTCAAGGAACTGTGGGGGCTAAGGGAGGTCCCAAGAATTGTTCCAGTCGTTCTCTCTGGAACTGGAATTATCCCGAAGACACTTCTGGAAGCGCTAAAGGTGTTGAACATGGAGAAGGAATTGGCCGGCATCCAAAAGTCGGTCATCCTTAGCACCTGCGCGATTGTCCGACAATTTCTCGGTCAGGACTGAAACAGCACGAGCATGCAGATACGTGCATTCCGCAGAGCCTAGTCCCCCTTTGGCATTCAGAAGCCCGGGGGCAGGTGAAAATTCTGGCTAGGTTCGCCTAGTTAAGAAGTGAGATAAGTCTGCCAAAAAAAAAAAGAGTATCAGTACGACTCAATGTGCTCGTGTTTGGGCCATGTTGTTGGAAATTAAATCGTACGGCATGGGGTTAAGTAGCAAAGTGCTACGCTGTCTTTGAATCAATATTACTGTTCTTGTTCTAGGTTCTCCAAAACATTCTGATGTTCTGATCAATTGATCTATCATCTTAATCACGGCTGGTGCAATGTTCATAGCAAGAAATTTTACCCAAAATGGTTCATAGCGTGGTATGCTGGCTTTGAGTTTATATAAACAGTATATGTTATAGATCTTCCAGATTATTGTAAAGTTCAGAAGATCATGGAGTCGATGTGCTCCATTGACTTTAGTTGAGATGAATATAAAACCCAAGTAACTTTGCTTCTGTTTACATCAACGGGATCATCGTTTCTCATGGTCACTCAAAGGATTTTTAGTTCTAAATTGTATTCATATTACGCATGTTGCCTCTATTTGACACGTTGTTAGTAATAAGAAGAGATAACGCATACTTTGCATAAAATGCATATGCACTATAGTATTTATTTTGTAAGTATGCGTACTATGTTTATTTTTTTTTCAAAAATTCTTTCACGAGCAGGAGGAAATACTAAGGGATACCTCTGAAAAAAGACGGTCAAAAATCTCTTATTAAGTTACACTAAAAATAAGAAAAAAATAATTTTTTATACTTACGAGATAGTTGAGTTGTAGAGCTATCAATTTTATGAAACTTTGTTGAAGATCATCAATCAGTCCTTCAGAGATATAACTGTTTTTTTTCTGGGAAACGTATTTTAAAACTAGTTTTTCACTTTAAGTTCTACCTAAATTACATCATATCAACTTCCCATGTCTCACAAAGTTTTAGATAACACTAAAACGCTCTAAAACTTTTCTCCTTTTTTTCACTTTCTATGCCAAATTTTACAACGATATTTACTCTATATTTTACTCTCATTCTTCATACTTTAGCTACTATTGATGTTTATTTGTATTATATTAATTTATAAATCAATTTCTGATTCTATCTCACTATCAGAGCTCAAGTTTGAGTCATTTTGCAGTAGTTTCCTTGCAGTTGGTGTAGTTATTCACAATTCTTGCTGCATTTTCTAAACCGTCATCAGCGCGGTCTTTCATTTCCGCCGCGAAAGCCAATTCCTTACTTGTTCTCGAGTTTCTAAGGTCTTTAACTCCGCGTCTATTGTTTTGATTATTCAGCTCAGTGAATGGTGTTTGTTTGTCGTCCTCTTGGTTTAATCATTTCTTCAAAACCGTTACGTAGTTTTGGGAAAACGGTTTCCTTCAGCTAAACTGTGTTCATTTTTAGGAATCGGGCGATATTCCTGTTGGTCCTGATTCAGCGCTTCTCTAGATCTGAGCAGAATATTGTAATTTTATCACGTTTTCAATGTTTTTCTTTCGAAATTCAAATCAATTTTGATAGCACTTGGTCCTATACATGACCCTTTTCAATGTCGCGTGACCACTCTTGTCCTTTCATATTCCGAACAATCCTGGTTTCAATCCCAACCAAGCAAACCCAAGCTTTAGTGCGTATCTGAACCTTACCTAGATCAAAACCCAACCTAGGCTGAACAAAACGAACTGACGTTTGATAGTAAGCAAGCAGAACCAATTTGATACGAATTATTATGGAGAGTTAAAAATTAGATAAATTTCAAAGTGAAGGAACAAGCTTTAAGGCTCTTCTCAGAAAAACAGTTATATCTCTGCCTGCAGACAAAGAGGAAGGAATGATTTGATTTCATGAAATTGATAACTCTACAATTGTTTTGAAGACAGAATTCAACTATCTCGTAGTATAAAAAGTTAGTCTTACCGAGCTTTATTCTAAGTTTGAATAAAGCTCGGTAAGAATTAAAATGAACATGAAAATTACGAGAGGTATTAAGGTATGTGTACCAATAATGAAGGACATATGTCATCAACTTGTGGAAGTTGGCGAATAAATACTCTATTTTAGTTCAAAAGTATACTTTTTCTAGCAGTTTTCAGTGTTTCAGCAGGGTTTTTGAAGATTCTCACTGATATTTCGATGATTAATTGACTAAATTGTATGAAAAACATTTCATACATTTCAAAATGCCACTTCCATGTAGCCATTATGGTAATATGTTCCTGAAGTTTCGTAACAAGTGTACCTATCATAGTATTAGTTGGTGTCACATGGAAAAAGTGTTAATAGGATTCAAATAATACTTCAATAATAATTTTTAAATAAAACTATGCTTCTAAATCTTATTCCGGATTGCCTAATTGCTTTTGCTTTGATCGATTCAATTAATTGCCTTTCCTTTAGGATAACCATGGTCTTCCAGACAGATTTTGTGCAATATAATTTCAATATGCAAAAAACATCAACCAATTATTTGTATTCAAAATTTAAAAAAATTAAGAAGTTCTGGATGATAATCTGAGAGAGGGTACACCTAATCAGTTACAAATCAAAACAGATTTAACAAGCATTACAAGTTCCGGTTATGATTTAACCTCTGTCAATTGGTTTTTGTTTCTAATATCCGGTAAGTTATAAATAAATAAAACCGGTCGGATACCAAATGAGAGGCTCAGAAAGAAAGGGATGTAAGCGACTTGATCGATTTCTCTTCATCAACTTTTTCTTTAGTTAATAACTCAACTGCAAAAACGTTCCAATTTGTGTTTGCTCAAGAATCCGATAGATGAGGCTCTGACCTATCCTACACAATGTCACTTACAGCTGGTAATGTTTTTGCAGCTAAGCCTTGACCAAAAGAGAGAGTCGATGTTGAGAAATCGATAATGTCGCTCACACTTCTTTCATTTTGAGCCCCTCAAATATTGACTGGATAGGCAGGATACCTAATATCCGTTTCATCTCTAGATTATTATGTGTTTCCCGGTTGTAAAATAAATCCTCCTGCTCCTCGTTGCTAGGCCTCTCTGTTAGCTGACAGGAAACTCACAAAGGCGTGAGGGTTGTGATGCAGGCTTCGCTTCTCTTCAGGAGCGCAAAATAACTCCTCCTGCTCCTCGTTGCTAGGCCTCTCTGCTAGCTGACAGGACACTCACAAAGGCGTGAGGATTGTGATGCAGGCTTCGCTTCTCTTCAGGAACTGAACTAAGGATATTAACACATTCAACTAAGATTTAATTTTCAACAGAGTGGATCACACAAACATGCTTCGGGCGGACACGCATAGTGCTATTTCACAACACTACTGAGCGTTCAAAAGTGCCCTATGATATGCAGTTGCACAGCGTGAACCAGGTACAACCAGAATAGCATAACAACCAAAACACAGCAACGTACAACCATAAAATAGGAACAAGGCAGCTTCCGTTATTGCGATAATTGGCACGTAGATGTAAAAATACATATTTATTTCGATAAAATCGTATAATTGGCCGAATCACATCAAGAAGGTTGTGATGTATGCGTCTACACTGTGTTTGCATCAAAATAGCCACTTCACAGCATAAAAATCTCATTATTTTGTCCGCATATTCGAAATGCTAAATTTTTCAACAAAACAACAAGTAAAAAATCGACAAAGAAGAGATTTCTGATGTTTAAAAATCATATTAGAGTCTTTAAAAATAAGATATGTTTTCTAAACTAATAAAAAACTCATTCGTATTACCATTATAGTGACTATTGTGATGATAAGTACTTCTACCCTATATGTGCATCGAATTCTCATTGATGAAGCAGACATCATTGGCACAACAATTGTGCTGATAGGATGTCTATCAGAGCATCATAAAGAGTACAGAAATGAAGGTTCAAAAGATTTCGTGAAAATCGATCCAGCAAATGTTTAAATTATGTTAAATTTTATATTAATATATTGGTAACATACTTGTTCTAAACCTTTCGATTTAAACTTGCAGAGGTCAGCAATCAGGATGTTTTTGTAAGATTATGATATCCGACTCTCTGATAAGTAGCTTGCGAAAGCTGACGAAAATGGCTCAATTGCTATCACCAACTGCAATGAAACTAATGCAAAATATATCAAATCTGATAGCTAGATAGAATCAGAAATTGATTTCAAAATTAAGCAGTTTTTTAGTTTTTTTAATTTTTACTATAACTTAGTAGCAGTTTAAATGAAAACGTCAAATTATCCGAATCAATTTTCTGAACAACTTTTCTGGTGACATTCAATATCTAAAACGTAAGGTAAGACGAGAAACGATTTTTTGATGGTATGTCCTCTGGAATGGAGGGGGTCCCATGAAAATATTACACATATTTCGAAAATATTCCCACCAAACATGACAGTTGAAAATTTTCGGAAAACTCTGAAGGAAAAAGAGAAAATTCGGAAAATTAAATTCCTATATGTTCCGTAATTACACAGTGACAAGTGCTGTTAGCCCTTTTGATGCACTAGCGAAATTGCTATTTGTTCGAAACTGGAAATGCCATACAAATTAAACACCATACAAACCATACTAATCATACAAACGAAGCATAAATTTCTGCATAACCCAAGAACTAATCAAGCTAAAGGAACCAAATTTGGCTCCCGCAGGTGAGTGTGGGCACGATTCGACCAACAGTGGTCTGACTGACACAATGTAGTTATGAAAAAATTAAATAATGTAAAATCTAAATCTAAAATCTGTCAGTGTCCATGTGCCATATGAAACGTCCCATACCAGAAAAATAAAAAGAAGAAAAAACGAAGCAGTGGACCAAAATACAAAGAATAAATATGAAAAAAACCAACATTTAGTTCAGCGAATATATGCTTAAAGTGTAGGAGAAGATAATGAAAAATATCTATCAGTGTGTGTTAAAAATATAAAAAAGTATGGCAAAATTTCAAAATTCTATAGGCAGCAAGTTGGATTGTCATATTCTCTGTATCAAACATTTATTCCATGTAACGGAGAAACATATTATTTGCAAGTGGTTGAAAAATCATGAACGAGAATTGTGTCTGAAAATGATCTGATGTGATATTGATGAGTTTTGGTAGAAGTACTAGGATTTTTTTTAGTAAAAGGTAAATTTTACGGGATAAAAGATCAATCAATGAACAGTTCTGCGATAGGACTAATGAACTTGCGCTTAGTAAGAAAACGTGAATGTTTAAAGGTATTTATAACAAAAAATCAAATTTTGGGCGGGACGAAGTTTGCCGCGTCAGCTAGTGGAGGAATATAAAATCAAAATTTTTAAGTTGAAAATTTTAAAATGGAAAAATAACTTAATACAAAAATTTTATTTAATTAAACCTTAAAAAAGCCTTATCTTTACTCAAACTGAACTGCTATTTAATTTGCTTTTAAATTCAAATGCACAAACTGCTGAATCGATTATAGTTGATTGCAGGGAAGAACAGCAAATGAAATGTTATCAGTTCAACAATGCTGTCAAGTAATCCTGGCACAAAGCCAAGATTATTTATGCGAGATGCTCTTTTATGGCCGTTAATTGAGTAAAACTTTTCCTTGTAAAACAACACTGCACGAACTCCTCCCGAACATAAGTTTTAACAGGTATGGTAGATACTAAATTAAAAAGTTGACACGAATGGATTTCTGTAGGATATGCTCATCAAAATGTACCCAACCACATTGGTTTTTGTGTTCTTGTGGTTTAGCATCGGCAGATAGGACATCGAACACGAGACAGTTTCTGCCACATCTTCCCGAGCTTCCCGAGTTGGGCTTATCGTTACATCCGAGGAGAAGCTAGTGCCGATATGTCTAGTCTGAGCCATTGTACACTAATAACCTTTTAAGACTTAACTTGTTCTATGCAAATTAGAACTGTTACTCTCGTGTACTTGGTTTCCTGACGTTCCTGCAGCAAGAGTAGTGTGGGAAAATCCTTCTTCGGAAAAGTGAGCAGAGACAAATTGCTAGCAGGAAATGGAAACCGCTCTCTGAAAAGTTGAACGTGAGACAAGCCATTATAACAGGGGTTTTTCCTGCTACGAAAATCACAGAAAGGTCAGGTTTGTGTGACACTAATAAAGCTATTTATTTATTACCCATTAGAGACATGCTGTGCTGGCTCGAGACGCCCATGAAGGGAAGCTGAAAAGGCCTCTCGGTGTGTGAAAATGTTTGCTATTCATTCCAAGACGTTGTCGTCACTTTCTTTTAACATGTGTCATAACAGTGGAAGCATATCCTCAACACATATTTCAACAAGTGTTTATTTTCCTCTGGTCACCTAAATCACTCTCCTTGGTGTACTGCTAATGATTTCCTCATATGGTTCATGAGGAGTGTTCTTTCGGAACAAAACAGGCGGATTTCTTCAACAAAATGATTTTTGAAACAATACGTTCTATTGAGTTGAAAGTTTCATTCTACATCCAACTGCTGTACAAATCACGTTAATTTGATGGAAGAAGAAAACAGTGCTGAAAAGTATGCAAACTGTTGTGAAGCGTGGAAACAAAAGCTGCCAGACCTTACATCGCTTCGGGTGGGTGCAGATAGCATATTGTTGAATGGAACCAGGATAGAATCCATTTATAATTAAAATAAATTGCCGCAAGTGTCGTAAAATATAATTCTCTGTACATCGTTGCAGTGATGCTGCTGCACACTTTCTCTTTGTGGGTTTTTCTGTTTTGTTCTTAATTTTGAATTTTTAATGTGAAGAAATTTGCAATCCTGCATTAATTCTCTCCGCTACCGCATTGTATAACTTTTCAATTCCCAATAGAATGTAAAAACATGGTTATCATTTCTTTTTGTTCTATTAGAAAGAACAAACTTTTGCACGAGGAATAAGAATATGTTAATCTCAATTTAAATGGTGTTATGTTCGGATAACTATAAAGGAAATGCGGCGCAACTTGATAGCTTGTGTTTTATTCCTAACACAGTGATACTTGTTGCTTCTAGAGCGATCGAGTAAAAGAGGAGTAAACAATAGATGCTGGGCTATTTATTGTCGTGAGACTTGATCTGTTTGGGGGATCGTCAGCTTGACCTTCAGTCAAGCCTACTGATGGACTTTTGATAACTGATCTAGATATATTACAATTTGCCCTTTTTTGAATTCTTCCTACTTCTTATAATGTTCAAATTTCAACCTATCTGGAGTCCTCCTATCTATACCTGAACGTCTGAGCACAATAGTTTCATCCAAAGAATTACTTCTTCTTTTCTTCAGGATAACGTCTTTTTTCATAGGAGAACTAGAATCTGATTCGCATCTATTGCGCTTGAATACAACCGTTTCAGGTATTCTCACAGGAATTTTAGTTACGTTTTAAGTATTAACTGAACTAGGACGTCTTAATTGATTGCTGTGTACATTTCTGATGTTACCATTTTCTTCAAATTTGTTTCGGTACAGGAAACTTCCAATTCTGTTTACAACTTCAACTGGAATCCACCGTACAATTGCTTTCATGTGATTCCTATACATGACTCTTTCCCCTTTTTTGTATTCCTCGTTACTATTGGACCCATATTTGGCATCTTCATAAAAATCATACATCATATACAAATTCTTTATTTTTGGAATTATCGAAATTAACTTTTTTAGAAACTTTAAATGGTTGTTCGACTGTGTTATCATTCAACACATTATCTGAATGAACTTTCGGGTTGATCGCGGTCAATATTGTACGGGGCCTGAAACGAAAAATCAATTCACTGGGTGACAAGGATGTCACAGTAGACGGTGTACTATTATACCACGTAAGAATTTCATTCAACTTTCGCGACAACGTCACCCGATTCAATTGTTGCTCCACTAGGCGTTTTTTTAAAAAGTTTTTTATGGTCTGAACCCCACGCTCAGCTGCACCATTCGACTGAGGATGGTACACAGGCGATTTAGTTACTCTGGCATTCCGCGACTCCCAGTAATTAATAAATTCAAACGAATTGAACGGAGGTCCGTTATCGGACACAATTTCAACTGGTAAACCAAAATACTTGAAAAGTTCCTCTAATTTTTCATTCACTTGATCAGCGTTGGTTCTATTCATTAATTTAGCATCAATCAATTTCGTGAATGTATCAACGATAATCAAGTATGTTTTGCCTTCAAATGCAAAGAAATCAATGTGAATTCTCTCCATGGGATATGTGGTGCTAGGCCATTTGGACGTTACTCTCTCCACAGGAACGCTTCGTCTCTTATCACATACTTCGCAATCTTTGAAGAATTTCTCGATATCCTTCTGCATGTTCTTCCACCAGAACAAACCACGGCCTAACATTTTACCGCGCACGATCCCGTCATGATTCACATGTAACATTTTCAATACTATTCTCTGCAATAATTTCGGTATCACTAATCTATCACCGTAAAATAAACATTCATCTTGAGAACACAGCTCATTTCGAAGATTATAATAGTATGTAAGCTCTTCTGGAATTTTCTGAGGCCAACCCTGCGTTACGAAACGGTAAACTTGTGACAAAACTTCATCTTTTTGTGTAAAATCCGCCACGTCCCGCGTTTTCAACGGAGAATCGGCATAATCTTCGAACCTATTTATTGACAATTCCTCAATCTCACTACCCTCAGAAATTGGTAATCTGGATAAGGCATCTGCGTTAGCCAATTTCCGACTTGGCCTGTATTCGAACTCATAATCGTACATTGATAAAATGACTGCCCATCGTTGTAACCTAGATGTAGCTACTACCGACGTGCCTTTTCGCGGGTGATAAATCTCCTTCAATGCTTCGCAATCCGATACGAGCTTGAACTTATGCCCATAAATGTACTTATGGAATTTCTTAACCGCGAAAATGATCGCTAAAGCTTCCCGGTGAAGCTGCGAGTAATTTTTCTCTGCTGGTGACAAAGTACACGACGCAAATAATACGGGCTTTTCTTCGCCATCAACGACATGAGACAGCACTGCACCCACCCCGTAAGGGCTAGCATCCGCGGCGACAACAGTCGGTTTACAGGGATCGTAGAGTTGTAGCACATTATTCTTGAGAATCAATTGCTTACTGTTCTGAAAATGCTCTTCACAGTCTCTACTCCAGACAAATATCTCATCTTTCCTAAGTAACCGGTACAATACTCGCAATTTCGCGGAAATATTCGGAATGAACTTCGCATAATAATTTAAAAGACCTAGGTACGATTGCAATTCCGTTATGTTTCTCGGAGAAGGGGCATTCAAAATCGCTTGAACTTTACTATCATTAGGGTGTAGTCCATTTTTGGAAATCGTGTGACCTAAATAATCCACTGATGCTGCAAAAAACATACTTTTTTCGATGTTAATTTTTACTCTATAATGGTTCAATCGAGTAAGAACCACATTTACAATTTCTCTACACTTCTCGTATGTGGAAGCACCTATTATGACGTCGTCCAAATAGCATGCACACCCCTCAATGTCTCCCAAAATTTGATCAATTATGCTCTGAAAAATCGAAGGTGCTGTTGCCACACCAAATGGCAAACGCAAATATTGGAACAATCCTACATGAGTGTTTACAGTTAAAAACTGCTGAGAGTTCTCCGAAACTCTAAGCTGCTGATACGCACCACGAAGGTCGATCACACAAAAAACTTGACAGTTCGCAAACCGAGCAAAAATGTCATCTATCCTCGGTAACGGATAGTGTTCAGAGCGTAAATGGGGATTTTTTTTTTTTTTTTTTATCTGTATTATAGTGACTTTCAACTCATTTTGGCTGGTTCGTCACTTTTACTTCCATTTTTGGAAGAATGTCGGGAGTGAGAATTGAACTCGTGACCTTTAGCGTGAGAGGCATGGATGTTACCACTACGCCAGATCGCCTCCACGTAAATGGGGATTGATTGTTACTTTGCAATCAATACACAGACGCAGCTTCCCGTTGACCTTGGGAACCACAACAATAGGAGATGCCCAATTGCTGTGAGACACTCTTTTCAAAATTTCCTCGTCACAAAGACGATTCAGTTCAGCTTCTATCGCTGGACGCTGTTGAAAAGGAGGAGAATAAGCTGCATGGAATATGGCACTCACATTGTTTTCAATGATTATCTCGGCTTCAAAATCGCGGATGGGAGTATTGTCTGACGATACGACATGGGGATACATTTTGCGTATTGAATCGACAATTGAATTTTCAAGAGAATTCATGCTCACGGTTTTTTCCTGAAACGCTTCTCTCCAGCATGGCCATAGTACGTCCATCCACGTGCGACCTAGAAGTGGTCTGAAAGATTTTTCACTTTCGATCACCACAAGCACTAATTTTTTATCTGCGCCACACCTATCCTTGGACACTTGTGCACTGATTCCACCGATAATTTTTATTCCCTGACCCGTTACAGTCGAAAAATCATTTTCTATTTTAAAAATCGGTAAATGAGAAAATTGCTTCCGATATAGGTTATCACTAATCACTGTAGCACAAACCCCACTATCAACTTCAAATACTACTGGATGACCTTCCACGAACAGCGTCTCCGTTATCACCATGCTTCGCTCCAACCTGGCCGCTATTCCATCGTTAACTGCATTCAGCTGCATGCGTAAACTAGCGATCTCCGTCGCCAACTCATCTCCGGCACCAACTACTCCAACGGTTTGGTTTCTTCTGGACTCTTGACTGGAGCCTCGACCTAACCTGGAACTCTTCGAGTAACACATGTTCGCCGCGTGACCTTGTTTGCCACATCCATAGCACTTCCATTTCCTTGCTGGACACTTCCCATGATCGTGATCGCGACCGCATTTATCACACGTTTTTCTCTTCAGACTTTTCTGTCCAACATATTTCGGTCGACTTCTACTTCTTTCACGAAACTGTTTGTTCGATCTAACCACGTGGGCACTCAGCACATTTTCGCGTACTTTATTGTCCTTTTCGGCTAATTCCCACGTCAAGGCTTCTTCAACTGCCTTGTCGAACGTAACGTCTTTTTGCTTCAGCAGGTGTGTACGGAGCCTGCCATCGTAGATTCCGAACACAAATCTATCACGAAGTGCCTCTGTCAAGAAGTCACCATAGTAACACTTTTCGGCGAGTGCTTTCAGTTCCACTACGTATTCCGTGACCGATTGACCAGCTTTCTGATCTGCCTGGTGAAATCGATAACGTTCGGACACTTTATTCACTTCTGGTTTAAAATGTTTTTTCAGCGTCGATACTAATTCGTCGTACGTTTTCGTACTTGGACTATCTGGCTGCAACAGCTTTTTCAAAATGGCGTACGTATCCATTCCCACATGTGTCAGTAGAAATGGTACTTTTCTGTTATCCGGGATATCATGAAGAAGGAAATGTTGGTTCAATCTTTCCTCATACACTTCGAAATCGTCGTTCGCGACGTAATTGTCGAACGTACCAAAGTTCGTCGCTACACGCGAACCTCCCGCGCTACTAGCTTTATTCTCGTTGGCCATAACTTAACTTTGGCTCAACGACCACGTTTTCACTCACGGCGGATTAACGATCGTCTCAGTTCACGTCGTTACTAACTGCCACTCGATTCAGTTTCACGTTTCTTCAAAACTAGCTGACTTTAATTTACCTCGTCGCCAATATTGTTATGTTCGGATAACTATAAAGGAAATGCGGCGCAACTTGATAGCTTGTGTTTTATTCCTAACACAGTGATACTTGTTGCTTCTAGAGCGATCGAGTAAAAGAGGAGGAAACAATAGATGCTGGGCTATTTATTGTCGTGAGACTTGATCTGTTTGGGGGATCGTCAGCTTGACCTTCAGTCAAGCCTACTGATGGACTTTTTGATAACTGATCTAGATATATTACAAATGGCTGCACTACTTAGGTATAGGTTGTTATTGTATATAGTGTGTGGAAAATACCACGTTATCAATTGACTAGATAAGTATGAATACTTACATTTGATTGTATTTGATTTCATATTTTATTTTTTTTTTTAACTATAGCAATAATATAAAATATTTCGTTTCGGGTAATTTATGTCCTTCTTCCTGACTACCTTGCACTGGAAACTAAGCGCTATGAGACACAAGACTGTATCCGGCAACAAACGGACAAAACATTCTGCTCAAATATATGATTCGATAACGAACGATACAAATCCCGAAAATAGCTGGAACTCTGACCACTGACCGTCGCCACATTCGCGAAGCAACACAACACTAACAACATGGAAAATGTTGTAAAATTTGGTGATTTCCCATTGAGCACAGCGGGAGCGCAAATAAAATCGTCGTTTCTGAAGCATAAGACATGCAATGCGGGTTTGTATAGCGATTCGGATATGGAAGGAAAAAAATGGAACGATCGGTACAAAATATAAACATCGCTTTTAGTCGTTTGGTTGTCAAATTTCATTAATGCAATAGTTGCTGCAGCCGGGAGATGGAGTGTATACGATCTAATCGCGTGGCAAGAGGAGAGTTCGGCGGTGCCCTTGCTTGGAAACGGGTCCATAATTCCACACTTCGAATGGCTATCAACGGGGGTTCAGGGCGAGATTACATGTGGTGGATGCTGCGTTACTGCTGCTGCTGCTGCTGCCATGCGGGAGTGTAATATGCCACTCACGGTAGACACTTGTAGGTATTAATTAAGACGTAAAATTTTATTTATTGTCCAGTTTACACCCGAAAGAGCTTTGTCGGTCTATGAATGGACCTTATATTTTTTTTATTTTGGAGTCATAATAATGGAATGTTATTATGACTCCAAACAGATGAAGTATATTCAGAACAGATAAATATTGTTACCATAATGGTACACAGTTCAATACTCGATTGATACGAGATTATTCTTTGATTAAGAGTTAAATTTGTGGATGTTGACCCAAATTCAAAAATAATTATTTCGAACTACGTCAAGCTCTCATCTGTGCCATGAGGCACATATTGTTTTCCTTTCTTAGTATGTTGAAATGCTTTTGATGGATCAATTCCACACTGAATTATTCGAATTAGAGCCCATACAGAACCGACAGTTTCTGATTCTTTTAAAACTTTATACACTTTGGCTTCTTAAAACCTTTGTAACTGAGCCTGTAAAAATAGAGGAAATATAAAATTTAAATTATACGTCATAGCTACACCCATTCCTCGGAATAGAAAGAACGGGTAGATAAGGACAGAAATATACCGAACAAATGTATGGGAAAAAGGAGGTGATCTGGCGTAGTGGTAACATCCGTACCTTTCACGCTGCATGCCGCGAGTTCAATTCTCACTCCCAACATTCTTCCAAAGAATGGAAGTAAAGTGTAATGAAAAGTAGTAAAGTCACTATAATACAGAAAAAAAATGCATGGGAAAAAATGGGTTTGTGTCCCATTTTTTGTTATTACAGAATAACTACGTCTACGCAACAATCATCAGCGATGGAGATCGATCCACGATCGAAATAAAGTCGATTCATCCATACAACTGCTCTGTTCTGCAAAACAAATCGGGCTGCTGTTCTATAAATAACTCAACAATGATCAATCAACTGTATCCGCTGTCCGGTCTAACTGGATAATGGAAGAACAGAATGAAAACTCTTACGCCTAAATGGCTACTGTGTAAATGTGTACCATATGCAATGGTATTGAAGGGAATACTCTATTGCCGAAAAAAATGGCAACTGTGTAATAATGTGCTAATTATAGATATTATAAACATGTGACATGTACACGATTAACATTCGGCTCTGTTATAGCTAAAATGCATATCAAACATATCAAACAAATCTTAAGCGGCCCGTACACGATCATTCGTATTGACGTTAGTTAGACAGAATGATATTGAAAATGATCGTGTAATTTCACAAAGTTGGAATGATTGGCAATAATGACGAAAATCCGGATTTTCTGATATCGGTTCATCATCACTGAAATAGGGCAGGGACATGGTCATTTTATTAATAACGATTGATAAAGTAGGGTGCGCTGAGTTCATTTTATTAATAACGCTTCATAAAGTAAGGTGGGCTGAGGTCATTTTAGGACAACTAAGTACGGTGTCGACATCTAGAAACGTTTTGAATGAGTGAAACAAGTATAAGCTATTAACATTACTATGCAAAATGACAGATTTAAATCTTTAAAAGATCACTGAAAATAATTGCTAATTGTTTTTTGGATTCTCAAAACATGGTAATCAATACTTTTTTTTAATCACCACTGAAGGACATTATAAGAATAAAACAATTTTTTGAAATTATGATTAGACACCATAAGATTTTTCAATTGCTTACAGAAAACCTTTGAAACTATCAATTAGAATACTTATTTGACACAGAAAAGATAATTTTCATTAATAATTTTTATTTCGAGAATGTGTTTATTTCTTCCACTAGAATGCTAGAGTTGCTGCACTCATACAAGCTATCAAAATCGGCTTCGCTGTCATGGATCATTGTACATAGACAGTTATCCTGGTATGCTTTAAAGGTCTTCGCATTAGTGTTAGTAAATAAGCAGCAAAACATCCTGTGCAATACTTCGTAGTTTTGCAAATTATTTTCATTTGTGTGAGTATTTTTGGTGTAAGGTTTAGCATACCTGTAGTAGTTGTTAAATTAAGTTGGTCGTAAATTACACTGTTTATTTCGAGAAGCGGTAAAATCAATATGTCGATTCCGGAGAATGTTTGTGTAGTAATGGGTGACAGTGTTCTGAAATCATTCATTGAAACATACGAGAAACTACCTATATTGTGGAATCCTACATATCCCAATTATTACAATAAAATAAAAAGAAATGGCGCACTCGCAAAGCTGCAGTCTATCTACGAAAAATGCAAGCCTGGAGCGACAATATGTGATGTGAAACGTAAAATTAATACGTTGAGAAGGAATTATAGGATGGAATTAAAAGAATAGAGGACTCGAAAAGATCAGGGGCTGGAGCCGACGACGTATATTCACCATCGTCGTGGGTTTTTCACGCATTGCAATTTCTAAGCAAATTTGAGCAACCTGTTGACCTTGGCACAAGTAAGTAAATCTAATTATTTCACTAATTCATTGATGTATTTATTAGAATTTAATTTTTTCAATTTTTGATTAATATATAATACGTATGACTACTATTTGTCATTGTTGTATTAATTACAGAATCACTCCCGTATTGTTTTAGCATCCGCCCCACAGTTTCTGGTGAAGATGCTTTGTAAGTTAACAAGATCGTTTTCAGTTATTTCAGTAGTACCGGTGAAAAAAAAACGATTGTTGGGACTCCTTTGCCAGAAAATTGTGCAGATAGCAGCATGCAATTGTTATCATTGATGCCTTTTGTGGTGCCAAATTGATTGGCTTTTGAAAAACTCCAAATCTGGAAGACAAAATTCCAAAAGCGTTTTCCACAACGACACGAGCTCGATATTGTATTGAAATCCTTTTATTGTATTGAAATCGTTCTGGAGACAATGTCTTCTCAGAAAATGGTTTCATTAGATTAACACGTAATGCAAACGCTTCATCGCCAATGAACACGGATGGAAAACGTTCAGTAGTATTAGGTAATGCTGCAGGTTCCGGTATATTTAAACCATCTTGTTGTAAAAGGGCTCCAAATTTTGAGTGGTACAAAACACCACCATCAGATATTCGTCCATTCATCCCTGAATCAACCATGATGAACTCTATTTTTGCGTTCACTGTGGCCAACAGCACAATGCTGAATGATCCTTTGTAGTTGTAGTAAAAGGACCCTGAGTTAGCCGGTTTTCTGATAGCAATATGTTTGCCACCGATTGCTCCGAGTGTGTTCCAAAATTGGTGTCGATTCCCAAATTCTTGTGCTATTTTAATCCATTCTTCAGATGTTTTTGGAAACTGTAACATAGAATAAAGTATATTGTAAATCAAAGTTTAATATCATATATTTTTCCAGGTACAATTCGATGGAGAGGAAAATGAAAATCCAATTCAGGCAACACCTTCAACATCACGTTCATCAATAGTACCACCTCTTGAGCCTATGCCCAAAAGAGCCAGGAATATCGGACCCATTGCTCGACAAAATGATTTGTTGCTAAAAGCATGTGCTTATTTGGAATATTCCTCCAGAAGCAATGACCAAACAGAAATCCCCGCTATCGTTAAAGCTTGGGGTGAAAAGCTTCTACAATTACATCCCCATCAATGACATTTTGCAGAGAAAGCAATTAATGACATTTTATTTGAGGCCTGTCAGGGTTTCCATGCTTCGGGGAAAGCTCCGGATTGAATAGAGCTGTTGAATAACATTCATAATAGCCAAGCAAGACAAGCAGAAAAGCATTTCAAAATTATGGATGGAATTCCCCAGAGTTTGATGCATCTGCATCAATGGATGGAAGAGGACCAATTTCAAATAGAAGGGGTGTGTTTTCAACTGCCTTTCAGATGATAATGATGCTGATAGTGGAATTCATCAAACATGTTGCCCTTATCACGGCTGAAGCTTCTACGAATCTTGGCTTACCTGTACAGCGGACTGGTTACGACTTCATCAATTGACTTCTTCCTACAAGCCTGCAACGTATATTTTTTTATTGTGACTAGTAAACCTGTTTTAAAAAATAGCTTTACTAATATTGGATGCTGCCATACAAGTAATAATTCTATGGTGGTTAGATATTGTTCAAGAATGATTTAGCCTCAGTTGTCCGAAGGATATTTGTAAAACAAAGTTTTGTTCTATCTCCCTCTTGAAATAACCGATATAGCGCTTTTTTTCTATGTTGCGTTAGGGTCACCATGAAAAATTAGAGTAAACTAAAATAGAAATCATAAGTTTTTGAGTGAAAAAACATCAATAACTTTAAGTAGAATTAAGATATTGACATGTTCTGTAGCGCAAAATATTTGTCTTAATGATCTCTAAAAGTCGTTTCCAGACAATTTTGATGTAGGATTTGAAATATAAAAGTTAGAGCAAAAAATCTCGTTCTTTCATGGTCACCCTAATAAAACTTAGAATAAATAGTGCTATATCGGATATTTCAAGAGATAGAATAAAACATTGTTCTACGAAGGTGCTTAAAATAATTGATGCTACAACATTGTCGAACTATATTTGCCTCTGTTTATAAAAATAAGAAAGTTATTTTTTTATTTTATCGAATATTTTGGTCACCCTAATTCTTATGACATGAAAATGAGCGCCCTATCATATGAAACAACTTTGTCGAAGACAGTTTTTATCTAGATCTTCCATAAAGTTGTTTATAACACTTTCTATCTAAGTTGCGTTAAGTTCACCATTAAAAAACGGTGTTCTTACTTTAACTTTTATATTCCAACCTCTACATCAAAATTGTCTTGGATGACTTTTAGAGCTAATCATGACCAACATTTTGCGATGCAGAACTTGTCAATATCTTAATACTATTTAAACTTACTAATGGGTTTTTCACCCAAAAACTCATGATTTCAATTTTAGTTTACTCAAATACAAAAAATAACATAGTTTTGGAAATCCCACATTATGTAGAGTCAGGTACACTCAAAAAATAATCATGTCAAAGTTACGTGAAAATATACATGAATATTATCCATCGATCAATTCATGCCAAAATTACAGGATTGACATATGGATGCATAGCAGACGATAGCAATATATAAATATAGTGATCCGTATGTGACATTCCAGTAATATATACCGCATAACATTCACATGACAAAACGTATAGTGGTTATCCAGGTCATTGCAGATGAATCACATATATTTCATATTTTTTAGTATCATTTCAGAAAAAAGAAAGAAGTAACAGCAGTGGTGATTTGAATTTATGTTTACATTTTTGTTTTATCAAAACGAATTCCTAATCCTAAATAATATAATTTTTCTATTAATTCCGGCATTTATTATATGTATTATTAATGGTGGGATGGTAAAATTATCGATATTCAAAATGTCAACTTTTGCTGAACATCCAAATAGGCAGTAATATTAAATAATTTCTATTCATTTCTTCATCGGCTAAATCCGGAATCGAGGAGACAATTCTCCTATCTCTTTCCACTGTTATAATTGAAGGGAGTTGTAAACCGGTTGTTATACTTAAGTACTTGAATAGTTTGAAATCAGAGTTCATGTCTTTAAATAAGGATTTCATTTTATACATTGCACTTTGGAACATAAAAGCAGTTTCTGAATCCGGTATAACTAAATTTAAACTTTCAATGTAGGTAGAAATTTCAGTTAACATTGCTGTAACATCTTTGTGACAATGGTACACATTGTTTTTCGCGTGTAGACCTAATGTAAAATCTAGAGTAGATTTATCAAATATATTTAAACTATTTACTGGTAATATTTCCGATGCTGTGTTATTATCTGCTTTATTTATTTCTGAAGCTGGTCCTTCCTCAGCATTTGTCACTTGCTGCGATTCACCGTGATGTGTAATTGATGTTGAATGGTTTCTATGTATGTTGGATAGTTCTGCCATGTAGTGGTTATTGTTGTGTTTTTTTGAAAGGATAGAGTTTCGAGAAAATTTGATCGCAAGATATTATTGTGCATCGATATCTGAATTCCGTTGGTATCAAATGAAATACTTTGAGGTGATGGAGATATGCATGACCAGTTGATTGGTTACAATCCGTCATCATACAACTAATCATTTTGTTGATTCGACAGATGTCGTTGGCAGCTTATTGGCTCTCATAAAATTGCGTAGTTTGTTCACACTTGCGTAGGAGTCGCGCTGCGGAATCTTATAGATTTCACTACTTATAAAGTGCCATACGTATTTGGACAGGTGTTCCCAGGACAGTAAAAAATTTAATAAGCACATCAACTGTTCGCGCTGCCGATGGAAGTTCATATCGCAAATCACCGTACTGCACAAAATACCGATGACCGAGATCTTTCAAGATACTTCCTAGGAAAACCAACTTTGGTACGATTGGAAATCCTCGTTCGCTGTATCTTGTGTAGACTTTTGTAGTATTAGAAAGTATCTCGTTCTCGTCCTTAGCAAAAATAATTGTGTCTTCCTGGGCAACACATATGGTTGGCTTATATCTAACACCAGCAGATATAGGAGTTAACACGGTGTTCAGAAGAAGAATAAAATTTAAGTATTCAATGTTGATATAATGATATATTATAACAGGCATTCCATGTCAAACCGATAAAGTGATTTTCAGATTTCCGTGAAAAGCGGTAGTTTTGTTCCTTATCGCAAAATATTAGGCCCTTATTTTTCTATTTTTCATTAGGGTGCCTATTTCCGTTTCAGAGTGGTCCAATAAATGGTCCTTTTTCCGAAAATCACTTTTTTCAAAAATTCATAACTTTTGAAATACTGGGCCGATTCGGATGATCAACATTTGATATGTTCAGCCAACTAGCCAGTTTTTCTTGAAAAACATAGCACTTGCGAATAAATTGGATTTTGTTTTTGAAGTTATAGATCGTTTTGTTTTTCATAGTTTACATGGTCTCAGGACCAAGGGCGCTTTTTTTATATTCTTTCTTGAAAGCTGAGGATTTTTTACATAACATATCTACAATCCAGAGATGCTTTATATTTCGTTCTTGAGTTACGCTTTTTCAAAGTTAACTGATGGTACGAAAATCATTATTCTCCTTTTTTCCAAAAATGGCTTTATTTTTCAAAAATCCATAACTTTTGAACTACTGCGCTGATTCAGATAATCCACACATCAATTTGAAGCCAATAAAAAAAATACAACACTTGCGTAAAAACTAGTGGTTACATTAATGTAGTCTAGTCACATAGGAATATAGAATGAAAAATGAAAACGTGTTAAATTTCATAACTCAAAAACAAAAAAAAAACACTTCTCTGACATTCGAATATGTTATGTGAAAAAACCTCAGCTTTCAAGAAGAAATATAAAAAAATATGATGCCGTTGGTCCCGAAACCATGTAAACTATGGAAAACAATTACAACCAATAATTACGGAAACAAAATTCTATTTTTCTCCCAAGTATAATATTTTTCTTTACAAGAATAGCTCATTAGTTTTAATTTGATGTGTCGGTCTAGTAGCTCAAAAGTTATGAATTTTTGTGGTGAAAAAGAGGTTGCTAATTGTGGTGAATTTTTTTGCTAATGTAATACTCTTTCAAAGAAGACTAGTTTGTTGCCTTTAATTTGATATTTTCGTCATCGGAGTCAGTCTAGTACTTCACAAGTTTTGAATTTTTGGAAAAAAGAAGAAAAAGTTGATTATTCTTGCCACCCCAAAATGGAAATGGTCACCTTAATGAAAAAATACGGGTCTAATGTTTTGCGGTAAAGAACAAAATTACCAATTTTCACGAAAAGCTGAAAACCACTATATCGATTTCACATGGAATGGCTGATAAACTTTCTTTACATAACTAGATAGAACATTTATGTTACGCAACCATTACTATTAATAGAATGCATTAGTTATAACTTGTTTAACGATGTATTGTAATTGTAGTTTAATAACACAACTTGTTTCTTTATATAGAAATTAAAAAAATGTTGTGCTTGGTTTTTGCCGGTAGCTTAAGTTGCTAGTTACATTGGACAGATTTCACATTAATAATTTATAAAAGGAGCATCAGATTCTGGAGAAGGTACACGGTGTAATAAATAAGAATATTTGAATATACCTTCATTCAAATCTTTTAGATATGGTAATAATTCTACCGCTGAAGGATCCTTCGAGTTGGTTTCGAAGTACGTTTCCAAATCAGCACCGACACTTTCGAGAGTGTTCAAACCTTTGATCACCGTTGGAAATAGTTCAATGAAATCAGAATCAATCTACAAACGAAACATAACATAAAAATGTTCAATAAACTAAAATTTGCTAAATAGGATGAAATCAAGAATTCTCTCATGAGATTTTCTGCTTTTAAAGACTAGTATGCAATAGATGGATAAACTTACCAGTTGGTAACCAAAAGCGTTTTTGTAGTGCGGAAACTCCGCCAAAAGTTTCGGCAATGTTATCACATTTCCAAGATATTGTTTTCTGAAGGAATAACTTGCTGCCCATTTATCCAGTACTGTAGACCAAGGATTTTGATTGAGCATCAACCACTCTACTGCTTCATTGATGCTTGGCTGATCGTCGTAAACTATACCTTTCGATCGCTTCTCGTGAACCGTTTCTTTTTTGTCACTCTTCCTCTTACTTTGTTTCAGATTGCCAATTTTATTCGCAATTTTGCCGCCCGGGTTTTATTCCATCTCTTCCTCGTGGTATATAGTAGTTGTCCAATGAAATATTGCATTAATTTCATGATTTGATCGTTATCGTATATTTCTTACCTATTTTTCTGATCTAAACAACATTATTATTGTTCGAGTGAATGTTTCCAAATCATCTGCCTTCAACTTCTTTTTCAACGTGAAATGATATTGAGCTACAATGCCAGCCAGTTGTAATTGTTTCGCTTCCGACAGCTCCCCTACATTTGCTCTAGTAATAATTTCTTTTCCGATCTCAGTTTTCTCAAGCAGGGTTCTCAATACGTTTGCAGTCAGTACAGTTCGTTGAGGAGAACTGCATAACTTGTCGGGAACATCATGCTCGGAAGGTTCGCTTTCAACATTTCCTTGACCTATACATTCGCAACTTTTTTCTGTTGGACTGTTTTTTGATGAAACTTCCCAACCAATGACCGCTGGCAGTTCTAATATCACTTGTTCAACACACTCTTCCGGATTACTCGCTTCCACCTCGGCTTTCACCAACAATGGATCCTGTTCCAATAGCTCCTCCGCTGATGTATCGAGCTGATCTGCAACAGGCGCTGCATTTGAATGCAATGTTTTCCGTACCGCGAGCCGCTATTTGCTGTTTCTGAAATGTAAACGTATATATAAATGTTCATAAACATGGAATATATGATACAAGTAATTACGTTTTGTTTTCTCCAAGCACTTATCCGTTCAGAAAGGTTTTTATAAGACCAATCTATTCCACAAGGCTCTAATAAAGGGTGTGTCACATCAAATTGTATCACGGAAAAAACGCTGTAGAAATTCGCCCAGTAGACCGATCCTTTTGAAAATTTTAGACAGTAAAATAAAAACTATTAAACAACTTTTGGCATTTTCTTTTTATTCATACTTCGAGCCCAAGCCCGTATGCTCGCACCTTCCTCTTTACCCCGTCCATAAGGTTCTGTACAACGTCAGGTTGTAGTTTTTTTTTGAACAGAAATCCATTTTCTCTTGAAGTCCGCCTCCGATTTGACAACTTTTGGGTTCTTCCGGAGGGCCTGCTTCATAATCGCCCAATATTTCTCTATTGGGCGAAGCTCCGGCGCGTTGGGCGGGTTCATTTCCTTTGGCACGAAGGTGACCCCGTTGGCTTCGTACCACTCCAACACGTCCTTTGAATAGTGGCACGAAGCGAGATCCGGCCAGAAGATGGTCGGGCCCTCGTGCTGCTTCAATAGTGGTAGTAAGCGCTTCTGTAGGCACTCCTTAAGGTAAACCTGCCCGTTTACCGTGCCGGTCATCACGAAGGGGGCGCTCCGCTTGTCGCAAGAGCAGATCGCTTACCACACCATGTACTTTTTGGCAAACTTGGATAGTTTCTGCTTGCGAATCTCCTCCGGAATGCTGAATTTGTCCTCTGCGGAGAAGAACAACAGGCCCGGCAGCTGACGAAAGTCCGCTTTGACGTAGGTTTCGTCGTCCATTACCAGGCAATGCGGCTTCGTCAGCATTTCGGTGTACAGCTTCCGGGCTCGCGTCTTCCCCACCTTGTTTTGCCTTTCGTCGCGGTTAGGAGCCTTCTGAACCTTGTATGTACGCAGGCCCTCCCGCTGCTTGGTCCGCTGGACGAATGAACTTGACAAATTCAGCTTATTGGCGACATCCCGGACCGAACTTCTCGGATCACGTCTAAACTGCTTAACTACGCGCTTGTGATCTTTTTCACTGACGGAGCATCCATTTTTGCCGTTCTTCACCTTCCGGTCGATTGTTAGGTTCTCGAAGTATCGTTTTAGTACTCTGCTGACCGTGGATTGGACGATTCCCAGCATCTTACCGATGTCCCGATGTGACAACTACGGATTCTCGAAATGAGTGCACAGTATTAATTCACGACGCTCTTTTTCGTTCGACGACATTTTTCCAAATTTACGAAAAATTGACAGTGAAGCATGGCCAACGTGATCTATACACTCTTATCTGATTATAAACGGAAGCTGAAGATATAATTCCTAAAAATTAAATTTCTACAGCGTTTTTTCCGTGATGCAATTTGATGTGACACACCCCTTATTCGACGGAAGTCCTCTAAATCGAATGTCAATAACTCGAATATTCCAAGTTCACAATCTGAAAAACCGTGAAAAAACAACAGAATGAATAAAATTCGTTTGTATTAAATATTTTACAGGTGTAATATCGAAGTTATACTTACCATTCATCAAAATATTAATAAAATCGATTGGGAACTCTAAATCTGCAAGCAGTCGAGACGCCATTGTGAATTCTTTAAATTTTCACGCAGGACATTCACATAGCTCGTCCAAATAATGAAATGTCAAATACGTTGTGTTTGCGAGACTTTCCTATCAGAATCACTACAGTCACGTAATTCATCCAGAGGAGTAGGAGTTTTCACATAAATTCAAGGTGAATATTTTTTTAAGTGTATGCTTTTTTAAATGCCGTCAACGAACTTTTTTTGTTTGCCCCAAAAAGAATGACAAGCGAATGAAGAGAGCGTATTTTCTGGGAAGAAATATCAATAACTTTGAGTAGACTTGAGATATTGACAAGTTCTGCATCACAAAATGTTTGTCTTAATAAGCTCTAAAATCAGTTTGCATGTAAAATTTGCAATATAAAAGTAAAAAAATATTTTTTTGGCTGTGACCCTCAAGCGCTGTATCGGTTATTTCAAGACTGTTCTACAAATTTGCTTCAAATAACTGAGACTAAATCAATGTCGAACCATATCTACCTCTATCTCTAAAGATAAGAAAGTTAGAATTTCTATTTCTTCGTAAATGTTAGATGCTAATTTCCACTTAAATGCACCTGTTCGTTCCGAAAATTTTCAGTACTATCAAAAAAATGATTCTGGCGAATCCAGTGCGTAACTTCTTCCCAACTTCTCCCGACTCATGACCAATCACTATTCATTGAACACGCTGCACATCAATCTTGCCGGCACGGCACAAAGAATTAACTAAAAATAATTGTAACGTTATTACAAAAATTACAAAAATTACAAATTAAAAAATATAAAACTAATTTGCCGAACATGATTTGTTTTTTTATGTTTTATTACTTGATGGATTTTCTACGACAATTATAACTATATTCACTAAATTTCTCTCTTTCTATTGTTTATTTCATGGATTATCAGCTAAAACTAAAGCCAAAGTTTGGCATCAGATATGCCCAAAACAACAGAAATGCAAATTCAATAAGTCTGTATTAATCCTTTAGTGGCTGAAATTAATTTAACCTTTTTATTAGCCTGTGGACGCAATTCCTTCTACAAGGAAATTGTTCCTTTGTCAGATAAATCTTGGTGAATGAAATTGTCTTCATTAGTTTTATCGACGAAATTCAATTTCATTTATGGGAACCCTCAACACAATCCGAGGCGTAAAAAGTCTGAAGAGTAAATCTTGGCTGCTCTGGCTGGGAATGTGCCCGTTTGAATTTTCTCACATCCTTCTCGAGTGAATCCACCCACCGGAGAAATACCAGGATGGTGGCAAATGAAGTTCATGAAGTTGTCCATTGGAGGACATGTTTTCGGCATGTACTGGTTGTTTTACATTCGGTTCCTTTGTCAGACAATGAGGAATGTTTATGTCGATTAATTTGGAGAGTACCAAATCCAAAGTAAGATGGGAAAAGGGGTGTTGTGTGGGGCGAATGTTGAACATTTGTGAATCCTTGGTAGAATCGATGTTTTCACGAGGGTGCGAAGATAGGCCAGAGGCAATAATTCGCTTCCATGCCATATTTCCAAAGAAGTGAATAGATTTCCTTAGGATGTTTCCGGATTGGGGGGAAAAGGAAACCTCATGTTGAGTCATTTCCCGCTCAAGAAGTTAGTAGTCAACAGGCCTTATGGCTTTGTTATTCAATCAACATATCCCACAAAATAGCCCGAAGGAAGGGGTCAGCACCACATAAAACGATAGCTGTTGAATGGAGTCTGAGTAACTCGCTGCTGGTGGTGGTATGTGTGTTGTTTTGCATAAAGTGGGTCCGATCGGGTTTTGATTGCTGCCCCATGCAAGCAGCGAGGAACAGTTCGAATGGTGTTGGGAGGAAGAAAATTGATTGTAGGACACCAGATTCCGGTGAAGCAAGAGAGAAAGAGCTATAACGTTCATTTGCGCCGGGGAGGGTGTCTATGAAACTGTTTTGTATTCAATAGAGCATCGTAATGCGCGCAGATATTTATACGAGTGGGAATTTATCACCCATATTTATTCCGTGGCCAAAAAACCAGCGAAAGATTTCATAAAACATTTTATTACAGAAAACAATTTATTAATCTTTCCCGCGTAAATCTTGGTGAATTGTTTTATCGCTAACGATAAATTTTGTGGTTTCGAATTCAATTAACTTTTCTGATGGGGGAGAGATATTTGGGTGCATGTTTATTGTACATTAAATGACGTTATTATTTGGCCCAATTGTCCAGATATAGTTTCTAATGCTATTGGCATTACTATTGGTAATCAAATTATAAACATCGCTTCATAAATAGAAGGCCAAGCGGTTAGCGATGTCAGTATCAATCGTAACTCGCTGGAATTTTCTTAAATCGGGAAAAAATCGATTGGAAACACATTTTGAATTGCACTTGTAAATATGATAATTTAAAGTGTGAACGCATTCAAATCCCAGATCGAGATTGTTGACAACAAAATTTCGCGAGACTCGCGTTGTTAACAAAACGGAGAGGTAAATCTATTAAGACATGATTACATTACATTTCACATATCCCCTTGTAAATAAATGTTAACGAATAACCAAACCAAATGTTTTGCAAAACTGGGCGAGAAATCATCAAGAATGCCATTCCTTCCTTTATGCAAACAAATTCAGTGTTGGATCCCGGTTTGTCATATCAATTCCCATCGAGCGGTTACCCGACTTCCTTTGAGGCACGTGCAACACTGCGGAAAATTCGTGACGAAACAAAAAATAAAAAATAATCCATTTGCATAGTTATGATATTTTCCGCCCCGATGATGACAGCGGAATATAATACCGGGCAAAGTCCTACACAACCGGTATCGCGGCCAGGATTTGTACATTTGCGTGTTTAATACAGCACACTGACTTTTCGGCTAGCCTTTTTTTGCCCCCAAGTGTCGCTTGGATGCAATCGCATAACGGAAGCGCATCCCGAAAACCAATTCCAGTGTGACTGGCCGCTGAGAGAATGGAATGCTGGCGCGGAATTTAGCCTAACACTCCCACTAAATACCCAAATCTCATGCATAAAATTTGTATTAAAAGCTGAATTGCATGTGCTTATAATGAAATCGTGTCGAGGATATTGTCTGTTCTATTGAATTCTATATATTAGCGTATTTGGTCGTTGCGATATGACGGTTTCGGATATTCTCGGATTGTGCAGTTTTTGTTCCGTATATCAGGCCAGACTGTTTGTTATGACTGAGCATTTTAGATACTCATGCGCCCGGTATAAAATATTTCCATTTAAAGAGAAAAGCGGCAGCGACTATTTCATAACAGGAAGAGCCATCCGCTATTTGCAATACTATTCCAACACAAACAACTATTATTACTAGGGCGAAGTGGGGATGAAACACGACCACCACCCGGTATAATTGTTTTTTGGATATGAAATTTATTGAATAAATGTACAAATATTCATACACATGCCCTACGAACGCCTCTATGCCAACGACGATAATTGTCGGTAGACAGTTGGAATGCATTTCGAAGCATGGATTTGTGCAGATGGTTAACATTTGAAATGATAATGATGAGTTTTGATAGATAGCTGAAGTACAAAGCATTCGAATACAAGGGGTGACGCGGAATAACTGTTCTTCATGAAGTTTTGAAATAAAACCCTTCTAATTATTTACGGATTCGGATTGGGATCTTCCTCCCTTAGCCTTAAGTACCAGTTGCATTCCTTTTTGAACAAAAAGCCTCGCAGCGGACACGCACGGTGTCTAGTAGCATTTCGTCCCATAATTTAACAAAACTTCTCTTGAAACTGTTCATAGTAAGACCTTAATACTTCCTTCCTTGGTTGTAAATCCCTTTGTACAACATATACCCTCATGCAGTCTTCAGAAAACATACACTGCGCGGCACTCAAGTTCAATTTTCATCAGCGCGTGCTCAAAAAAAAAAACACGCATTCTCTCTTGGCATGAAGTGCACCAAACTCAGAAACAAGTGAGCCCAAAATCAGCACGGCGCAGAATTCAGATACTTATCCGCTTCTCACTTGTGTGCTTCCCGCCTCATCCTATACCCACACACATACAAATTCTAGCGGCTGTTTTGTCTTCGCATGTCTAAGCTAAGCAAAAGCGCCCACCCGCCAGCGACTGCACCGTATCTTTACACCGGCTTTTATACCGGTGAGGATGTTCGAACTTTAAAGCGAACGGTGTTGACAACAAAACATTGCAACTTTGTTTCGGTGCGCGTTGATTCGTCCAGGCGCAGGTGTGCGCAAGGAGTGAGAGTTAAACTGGATGCAAAACCAAGAGTTGCACATCAGCACCGCGTTGTGTTCCGAAGACTGCCCTCATGCCAAAAAATCAAAGGAATAAACTGGCCACTCTTCTGATGAAATCAAATCCAGTAAATTGGCCTTGCAACAGTCCTGAGTACCGTTTAACTGATGTAATGCGGCAGAAACATGTTGAAAGCAGTATAGATAATTCTTGCAGTGTTGTTCGGGCAAGATACGTAGGTGATTCTTCAAAACTTCTCCTTCTCCTTCTCCTTCTCCTTCTCCTTCTCCTTCTCCTTCTCCTTCTCCTTCTCCTTCTCCTTCTCCTTCTCCTTCTCCTTCTCCTTCTCCTTCTCCTTCTCCTTCTCCTTCTCCTTCTCCTTCTCCTTCTCCTTCTCCTTCTCCTTCTCCTTCTCCTTCTCCTTCTCCTTCTCCTTCTCCTTCTCCTTCTCCTTCTCCTCCTCCTTCTCCTTCTCCTTCTCCTTCTCCTTCTCCTTCTCCTTCTCCTTCTCCTTCTCCTTCTCCTTCTCCTTCTCCTTCTCCTTCTCCTTCTCCTTCTCCTTCTCCTTCTCCTTCTCCTTCTCCTTCTCCTTCTCCTTCTCCTTCTCCTTCTCCTTCTCCTTCTCCTTCTCCTTCTCCTTCTCCTTCTCCTTCTCCTTCTCCTTCTCCTTCTCCTTCTCCTTCTCCTTCTCCTTCTCCTTCTCCTTCTCCTTCTCCTTCTCCTTCTCCTTCTCCTTCTCCTTCTCCTTCTCCTTCTCCTTCTCCTTCTCCTTCTCCTTCTCCTTCTCCTTCTCCTTCTCCTTCTCCTTCTCCTTCTCCTTCTCCTTCTCCTTCTCCTTCTCCTTCTCCTTCTCCTTCTCCTTCTCCTTCTCCTTCTCCTTCTCCTTCTCCTTCTCCTTCTCCTTCTCCTTCTCCTTCTCCTTCTCCTTCTCCTTCTCCTTCTCCTTTCCTTCTCCTTCTCCTTCTCCTTCTCCTTCTCCTTCTCCTTTCCTTCTCCTTTCCTTCTCCTTCTCTAAATACATCTAATTGATGTAATTTTCTACATCATTTTTATTATCTATGATTCACCAACTCTGAATAATGTCTTGTACAATTTACTGTCAGAAAACACATGATTTTCTCTCATGGCAGCTCGAAATCTTCTCGTTACAGTTTTATGAGCCTACCGCAAGGCTCCTGCCTAAGCCCCCTCTTGTACAGTTTGTACGTCAATGATATGGATGATTGTCTAACTAGAGACTGCACGCTAAGACAACTTGCAGACGATGGAGTTATTTCCATCACGGGTACTAATCCCGTCGTTCTGCAAAAGTCATAAGATACCCTGAACAGTCTGTTCACGTGGGCCCTCAAGCTGGGTATCGAATTCTCTACGGAGAAAACTGAAATGGTCGTTTTTTCTAGGAAGCACGAACCCGCCCAATTCCAGCTTCACCTATCCGGCAAAACGATCATGCACTCTAAGTTTTTCAAATACCTTGGTGTATATTTTGATTCTAAATGTACCTGGGGAAGACACAATGCGAATCTGAAACAGAAATGTCAGCATAGAATCAATTTTCTCCAAACAATTACCGGAACATGGTGGGGCGCCCATCCAGGAGACCTCATTCAGTTGTACAAAACAACGATATTATCAGTGTTAGAATATGGCAGTTTTTGCTTCCGATCAGCTGCCAGGATTCATATTCTCAAGCTGGAGAGAATACAATATCGTTGCTTGCGTATAGCCATGGGGTGTTTGCATTGGACACATACGATGAGTCTCGAAGTCTTGGCAGGAGTACCTCCGCTTACTCTTCGGTTCACAGAATTATCCTACAGATTTCTCATCCGTTGGAAGATCATGAATCCATTGGTGATTGACAACTTCGAAAATCTACTCCAAATGACTCCTCAGTCAAGTTTTATGTCTTTATACCATGAGTATCTTACTCACGACGTGCACCCTTCACCAGGCATCTCCAACCAAGTTTGCTTCCCATATTTTTGCAATTCCTCTGTCATTTTTGATCTGTCCATGAGACAAAAAATCCATGGAATCCATGATCATCTTTGATCCAATGTTATTCCGTCGATATTTTCGGAAAAATATGGGAAAGTTAGATCTGATAAAATGTTCTTTACTGACGGTTCATTCATAAACGGGTCCACTGGCTTCGGCATCTTCAATGAAAATTCCAGTGCCTCTTTCAAACTCAAAGATCCTTGTTCCGTGTATGTCGCTGAACTGGGTGCGATATATTACGCATTAGGGATCATTGAAACATTGCCCATCGACCACTATTTAATTTTTTCAGACAGTCTCAGCTCAATAGAGGCAATCCGCTCAATGAAAGTTGATAAACGCTCATCTTATTTCCTAACAAGAATAAGACAGCTATTGAATGTTTTGGTCGAAAAATTATTCAAGATTACCTTAGCATGGGTTCCCTCTCATTGCTCGATTCCGGGGAATGAGAAAGCGGACTCGCTAGCTAAGGTGGGTGCATCAGAAGGCACACTATTTGAAAAGCAAATTACTTATAATGATTTTTTCCACATTCCTCTTCAGCACACACTCGTTAGTTGGCAGTGCATGTGGAGTGAAGATGAATTCGGTCGTTGGTTACACACGATTATCCCTAAGGTCTCGACGAGTGCATGGTTCAAGGGGTTGAATGTAGGTCGTGGTTTCATTTGCGTGATATCTCGGCTTATGTCAATCACTACAACCTAAACGCGCATCTTTATTGCATTGGGCTCGCAGCAAGCAATCTTTGTGATTGTGGCAATGGCTACCACGACATCGAGCATGTTGTCTGGTCGTGTATCCGGTTCCATGCTGCCCGCTTGCATAAGTTCGAACCTACGGAACAAAAAAATAAAGAGGAGGACAATGAAGTGGGAAAGGGATAAAGTTTGGAGAAAAAGAGAGAAGTTGAGGTCGAAAAGAAAAGAGTGGTGAGATTTTGAAACGCGTGACGGAAGTAAAAAAAGAGGTCGTCGCGTAGAAAAAAAAACGAAGGTCCGAGTCCGTGTGTCCGGGGTGTCCGTGCGTGTGATTGTGGGGAGTGTTACCCGAGTGAGTAGTGGGAGAGTTTCCCACCCGACCAGGAGTCTCTAGCTGAACCTCTGTCTGGTAACAGCCTTCCTCGGCGTTAGTGGCTTTTGACGGTCAGGGAACGTTCGTTACATTTGGCGCCCAACGTGGGGCCCTGTTCACGAGGAGAATTTATTTCGAACGACAATTGAAGGTTACCTAACAAACAAAGGAATTAGTTTTTGTATTATAATTTACAAATTGTGTGATGTTCTGTTCCAGGAAACTAATAAGCCTTTTGTTATTCATTGTTTTAACTAGGGAAAATTAATATGGAAAATTTTCATATAAGAGCCGATGACTTGAATGATGATGAAATACAGTATGAACTCGAACTGCGGGATCTATGTGGCAGAAGTATCTCTGATAATCGCCGTATTCTGCGGAGCTGGTTCCAGAGTGAAACATCCAATGAATACTATACTCGCCGGATATTGAAAGATGAAATTCTGATTGTATCGCGTAATCTCCAAGAAATAGAAAGCGTTCTACGTGCCGGTCGTTCAGCTGGTAGTCGGTCAAGATTGATCCATTATTATCGTCGCCTGCCTGAAAAGATGTAAAGGAGTGAACCGAACGGAGGAAGAAAATAAGGACATGTTACTAAATAATATCATATGTTTGACGTCAAAATATTGAACTCCGGCCCCGTCAGGCTAACGCCATATGAGCCTTGATAAAAATATATATTTTGGAAAAAAAAATATACGTTTGACGTCGGAGCATTTCGAGATAGATTTGAGGAACCTCGATCGCCAAATGAACGCTGTCATTTCAGGTAACTCTGGTAATTTCCCATCAAGATGTACTACAGACTACGTTATTTTAACTATAGAAGACACTGAGGGAGCAGTAGGTGGTGGAGACCCAGTAGAAGCTCGTGATCCATTTCTATCCCTACTTGAGCACCCGCTCTCCAAATCCATCGATTTGATCGGACTAGATCCTTCGGATCAACCAGATTTAGCCGCACCTTCAGCGACTCAATCCTTAACGTTACTCAGGCCATCGTTGCTGGATAGTATTCCTGGAGACATACCGCGTAGTGACATCGTAGAAACACAACGGAATGAGGTTTCTAGCTATACGACACGATTCCAACAAGTTCCGATCCATCAGATTGCAACATCCTCGCGAGCTAACGTCCAATTGAAAAATTCGTCAGAAACACCGTGGTTTATATCCGATGCTTCACCGGTGAATCCTTCTTCGAGAATCAGTGAAACGTCCGGTCGGATAACACGATCGCTTAGCCCACCTCGCACGCGTTCTGAAAATAACGTGGATACCACACATACAAGCAGTGCACAGTCAAAAGAAAGCTTGCTTCGTACGCCAAGCTTTGCCAGCGACTTCGCTCATCAATTATTACAAGTACGGCCGAGTCAACCACCAGGTGAAAATCTTAATCGTATAAGCGAAGGATCGTAAACTGCTGAATTATGTTCACGTATCAGAGATTGAACAATATGTGCAAACTTATTTAGACAGTCTTCTAAGCTCTAAGGCCAATTGTGAGAGATACACTCGCCAATAATTTAGCCCGGCAAATCGCTGATGTGGGGATCCATGATTCGGAAATGTATAGGCTTTCGCATTTAGATCAACATGAAACTCCTAGGAAACACAATGCTGTTGTAAACTCAGGAAGGCTGCACCAGGGTATGCCAGAAGGTAGCAATCCTAAAAGTAAAGAGAACGTAATGAATACTTCTGTCAGTCCTACTCATTTGCACGAGTTGTATCGAAATTCACTCCCAACATTTCCCAGTCCGATTCGGGTTCAAAATACGAACGCGAAGAACGAAGTTACCTTTGACATGAAGCAAGCGCGAGGTAGGATGGGTACGGACATTGAAAGGGGAGAAGTAACTGAAATACGAGTAGCGAGAGGAAAAGATATGGGGAACAACTTATCGTAACAAAAGACCAGATCGAACACAGACCCACGAGGATGCTAGGCCCCTATGCTGGAATTGTCGGAAGATAGGGCACTTGTGGCGAGAATGTGATCAGAAGAAAAGCATATTTTGTCACATGTGTGGTCAACCTAATACGACTGCTTACAGGTGTCCCCAGCAGCACAGTCTACGTCAAATGCCTGAATCGAAACAAAAAAACGAGTAGGGAGGGAGAGTGATGGAATCCTATCTCCTCATCCTGATGTCCAACAGATTCCCGAAACTATTTTCCAACAGTTCAACCAACTATTCACGATAAATACAAGGTTTAATAAATGTCCTCACCTGATGGCTACAATTCTTGGCGAAGATATAGAAGGTCTAGCTGATACCGGAGCGAGTGTGTCCATAATCAGTTCTTAAAATTAATAGAACGGTTGAAACTGAAAATACAACCAAGCAATATGCAAATCCTAATTGCCGATAAAACTACGTTTACGTGTCTAGGATACGTCAACATTCCGTTTAAATACCAAAATAGGATAAAAATTATTCCCACTCTGGTGGTACCGCAGATTTCGAAAGATTTGATACTTAAGGTTGATTTTCTACAAGCCTTCAACTTTCAGCTGATTGCAGCTTGCCCATCATCTGTAAGCGAAGAGGGAGAGTTGATGAGGATTGATGATTACTTCGGAGATAATAAGAAGGAGATTTGCTTTCATGTGGTTCCGAGTACGGACAGGATAGTTTCGAAACCGCTTAACGAGGAAGATGAAAGTCTGGAAATGTCCACTGTGGAAATACCAACCATCACATGGAAACAACCAGAAGACATCGAGACAGAGAATCTTCTGTCTTCATCACAACACTTAAACTTATTCAATGCAATTCAACTCCTACCTATCACAAGTGCAGGAAATCTAGGAAGAACATATCTCATAAAGCATGCCATAGAGTTCATTCCGGGTGCTACTTCAAAACGAGTTCCATCCTATAAGTGTTCCACAAGGTGGAATCCGTCATGAACGATGAAATAGAACGATTGCAAAACTTAGGAGTTATCGAAGAGTGTGACGTAGCAGCCGATTTCTTTAACCCATTATTGCCTATTAGAAAACCTAACGGTAAATGGCGAATATGTTTAGATTCACGGCGGCTGACGAAATGTCTATGACAGCAGGAAAAATTCCCATTCCTAATATGGTACATATACTTCAGCGAATCAAAAAAGTCAGCTATTTCTCAGTAATCGATCTGACCGAATCCTATTACCAGGTCGAACTGGAAAGCAAAGCGAAAAATAAAACAGCGTTTCGTACGAACAGAGGACTTTATCGATTTAATGTTATGCCCTTCGGGTTAACCAACGCCCCCGCCACGATGTGTCAGCTCATGGCGAAAGTTCTGGGACATGATCTGGAACCATTAGTTTATGTATATTTGGATGACATCATCCTCACTTCGGAAATGTTCGATGAGCAGATCCAATTAATACAGGAGGTGGCGAAACGTGTGAGTAGAGCCCAGCTAACTATAAATATTCTGAAATCCTAATTCTGCCAGAGAAGTATTCGATACCTGGGTTATGTTTTGTCAGAAGATGGGCTATCAATGGATATCTCGAAAATCCAGCCAGTTCTTGATTATGCCCCGCCTCGAACTTTAAAAGACGTGCGACGTTTATTGGGACTTGCCGGATTTTATTAAAAGTTCATACGGAACTATTCCGATATGACAACGCCAATAACAAATTTATTGAAAAGAGGTCAAAAAAGGTTTGAATGGACGAAAGAAGCAAATGTAGCCCTGCAAAAACTAAAAGAGGCACTGGTGACAGCACCTATATTAGCGAACCCTAATTTTTCACAACCCTTTATTATTGAAACCGACAGCTCCAAATTTGTCCTGATCCAATGTATGAAAACCGCAATTGCTCCGGCAGTGTGCACAGTCATCGAGAACTTGGTGTTCAACTTGTTCGGTGCTCCAGCAGTGTGCATTACTGACAACGCTAAAGTCTTTCACTCTGAGTTATTTAGGAAAGTGCTTCAAAATTACGGAGTAACTCAATGGAATTTAGCCGTGTACCACCCGAGCCCAAATCCAACAGAAAGAGTTAATCGGGTCATAGTCACCGCTATACGGTGTGCTCTAAACGAACAGAAAGACCACCGAAATTGGATGAAGCAGTACCGAAAATCGCAATGGCCATACGAACAAGTGTGCATGATAGTACGGGTTTTTCTCCATATTTCGTAAACTTTGGACGAAATATGATCAGCCATGGATCGGAATACGAGCACCTCCGAGAATTGGATGATGGGAAGGAATATGACCCGGCGCGACATAATGAAGAGGCCCGGAAGGTCTACGAAATTGTTCGATCCAATCTCTGGAAACATAATCCCTGGCACGTATCACGGATCTTTTCTTAAGAAGGCATGTGTTCAGTCTCACGACTGAAGAAAAGAGAAACCACAAGAGAAAACATGTCTGTACATGTTCATAAGGAACAAACGCCCCTTTTCTTTGATTCCCCTTCCAGCAGTGCACGTGCATTACATAGCGCAATAACGGCAACAACACAAGAAATAAAAATGCTGTCCATCGCTATTGCAGCATTACCGCTGAATAAAACTATGCGTTTCAGCCAGTGAGACGCTCTCACATCAAATTTAATCTTACAGTGCCAAAGTGTCTTTAGCTCGAACAGTTTTTTTTTTACAAGTGTTTCTCTTTTAGTCTAGAATAAGTTAGTATAATTTTAGATTAAGCTAGGGCAATGTAAATAAAGTGTATTATAAAAGACAACATTCCGTGTATTGAATTTCACAGTGTTTAAGAGTTTCTATCTAGCAGCTGATTCAACGAGGGTGGTCGTCAGCGTAGATCAGCGAGTGGAAAGTTTCGCAGCACGCAGCTTTTCAGCCAGCTACTTCCCGGCGATTGTGATTGTCGCATGCGTGAGGCATCACCAGCTGTCCAGTTAAACCGAGGAAAGGTCACGAGCATCTTTGCCTCCTCCCCAACCATATACAGTCCACCATCGAACCACACAGTATGAGTGGAACATTAGATTTACCGGAAATAGTTGAACGGAGTATGAATACACTTGAAGAAATTCTTTCAAGTATCAGTCACTGGGTCATCTAGCAGTTCATTAGTCAGTTCATTTTTTGACCATGATCTTCGTTAAATATACCTGTATAATTATTGAAATAAAAGAATCAGATAGATCTGAAAATATATTTTATTATTACTTATGTGCTCCTTACGATACTTCCTGCCAGCAACTCATGACGGCTTGATAGCTAATGATGGAATGGCGGAGAAAGAGAACAAATCTTGTTCTACGGGAACACTATTGTTTCACCATTGTGTTTTACCCGTTACTGAAGTAGAGTTTAGCGTCTGCTGTCACAGCAAAATTGTTAGGAGAATGTACATCAGAAATAAGGTGTCCAAATGAATAATAGGTTTTAGGATTAAGTCATCCCTAAATTACAAGTCGGGTGAAAATTGTTCTTCCAATTTGTTTAGTCGGTGATTAGTGTTAGAGTTAAGGAACTTCTAAAAACAACTTATTTTCAGTGGTTACTGAAGTTTTCTAGGAAAATGTGCCTAATTTGTCTTTCGGTGATTACCGAAATTACTTGAGTACGTGTAGAGAGAAATTGTTTCGGTGAAGACTGAAATTCTCTGTGAAATAAATAAATTGATCAGTGATTACTGATGATTGAGAAATTGATATTAATATTTCAGTAAATACTGAAGTTATACTAGATGGTTGTAAGGTGTATCTGAAGTTATTGCGGAAAAAAATTGGAAACTTGTAGACAAAATTTTAGAGACCCCTATGAAAATAAGGCTATGTGATATTTTTAAGAAAATATGATGGAACAGAACAACAACAAAGATAGATTGGAAAGATAGTTATGAAAACTGTAGATGAGAGAAAAAAATAATGAAAGAATGAAAATGAAAAGAAAAAAATCTACGTATAAAAATTTTGAAATAATAAATATTTCAAAATTTTTATTTTTTTGGCGTGGGCGGATATGTAACGTATTGTTAATCCCTCAAACTGACAGCATGCGACTAGCGCCATCTGAACGTTGACGGGGAAGTTGCATAAGTTCGTTTTTGAGTCATTCCAATCTCCACTCAATCTTCCCTGCGACGTTTACGTTGAACGGAAATGCGAACCTACGGAACAAAAAAAATAAAGGGGAGGACAATGAAGTGGGAAAGGGAGAAAGTTTGAAGAAAAAGAGAGAAGGTGAGGTCGAAAAGAAAAGATTGAAAAGCGAAGCACTTTTGTGGGGAGCGCCGTGAGTGGTGAGATTTTGAAGCGCGTGACGGAAGTAAAAAAAGAGGTCGCCGCGTAGAAAAAAAATTATAGGAGGTTGTGTCCAAGATACAACCGCATTGTTGACGTAGAACTACGCTGTTATTTTATATAAGTCGCATGTTTATAACTTCGAATATTATGCTGTAAAATTTTAGAAATAACTGTTTAATAGAATGGTTTGATCGCCGTAGTTGATGATTCGTTCTTGCCCTCGCAGAACAATTCACTAACTGATCGTATGTCGCAATTTGTTTCATGTCAATGCATTGAAAATTTACCTCGAACCTCGAACGCTATTCCGGTGGCCTTTTTCGCAATTGACATACACTCGGCTACAAGCGATTATATACTTGTTGCACCAGCACCATTATTCCATATCTTATAACTACATCAATATATCTTTGACACCGCATGGAAACAACAACAACGACAATACTTGCAAGTATAAAATACCATGCTACATTTTATTCGGTATTTTCTCAGTGGAATCGCACCTTTAGGCATCGTTCGTAAAACGTAAACCAGCTACTAGAAATATAAACACTTCTTATCATTTTGCGCTATTCTCAAAAGAAACGCTTCTGTTGATATTACTGACCTCGAAAAAATTGCACTACTTTTTCATGCTCGAGATAAGCCCAACTGTTATCCTTAGTGGAGAAAGTTTTGCTACTGGCAAGCGAAACCAAATCACATACAAAATTCCAGAACGACATTTACTTTTTTGTTGACTAAATAAACGAAATAAGCTCAACAATCAGTAATCTCTGTTTCAGCGTAGCAAAGAGTCACTATTTTTACGTACGGGTTATGAAGCACGCACATACTCACACAAATATCCATATATCGAAGGCTTGCTAAATATACAAACATCTCCGTTTTGCGCTCTTCTCAACGAATGCCCTTTCTGTTAATATTGCCGGTCTAGATTAGCTTAGCCAAATCACAGGCAAAATTTCAGAACATTTTTCTTCTTGGTGAGTATCGAGGTGTAAGGCTTGCCTCAGCGAGATCCACTGTTTATACTCTAAGAAAATATTCCCCTTCGTCTTCTTCTTTTCCTTTGTTCACGGAGACTTTATATCTTGCGATTTTTTTTTTCGTTGCTCGTCGATAAGTTGCCCGTTATTGACAGCTCTGTTCGGGAAAGCACACAAATGGATAGAATAAATGTATGGGAAAATGAAACCGCTTATACTTTTCATGAATTTTAATCATTTACATGCCAGGGATTTGTAATGTATAGCATATCAAACAAATCTTAGGGAATTTCCGATTCGTTTGGTATGTAAATCGCCAAAATCCATTCTCGGCAAAAATAGTTATTAACGTTAACTTTATTTCATGAAAACGTTACCTGTTTTCTGATTTGGTACCCTTAATGAAAGACGTAGTTCTACGTCAAAAAACTAAGGTCCGAGTCCGTGTGTCCGGGGTGTCCGTGCGTGTGATTGTGGGGAGTGTTACCCGAGTGAGTTGTGGGAGAGTTTCCCACCCGACCAGGAGGACCGAGCTCAAGGACGCAGTGTCAGTTTCCGCGAGATTCCTTCAACTCTGAGCCGCAACATCCGGTGACTGGCAGTCACTACCAGAGTGCCGTGAGTAACCCTTATTCAGAAGTGATGAACTCTATACCCGCGAAATATCGTCCTTCCCCCCTTCTGAGTTGCCTCATTGTGGGTAGGAACGCCCCTGTGAAATGAACCCGCATGGAAGAGGGTGTTTGAGACCCGTGAACAGTCCGCCCTGCAAGTCTCTAGCTGAACCTCTGTCTGGTAACAGCCTTCCTCGGCGTTAGTGGCTTGTCACGGTCAGGGAACGTTCGTTACATAATGATGTTTCCTCCGTTGTATCCCTGTATCATATCCCTCTTATCCGATCGATAAACTTCTACTTAGTCGCGGCAATACATACACATACTCTTTACAGATACACAGGTCTACAGGAGCTGAAGTTGTACCGCCCAGTGACTATTCTACCCTGGATTCCTCGAGTCAAGAGAGATGCACCACGATTGAGATGAGGTACATACTAGGGGGGCGTCGCTGATTAATGATCAGTTGCACCCCAACAGGAAGTATCCCGTATCAGCCACACATACAGAGTACTGGAGACTGCAACATCCCAATTATGAGAAGCTTTGTAATACTAAGTAATCGGTTACATATTATGTACTAACATAGTCGTAAGACAAAAATTGTCAAAATATTGAACTCCCGGCCTCGTCAGGCTAACTCCATGTGTGCCTTAATAAAATATATATTTTGGAAAAAAAAAATCATTTCTTTAAGGTTTTTATTGCTTGAAACCGATTCAGAGACGATAACTGTGGGTCATATTTATTGAGTCGAGTTCCCAGTGAGAAGCTCAGATGAAGAAAATGGTAAGAAAGGATTCATTTCCTTCTCAATTTGATATTTTCCGCATCAGCTTACCATCAGCATACCCTCGATCGGGGCAATTTGCATGGCACGAATAAATGTCTTCAAATGTAATATGATAACATGAACAAAAATAAGCAAACCATCACGATATTTCTAAATCATGATCGATAAATCACACAAACAATTGTTTCCACATACTTTGAACTGACCTCAGTATGTTTTCACAAAATTAAATGTCTTCAAAACGAAAATATGTCTTCACATCTGGCATCTATATTATGAGCTAAGAGAATGCAGGAAAACAAGAGCGTGGACTGGAGAATTAATGTACGAATACTAGGAAGAACACGCTCATCGGAGAAACGGTTTCTTCTCTTCGCTGGTGGGCATGAAGGGAATAGATTGATGGAATCTCTCATTCATACAAGCTGTTTCTCTGAGCTTTATAGTCTCTGAGAGAAACAACTCATGGGCATATTATACTTCAGCTGGGCCATTTAATACCGTATGAATGGAAATTTAAAATTTGGGCGCCTTACACAAAAATCGTAGCACTTTTGTTATTCAGTATCTAAAATACAGAACGATTACAGATGACTGAAGGTTAACTAATCTACGTACTGACGTAGTTGTTACCTTAGATTTTAAGAGCACGGGGGTGCGTATTACACACTTCTCCTATATCATAACGAATAGAAGAAAGAAAGAAAGAATGAGCTTCGAATGCTCGTTTAAAATTCAAGCTTCGAATGTTGATGGTTCACCGATGTCGATGGCAGTGAATCAAGGCAATTCGCCTGGCACCGCAGTGTTGGATGGTTCAAAGGGAGCACCGTTCAAGAATGGAAAAACGAATGATGGGCATTGGCTCATATTCAGTTCCTCCTTCAAAATCCAAGGACTGATTACAAAACATTGTTCACGAAAAAATGCAACCTAAAATTTTATTTTTCAGGCGCGTGTCTCTTTCACACAATTAGATTATTGTTGTCCGATGTACGACCATTTACACCATCTCTCGGAGAAAATTCTGTCTCGCGACCTTCATCGTGAACAAACGAAAACACACTTAGCACGAACAACGTTCAAAAAGAGGACAACAAAACCACACACAGCTGGCTAGCGCTTGTGGCAGAAAACGTGACATGAGTTTAGTCTCGTCACTTATGACTCACCCGTTAGTGAAAAATAATCGCAGATACTTCAAGATGTGCCAATATTTTAAGCAATACGAAGCGTGCTTAGAGTGGAGATAATCAACATGATGACATTAATCCTACCAACCAAAGAATTAGTTATCTTTTGTCCCGAATATTCTTATCAATAAGATACTAACGATGTCATCCAATATGCTCAATGAGTTTTGGTTTGATCCTTTTAAGCTATAACGACAGTCAAATATCTATACTTGGTTAAAATTATATATTGTTTGTCATGTTGATAATTGATGTGTGTTTATCCTAGGAATAGTTTCCTGGAGGAATCTATGAAACCGTGCAAAACAACCAAAGAAAGATACATATACATCCGTATTTATACAACCAAGCGCTACTAGCCCCTTGTGTTTCGGCCTCAAAATTATCTCAACTATACCCGAACACGACAGCTTCCACCTTTCCGTCTTTTAACTTTCTTACATTATAATTTATGGTGTGAAAGGGACCAGTGCATCATGTTGTTTATTTGTATTATGCTGTCCGCAACTTATCCTACTTCCTATTCTCCGAGCAGAGTTGGGGTGAAACTACACTTCTTTTGCTCCCTTTTTGCCCGGGCGCAAAGTTCGATGTAGGTCCCGAGCTAGCCGAGTGTCATTTGTTGAATAAATATAAATGATTTTGGAAAGCAGAAAGGATGGAAAATTCATTTGAGAGATGGTACGGTTCTCATTTGCGCCTTCTTTTCTTCTGTCTAGCCAGGCCAGGTCACATAGTTTACGCCAATACTGCTGGTGTCCGAGGGATCTTCTTGTGTAAACAGTGTCATTCTGTTCTGGTTATTATGGCAGATAATAAATAATCGGTGGTTATTGGAAAAGCAGAGAGCACTTATTCGGCGGACGCAGGAAGACCATGGGTTGAGAGCCGGAAATCGGAAGAATAACGGACAGGATATGGTTATCGATGTGTGTCTGTTGTATCGCAGAACAGCTGCTCGGTTGTTTGGCGAAGGGCGATTAATTTGATGATTCAAAAGAAGTGTCTCGTTCGGAATGTAGTTCCAATTTTGTGTGTATTCCTGGCTGAACGATTTTTAATTACATCTGATTTCCTCTCAGATATTTTCAATCAATATATTATTATATATTGTACGAAATATCGACGGAAGTACTGTCGTCTCTAAAAGACCCAGGGTTTACATAACGAATTCTTCGATAAATAAATTGAACGATAATATTCTAGGATCCTGTATCAGAACAGACTGGCATTAACTGGATTTATTATCTTTCATTGTTAAATAATGAAATTTAATCAAATTAGTCGGGGATAAAACAACGGATTCACTTGTTGTTGATGCATTATCGAATCAAATCTAATCAAATCAAATCAGTTCATGTTAATATTTTGCACCCATATTGTAAAAACAAATTGCTACATAGCTTCAAGATTTATTACTGAGGTTTAGCAGTGAAAAGACTCTGTGTCAGCGGGGAGTAATTACGATGATTAAAAGTTTATTACATGGTTGTACAGTAAAACAAACACTTCAATTTCAATAAGTTTGAAGGGCGCAAACATTGATCCGGATGGCATTAAGCAGCGGAGCTAGAGTTGATTCAGTTGAGTGTCATTTTGTTGAGATGAGAGTGGCTGGCTGGCTGGTGACGAAACGGCTTCGTGTGGGGGGAGGGAGATGGCCATTCCCCGAGCCGTGTTATGATCGGACGGGAAAATAAAAGAAAGCGAAACCAGAAAGGGTCATATGAACTGTTTGGATAAATTCTTATTTTCCATCTATTGCGCCCCGTGATGATACGAGAGAAAGACACAGACAGATCTGGAGAGCATTTACCAATATTTGAAAAATGCACACAAGACGTAAAAGGGGAGAAAAAAAGGCAAAATGATAAACATTTTTGATGTCAATGTGAAGTATTTGCTCAAACATTTAATAATAGTATTGCTGGAGCACTACGTCTACATTTGGCTCGGGCGCTGGGTGAGTAAGTTATAAGCTTTTAGATTTATTGCTCTGATATGGAATGATTGAAATTTATTGGGTTTCAAAGGGAGTGATACGGATACGTATGTTCATTTGTGATGGCGAGAAGCAATTTTGGTGGTTGGCTCAGCGCATGTTGATGATTTTATCTACAATATGGCGCATAACGTGATGGTAATTAATAGAGTTAATCAAATTTTATCTGGGAAGCTTATTGATGGATATAGCGCATTTGTGACTCTTGACTCAATTAATCGGCCATTCCGAATATTGAAGTAGTGGACTACGTCTTTCATTTCTGTACCGGGGTGTAAGTTCAATGTTTCGAAAACGAGAGAGTGACGCTGGAGGTTCTGAACGTTAATACCTCTTTATCGGCCGAACGAATATAATCACGGTAATAATCACTTCATTCGAAAGATGAAACGCCAAAGAGTTATATGACTGTCACTTATTGGTAAAAAAAATCAATAAATGTGTATTTTCTATCGTTTCCATCGGTCTTGTTCAGCAGAAAACTTTGATCCTTAAATATCATTTTTACGCAAGGCAGCGCATTAGTAGTAGTGATCGCTTCATACATAGCTGATTGCGTTGGCCATATCGCACTTGAAGATACAGAAAAGTGTTTGAATGATGAAAGGTTTGAACTCGATAGTCATTATTGCTTATTCCATAATGTTGTGTTGTGTTGCGTGCGGATTGTGCGGTGTAGTCAAATGTAGTCATCAGATTTCATTCTTCAACGTTGGGTAAGTTTCACCCATACAGAAAAGAAAATAAGGATATTTGAGATAATATGGAAATTACAAATGGAATTCGATAATTCCTCATCCGTGCTACAAATGTTAAATAATAAAAAAACAAAATAAAAAAAGATTTTTTTTTAGATTGTCTATCTGTCCTATGAACAGTTTGCACAGACGGACTAGACACCACTGGACTCCACGGCAGCAACAATTACATGTTAGAAGATATAAAATCGAGGCCCCCAACGTACATTGAAACCCCTTCGGCAATAGTCACAGCGAAACACCTACGGTTTACAGCTTCAACAGAATGTTAAAGTCAACAAGGAGCTTCTCCACCTACCGGTTGATATTTATATTCTCAACAACGTCCAAAAGGCTCGAGGATCTGAACCCGTAAAGATCACTCACTCATGTCAAAAACAAACAAAGTGCTTCCTTACTCTTTATTGTTCAGTAAATTACTCTAACGCTACTTAAATATTAGTTTCCGTGACACACATTATTACTGTATTTTCTCGGCAAAATTTCTGACGCCCAACTACTTTACTGTAACCCAGATATTGAAGATGCGATTGGCTTTAGAATTAGAATAGGTTAAGGAATATAAACCCAAGGAATTGTTCGCTATGTTTAAAAGCGGTGATGGAAATAGTTTCTTGGAATGATCTGTCACATGAATATGTAGAAAGAACCTGTATACCGTTAGCTTATAAGCCTGTAGTGAAGCACCATAAGAACATACCACAACAACACTGGAAGACCACCAAGGAGCAGATCTGTTCGAGATTATTAGAAGTAAGAACCAACTAGCCTTTTCAACATCTGATAGTCACCAATTAGATCAAATTTTTGCGACTGTGGCCACTCGCAAAAGTTTCGTATCGATTTGATGGATGTTGTGTTACAATTTTTGAGATTATGCCGACAAAATGCACCGACAAACTACCGAAGACTATTAAAATGAGATCATTTTTAACGCAGCATCACTGCCCCCCTTTTTAAGGACGTCATTGGACAGTCTGGTGGGAAGATCTCTGTCTGGCGAATTTGTGAGAGGGAATTATACGGGCTGGCGGCACAAAGAAAAGAGGGAGGCTGCTTCTATAAGCTCTGTATGGGTTAAATATAAGACATTGTTAAAAAGTAAAACGTGGATTAGCATTGATAACGTGGTTACGTGGTAATATCTTTTAATTCCCACATCTTGATTGGAAACATAAAGAGTTATAAAAATACTACGGGCTTGCGCAATTCTTTCAAAAGGGTCAACGCAAGTTATTGTCTTTTGACGAGAGTGACGTCAATATTCCTTAATACTCCCCCGATTTATCCGTAAAGATTACTGAATTTGTAATTGCATGAAACTTCTATTTAGAGACACACTGAACTAACCCTAGATTCGTGTATAAAACTATTTCTACTGCATGCCGTTGTCCTTATGTCGGAATTTATTTTTCACAAAACATTTTCGAGGTTTATTTCTGCCTTTTTGTCTGAAAAACTCCAAATAATGTATCTTTTATCAAGCATCTGTGAGAAAAATCGATTCAAAAAACAATAGTCAAGCAATCAATGTCCATTCTTAGGATTGATTCCCACACACCAAGCTGGAATATTTTCTGAATAAAAAACGTGTTGCAACATTTTTTTCAGGTTTTTTCTCTGACAAATATGCGACTTTAATTGTGTTACGGTTGCTAGTGTGTGATGTGATCAACGAAAATGCGCAACACAAAAGGATATATTTCAACTGAAAACGCGAATGCGATTTTTTATTTTCACACACTGCCCCTTCTATAGAATGTCATCAGCACCTTCCGTCGTCTCCCCCCCCCTCCCCTGTTTCCAATAATGCGGGACAAATCTTTAAGGTAACTTGTCGGATACAATATATGCAAGCCAGGAAGGAGCAACACACGATATCGCGCGTGAAAATCTATTGTTTCATTTGATCTGTGTTTTATTCTGCAAACTTCACGACGAGTGACCCACAGTCTAATTTATGATCGTCCAACACCGATTTGTTAGTCCGCAGTTGTGCCGTGAGTGTACAGGTCTGCCTCCTTATATTTCGATTGATGGTTAGGGATGTTTACCTTTTCTGATTTTGTTACCAAGAAAATTAAGTTTCATTTATCAATAGAAAATGATTTGAGAATGATTCATATAAATCCAAGAAGGATGGCTTTTATTTGAACATCCCCACCAGAGGATAAAAAAGCAAAGCGGATGTAACCTACAAGCCGAAAGAAATAAGACGGTGGCGATGTGCAACTCTGAATGACCGAAGAACATTTTTTCGGTAGGTGAAATAACTGTGACCGAAAAAAAATGGATGTTTAACATTCAAACAGCGAATGAAATAGAGGATATCCTAAGACCTTAAACATTTCACACCTTTTTGTGGGGAAGCGTAGTAAGGTGGTTCCACGTCTTTCTGTTTTATTCTTCAGCTGCTGCCTCAAATAGAGTTCCTTTTTTCAGCTTGTTTAACATTCTTCGTTTCTCCGGTGCCTAATCAAAATCATCGTCAACTTTTGTTTGCGGCATACGAGAATATATGTATGCAAAGGATTCGAATACCTGGGTGGGATCCACATAATTTCTATCCGTTGTTTTAATATACTAAACAGCTGGAACTGATTCGAGATGTGAGATAAGGAAAGAACTGGCTGTGAGAGATCGTGTGTAGTTGAAATTTCCCACTTTTGAATGGGTGCTTTGGATCAGCAGAAGGGATTTTAACAAACTACCGACAATTACTCATACCCGGGTGGTAACCACCACCACTGCGAAGAACTTTGCCGAGAATACTACATAAATCGTTGCATTAGACATATTTGCTGCAGACAATTAGCATAATTTATAGCACTTTTACTTTCCGTTTTTCGTTCTTTTCAGTTGCGCCCTTATGAATAATGTTCCTCGTTTATTGCTCTATGTGTGACGCTATCGTGCATACATATATGTTTTGCGCCGCGTGAATGCACGAAGCAATTACTTTCGCTTTCATTATTATTAGTTCCAAATTAAATGTGCTGCTACTGCTGCTGCTCATGCACGGTAACCACGCCCCGGTGTAAGAACAGTCTAGGATGCTCATGAATAGATTTGTTTAGCGCAGTTATCACCCAGTTATTTAGTCCGTGCAACATAAACGGCGGAACGTGCACAAAAATGTATATAAAATCCATGTTTTTTTGAACAATTGTAATACAAAGAATAGTTCAATGGTTTGAGGATACCAAGTATAATTTAATCCAGCTAAAGGTATAGTTGTGCCTTCCTCATATCTCGTTAGCAAGTTTGAGGTGCAGGTCATCCGGATAGCGTTTGGGTTATCCTAATGTGGCCAAAAATCCCTGAAATGCTCACCAATGTATGCTCACTAGTATTGACAAACCATGAAGTTTGATATGTCGAATGATGGGATTTGACTCCGGTCATAAAGTGGTCACGTTGCTCGGAAACCTGATCCGGAACATATCCGGGTTACATCAATGAGGTCATATAGGCTTGAATTTATCGCAAATAAGCTAATTTTGAAAAATCATGAAGTAAGATACTCCAAATGGCGGGTTTTGTGTTGTTTTGGGTTCTTGAACTCATGGCTCCTGAACTTGTTCCCGACATATATCCGGAACCCGTGAACCGATTCTGATAAAACTTTAAAGGGTTCACAAATGAAACAAAATGGAGTTTCAAATTAATCTTATCGCGTCCAGTTTTGTTTGTTCGGCCGTAAACTAAACCATAACATGGAATGAAATGAAAAAAGGTGTTTTTTGCAAAATAGATTTTCCTCTCTTGTTTTATTTACTGATTTATTTCTCTATCTATTTCATCTGTAAGTTGTCATATTGAAAATGGTAAAAAAGCACATTTAGACGTTATTCATTGTACAAAACAATCTGTAATGGTAGTCAAAACAAAGGTAACATTAACAACATTAAAAAATGCATAGTCCATCACTGGAAGCCTTTTTTCCGGTATTCACTCTTGATCCGAAGAAATACCAGGTCTATCTACTTTGCCCAATAACACTTTAGCTGCAAACATTGCCTGGCTAACCTTTCTTCTAGAATCAAGTGTTTTCAGTCCCAGTAGCTGACAACGGGCTTCGTATAACGGACGGATTTCCTCTGAACGGCTTCAATCCTTGCAACCATGCAACAAGCGTGCAGAACAATGCTTTCAAAAAGGTAGGATCGCGAAACTCGCGATATAACAGTTTATCTCCACGTTTCATGCAATTCTAAGACATTTGGCATCAAACCATTTTTTTTTAAACCCCGATTTCCTTTACTCCCCCCTTGGGTGATTTTTCGGTTTTCAGAAAACTTAAATTTTTACATCTGCGACAATAGTAAATGAAGTCCGAATGAGCTAATACTTTGAACTTTTTTCGCCGGAAAATACAACATTTCTCCATTCTAGTTTCCATTCCATGTATTGCCGGGCGAAACTGAGATGGGTCTGCTTATGGGTGGCGGTCAGTTTCGGCTTTCCTTGAGGTTCCTTCCACATGATGTTTGGTGACTCATTCAAGATGCGCGCAATATGCCTCTTCGTTACTTGAACAACCGATTCTGCCTTAATGTATGAGCAGGACATCGTTTCCTGGTTGCTTCGTGTCTTATTCGACCTGTAAGACGCGAAGTAACTTTGGTGTTCCCATTTGTTGGTCGCTATATTCCATATTTCTGGCACTATTTAAAGAAATTCCGTACCACTTTCTCAGATCGACCAATTTTTGTTACGATCGAGCGATTAGAAAACTTTTGTTCACTGAATATGTTTATTATTTTCCGCCCCTCTTCCGTCAATAGAATACCTTTAACCATTCCTTTAAATTCTACGTAAATCACTAATCTGACCAACTTCTTACGTTGCACATCTAATATTTATCTTGTAAATTGAACATTCCCAAGTATTTTTCCCAAAAACACAGATAAAGGCTTGGTGATTATGCGAAAACTCGATTTTTATGCCCTGCGGCTGATCGTATGTCTCGGGAAAAAACGACGTTTGAATGTTTATATCCACCGATGCCGCCTTGTGTGTGTGTGTGGTTGTGACGCACGTCCTTTCAATAAAATTGACTCAAATACACTAGCTGTTCGGAATAACTGAATGTTGGAAACTCTTTATAGCAGCCCTTTTTTAGCGGCAGCTTAAAGCTGTAAATAAATTTTATTTTCAATAATTCTATAATTTAGTTCTTTTATAAATTCATACAAACTGTAGTTTCCCTTAACAATTTCTATGGCAGACAAATTATTCAATTGATTTGCTGTTAGTTTTGCATCAAATCCTGGCGAAATTCAAATTTTAGTTGTAAATCACATTTTATATCCTATAGACCTTACTTTTCTTTATAATTTCTCGTCTTTTCGCCCCTTTAATTTCTGGTTTTATTCTCACTTTCAATATATAACTTTCGCTTTTGAACTTCTAATATCTTTGTTCTTTTTTCTATTCATTGGTTTAAATCTCCTGCTTTATCGACCATCAATCGACCAATCAAAATTAGGACGAGGACTAGGATAGGATTCTAACGAGGGGCATTATCACTACCCTGCGGTTTTGCGTCCAACACTAGCACTACAGCAAATAAGTATCTCAATAGAAAGAACATTCCTAGTTGTTTTGTTAGTGTTTCAAGATTTTTCCAAGTGCGGCTAAACGAATGTCTATCTCTGTATTTTGCAGAGAGTATTTTATCGTGCAAATTAACATTTCGCAGGGAGTCCCGTTTGGAAAATCGATATCATGCGTTTCATGCAATTTGAAGACATTTGGCATAAAAAAAATCGAAAACCCCTAACCCATTCGTTTTGCCTCGTATTTCGAAAAAAAAACCACAAAGTCCCAAAGTGTCGATTTTTGACAAAAATTTTTGTTCGAGATGACAGTAGATCTCGACGTTTCATGCAATTTGAAGACATTTGGCATAAAAAAAAATCGAAAACCCCGATTTCCTTTACCTTGGGTGATTTTTCGGTTTTCAAAAAACTCAATCTTTGACCGCTGTGCGACACTAGTAAATGAAGTCCGATTGAGCTGATATTTTGCATAGGGTACTTTTTCGTGGGAATCGACATTTTTAATCAAGTTTGAAAATTGAAAATTCGAGATGGCCATTTTCATTGGCACTCTAATGTACATGTACACGATTAAAACCCGGCTCTGTTACAGCTAAAATGCTGATGAGCCTAATGAATGGGATAAAAAATATTGGTTTTCGTAATAATTGGCCAAATGTTTTATAAAAATGTGTTTTTTCATGTTTTTTACTGAAATTAAAGCAAGCCGAAAAAAAAGAATATTTTTACCGATGCGGGTATAATGGACATGTAGTGGGGGAAATATGGACAGGTCCATAATATACGAAGTGTAGGAGTTTATCGCTCGCGCGAGTAATAATTTCGCTCTCTCTCAGTGTTTGTATGCCCAGTAACTGAAATAGAACAACCAGAGAAAGCAATAGAAAAAAGAGTTGAATATTCTTCCCTTCACTTTACCTCATGTATTGGATGGAAATGACTGTCCATTTCAACCCCACCAGTGCAATTATTTCAATAATGGTTCGATGGTTCGAAAAATCTTTTTTTTCTTCTTTTTTCCAACACAATAATTCATAACTTTTGATCTACTGGACCGATTCAGATGATCGATACATAACATAAAATTATCTTGTATATTACATGGCGCTGAGACGCTCATCAGAGTAGTGAAATTACGCGATGCGTGACCCATCGAAGCGTTTGTATTTGGTCTGGTTTTTCGAAAATTAAATCATACGCTAAAGGGTTAACATGTTTTCAGTCTTCGTTCAATATATCTATGCCACTAGACTGGATGTATCCTACTGGATTTCAATTAATTGGCAAATATGTCATTTTTGCTAAGCGAATTGATAAATCGATCATCTGAATCGGTCCAGTATTTCAAAAGTAATTTTTGGAAAAAGTGATAAATCATATAGGGTTGGGGAAAAAGAAATGTCGTATTTCTGATCGAAATTTGACGCTTTATTTAACATACTTAAAATTATCCAATTTAAGTCAACTATGCGCCGTTTTGTTCGCAATCTTGTTGCCATTTAGAAGGCAACTTCATTATTCCCCCCTTATAACCCCCTCCCCCTATTTATTTGCAAAAAACTCAGACAGCCAGTTTTCGCAAGCCTCTTTTGGGGCCAACTTAGTATCACCAAGAGCGTTTTGAATGGACCGGAAGAGATGATAATCACTTGGAGTCAGGTCCGGACTATACGGTGGGTGCAATAGAACATCCTATCCGAGCTCCCGTAGCTTCTGGCGGGTCATCAAAGATGTGTGAGGCCGAGCGTTGTCCTGGTGGAAAACAACACCATTCCTTTTGATCATTTCCGGCGCTTCTGGTCAATCGCCTGCTTCAAATGGCTAAGCTGCTCACAGTAGAGCACCGAGTTGAGGGTCTGGCCTTAGTTGAGCAGCTCATAGTGGATGATTTCCTTCCAATCCCACCAAGCAAAACCTTCCTGGCCGTCAATCTGGGCTTGGCGATGGTTTGGGCCGGCTCACCGCGCTTCGACCACGACTTTTTTCGCTTTAGCTTGTCGTACGTGATCCACTTTTCATCACCAGTCACCATCTTCTTCGAAAATGGGTCGAGTTCGTTCCGTTTCAGCAGTCTTATCTAATCAGCATTCGGTCTAAAAGATTTTTTTCGTCAACTCGTGTGGCACCCATACATCCAGCTTTTTTTTTGGAATCCAATCTTCTGCAAATGGTTCCAAACGGTTTTATGGTCTATACCCAGTTCCTGGCCAATCGAGCGAGTGCTCACATGCCGGTCTACCAGTACAGGGTGTATCAAACCAACGCTGTGCTGTGCGAATCGTTACAGTATCGGGTCCATAAACTACACGAATTTTTTCGGCCGCCTTCGTTGAAGTTTTACCTTGTAAAAACGTAAAATATGGCGAATTTCTTGCTTGGTGGACTCCAACTTTGATGCGCTATAACTTGAGACTGAAAAGGACAATCACAACACTGTCAAAACGACACTTGTAGCACATTGTCGTCTTTAAACAGCCGTATAATATGACCCGATGCGATAGGTACAACACAATATATGTTCAAGTGTTGCCATATATTGACAATATACGACATTTCTTTTTCCCCAACCCAATATTTCTCATCCTTGACGACACTGCTTAGTCGTCATTTAACTCTAGAAAAAATCACAAACACTTCATTCATAAGACGATATCGACAGACTGATAAATTTTATTGTTCTAGTTAATTAAATGTTCGAACATCTGCGTCTACAGAACTAGTAGAAAATATTATTATTAATCTACATCTGATTTTTTTCTGAAAAATTAAGGAATATCGTCGATTTTTTTTGTCGTCTAATCGACACCCTGAATAACGATTTATTTTATATCGTTTTCTCAGTTTCTCATTGATTTTCAGGCATATAAACATGGAGCAGATCACAAAGAACATATAAATAACCATTCAAATTCGCTGATCGAGTTAAATCGTAATAGACGGACACCAAATTATTTTTATTTACATATATAAAGATATTTGAGAAACGAAAAAGACGCATGTTTACGAGTGATGATTTTGTGTACATTGAAGACCATATGACCTCAATGTTTTCAGGTAATCGGAGCAAATCATTCATCAAGTCATTAATTTTAAATTGAAGCACTGCTTAGCAAGTGCGTGTTCCATCTATGCAAGTAGGTGTCAGTCGGAACAAGTGCGCTGAGTAAGCCTAATGTGAAAGAAATTTCCCAACCGAATAACTCACAGAATTTGCATTATCATGCAACAAAAACACTGCATTTTTTGGTACTTTGGTCGGTTTTCACCCAAAGCGCACTTCAAGTTGATTATTTGCTGTCGGTAGCGTTCATTATTATCGGTTTCGTCAGGTTTGATTAGCTCATAGTATATCGTATTCATGTCACATTCAATTAATCCACGTTTTGTTGTTGCGTTTGAGTGTTATCTTCGTCCAAACCAGCTTTCTGTTCACTGTTCTAAACTTTTTCGGAAATCTTCTACGCTCTTCGTTTCTTTCGTAGAAATCGAAATTTTGAAATTTTTGAACCACTAAAAGCATTGCGATTTTCCACGAGCATGTTCACAGTAAGCTTCGACAAGCATTCGACCGGATTCCGTAGTGAATTTTGTTGAATGGTAGCAGAAAATCCATGCTGACTGCAAATCGTACTATTCTGGAATAACAGTTAACATGTTCAAAGCTCTTCAACTTATGCTGCAGAATTAATCTTGTTATGATTTGAGTTGAAATCTAAGACGATGTTGTCAATCGTGCATTATGATGACGGTGTCATTGTCCGTGCGACCCTTTTGTTGAGGAATTCCGGTTGAGTTGAAGACCACGTAATTCGATTACCCGGTTCACAACCACTTCGATATTGCACGTGAAAATCTCCAATCTACTAAATTTCCTTCTTTCAAGTGATTCAGAACATGAAGAGTTCTGCTGGGATTCATTTTCTACATTTTAGGATAGAGTTGCGTATTTGCTTCTGCTTGAAACCTGTTTTTAACAGCAAAAAACTAAACCTTTAAAGCGTCGAGGCAACGACATGATCGACGCAATCTTGAGATCTCAGCATTTGATTAAACAGCGTGGCGAACTCGAAACTTTTAATAATTGATGCTTCAAATTTAGCAAGAATGTGTATAAAAATCGGTGGTGGAATCAGGTGGTAATATGACAACAAGCGAATGCTAATTTTCTAGTCATATTTCTCACTGCAATCAATGCATAGTATTTGTTAGATGGATAATTTTACAATGACATCTCATCGCATCTTATCAAATCAGTTAATCCTCCTGCAAAAAGGCTCGGTAAATTTATTGACCAATAACTGTTGCTATCGCGGTAAATATAAAGTAAAAACATTCTTTGAGCAGTACTAACATTCATCGGGATGTTCCTAACTTATCGTAATTACCAAAACATTCCAGATCTTTGAATATTTTCACGAGCACTGCCAGCTTCCCATGCCGTATCCATGAGAAGAGCAGCGGTGGGATCGAAGCGGAGAGGAGTTTAAAAATTCAAAGCCCCTTATCCAGACAACAGAGTACCCTTTTCCCTGTATCATCCCGGCCAGCCTCATTTAAGAATAAACGATGAGAAAAACGAAGAGTTAAAACCCTCGCCGTTAAACCGATAAACGAGGTAATTTTGGAAAATAGTTAAGTAAACAAAGCCGGAAAGTAGGAGTAAAATCTACGGCAACCGACCGCAAATACAACCCGAAGCGGACGATTAGAAAATGAGGGAAGGCGCGTGGGAAATTACGGCCAGCACTTTCTTCTGTCGTCCCCCGAAACCATAATCCTTCCTAATGCAAACTCTAATAGCGTTAATTATTATGTATGCAAATAAATAATTATAATGATGCGATTTGCAAACGATTCTGCTGAAGGTGATTTTTTCGGGAGTTTGTTCGAACGTAAGTAAAGTCGCAAGAAAAGAAAATGATGATTGAGGTGGAATGAAGCTGCTCACTTAGGAATGCAAAGTTTGGAAGCATGACTCAAAGAAAGGAAAGAATATGAATTATTCAAATTTGAATACGGTTTATCCCATGATGTTTTTGTTTGGGTTTAAAGTTAATAACGTTATTAGGGTATGGTGTGCGTTATTTTTTTTCCTTCGGCACGAATTGAATCAGGAAATGATTCTTTGCATTACCACAAGAACAACAAATCCGAAGCCATTTTCTGGATTAAGATTAACACCTTCCTACGGATCCATTTCCGGAATTTCCCGATACAGTTCAAAAGGATACTCATTTCACAACGTCTTTAAATCGGTTATGCTATAGTTTTTGTCTTCCGATATTATAAATTAGAATCAGTTTATGTCAATGTTGTATATTTCAGTAAACAGTGGCAATTATTGATACTGGGAAAGCTTGTTTGACACACATTTTGTGTTATGTAATCTAATGGTACTGTTGAATTGATTCATAGATTCGTGAAATTATATCAATTGAATGAGGGGAATGAATATTACGTCTATACTGGAGACTAGATACTGAGTTCGTACTCAGTTATATTTGGCAACAAATCAACCCTTATTCGTGTCCCAAGCAAATCATTCGCGCCTCCAGGACAAAATCCGCCCTATTCACCCGACATTGAGTATAAAAATTAAATTCTTGCGTGCTGTGAATTCCGGCATTCCTGAACCAACCATAAAAATCTTTCCATTTGCGAGGTCCACTTCGACAGTAAAAATGCGGAGGGAAAGATTATGACATTTGTGCCTATCCCTTCCGGGGAGACAAGATTGATTGTAATCTTTCGAGTGTCTTTTTTTATAGTCCATCCATTGCGAGTCCGTTAACAGGGATGCTTTTCTTGAATTGAAAATGCGTGAAATTCGATGAACAGGGGAATATGCCTTGTCAATGTCCATCGTAATTGAAATTTTCGTCGTATTAATCTCCATCACAAGATGCAAATAAATGGTCGGCACAAATTGTCCCTCCACAATGGAATCCTTCGAAACCCTTCCGTTGACAGCGATAAACCAAGAGCAGAATACATCGTTCAATGAACACGGTAATACATCAAGAAGTTCGTTATAATCACTTCGCTGAAATTTAAGCTGTGCATAAATTAGTGACACATTTACAGCATAACTCGTCAACTGATGAGTGCACAGTCGCTCCGTGGCCATCCGACATCGTAATTCTGGTTAGCATGTTATGGGAGGGTGGAATGTGGCAAATCATATCTAACCGGACGACAAAACGTCATGAGATCCCAACAGTGTAAGCAAGCGCTTGTGCCTCGAAAAACATCCAGCCAGCGGTGAAATAGTCGGTTCGCATAAGAGAAAAATAAACATCATATTAACATATTTATGCAGGATATTTTACGAAAACAGCGCCCAGAACAAAACCGAGAACACAACAATCAGTTATAGATGAAGATTATCCGACAGCTAGTCATATTGTCACGAAAATGGTCTTTCTCTAATAATGTCCCATCATGTTTCGTCATCGATGTTGACGAGAAGTTGAAATTCCTGGTCTTGCGATGCCGGTGCGGAATTTTTTGGGGTGTGTATTATCATACGACGATGGTTGTGACGAGTTGATATACACTCGCTTCTCGTTTTTTTCAAGGGAAATTTTTAATGGATTTTTTTAATAAAATTGTACCACCCTAGAATGTGTAAGGGATTTTTTTCCTGGGTGGATAGATTGGGACTGTGACCAGCTTAAAGATCTGCGGCACCGATCTACTTGATGATTTTTCAGTTTGCATTGGAGGACAGCTGATTATTTTCATTGTAGCATTCAGAGGTGTGACACTAAGACACTTATAATGAACTTATCAATAATATTCGGTAGGTTGCGTCACCTAAAATTGGCTAACCACGTACGACATCCTCAAATGTTTTATGTAAATGGAAAACTGTCGTTAGAATGGATCGAAGTACGTGTCGTAGTGGAAATGATGCCGCTAAGAATACGATTCTGACCAAATTGCTGTTCTGAGAATCCATCTGCGAGAATGCTATCATTATTTTCGCACAGCTATCATCCGAATCGGTCGCTGAATCAAAATCTAGTAGCCAGAACTTGCATTCGGGAATCGTACAGCAAGGTTCTTGTTCGCGACGAACGCGACCTGAGTCACCAGCAGGCGTACAGGGGGAGAACGATGATGCAATCGGCTGCACTCGTCGATGCAATCGTACTCACACATACTGAGAAGTGTAGTTTTAAGTTTTCTTTTCCTTTATTCTGTTAGTGTGTAAGGATGTGTAGATTTAAGTTTTTCTTCATTCTGTTTGTGACAATTAAAGGAGTAGGATCTTAAATTGAAATTGCCTTATTTTGAAGAAGTGTCCCAGTGAAGCAGCAGCAGTGAAATCCAATCTGGTCAACAGGGCGACCAACGTAATTTCCATCCTCCGTTGTCTTGTGAGTCACCGGGCGACAAACAAGCAACGAACGTGTTCGATCCTGTCGTCCTTTTGCCAGCATCGTGTTGTGCAGCGGTTAATGGCGTGTTTTAGCCGCTGAAATTTCTCTGCTGGTTCTGCTGTGTGCCGCTAAAAGTTAGGGTGAAAATTGACTTTATTTCGTGTTGTTTTACGGCGAATGTGCGCCGTGGTCCTTCGACGAGTCAGAGCAAGCTGCGATCTGAGTGTGCGATCGTCAGCGACTTTGTGTTGTGTTGAGACAAAACAGTTCTAGAAAAAAATAATAATTTCTCCTCATAGACAACAGAGCATACGCGAAAATTGATTTTGGGCAGCTGCCAGATATTTCTGCATTTCATCACCATTCAGAATCAGTCAATTTCTCTCATAAAAAAGGAAAGGATGTTAGTTTGTAGCTATGCAGTAGCAGCACAAGCAATAGAATTATTGAAAAAACGCAGTCAAATTGAAATGAAACTATTATGTACATGTTTCAAAACTACAATTAATAAATTAAAATTTTTACATATTTTACTCTTCATATAGAAGCGACTTTCATAGGTATTCATTTCTTATGAGAATGTTATCCGAAATTTTTTCGTATAATTTATAATGATTCCTGCACCCTTTCCGTTGCTTATGCATCGTTGAAAAGTGTATTGAACAGTGTATAAACCCTGTGTTTGAGTTTTGTATACAGGCGATTAGGGAGGTTCTGATTATTAAGTCACATTTATGCTTCTCGCGTACGTTCCTAAAGGCTCACGTTAGAGTACCATATCGAGATGTTGCACTCGCAAAGAGCCGGAAATAGAGTCGTGGGAACTGGAACAGGGCAGAAATTAAGGAGAATGAACAAGCTGTACATTCACCGATACTGGAGGAAGTGATCGATGTTGACAGAAAGTCAGATAAAAATCATTGAAAAGCATGTATGACAGCCACACTCTGTCCAACTTCTATAAGACACCCTAATTCTATTTCGTTGCAACACAAACAGTTGGAATTTCAACAAGATACATTCATACATTGTTTAATGTTTAGAATAAAGTTTATTTATTGTCAATTTCGTTCAAAAGAGTTCTTTGTTTATTTATTGTGCTTGAATATGATAATTTCAGCTATCCAGTTTCTATAAGACCATTTCAAAATTCATAAGTATTATCAATGAAAAAAATCAAAACGATCGGCTGTTTTACATGTCATCATCTTCCTCATTGAATATGAATAGACTTCTCTATTAAATTTCCGGCGAATACTGGTACATGAAAAATGATTTTTCGGTTCGTAATCCATTCGGTTAAATAGATTTGAAGATTTGAACCAGTTTTGACAAATAATTCTGCTTATGATGGTTTCTCAAATTTCTAAATTTTGACAGTGCCATCAACTGTGGAATAGAACATTCAAATGCGATTTGGGAGCTTTTTACGCAGTGAAGCCGCGAAATGTGGTCACGAAAGGATGCTGGCTGTCAGGATAAGGAGTTATATTTGCCGAATCTAGAATCGGATCCTTGAACATGCCACAGAATAAAACCTCCTTCATTGTAAGTGTTTCCCAATATGAAGAAGCTATGCTCCAGCCAGTGGTATATGTTACGATTAAATATAAACTACCGTTAAGGAGCGGATAGAGCAGCCATTTTGCAGAAAAAAAGACATTGTAAACATTATTTCAATTTGCAGTTGTTGGTAACAAACCCCTCCCTTCATCCACGATTAGTTCTATAGAGCAATAAATAATCTCCCAATGATTTCATTTGTTGTAAATTAGATACTCTTCCTCAATGGCTGACGGTATAAGTTCGCTCATGTAGGTACACATATCGAAAAAAGGTCCCCGAGTGCCGAGAAATCGGAATGTGGTTGAAAATGTGAAACATCTGTTCTGGCGCTCTGCAGGAACTGAATTATCATTAGTGTCGGGACCATGTGCGACTATCAATTAAGCCCAGTAATGTACCAAAATATGGGCCATAGATAGGACGGAAGATCGAAGCTGGTCGTAGCAATAAATTTAGGTATTTATCTATTTTCGCACAACACCATACGGATGGTTTCAATCGTTGGCAGCGATCTTTACCGGGCCTTTCACAGCAGAGAAGTGTTTTCACACCCGCGGTTAGAGCTGAAAAGCAGGAGAGCACAAAAAAAACAGCCATAAAGCAAACATTGCTTCAAAAGGGAGATCACAGGGATAGATAGATAAATGGTCATCCTGCTATCCTGTTTTGCTTTTCATGATTTGTTTCCTACTTGCCTGCCAGATTGCTTCAAACCGGAGGGATGAGTGTGAAATGACAGTTTGCTACGAGCCTGGAGAAAGAATGTTTTTGTTACGGGTTTAATTTTGAGGGTAAACATTTTCATTAAAAGATCTTTCAATAATGACACATTGGTGTGGAGGAAAAAAAAAGACATGAAATGAATTGAACTGCATTTGTCAAACGAGGGCCACCCGTTGCGATGACATCGATCTCTGGTTCTATTTCCTCAACCGTTCCGGACAGAAGTGGTGCAATCGAATCACTGAGTGTGAGCTCAATAACGTAGGTTATGACATGGCATGTCATAACCGCCGCGAATGAAATGAGCAAATATTTTATAAATAGGTGATTTTTAAAAGTATTTACTCATTAACGCCATGCCGATCGCTTTAATTCAAATATCACATGACCGGACTCTGCCCGATGTGTCAATATTTATATAATTTGAAATGCTATTTGCCGAAAGTCGTTAACTGATGATAGATTCAGCAACTTGTCAACCGAGTGCAGCTCACTTACATTAAATAGCTTTCCGTTTATTGGAGCTGTGCGGTACAGACATAAGAAAAAAGTCAATTATAAATGAAAATGTATTTATTCACGTGAAATACTCCGATCGCGAGAAGATTAACTATCGGTGGAATCAAACGAACATGGCACTTATGGCAATTAAGGATTAAGGCTGGCATCGATTTGCATATGATTGTGTTTCGTTGGCCATGCTCTCGGAGCACGTGGACACAGCTGGGAAGTTAGTAGGTTGGATGAAACGGAAAACGATAACATGGCGCCAGACCACCCGTTATTATATTCCTATAAATCTTGAAAATTGTAATAATTGCTGTCGTAATTCACGTTCGAACCTGAGAATCAATAAGTAAATCGCTAAACCTCTAAGGAATCAACCACGGAAACACACGAACGAAAAAACGGCGAAGCGGAAGACTGGAGAAAATACTGTTCCGAGTGTGGAGGCGCAAAAAGCAAGAAACGCTGCATGACAAACGTTTACGGCGGCTCCTCTTCCCGCCAGCAACGGATTGTATCCGTGCCACAAATTAAATTCAAATCCGCAAAATTCATGAATACAATGTCAATTGTTTTTGTATGGACATATTTTAATACCTTTATTCGTTTTGTTCCAATATGTGCCGTAGCAGCGCAATACATTTTAATTCCTTTTGCCACCACCATTTTCTGCTAACGACAGTTGCATGGATGGTTTGCGGAACGCCATGAGAGACCCCAAAGGAGGAGTGCTGCATTTGGGGGAGGAGAGATACTCCTCGAACACGATGACGAACGCGTCCTGAAGCTAAAGTGCATTCAATCGTATACTTCATCTAATTTACTTGGCTTGGCTCGGCTGTTCGGAGCACAAAACTGACACGCCTGGCCCCAGCGGGGGTGGTCCGGTGGACTGAGATCGTATGAACACGGCATACACGGCAAAGTCACGAGTTCAAAGAGGGTTCTGCTCTGCTCTTCTTGTACAACTCTTTCATCCGCGTTTCGTGAATTCATGCATTCGGCAATTCGAGCTGGAGAACATCGATTGGAGCTCATTGTTTCCTCCAAAAAGAGTAACTGTGTGGCTGTGAGTGTATGTATTTGACGTTTATGCTAGGGGATGCGCGCGACTGAAAATAAAACTGAAGTTATTATATGCGATTCTGCTAATTGTAAACAGTGCCCTTCGTGGTGGTACGGATGTTTTTTTCCCTCGATAGCTGTAATGCCTTGAGGCCACACCGGAAGTTGATTCTGCGTTTTCGGAATCGCACCAATTGAGCGCGACCCGTGTCGATTGTTGTTGTGGTATGTTTGGTCGACCAGAATGCGTTATATCATCGGTAAGAACTTGTGTTTACAGAATATAATGAGTTTTATCGTGACAATTAGACCTAAACCTTTTTTAATATTATACCACTGCTGTATAGTATGAGTTTCCTGAAAGAAAGAAACATACCGGCACACATTGAATAGAACTTCACCAACTTTTCATTTGATAGCATAAATATTTCCCATTCGAAAGCCACGGTATATATTCTGAATCAATGAAGACTCGCCAGGAATTGTTTAAAACGATATTGCAGCGAAATCAAAAACGATAGAGAGAGATAGTGTCAAAGAACAAATTGTAGAGCGGTTAGAGAACTTTAATTTGATTGATAGAAACAATGATGTTTATTATGAGTTTTTGTGATAAACTTAATAATAACACCTTGAAAACCACTAACTTTTATGTTTATCACTCCCAAACTGTTAAATCCACTAATTTAGATGTTTTGCAACTATATTCTATACTAAATTTTCTCATCTTTCAAATGAAATCAACAGAATCTTCGTACGTACGCAAACAGACCCGAAACAGAGAAACAGTTTAATAACTAAGTCATTGCTGACATCCGAACATATACTTAGGAGTTTTTTTTTCATCAAATATGATCCTCTGACACAGGGATGATCAAACTATTTTGGACAAAAGAGCCCTTTTCCAGAATGAGGTGATACCGCACCCTCTTCGATTTTATTGAAACTTGGTACATATAATGGAAGCTACCCAAAATCCCAATTTTCATTTTCATACGAGCACTTTAAATTGCGACTGCTTTTTTAAAGGGACGTATTCAAAATCATTGATCTTTCTTTCAGAAAATCGTAACTGAGTATCCGGATGTCTGATTAAAATATGATGTTTTCCAAAGATGTTGGAAAATCAATGAACTATTCAGCAAAAATATAATTTTGAATCACTATGTTAACAGTGCATTTAAAATGTTATTCTTCCTAAATAGTTCAATAATTTTCAAACAACTTTGTCAAGTATCATATTTATATCAGAAATCTGGATTTTTAGTTACGATTCTTTTGAGAATAAACCAATGATGAAATATGCCCTTTTAAACATCAGCCGTGATTCAAATTAATAATGTTAATATGGAAATTGTGTTTTTAAAATTTCCATAATAAATAACAAGTTTGAAAAAAAACGGAGAGAGCAGAGTCAGCGGCTAGTTGATTTGGCATGGAATTGCTCATAAAAATTACTTACAAATTTAAAAACTTTGGATGAGTAAAAAAAATTAGAAAGTTGCGGAAATGTGCATTAGCTAATGATATTATTTATTATTTTAGTTTAATAAGTACGATATTTTAATAAGAGGTAACCATTTGTGATATTCAAACATAAACGAAGAACTCCTCGGAGACCTATTATTTTCATTTTGATATTTTGCTATGATTTTCCAATGGAACACTTTTTTCCTTTGTTTACTGAAAATAGTCGATCATATTCATCAATTGTTTTGTTTGTTGCTACTTTGTATGTCGGTAATCTGAATCTCTTCTCAAAATATAGAAGACACATCATGATTCATCATCATAAATGGGGTTAATTTTGACAATGTATATCTTTGAGACATGACAGATGTCCAATGTTTTTCAAAGTCATTATCAGTTATTTGTTGGAGATGTGATAGGTACAAGCATCAATCAAGCCAACAGCAAACTCCAATCTGCGAGATGGACTTAACATTAGATGACGGAATTAAATTTTGCTGAAATGAGATTTATCTTATCGCTATTTATGTGTTATCTCCTATAAATATGTTCAAATGAACTGCTCTTTTATCTATTGGCTGCCACGTTATTTGAAAAGTATTTATTATTTATGCGTACGCTTTTTTGGGAATGAATCATGAGTAGTCTGCAGTGCCAAGATATTGATAAGTGGGTAATTACGTGTACCGTCGATGGAGGTGAAAATGGGTCAAAAATGGTAGTTTTCGAACTTTTTTGTTGAATATCTATCGTAAATTAGAGTAAAACACAATTCTGATTACGTAAAAATGTTCTCTAATGATGAACACTCGTAAGAGTTCAAGGAATTGTTCAATAATATTAATTTTTCACTGTACTACGATATTATACTCGCAGAAATTTTGGATTTTGGTCTTGTAATTATTGATTGTATGTGTTTTCATAGTTTACATTATTTCGTGACCAAATGTGCGATATTTTTATTTTTTTTCTTGCGTTATTTTCTGTTATTGAGTTATGATTTTTTTTTTAAATTATCCGATGGTCCGAAAAATCATTTTTCCTTTTTTCTTTCTTCCAAAAATACCTTTTTTCAAATTCATAACTTTTAAATTACCGGGCCAATTCAGATTATCGATAAACTAATTTGAAGCCACATGAAATACCACATATGCATAAAAATTGGATTCTAGTCGCATAGATGTTGTCCAGTCGCATAGGAATACTAAACGAAAACTGAAAACATGTTAACTTTGCAAAATCACAAAATTACTCTCTGATATTCGGATATGTTATGTAAATAAGCTCAGCTTTCAAGAAATAATGTAAAAATATGGTGACCTTAGTTCCGTAACCGTGTAAGCTATAAAAAACAATTACAATCAATAATTACGAAAACAAAATCTCTTTTTTTTTCAATTGCAATATTTTTCAAACAAAACTAGCACATTGGCTTTAATTTGATATATCGATCATCTAAATCGGTCCAATATTTCAAAAGTTATGAATCATTGAAAAAGGTCATTTTTGGAAAGAAGGGGGAAAAGTTGATTTTTCGAACCACCATAAAATGGAAATGGCCACCTTAATGAAAAGACTAAAAAATACGGGTCTAATATTTTACGATGAGGAATAAAACTACAAATTTTCATGAAAATCTGACAATCACTAAATCGGTTTGGCATGGAATTCAATTTTGTGCTTGACCCATTCTCACCCCCCCACTCAGTGTAAATAAGAGATTATTTCAAAAATATTGAAATTCGAATGGAAAAAAAATATGTATCATGTTTTTTTACATCAATTTTGATGTAATCAGTAATGTAATCATCTGGCAAGACATTAAAGCATCATTCTATCAGATATTTACAATTTTAGTAGTTCTGTGTAATGCTGGGTATGAGATTTTTTCTGAGGTGTTATTTGATGGCTATTTTCACATCAAACTTTGATGAATTATTGAATAATAACTATTTGTACTACAGTTAAGTATTATACATTGGAAGTTGTGGAACAATGTCTCCTATTAAAGGGCTCACAGCTTTCAATAATATTCGCAATATTTGTCAAGATATTACTAATAGTAACCTCCTCAATTTTTGACCCAACTTCACCTCCATAACCCATTTTCACCCCCATCGACGGTTTATTGTTTTGTGTTTATTGTGAAATAGAAATTGCTTGTGTTTAGAACTGTGTTTATAAAGAATTCTGTCACAATCGACCACAAGGCATCAAACTACCGTCTGCAAAGTTACGATTTGAAAAAATTACATGAAACGTTCCGTAAGTCCTTCCAGTATGAAGAAAATTTATTCAAGTTGAAAGTCTTTTTATCAGAGAAGTTATCCTGAAATAGGGGAACCCATGGAATTAGCTTGGAATTAGCACATTAGTTTTTGGACTCGGACTTGGACTTTGGAGTTCGGACTTATGGTTTGGGGAGAATTTTCTCAAAAAGGCCTGCTTTAGATAGCTTACCATCAATACGAATGCACAGTCAGAAGTGCAACCAAATACTTTAGAATCATTTAGTGCTGTTTTTGCATCAGAAGCAATATAATGAAACACTGGAATTTTAGTTTTCTGAATGTCTCGCGCCTGAACACAACAATAGAGCTCAAATGGCCAATCTTACAAATGAAGATAGTTATTGTATTCTACACTATATACTTCAATTAAACCGACTTCTTACATATCACTGGAAACTCAGAAAAAATGAGTGGTTCTATAGTTATGAAACGCAGTGTATGATAGTAAATGGCAGAAATTATGGAAAGTGTGGCTAAGACAATGAAATATAAATAATTAATGATTAATTGTTTTGCCATCATTATATATGGAGTAAATCGACGCCAAATTAACCAACAAACAGAAAATTTTGACGCGACCCTCTTCGATTCTATTGGAACTTAGTGCATATGGTGGAAGCTACCCAAAATTACATTTTTCATTATGATATGACCAATCTAAATTACTATTGATTTTCTAAAAGGACATATTAAAAATCATCTTTCAAAAAAAAAAATTGGTACAATAATACAACATTGTTTCCATTTAATTTTGATATTTTCTATAATGCTAATTTTTGGAGTTTGATTGCCCAAATCAACATTTACTTCCCCTTCTTTTTCATTGAATCACTTTCATGTACTGTTTGTTCTGCTCTCTCAGTGATTGGATATACAATTACATTGCGCTCGATAGAAGATTGTAAAACCAACATCTGTAACTCGAAACCATGACAAAAGCAAGCGTTCTGTTACCCCGTGTGTGTGTGCTGTCGTGTTTTTCATCATTTAATATAAAGTCATGTTATTGTCATAATCCCTTTCGGTGGGCATTAACTGCATTCACATACGTATAGCAGGAGTGTGGAGGAGGGTTGATCGAAGAAAAACATTCGATGATATAATGCAAGCTTGCTTGAATGTGTGCCCACCTTTTGCTCGGCCGCGGGCTTACTCTCCGATTGCTTTACCTCAGGCCGAATGATCCCCGAGGCTGTGCGTTAATATTTCAATTATCTACTTTTATGTAATCAACCTCGGAAGAATTCTCTCCACTCATAATCCCGATATAAGGTTTCATTATCCCTGCTCGCTATGTTAGTGATGACTTTCTTCGGAAGCTTCAAACATATTCCCGCAGAGTAACTGAGTTGAGATCTGGCTCGAATAAATGATATCAATCACAAAGCCAATGCCGTGAGAGGACGTGAGTTTAATATTCTTGTAGTGATTAATTTCCACGCTGACTTGCCACAATCTTACAGCGTTTTCTCGTTAGTTCAAGGTACGATAGCTTTGAGTAGCTGCAGCTCAGAAAGTGCTGAACGGAAGAATGCAATTCACGGTCTATCTGGGTTTGTGGTATTTACGGTTTCACTTGTTTGAGCAAGATATTCAACTAGGTAAAACCCTCTTCGCTGCTACCGTTAGAATATAGTGATTGACGTTCCAAGATTTTCTTCGAACATTCATCGTTTGGATTTCCCTGTTTACTCTAAATAAAATTGACCAAATTAATTTATTTCTCTCGTGTATATCAATAACCACTCTGCAATAAATCGGGCATTCGTTTCGGTTTAAATGCTTTACGGAAATGACTGTCATTTATAGAAGACGCTAATCGGACGTAAACAGCGATTCTGACCTTTTATTGACGCTTGAACCAGGCAGAAGTGTCGATGTTAAAACACTGAATTATATTCCACATTAGCAACTAATACAAGGCATTGAGTTTCCCTAAACGAATAACATCTCGACGAACGAGGTGTCGTAAAAGTTTCGCGGTGAGGCGAAACATCACATTAAGTTTTAATTCCGTTGCAATACATTAAGTTTGTATTAAAACAAACACTGCTATCTTTATAGTGGGTCGATGGTAAGGTTGCCCGAGCCCACGGGCGTGAGTTGAATCCTGAGATCGAATTTTTTAATAGTTTGCCTTACAAATCTCGCTTTATATGTTGCAGCTGCGCTCAATATGATGACAGATTGCATTTATGTTCACTACGCATACACACATCAAGTTAAGAATATGTGCGTACGATATTTCAAAACTAGAAACATGTAGCTTTAAAATATTGTCTATAACTAGCTAACCCGGCGAACTTCGTCCCGCCCAAAATCATTGTTTTGATATGAATTCTTTAAAACAAATTTCTAAACTTTTTCTCATCATAACATTGTTCTATGGGCAGAATACAACAAATACAACAAAATGAAGACGGCTCATAAGGGACCTTCCTTTATTCGCATTTTGTGATTGGCAACACATTTGACTTTACATTTTTATTTATATAGATAGAAGATGTAGGAGTGCATTATTTCACCTGAAAATCCATTTCCAAAGATCAATTTCAAAAGCGCAAACATCGAATGGACCAACGACACTTATGATGATGTAAATGTAAAAAATATGGGGACCAAGGGCGCTATATTATTTTACATTTTTTCTGATAGGCTGAGGATTTTCACACAACATATGTCGAAATCAGAGAGGCGATGGCCCAAAAATTCAGTTTTCCCTTTTTTCCAAAAATGACTTTTTTCGAAAATTTATTACTTTTGAACTACTAGACCGATTCATATGATCGATATATAAAATTAAAGCCAATTAGCTAGCCTTTTTTGAAAAAAATAACATATTTGTCAATTAATTGAATTCTAGTCGCATAGAAATATTGAACGAAGACAGAAAACATGTAAACTTTGAAAAAACATGACTTAAAAACGAAAAATAACACATCTCTGATTTTTGGATATGTTATGTTTCTTTCTCAGCTTTCAAGAAAAAATATTGTACGAAATTAAAAGCGAACACTGTAGTCCGGTTTCGAAGGACTTTCTTCACTGCAATATGCAGCACCAGAAACGCACCGAAATGTACAATTGTACGCGCGTCACTTGAGCGGAAACGGATCTTTGTCACCGGATGAAACGCGTGAGCTTAACAGCCGACTGAGACGACGAAACGAATAGAATAATACTTTGTGAGATCACACCGAATGAATTAAACACTTGTATATCGTATGATGATTTATTGGCGAAAGAGAGAGTGCATGTGGATTACATGCGTAATTTATAGTTTCTTGTGCCTATTGTTTTTCGGCAAAGCATTTTTGGGGAATTGTTCTCGGACAGTGGTCAGTGACCACGGACGACGATTTTGTCATACCGTCGCGTGAGTGTTATGTGAGAGTGTGACAATTATTTTTAACTTTTATTTTATTTAGATTCTGATCAAATATGAAACAAATATAAACCTTGGTCCCGAAACCATGTAAACTATAAACAACTAATACAATAAAAAATTTGGAATCAAAATCCATTTTTTTCGCAAGTCTAATATTTTCAAAAAAGACTATCTAATTGGCTTTAATTTTATGTGTCGATCATCTGAATCGGTACAGCCAATCAAAAGTTATGAATTTTTATGTTGGAAAAAATTGATTTTCCGAACCATCGGTTAACTTTGAAAATCATAACTCAAAAACGAAAAAACTGCTCTCTGGTTTCGACATATGTTATGTGAAAAATCCTCAGCTTTTCAGAAAAAATAAAAAAAAAATATAGCGCCTTTGGTCCCGAGACAATGGAAACAATAAAAAACGAATACAATCAATAATAACGAGAACACAATTCGAATTTTCTGCAGGTATAGTATTTTTTTCAGAAAAGACCAGGTGATTGGCTTTAATTTGATATGACGATTATCTGAATCGGTCTAGTAGTTCAAAGTTATGAATTTTTGAAACAAGTCATTTTTGGAAAAAAAGAGGAAAAAGTTGATTTTTCGGACAACCTTAAAATGGAAATGGTCACCCTAATGAAAAAATAAAGAAATACGGGTCAAATGTTTTGCGATACAGAACAAAACTACCAACTTTCACGAAAATTTGAGAACCACTAAATCGGATTGGCATGGAATGGCAGTATATAGATATAGAAGATGGAAGATATAGGAGTGCGTTATTTCATCTGAAAATCCATTTCCACTTTCAATCAACGATCAATTTCGATAGCACAAACATTGAATGGACCGACAACGCTTATCATGATGTAATTTTAAAACATATTTTCAGAATTTTCCGACCTTTTTTAAGAGTTTTCCGAAAATTTCCGATTTTTCTCTCCAAAAAATTGATCTACGGGCAGAGACGAATACATCAAAATAAAAATGGCTCAAATCGGACGATTCCTTCTTCACGCTTAGCAACCCAATTGGCCTTACATTTTTATTTATATAGACGAAGCTCGATATCGATATCTCCTATCATTATCCTGTCGGATGTCCATAACCTTTAATAAAACTCCAGCCAAAATTATAACCCCCAGAAATCGGAGTTTCAACATGTGCCTTAGGTAGTCATAAATGAATTAAAAATACAGATCACTAAATGATCACTAAAAACGCAAAAAATGTACATAAGTATAAACATTTTGCATTGTAATATTTTAAATAGTTTTTATTCTTAATAAAAAAAAATCAATTAATAATGATAAAGAAGTTTATAAAGTATAAAATAATATATAAATCCCTCCGTACAGGTTTATACCCCCACCCTAAAATCAAAAACAATATAGGAATTAATCTTCTTCCAAAAAATAAATAAAATATGAATATACTTAAAGAACAAAATGTGAATTCTAATATTAATAATAGTAATAACATTATAAAAATAAACAATTTTCTATAATTCAAAGAACGATACATTATTTCTCTAGCTATCAATATTAAACCACAACTTAAAAATCCTAATATTATCAACCCATAGCAAATTATGGGCCTGATTCTCGAATACACTACGAATACACTTCACGGTGGAAACGGTATGAAACGCATTCGCGATGACAACGGTACGGTGTCGACATCTGGATGCGAGATTAGTTTCCCACTAAATTTATCATTATACTTTGGTATTACCAAATTATCTTCAGATGAAATTTTTGTATGGGATTATTATACCACATGAAGAAAACAAAGTTTTCCATTCACATTGAATACCAGTTTGATACGAAGAATATAATTTTCATTAATGATTTTTTATTTGAAAAGTGCTCATTCTGCCTGAAAACTCATCATTATCTTCGACACTTCACTAACTCGTAAAACGTAGTTCAATGGCGTGCCGTTATTGTCGTTTCCACCGTGAAGTGTATTCGAGAATCAGGGCCTATATCTAACCCAAAATGATAAGAAGTTTCACAAAAATAATTATAACAATTTTAAATATAAATATTGCTTTTTCTGGAAATAATAAGGTTTGAACCATTCAATAATTTATTTTATATAATAATAATAAACAAATAATAAAAGAAATAATTTCAAGATTGTAAAATACAAAATCTTTGAAAATAATCATTCCCATGTGTTTGAACTATAGAAACCAAAATAGATATCCCTGATACACCTTCACAACCACAAAAAGTAAAAAAAATCTAAAATATTTTTTATTTTCTATATAATTAAAAAAAAATTATAAATAATATTAAAACTATAAATTCTACATAATACATAATAAATGTTTTCGTCTAGAAATAAATACTAAACATCCAACTTCAAATATTTTTATAATAAATAATGAAAATAAATTATACATTAATTTAAGTTTTAACAGTTTAATTAAAAGTCTTGTAAACTAAAAATACAAATATATTTTTTTTAAACATCAAGAGAAAAGAAAATTCTTTTTCATTAATTCCCAAAATTAATATTTTAAATAAACTATTGCTTGATGTTTTACTAATTTTCCTTTTTTTATCATTTTTAATTAGATTAATTTTTACAGAAATTAATCACCGTTTAGCTATAGGGTTAATTGTTTTAATTCAAACATTTTCAATTTGTATAATTTCAGAAATTTACAACGAAACATTTTGATATTCATATATTTTATTTTTAGTTTTTTTATGAGGAATATTAGTTTTATTCATCTGTGTAACTTAACTTTCTTCAAATGAAATATTATCTTTCTCAATACAATTATCAGTTATTTTATATTTTATATCAATTATATCTCCAACAATCTTTTTCCATATAGATAAAATAATTATTAAAACATTTATTAATAATTATGAAATAAATTTATTATCAAATTTTAAATCACGCTTCTGCGGATAATCGGAGTTCTACTGTATTTATATAGTCTTCTTCTTGAATGGCGTTAACGTTCCCTATGGAACTTTTGTCGTCTCAACGTATGCACGTATTTATATAGTATATGACCAAATTATTCAAAATTTCTGATAAAAAAATGAGCGGGTTATATCTATGCAATGTCAATTTCCCCAGGCACCTTGATTTTGATGACTGTGTTAGAAAACGTACTTCGACAGGAACAAAGATCTCCCTCTCACTTGCATGTATTTGCAAAGCAGATTCCCCCAGGTACATTGATTTTGAAGTCTGTGTTGGGGAAACCGTAAATCGGACCAATCAAAACGGAGCAGATGGGTTTTTTAGATAATTTCACAGTTGTTTAATTGTTTATCTCATGAAACATAACATTTTACTCAGTGTGATATATGTGTAGAAATATTTACTATCAATTGATGCGAACATCTTTCCGATCTATTGAGAAATGTTCGAGTTATAAGCATTCGAAATCTTTCATTTTTCCTGCATGTTCTGTGTTTAGGTTTTCATTTTCCCCTCCATATAGTCCGGTTAGACGTAGTCCCACGTCAAAAATCAAAACTAAAATATTCCGGATAATCAAGTCTCCGGATAATCGAGACTAACCTGCATTCATTTTTCAATTATTTCCCAAAAGTACGGCCTACTTCACTGCGACCTATTAATATTTGAACAAAAATACATTTATCGTTTCTACATTTTGTGCTTTCTACCTAAGCCAATTGAAACAAACTGTTCCCTAACTCTTCGTTCGGAAAATCAGACTGTTAACTTAAGTTTTTCTTCTGTTTACAAAGATGTATATTAGTCGACAATTAAATCCACATTACGTACGAAAACGATTATAATATTTCCTTGAAATCGATACTCTGCCTTTTTAGCGTGTATTCGATTCTCATGGCACGCTGCGTGAAAGTGATACCCGAGATAGCTTCCAGATGACACTTGTATGAGCCGTGTCTGTTTCTCGCTTCGTACACTCCGGGATTCATACAATGCTACATAATCATTCCGGGTGGGTCTAACGTGACGCCTTGCGGCATCACACGAAAGAAAAACAGACCGTATTCGGTTCAAGTAGGCGTGAAGGAAAACAAAAATATTTGATTGTAGTGACAACTTGGCCAACATTACGATCGACATGTGAAAATCGACTCATGTTACGTATCGGGGATAGATGCATCTTTGGCTTTGTTTTTTTTCTTCACTCTTTACGAGTCACGAATCCATTGTGATATTTCACCGAAGAAAGCAGACGTAACAACTTAACTTTCCCTCCTAAGAAAATTCCTTAGCGTTTACGTTTAAATATATCGCATCATTACGCATCATATTTTCTCACATTACTCGGAACAGAATTGTCGAAAAAACATTCGTCGGTCCTTTGTAATGCGGGGAGAACAGACTAGTAATCAAGCAGAATCTCCCATCTAAATTGCCTCACTTTCCGGCTCAATTTCCAGCCTCGCTGCGCTCTCATGTTAAATACAATATAAAATGTAATAAATTTCAAGATAAAATGCAGAATATGCAAATGACGGAAAGCGCGATGATTTCCTTGCCCTCGGGTTTTTTTTTCCCGCGATCTCCTTCTCAACCATTTGCCGAAAAGTGCTACTCAGCGAGAAACCAGTGTTTACAGATATGATTATCTTGCTTCGGACTAATACATGCTGTGTACCTTTCGTAGTATCCAAAATTTATTTAGTTATAGTATTGGAGGTATCCATGACACATACCAGCTATTAAATAGCATTCAAGATGAGCGCAACACATTTCTTGAGGATGGTATTGAAATAGTTATTCATCACACAAAATCCGCTAACACTTCCAAATACAATCGCTTCAGTTTGGTACCATTACCACAACGAGAAGCCGCAAACGAGAATCACCCTGTACAAACAAGTGGAAATCATTTTCCAGCACCTGCCACGCAGCCTCTCTCGTTATGCTATACGTGGTCCAACATCACAAAGTGTGAATTTCCTTCGGACGGCAAATGGATGAATGCTTTGCTATGTACATACAGGCCATATCATCGCTGGCTGATGTAGTAATAAAAAAAACCGAAAGGTTGCGGGTTTTTGAATGTTCATTCATTCGAATTTAAATTTCAAATAAAGATATTTAGTTAAAATTCTCATATAAATGATGTTCATGGCGCTGGCAACGATGATAATTGCGGTTGAAGGAAGAGTGAAATGTCATCAGCGCAGTCGTTGTCACTTCCCTGGCGAATGATGGTGTTTCTCACGAAACCGCGAGGAATCGCAGATGGAATAAAAGCATTTTGCTAGATGATGCTAGATGGACTGGATAAAGAACGGAAGATGCGATTGGGAGCCTTCCGACAAGGGGAAACAGAACCAAGTGGTATAATAACGAGATTGTTATATGAATGAAATAGATTAAAATTGCTTTTTAAGTAATTCACTTCCATCGGTTTTCACGCTTTTCGTTTGTTCTGGTGGTAATATTGTATGCAAATTTCTATCACTTACTTCAGAAGAAGTCATAGCAATTCGTTGTTCGTGGCTCTCGAGCAGTTGCCGTATTTCTGTTGGAAATTTAAATATTTGCTAACGATTCCGCGGAATACTTATTAGAATTTGCGTGCTATATCAACACCCTTCAAGGTGGTTTCCAATGATCATTAAAACGAATTGTCTATTCGATCAATTGAACTCTTTCACTCCAACTCATCCGCGTGCCTGTATAATTATGATAATGTTAGCTGTCAATTACATTGGAAGCAATATCAAAAAACGTGAGATTCGCACTTGGGATAACCATCCGTCAACATGCAATACATTGAAATAAAAGTATTATTCACGACCTTGTGCGAGAAATCGACTCACCATACTCACACTAGCTATTGGAATAATATTAACATTCATGAATTAGCATGCAAATAAGTCATCAAATTCGTCCACCATTAAAGTACCGTTTCACCCAACAGGCATGAAATCGATGAAGCAGTCTCTACCTCTACAAACACGAGAATCGCAGGCGCACGAAGCAATAAAATCGAAACAATTTTATGGCTTTTTGAAGTACTTCCTTCAATCAGAGTTAACTTGTTCGGTACATAGAATCATAGCTGAGCTATACGCCAACATGTTGACAGTTTGAAAATAGACATTATATCAGAATTACATTTCCCAGCCAGATTACGGCACGAAACTCCTCTGGGCCACGTTTTTACGAACACCAACTGACGCAAGCGAAAATGGCGTCCATAATACAACGAAATTAATTGCTCAGTCATAACAGCGTTTTAATTTGCCAAAGGACAATGGAAAAATGCTTCATGGAGCTAAAATTTCGGAATAATGGGGCCACGGTTCCATTCGTTCACAAAAATGTAAATCGCCAAAACGTGCATGCATGGATGTCGGGGATTGCGCCGTTCCGCAATGCTCCCTAACACTCGTGTAAGTGCCGTGTGGCCGCGCAGCACGAGGGTAGCTCCCCGGAATCTACAAAACAGAACACTTTTATGCTTTCCTGCCAGAGTCGTAAAAACAACAAGACGGGAGGAAAAGCTTACAACCGTGGCACAAATCGTATATAAAATTAAGCGAAATGAAACGAAAATAATTCAAATCACTCTCGCTCGTGGACCGGAAGAGAGTCGACACTCAGTCACTCGGGAAAATACATGTGAACACACCAGCAGGCTCAGGTTCTGGATACTTGCATCCACCAAGTGGCCTGGCGACGAAATTGCGGAACATTTAATTCACTGGATGCTTGGCTTTTACAACCCCATTTACTAACTTTTATTAATTCATGGAATTGCAATAAAATACTTTGCTTATTTGACGCTCCAGAGTTAAGGGCATTTGTGTGGATGTTTGTATGTTCAGTTTTAATGTGTTTGAGGTCACATTTCGAATCTCCCAACAATAGTTAGGTGATTGAATAACTTTTAAATTAAGATTTTGTTCCGTATAAATTACGAAGCATGAAGTTTTACTACAGAATTTTACCACCGTTACAACAAAATTATGTATGAATGAACATAAATGCATAGATAACTACATATTTTTCGAGAAACCACTCCAGTCCCCAGCTTTCACAGGAAGAACCCGATTATACACAGTCTCCGAATTGTTTTCAATATAAAAATCAAATCCATTTTTTAACTTTTGTCTTCATCGTTTCTTTTACATATAGTTTCTGTTTTTGAATATAAAAAAAGAATTCAATTTTTGATTCTCTTCTTTAAAGTCAAACAACAATGTATACCCTGTATCAGGTAGCTGACCCGGAATCCTTCAAGAAGCGATGGAAGGTCATTTTTGATAAAAAAAATCTTCTACAGATATAGTCAAATCTAAACTGTGACATAGTTATTGAACTTTAATTGTTTGGTTCTATATTTTTGAGACTTTCAGTCTCCAGGGTTGGTTCGTTTAAGATGGAACTTTACTACCGTTCTGAATCATATTTCGGAAGCTTAAGGCATATGATGCAAAAAACAGATCTAAACTTTATGCACAGGTATTATTTGGTAGATATTTTTAATGAGTTAGTTCAATATGCCTTTAAGCTTTCTACTTTGGTACCTATTTGATTAAAAACATAAAAAAAATCGAATAAAATGCTTTTCAAATGAAGCGAATAAGAATCAAACTTCGGACACTAATTATAAAAAAATCAAATTTCGGACAGATTGAATTCAAATTTCGGACACTTTATTTTGAAATTTTTTGAACGAAAATTACATTACACTTGATTATATTCTATAGACAACTGGGAAACGACGAATTTCATGCCAACTCGACTGGCCGACAGCACCATCTCAGATAGTAATGAAACGTACATAAAAACTATGATACCTACAAAATTCTTGTCAAAGGATGAAATGTAGGAAATTATTTATATTTCCGCAAAAAAATACCAAAATTTGTTTGAAAAGAAATTTCGCTGAATTTTTTTTTTAAATTAAAATTCATTTTTCTCAAAAACGTTTTTTTTTCAAAATTCTCAAATATATATATATGAATAGCCTCTACAATTTGCAACAAGTCGTCCATACATCGGAAGATGGGCACTTTTACAGTGAAAAAGTTTTTCTAACAACAACTTTTTTCATGTTTTCTTTGAAAAAAAGGGCAAGTCTAGATAGCGATATAGTGTATTCGACATCTTATTAAAACATGAACTTTTGACGAAGACATCAACATTTTTTAAGTCATTTTTGTATGAAGACTCCTGAAAAAAATAATGTTTCGCTCGTAACATTTTTGTGTGTAAATTCTCACGTTAAATATGTTTTTGGCATGTTTCTAAATAGAAAAAAGTTAGCAGTTGTTGTTCTTTATCCATGCAAATGTGCGCATCTTCCAATGTATGGGTGACTTGTTGGAAATTCTAAAGGCTATTTATATCTATTTTTTTCAGAATTTTAAAAACACATGTTTTCGAGAAAAATGAATTTTAATTTTCAAAATATTTTTTTTTCAATTAAGAAAAAAATTGTTTTGATATTTTTTAATGGAAACCTAAATAATTTCCTAAATTTTATTCTCTGATCAACATTTTATAGATTTTATAGTTTTTAAATAATTTTTTTTTTGAAAAAAATTAATAAAAACTCACAAAAAATCTATCAAACCTACAAAATTTTAGTCAAAGAATGAAATGTAGGAAATTATTGAGGTTTTCATTAAAAATTATTAAACAATTTTTTGGAAAAAAAATTTCATTGGCAAAACAATATTTTGAAAATTACAATTCATTTTTCTCGAAAACTCTTAAAAAAATACTATTAATATTCGATTCGTAACATTTTTATGTTTACATGCTCTGCTATTTTTGTTTTCTATTTAGAAACATGTCAAGAACATGTCAAACGTTAGAATTTACACACAAAAAGGTTATGAGCAAAATATTATTCTTTTCATAGGAGTCTTCATAAAAAAATGACTTATATTCCAAAAACTATAAAAAATTGAAAGATGATGTCTTCGACAAAAGTTCATGTTTTAATGAGATCGAAAACTTTATTGAATACACTATATCGCTATCTTGATTTTAAACAAAATTAGTGTTAGTTGTTTTTTATCAAAGAAAACATGAAAAAGTTGTTGTTAGAAAATCATTTTCCCTGTAAAAGTGCCCATCTCCCGATGTATGGATGACTTGTTGGAAATTGTAAGGGCTATTTGTATATATATATTTTTGCCAATTTAAAAAAAAAAAACGTTTTTAAGAAAAATTAATTTTAATTTTTGAAATAATTTGTTTCCCAAAAAATTTTTGGTATTTTTTGTGAAAATTGAAATAATTTCCTACAGTTTATCCTTTGACAAGAAACAATTTTTGGCCTTTCTCAAAAATTAGTCTAATTTTTTTTCGAATATTTCAAGTATGCAAAGTTGCTCAAATGACCCATGTCTTTATACCCACAACGTTTCACTACTATCTGAGATGATGATGCCAACTCCTAACATGAGTTGGCATGAAATTCGTCAAACACTTACCAAGCGATCACAGTAAACTGTTAACAATGATGAGAACTGATGAAACACGGGAGAAATTTAAATATTGATGAACGGGTGAATTTCACGTGCTCACGCTAAGCAAACGTCGAACACAATCGATAATGAGTAGTGTGATCAGATTTTTGCCGATTATATTATAATATAATTCAAATGTTGTTCTCATATGAAAGGATAGTGAAACCAAGGGATTACTCTAAAGAAGCAATTGTGATATTAATTTTATAGTTATATCATTAGTGCATTAAGCATTTCAAGATATTAGAACAAAGTGTCCGAAACAAAAGTTCAGAACGGTATGTCGTGCTTTGTTTGCCTTAAACTGGATCTAATTCATAACTACGCTACCTGGAACGGTTAAGTTGCTTCCATTTGAAAGATGAGGGAATTTGGTACTGTATAAAGTTATAATAAAACTAAGATCCCTCCGGGGTTGGTTACCCGATCTTCACTATGGTTACTCGTATGGTATAGGGATATGTTTTACTGGACAAGAAGCTAGGGACCACGAATAGGGTCTATTTTATGCCTGCAGATACACTAAGTACCGATGGTATGCTTAGTCCAGTCGTTTACAAAACTTATGTATTACATTTAAAATTAAAGGAGGTTGTGTCCAAGACATGATCTTAGGGGATTTCCGATTCGTTTGGTATGTAAATCGCCTGAATCCGTTCATGGCAAAAATAGTTATTAACTTTCACTTTATTTCATAAAAACGTGACCTGTTTTCTGATTTGGCACCCTTAATGATAGACGTAGTTCTACGGTTTGCGAAAAAAAAATTTTATATCAAATGTCTTAAAATTGCATGAAACGTCGAGATCTAGTGTCATCTCGAAAAAAAAAATTGTCAAAAATCAACACTCTGGAACTTTTCGTTTTTTTGGAGTACGAGACGAAACGTATGGTTTAAGTGCCATTACAAATAATTATCTCGATTTTTCATTCGGGACTTGTTATGAAATGTTGATTTGCACGATAATATACCCTATGCAAATTCGAACTTCATTTATTAGTGTTGCAGACGTTAAAATTTGAGTTTTTTGAAAACCCTAAAATCACCGGAAATCGGGGTTTTCAATAATTTTTTTTGATGCCAAATGTCTTAGAATTGCATGGCGCATCGAGATTTACAGCTCAGAAAACAATTTTTTTTTGTTAAAAATCGACTTTTCAGACGGAAAAACGATTAAGTGCAGAAAAAAATTCTTCTTGGCGACGAGTAATGTAAGTTTAAGACATTTGGCATTTTTTTTGAAAACCCCGATTTTCGGTGATCTTTCGTTTTTCAAAAAAACTTAATTTTTTGCGTTTGTGACACTAATAAATGAGGTTCGAATGAGCTAATATTTTGCAAATGATATATTATCGCGCAACTCAACATTTCGCAGCAAGTTCCGAATGAAAAATCGAGATAACTATTTTTATTGGTACCCAAAGCACAAAACGTATTCAAAAAAAAAATTCCCAGTCCCAGAGTGTCGTTTTTTGAAAAAAAAAACATTTTCGAAATGACACTAGATCTCACTCAGACACTAGAAATGACTAGATCTAGACACTTGATTTTTCGATTTTCAAAAAATTCAAACTTTGACCGCTTTGCACCACTCTCCCTGAAGTTCGATTGCGCTAATATTTGGCATGCGGTGTTTTTTCGAGGTGGTGAACATTTTCTATGAGGTAACTTATTGAAATTAGAGATGACCATTTTCATTGGCACCCTAGGGGTCACTCTACGAAAAAATGTAACGAAAAATTAAGAGACTTCAAATGGATGTTACGCAAAATCGTTATTGCGGTATATGTTCTACTATATAGCGTTAGATAGGGATTTCATTCAGCAGTTTTGGTTATAAAACAAACAGTGAGGATAGTAAAACAAGTAAACAATTAACCGAATGAAGTAGGTTTGTTTTTAAGATTTTACTCGCTGCTTGTGCTGTGGAAGAAGAGAAACAAACAACACGTTTGCATATAATTCAGTCGTTAGACTCCATGGTAGAGTCGGGTACGTACTGATTTTGAACGAACTGATTGCGAGCGATTCGTTTGGAAACGAATGATATGCAGTTGAACTAGAGATGGGCAAAACGGTTCATTTCAGTGAGCGGCTCAGAGCCGTGCGCTCAATGAAAAGAGACTGCTAATTTGAGCGGCTCGACGGCTCTTTTCAAGAAATGGTTTATTCGGATATGTAATAAATGGAAGACAAAAAAATCAAGTTTAAAACAATAATCAGTGCAGAGAATAGTAAAAATATTACCTTACTGAAGGTTTTCTCTGATATATTTCCATCACAATAATCTTCTTTATTTTTTTTATTTATAAAAATTATCTTTTCAATGTTATCTGATGAAAGTCTACTACATCTTTCACTGCAAACTTGTCCTGCTTTCGGAAAAACTCGCTCACGTGGTACTGAAGTCACCGGAATACATAATATTTTCAAACAAAAAAAAATAATGGTAGAGCCAGAGAGAGATAGGTTTCCTTTCATTCCACCAAGGCTAAGGGTCGCTTATTCTCAGCAAATGTGGTTCCGCTAAATATTTATCTACAATAGATATTGCAACAGCTTTTGGATCATGTGAGAACCGAAGATTGCCAACCAATGCATCAAACTTCTCCCATACAGTAGTAGCTTCGTAGGCGTGTATTCTATGGATGTCATTTTTAGAGTCCTTATCAACGACTAGTGTGCATAGTTGTTCTTTCTGTTATCCACAAAACCTTGCTGCTTGAAGCGAGGATCTAGCAGTATTGGTTAGGCTACTAATTCGTCTGACTCAAGATTTGTTAAAAACATTACCAGCTCCTAAATCAATTCATTACAGAGCTTTTAATAATCACTAGAACTGATTGATCTTGATCTATATAATGTAGATCATGTCGAATTTCAGTCGGGAGAGTATAGCAGTTTTCGACACGACACCCATATGCGGGAATTGCACAAAAAAAGTAATTGGCCATTTTGGAGTTGGATTTATCATAAATAACTGTGCCCTACTAGTCGCGCCCTTTCATCTTATATCCATATGATGGGGTTTTCAGAAGAAATGTAGTCTGTCATTTAACGGCAGCCATATTGGATTTCCATTTTACATAAATATCTGCCTCCTACTAGTAAAGTCCTTTCATTAGATACCGATATTGATGGGGTTTTGAAAAAATACATATTTCACCATTTTGGAGTGACGGCCATTTTGGATTTGCATTTATCATAAATAACTGTGTTCTATAGTCAAGCCCTTTCATTTGATACCTATATTGATGGGGTTTTGACAAAATATGTAGTCTGTAATTTTATAACGGCAGCCATCTTGAATTTCCATTTTACATAAATAACTGTGTCCTACTAGTCAAGCCCTTCCATTTGATAGCCATATTTATGGGGTTTCGAGAAAATACGTAATCCGCCAACATTTACAACCATACAAACAACTAAATATATGTTTCCCATGCTGCTTTTTAAGCGGTTTTTAAAAAGCAGCATGGGAAACATATATTTCTTCCGCACTGCCGCAGGCCACGGTTCGCCAGAACGAGCGTACGATCCACTGTTTTTTACCAATAAGCCGGCTCTTAAAAGAAACACGGTTCTTTTATGAACCGCATTTCTTTTTTGAACCGAGGTTCTCAAATGAACGGCTCTTGAATGAACCGCGGTTCAAGAAAGAGCCACGGCTCATGAAAGAACCGTGGGTCTTTTCTGAACCGCGGTTCATTTAAGAACCGTTCATTTGAGAGAGCCGTGGACCGTGGATCGTACGCTCTTTCTGATGAACCGGCTCAAATGAGCGGCTCGTGAGCGCTCGCCCATCTCTAAGTTGAACTGAATACATTTGGAAAGTGGATTGCGATGGACGGAACGGAAACGCTAACGGAAAACTAAAAAAAGATAACGATGTTGTTATTTGCTAGTAAAATGCATGTAACGCGTGGTTTATTTTGTAAATGTATGTATGCTCAATTTTGAATTTGAAATTAAGATTGTTTTTATCTTTCCAATTAAAATCTCAGCACTTCGGATTCTCGGCAAAGCTGTTAATTTCCAATTGAATGATTTATTTTAACACTCATGTAATGTTTACATACTTTCTGTTTATCAGAAAAAACCGAAGGAAGCTGGAACAATTCATGAATTGGATAAACAAATAATATTCTAGTGGGAAAGCAAAAAAAATGTTTTTCGTTACTTTAAATCCATTGTAAAATTGAAAATCTGATTTTCTCTGATTGAACTATTAATAAATATGATCTTTAATGGACCCTAGGTTGAGTACCAACAGAAAATATGAATAATTGCACGAATCAAATTATTACGTACAGCATTATCGAGTGAGAATTTAAAGATTTTAAAGAAGAAGCACAATTTTTCCCCAGTAATTAACAGAAAATAAATTCCTTGCAAATTTGAAAGAGTCCTTTCTAATTTATTTTTTTTTACATTTACATTTACATTTATTCATCGAACAGAGAAGTCTACATGAATTTGATAACACATTCTTAATAGTATAACATTGATCGTAGTCGTTCAGTGAATACATTAACACTAACATTGAAATCAAACAAGTTGAAAAATTCGTTAAAAATAGCACACATTGATATGATTGGTTCATTCTGCGCATATTCTGTTCTATAAAAGTTCAGCCTAAGGATTTGCCGTGGGCGAAGCTGTCTGGATGGGACGTTGAAGTTGATTCGCGAAAGTATGTTGCGAGCGTCAATTTCTCCTACCAGTAATTCCCAACTCCCAACAAATATGGCTTTCTGTTGGTTCCTCCTTATCTTCAAGGTAGTCAGTTCAAGTAAACGACATCGACTCTCATACGGCGGAAGCTCGATGGGGTTATTCCAGGGTAAAAGCCGTAGCGCATATCTAATGAATCTCGCTTGTACTGCTTCAATCCGCTTTATCCAAACCTCATGGTGGAGACTCCATACGACAGCTGCTGACTCCAAGCCGGAACGCACCAGAGTATAGTACAAAGCTCGTAAGCAGTAAGGATCACGAAACTCCTTCGAGACAAGAAAGATGAAGCCTAGATTCCTGTTAGCGATGCTGGAGCGATGCTGGAGTAATGATTACGAAAGGTCATTTTGTAATCCAGTTCAACTCCTAGATCTCTTATGCTCGAGACTCTCTCGAGCGTTTCTCCGCAGATAGTATAAGACCATTGGATTGTAGATAGTTTGCGGGTGACGGATATTACGGCACATTTCTTTACACTAATCAACAAATAATTCCTATTGCACCAGTCTTCAAATAGGTCAAAATAATGCTGCAATTGCTTGCATTCTTCTGTAGACCGTACTGTTGAGTAGATTTTTAAGTCATCTGCCTACGAAGCTCACGTCGTTGAAGAACAGAGAAAACAAAAGCGGTCCTAAATTACACCCCTGAGGAACTCCAGAGCTGTTGGTAAAGATGCATGATTCGTGACAACTAAGCTTTACGCGAAGACGACGGTTAACAAGATAGGACTCCATCCACTTGACGACCCTATCTTCGATTCCTAATCGTTCCAGTTTAGCAAGCAAAATTCGATGATTAACACGGTCAAGCGCAGCACTTAAATCTGTGTATATAGTATCAGTGTGATAACCATCATGCATATTTAATAAGCAGTCAGATGTGAACTGGACCAGGTTTGTGGAAGTTGATCTTCCTGGGGAAAAAAAACCATGCTGATCAGGAAATATATGAGTTCTAGCGGCGTGCATCATTATATTGTAAACTAGTATTTCCAACAACAACAAGCACACGATGTAACTCCACGGTATTTTTCAATGTTTCTCTTGTCTCCTTTTTTAAAAGTCGGGAACATGAAGGAGTCCTTCCATTTATCAAGAAAAACAGAGTCCGAAAGTGATTTATTGCAGATGAATCGCAAAGGCTCACAGACATTTTCAGCACATCGTTTCAAAATGATAGCTGGGATTCCATCCGGTCCCGCTGACACCGAGGACTTCATTTTTATCAAGGCTGTAAGAACGTCCGAAACTGCGATGACACCAATACGCAAAGAGAAAGCATTCACTGGAACGTTCCTCATAGCATTCATAGCATAGCATTCACGAACTTCCAGAAACTTTTTGGATTTTCTATGAAGTTAGATAGAAGCCGACGAACATGCCTAGCATATAAGAAGCGATTATACTTTTTATAACTAGCATTAGCTGCACAAAACCTTCTATTTGTCCAAGGGTTTTTGTATCTTGAATATTGTCTCAATGCTACTGCCTTCTTTGTTTAAGCTGACGGAGATAATGGTTTGACCATGGCGGCGATGGAATTTAACAATATCAATGCCAAGTCATTAATAGTTCTGAAGCTGCTTATACACTGTAAGATGATAGCTTGGTATCGTATTCAGCTAAGATAAATAAATGAAAGAAAAAAGGTAACCGATCGATTAATATTTCTGTATAAACAGTTTTATTTATGAGGATTTTAAATGTAAATTTATGAACATCGATACAAGAAAACCAGATAATTTACTTAATGTCAAACGTCTTCGGCCTAACGGTTGCACAGTCTGCTTAGAGGGACTTAATTCTATTCTTATAGACTAACCTACTAATATTAAAATCTAACAGTTCAGATACCTCGTTGGAGACGCGGTAGCAAGCGTCTAATGGATTATTGTACCCATATATGTCAATTTTGTCTGTCAATACATCGAAAATAAAAATTCTCTGTAGCACAAACCGTCGGCTTTCCAAAGTTTGCATTCCAATAAGTACACAGCGCAGTTCATAGGGTGGTAGGTTGGTTGGATCATTCCAGGGCAGGCCACGTAGAGCATACCTTACGAAACGTTTCTGAACACGTTCGATGCACTGGATATGTACAGCGTGATGTGGGGCCCATACTTGTACCGCGTATTCCTAGACGCTGCGGACAAATGTAGATGTAGGACAGAGCGTAGATGTCATCGAAATGAGCTGTGTTGCATCTCAGAAATCCAACCATCGCATTTGCTCTCGAAATTGTGCTGCTGCTTGCTGTCAAGAAGAACTCCTAGATCTTCGATTCGATTGACTCTCTCCAATGGCGAAAGGTGCAACATGTATCCGTGTACAAAAGGGAAACGAAAGCGCGTAAATGTGATAACCTTGCATTTTTCAGCGTTTACATGCATTCCATTTTCCTTGCACCAAACCGTTGATCGCTCAATGTAGCTTGCAGTATGCAACAGTCTGAATTTGATTTTATTACTCGGTAAACTTTCAAATCATCCGCATATAACATTTTCTCCGAACATAACCTATTCCACAGATCGTTAACGAATAATACAAAAATCAGAGGACCAAATTTGTTGGGCCACAAATCAGATGGAATCGTAAATTTATTGGATTGAGAATAGCAAGGTCGTGGGGTACCTTGTCGAAAGCTTTGGAGAAATCGACGTGGATAGCATCTACTTGTTGTCGCTTCTCGATTTTGTTGATTAGCATGTGAGTGTATGTCATAAGATTCGTAGTTGTTACGCGTTTTTTAACGAAGCCATGTTGGAACTCTGAAATCACAGGCTGTACAATCGGACATAGTGCACCATGAACTATACTCTTGAGCACTTTTGCTAGGCAGTTTAAAATCGATATCGCGCGATAATTTTCAACATTGTAAAAGCTGCCTTTCTTGTGGACAGGAGTTATCGACGCAATCTTCCAAGCCTCAGGAAAGATATCCTCGCGCAGAGATTGGTTGAAAACCATTGAAACCGGTCTGGCGAGCATCGCTGCACAGTTCTTAATAAAGACCGGATGAATAAGATCCGGACCAGGTCCTTCCATTCCATCTACTGTACTGAGTGCTTCATGAACATCATCTTCATCAAACGCAAGTATTGGGAAACGGAGATTGTAAACTGGCAAACTGTCAATGTACTGGCGGGTTGGTTGAGATGAATTGCTTTCATACATGTTTTGGAAAAAAATCGGCAGGAGAAAGTGGTGAGTTGGAGTTACTGGATTGATAAATGATTCTATCCGGAATCCGCGTCAAGTTCTTGCGGTTCCGTACCAAACTCCAGAAAGATGACGGATTTTGCTTGAGATAATGTCGATTTTTTTGTATTGATGTTGAAATATCTATATGAGTTTTATCAACAGTTTGCTATTGAAAATAAAAAATTATTAGAACTATGGTTTCGGATTCATTCTGCCACTACAACTCATCAGTCTGTTTGAAGTTCAGCTCACTTCAGTTCATATAACAAACGGTTTGGACTTTTAATGAGTTAAATTTACGGTTTTCTGAACAGTCTGAAAAACGCAATTCAAAAGCAATTGTCTTCAAAGTCCTACGTCAAGTATCCGTCCGTGCCTCTAGACCTTCTACTTTTTTCGACGTGAAATTCAAACACTACCACAAACATCAAAGCATTTATAGGAACGATTAGTGATTGGCAATATTTTGAATAATAATTTTCTAAATGCTTAATCAAAATTAAATATTGATTTTTATTTCAAAAATCTTCAGAAATAAAAACAAAAATTATTAATTTGAAATTAAAAAAAAAACTCTTCAACGGTTCCGGTACATCAATTAAAACATTCTCAACTATTCCATTCACAAATCATTTCTTATATGTTTCTGTTTTCATCTCTATCCATACATCTCATTGGACATAATTTTCTGATCACATTTTAACTGAAACAAGTTCTAGTTATACCCATTTTTAAAAACTAATTTTCTCCATTTTCTTCAAAGTAAATCTCCAATCTTTTAATCTTGAAAAAGTTGTCCATTCACGGCTTTTGCTACATATTTGATAAACAGTTTTGATGCATTCAACATTTATTTTATTTTATTTTCACCTTTTTCAAACATTAAACACAAAACCAAGCAACCATTCTAAGCCAAACCGATATAGTGGTTCTCAGATTTTCGTCAAAAGTGATAATTTTGGTCTTTATCGCAAAACATTAGACCCGTATTTTTTTTATTTTTTTTATCAGGGTGCACATTTCCTTTTTACGGGTGGTCCGAAAAATAAATGTTTTCCACTTTGTCCCAAAAATGACTTTTTTCAAAAATACATAACTTTTGAATCACTGAACCGATTTAGATGATCTACATATCAAATTTAATCCAATGAGCTATATCGAAATATGCTATGTAAAAAAATCCTCAGTGTTCAAGAAAAATATAAAAAAATGTAGTGACTGCAAAAAAATTTGGAAAATAAAATCCTTTTTTTTTTGCAAGTTCAATATTTAAAAAAATCTTGCTAAACTTGCTCATTGGCTTCAAATTTGATATATCGATCAGAACGGATTTACCGTTCTGTGGTTCAAAAGTTATGAATTTTTGAAAAAAGTCATTTTGGGGAAAATGTAAAAAATGATTTTTCGGGCCACCCTAAAATGGACACCCGAATAAAATTTTTTTAAAAAAATACGGGTCTAATGTTTTGCGATAAAGAACAAAATTACCACTTCTGACAAAAATCTGAGAAGCAAGAATATACCTAACCTGACCTAAATAAGCCTAACGTAATACAAAATCAGATATTTCTCAGCATAAAGGGTGTGTCACATCAAATTGCATCACGGAAAAAACGCTGTAGAAATTCGCCCAGTAGACCGATCCTTTTGAAAATTTTAGACAGTAAAATAAAAACTATTAAACAACTTTTGGCATTTTCTTTTTATTCATACTTCGAGCCCAAGCCCGTATGCTCGCACCTTCCTCTTTACCCCGTCCATTAGGTTCTGTACAACGTCAGGTTGTAGTTTTCTATGAACAGAAATCCATTTTCTCTTGAAGTCCGCCTCCGATTTGACAACTTTTGGGTTCTTCCGGAGGGCCTGCTTCATAATCGCCCAATATTTCTCTATTGGGCGAAGCTCCGGCGCGTTGGGCGGGTTCATTTCCTTTGGCTCGAAGGTGACCCCGTTGGTTTCGTACCACTCCAACACGTCCTTTGAATAGTGGCACGAAGCGAGATCCGGCCAGAAGATGGTCGGGCCCTCGTGCTGCTTCAATAGTGGTAGTAAGCGCTTCTGTAGGCACTCCTTAAGGTAAACCTGCCCGTTTACCGTGCCGGTCATCACGAAGGGGGCGCTCCGCTTTCCGCAAGAGCAGATCGCTTGCCACACCATGTACTTTTTGGCAAACTTGGATAGTTTCTGCTTGCGAACACCTCCGGAACGCTGAATTTGTCCTCTGCGGAGAAGAACAACAGGCCCGGCAGCTGACGAAAGTCCGCTTTGACGTAGGTTTCGTCGTCCATTACCAGGCAATGCGGCTTCGTCAGCATTTCGGTGTACAGCTTCCGGGCTCGCGTCTTCCCCACCATGTTTTGCCTTTCGTCGCGGTTAGGAGCCTTCTGAACCTTGTATGTACGCAGGCCCTCCCGCTGCTTGGTCCGCTGGACGATTGAACTTGACAAATTCAGCTTATTGGCGACATCCCGGACCGAACTTCTCGGATCACGTCTAAACTGCTTAACTACGCGCTTGTGATCTTTTTCACTGACGGATCATCCATTTTTGCCGTTCTTCACCTTCCGGTCGATGGTTAGGTTCTCGAAGTATCGTTTTAGTACTCTGCTGACCGTGGATTGAACGATTCCCAGCAGCTTACCGATGTCCCGATGTGACAACTCCGGATTCTCGAAATGAGTGCACAGGATTAATTCACGACGCTCTTTTTCGTTCGACGACATTTTTCCAAATTTACGAAAAATTGACAGTGAAGCATGGCCAACGTGATCTATACACTCTTATCTGATTATAAGCGAAAGCTGAAGATATAATTCCTACAAATTAAATTTCTACAGTGTTTTTTCCGTGATGCAATTTGATGTGACACACCCTTTAAGCTCTGAGAACAACAATAAAATATTATAAAAATAAGAAGAAAACCGCATATAAATACCCCAACAGAAAAATTAAAATCGAAATTTAAAAAGCATCCCAATCAACTATTTAAACATCATAAACTAACACTCTAGGGCTGGGTCCCGTAACATGGTATCATAATGTAGAATAACATGTTTAGATCATCACTTATTCAGGCTTCTGTTTGTGTACCTCTCATTAATTTTTCCTGGCCATGGTCACGGCATTCTCTTCAAAATAATATTCATTCATATTTTCATTCCGTCTCCGCGTTTCGTTTCGATTTCGATTCTCATCCATTATCCCAGAAGTGTTCGCCTCACATTCTGTGTTGTTCATGTTGTTCATGTTCGTGGTTAAGCATTTTTCTCATCAGACGACCTCGAAATTTGGAATTCCATACAATGACTGCCGCATTGAACTGTTGCTTCAATGTTTACATTCCTTCTTACAATAACAGCAACTATCGGACCGGTACGTGGGTGCTAAAGGTCATCTTCAATCTGTCTTTATGAGGATATTCCTTTTTCCGTGTGGCCGATTAAGAGGGACAGATTTCTCAGCATCAGCGTATCCTCGGGACTATAGTATTTTCCCTTTCATAAATGTTTAGGGAGAGATGAAAAGAAAAACATTTATAATCATACGGATGATTTATGACGATGATTTCAATCTCAATTCAAAAGCAAGTTGTTATTTATGTTTAGGATTGGACGTTCTAAATATCACCGTGTGATCCGGTTGACTCGGTGCTTTGTGCGTTTTGAACTACAACCGGAAAATGTTGCTTTTGATCCTTAACGAGACGGTTGACAGTGTAGGCGTTTTTTTAACTTCATAATTACACAAGTGTAATTAGCGGAGATCTTGTGAACTCATTCATATTTATCATTCTTCTTAGGTGAGAGTCGTATATTTCAATATTTCATTCAATTAAACACGTTTGAATTATTAGTGTCGACTCTCAAATTAGGTTGCATAGAGCACTTCCATTTGGGTATGCCATGTTTTGCTCTCTGATGCAAAGTGGGAATCATCAGATTCTAACATCTAACATCTAACGTTTGTAGAGTCAAATTTCACCTTAAAATATAACTTATTTCCTATATAATTGAGACTATCAATTTAGTAATAATTAAATCTAACACTAGATTGATTGGACAGGATTAGGATTTAGGAGTAGGATGGAGCGAGTGAGAATATCATATATCATATATTCATTTCGAGTCATTTGAAAATTTCAGGTGTAGGTGTTTTTTTCTTGCACTTTCAGAATAAATATAAAGAATATTATCCAATTCGGTTATCAAGAAACCGCAAACTTTCTTTCGAGTACCTTGATCATACCAACTCTACGTTGGTCAACCCAGCTGGCCATAATTTTTCTTTGAAGCATTTTTTGTCACCTTTCCTTTCATTTTATTTTTTTTCAGATCATTGCTCTATATTTTTCAATATTTTTTCGTAAAAAAGTGAGGACAGTTGAATGGGATGAGGTCTGCTAAAACTAAATCAACCCGGGTGACACAGTATCACTGAACTGTGTCTCTACTATATTGGCAGTCAAGTCAAAACTTGACATGATCTTTGGGTGCTTTTGTGTATGGTAGCACATTTTTTCAGGCACTCTTGTTCATAAATCTTCAAACTCATAGTCTGATTTCTAACCGAAACATCCGTTTTTTATCCGCAGTTGCATGTTCCCTGCCAGCTCAGAGGTTTTTTAGCAAATCTATCCACAAAAAGAATTGAACTCGCTGAGCTCCTCGACCCGGGCCACTTAGATTTTTTTCCAAAATCTATTTTTACGTACGGTTTGTTGTGCATATGTGAGTATACTCGTCTGTACCGCGCCGAAACTATGGAACCCCCGAAAGGGGCGAACTTTCCAAACAATCGGTCCTCAAGCGATCAGCGCTGTTGTAAAATGAGTGTCCCGAATCTAATTGAATGAAGGTGTTGCATTAACTAAAAATTGGGTAGGAGGCGATCTGGCGTAGTGGTAACATCCATACCTCTCACGCTGAAGGTCACGAGTTCAATGCTCACTCCCGACATTCTTCCAAAAATGGAAGCAAAAAGTGACGAACCAGCCAAAAGTGTTGAAAGTCACTATAATACAGTTAAAAAAAATTAAAATTGGATCATGATATCTCTATAACAGCGATACGCTCGTCCACAAACTGCGAATAAGACAGATTAAGAAGAATTTTATCCTTGGAGACCTATGAGATAGAGTAGAATGTGCACTCGGTGGTTGCTCTTCGTGATTGGCCTGAATTAGCGAATTAGAATTGCAAAAAGAACTGAATGACACTTGGGAGTAGCAAACCATTCTAAACATAATAGAATTAGTAAAATCAATCTTATACATCCTTCAAATTTGATTTTCATTTGTCTCTTTAGCCAGAGCCTAGTTAGCAAAAAACTTCAAAGCGAGTGTAGAATTTTTGTAGCTTGTAATCGTTGTGAAGGATGCAGTCATGTAGCCACAACTTATATTACATAAACGTTGGTCGTCATAGAGGATCGATCGATAAACATATTGCCAGATAATACTATGTTCTTGGTTTTGAAAGAACTCCAAAATCAAGCATAAATTAAAATATTTATCAGAATGGCATCAGAATAATAGAAATTTTCACTGATTATTTTTTGTAAATGATTTCTGAAGATTTATTTTAACAATCATGATGGGTGAAACAAATATCGCAGAATTATCATATGTACACATTTTCGAAACCTGATAAAACTCTTACATGAATCTCGGGCGGAATTGAATAGATAATGGAATACACCTCTTTGCTTTGTACAGTGTTTCCAGTTGTCATTTTTGGATATGTATGATATGAATTTATTCATGGCTGTGATTTTTTTTAAAATTAATCGTTCACTAACTAATTGAACATTTTCCAGTTGTTTGTTATGTTTCTTAGAGATTGACCAGCAGCTTGGACAGAAGTGGTGAAAACAAACAAACTATCAAAAAAACTAGCAGTAGGTTATATTTTTGATATAACCGCAAGGTAGACGTAGGACTAACGTTGACTTAACAAGAAATAAGTAACAAGCATATAAATCTTAGACATTTCATGTTTCGGATAAATAGATTATTATACCACTTCGATTAGACTGAAAAAAAAATTTTAACGCTCAAAAGGGGAATCGATTCCTCTTCGGAAATACCCAGCGCAAATAGTACCCACTCCCCAAGCCCCGAAATTGGAATCATCGTTGATCCGGAGCACGATTATTGACACTTGAGAAGGAATGGATTCCTCCTCGGAATTACACAGCAAAAATAAGACCCCATTCCCAACAACTCCAACTTCCCAATAACGACTATCGATTGTAGCATTCTTAAACAAATAATTTTATAACGCTGCTTTCATAAATGCGATTTCTTCGATATTTAATATAATATCCACTACACCATATCATATCGTTTTCTTCACTATCAAATCCAAAGTATAGAATTATCATGGATGCCTCGGTTTTCGCTAAATACTCCGTTAGGTCCGACTACAGAGGAGAAATGGAATTGAAAAACGACAAACGGGAGAAAGAGATGTTGGAGGTTGAAATGGGGATTGGCAGGAAACTTCTGCATTTGATCTTTCGAATAATGTGATTATCATACCACTTCGTTTTGCCAGAAAGAAATTATTAATGCTCAAAGGAAGAATCGAGTCCTTCGGGGAAATACCCAGCGCGAATTAGAATCGACTATCGATTGCGGAATCCGTACACAAATAACTTTATAACGCATCTTTCATCAAAGTGATTTCTTCGATATGGTGATATATCCACTACCATCTATTTCGTATTCGTCATTATCAAATCTATAGTCAATGGCGCCCATCGGTATCGAATTATTATCGACACCACGATTTTCACTGAATGCTTCTTTCAGTTCGGTCTGCTAAAACTTGTCTGAACTCTAATTAAAAATTTGGTGTCCCTGAAAAGAGCCGTTGACTAATAGCATATAGCTAATGTTGACCTTAGCATATAGTCAACGGCCCTTTTCAGGGACACCAAATTTTTAATTACGCTCTCTTCGGATACGACGGACCAGTTGGATGTCTTTGAGCATGATGTGACGCGTTTTGCGTGGCACACAAATTGGTATCTTCGAACAGGCCGACTAAATATGTATCGCTTGCCTCCTACATTGCCATAACGGCGGAAAACTTTGGAAGCGCAAGTCGGTTTTGAAGACTTTGGAAATTCCACGAACCAAACGCTGCAAAGGTAGCTTGTGGATCAGCAATTCGGTCGACTTCTGATAGTGACGAATTTCACGCAAAGCGGTTCACGGTTCCTGGCTTCCTGCGGCTGGTGCGCTTTTCCGAGCTGCTTTCGTGGTGCATTACCACCGGTAGATTTACGAGCTGTCTGCTTGGTCCCAATGAAACGAGCCTTCACAGTACGAGAGCAAAGGTAGAAATGAACGAAAGCAAAGGAAGCGTCATGTTTTATACCCATCCGTTCGGTTCAACTGCAGAAGAGAATTGGAAGGGAAAAAGAAGAGCATAATGCATAGGCGTCTGAGTGCGACCGTCCTCATCTCGTATCGCCGCATCAACTGAATCGATTTCCAGTGCGTATGCGATTTTATATACGGTTTCAATAACCTGTTTTCAAGCTTTAAAATTAGCTATTGAAACAATTTTTCGGGTCAATAATTAACAATCATATAACTCGTGGACATTTTGTCTTCCGAATGAAATAATTATCATGCCACTCTGTTCAGTCGGAAAAGAAGTATTAACGTTCAAAACCTTGCAGTTCAGCGTCACTCTCTCATTTTTGTAAACTTTGAACTTACACCCCGGTACAGAAATGAAAGACGTAGTCCTACGTCAAAAAAAATCGCCGAAAAACAACCTGCAGTGTCAATACAGACTTTTACCTGATTTTTTACATTAATTAATCAACACATATTACTCGTTTACTTCCATTATTAATTGTGTAGTAATCGTTCGAATAATAATAATTTGTTTTCCATTATTCGACTCATCGAACGGTTACCGGAAATCACTATTCACAAAAGCAATATCATTAGCATTTCATTCTATCACAATTCATATTGAACATGAGGGAAGGAAGTACATAGTACAATAGGAGAAAAGTAGTAAAAACAATCATTCTACGTGAAAATTACACCATGGTTCGCATTGAAACTGTGTTCTATTTTTTCCAAAATACTTTGTTCAAAGTTGTAGAACCGTTTGACTACAAAAGGTAACATTAGAAATAAAGTGGAGCTGTTAGGTATACATTAAGGACTATCAAAACTAATCCAAATACTACGGATCTTTATTTTACTAATGATCGTTTTGTTAATTATGGGTATGCCTCAGATGCTCTCTATGAAAAAGGCTATAGCTTGTTTTGACAGCTATTTATTTTCCTCGTATCCACAGTAAGTGTTCAGATCCCATAATTTAAAGCCCTTTTTTCTCTATAATTGTAACAATGAGAGATCTTATAGAAAAAAACACGTCAATCCTTTATGACCAGATGCTGTAGCGAAACATGAATACAAATGAGAAAAATAGCGAAGTCGGAAGGATTACGTTAGATTTGGAGAAAAACCATTGAACGAAATAAGGAAGGTGATTCGAAAGAAAAAAAGAATGGTCAATGCGGAACTGCGCAAAAAAATGAGAAACTTCAATCGGTATGGCTCAACGTGCCAAGGAGCGCAATTTGCTGAAGACATATACTGCCGTTCCACGCATAGTTGTCTCATGTAACTTTTTGTCAATTTTCACATTTCTCCATAAAACGATGTTTTTATGACTAATCTTCCGGAAAAACACAAAAAAAGCAATTGTTTGTTCCCAACTTTTAAAAAACTCAAAACATCAAGCTCAATTTTTTTTTATCTCATTTATTTACTTGTTAGGCTCATTAGTATTTTAGCTGTAACAGAGCCGGGTTTCAATCGTGTACATGTACATATGTTTATGTTTCTATAAATTGTAAATTACACAGAAGTTAGTAGTAGCCATTTAGGCGTTAAGTTTTCTGTTCCTTTACATTATGGTAAATTACACAGTAGTAGCCATTTAGGCGTAAGGGTATTCTTTCTGTTCATCCATTGTTCAGCAGACCGGACAGCGGAGACAGTTGATATTGATCATTGTTGAGTTATTTATAGAACAGCAGCCCGATGTGTCTTGCAGAGCAGAGCAGTTGTATGGATGAATCGATCTTATTTCGACCGTGGATCGATTTCCATCGCTGATGATGGTTGCGTGGACGTAGTTATTCTATAACAACACAAAGATGGTCAATTGAGGGCCCTGAGTTTGAACTCACGATAGATCGCTTGGTAAGCGAACGCGTAACCAAGTGGCTACGAAGACCCCCTCAAGCTCAATTGTCCCATGTTAATATTCTAGGCATTACTGTCCTTCCATGTGTGTTTTGTAGATCCATAATCATGAAATCGGTTCAAATACAAGAATTTTATGTCACGCTTTAAGCACGGCTGATGAACTCATTTCTGGTTTTGATGAACGAAATCATTCTCAAACAAATAAAACAAAAGTTTAACAGAACACGTGTACACTTTAATAGCGAATGCCTAATGACAATCAGATTTATATTCTACAAAGGTGTTGCAGATCACTTCCTGCTTCATAAAACGATGTTTTTATGTTATGATGTTTTTATATCTTTCGGAAAAACACCAAAAAACTTATTGTTCGTTCCCAATATTTCAAAAAACAACATCAAGTTCAGTTGTCCCATGTTGATAATCCAGGCATAACTGTCCCACCATGAGTTTTGAGCCCTCAATCAAGTTTCAATGATTATAATGAGGGGGTCTAACCCAGTGTATTGCTAAACTGAAATGCTTAAAGCTTCTGGTAGACAAATATGACAAAAAACTTTGATTGCGTTTTTCTCAATAGCTTGTTTTGGACAATGGGACAACTATGCGTAGAACGGCAGTATAGGAAGCAAAAATGTTGCAATCGCAGCAAAATTTAGGTAGTATATGGGCGACCCCTCAAATCAAGCAAATTTTGCTATACATATTGAAGATTTTTTTAGACAGTATTTTTCTTTGTATCAACATCATCATCTTCTTCTTAATAACTGTCATCATCTTTTCCCGATTCAACAATTGTTTTCTTTAATAGAAATAATTCTTCATCTTACAATCAGCTTTCACCTTTTCAAAAAAAATTTTACTATTGAATCTATGAAGATGATGAGATGATTGTCTGTACCATAACTATTTTTTCTATTTTTACTGTTTTCACTATTTTTACTAGTGAAGTTTAGTATTCATTATACTAATCAGTAAGAAAAATCTCTTTCGCTTCTATTTTCATTCCGTCTAGAGATTTTCGATGCTTCATTGTTTCATAGATTTGTTTTCTTTCTAATCCGGTTCCTTTGGTTAGAAGAGGTCATTAAAAGCCAAGCCACGAATAAACAACTTTCTAGACATTGAATTGGGTTGTACCGCTGAAGTCGAAGGCTCCATAATAAAACTCAACGAAATTATGAATTTGATTTTCTAAATAAAACTGATATCTATTTTGAACGAATCGTGGAAACATTGACACTGGAATCACGCAACGTTGCAAATGAGACTGAATAGATGCGGAATATTTCCAAACAAGTTTTTCATCAAAAAATCAAATACTAAAAAAAATTAAATTAATTTTTATTTTAATTTTAAATCAAATTTAAATTTTTGTTGATTTTGAGATTCAATACTACCATAGTTTGTATTCGAATTTTTTCCAACGTCTATTTTAGGTATATGTGATTTTTTTTCAGAATTTTTAGAGTGTTTTTCGCGGTACAAAAAAAATTATATGCATTTTCAGGCATTTCGAAATTTAAAAAAAAAAAAATTACTTTGAGACCCAATTTTACTCTTATTTTTATTTAAATGCATTCGTATGTGTTGCTTTTTCCACATGTAGCGTATTTTTTTCATGAATTTTTGAAAGAATTGCGTGAAAAAAAATTTTTTTGGCCTTTGGGCATTTTCAATTTATTTTGAATTCAGAGACCCAGTACTGCTCTAATATTTATTTAAATTTTGTTTTTCATATGTCTAAATTTTGTTGGTATATTTAGAGCATTGCGCTGTGCAAACATTTTTTTTCGTATCTTAAAATATATGAGATTATTTTTACATTGGATTGGATGGTTTACCAAATTAATAAAAGACAACAGTACGATAGAACTCTGCGTGAAAAAAAAGCCCTTGTGGAAAGATCATTCGGATTAATGGGAAGAACACATAAAAAAATACAAACTTTTGATATAATTCATAAATTCAGAATAATATAATTCAGATTTCATTATTTTTCAGTATTTTTTTATCCTATCTTTTCTCCCCTTTTTTAGTCATTCACTTTCTTATAACTTTCTAATATAAAATTTTGTATTATTTAGCCCAAATTTATATGTTATCCTCTACAGATTACCGTGATACGAAAATTGTAAACAAATATTATGGTTTTAAAAAATGTAGTAAAAAGAATTTGTTATCACTTTTTTCACTAAAACGACTATTTGTGCAATTTTGCGCTATTGCGAACAATGTTCACTTGAAAGCTTATGTTTTTACCTAAATTTTACTTGTAATCACAACCATGCCAAACTGTGGCAACAAATCTTTCAAGCTGGTTTTCTACAAAAAATCACTTTTTCTCATTTTTTTCCAGGGGTTCGTTAACGTTAGTAGAAGATGTATATACCGTCGGCAAATTGTAGAACGACTTTGATAATACATTTAAAACCTAGCGGCTTAGGCCGTTCAATGCCTTACCTTCTGAGCGCCAACAGCTGTACTATTTCTCACGAAAAAATATCTATGCGCTCGCTTCCACTCTAATTCGAGCAATCCGAGTTTAAATACACAGTTCTGGAGGATCGAATCAGCGAAGGCTACCCAGAGTTGCATTGGATTGAACGCGTGACAGAAGTGACTGAGATTTGCTAAGGAAAACGAAAAAATCAAACGGAAGATTCAGTGTCTCGCTAATATGTCATGTTTCGGGATTTATCAATTCTCTGCCCCATATGAATCTGCATGTAGAAATCATATTTAACGCTATTTACAAAATTTCCAAGAGGCTATCGTGAGCACCGTTCCCGATAGTGCGATGAGTTGAGCTCATCGTGTCTTTATTTCGATTTCTAGCTGCAGGTACGACCAGACCACCCCAGATAGTAGATAATCATTTGTTTGTTTTTCATATACCAAATATCGGCTTTTTCAAACGCTAACCATTGCCAGTTGACACTTGAAGAAATTCAGCTCAAATCTCTCTGTACACTGTTGTGACTTTGATTGGGCGACTTTATCGGGAATCAGTCGTCAAATATTTAGTAAACCTACAACGAACACTATATTTCCTGCGAACGAACTACGTGGAAGGCATTTAAAGATTAGATATATTTATAGAAAGATCAAAGCAAAACATCCTCTTTTTGCGACTGACCATTACCCATCATCATCATCGCCGTCATCGTCGTCATCGTTGGCCATTGAATCTGTTTTTCCACGCGGTAGGTTGTACATCGATAGACATTGTATTTGTACACAGACCGTAACAAAAGCAAACACCAAGATGCCTGGAATCGAATCACAGAAGGAACGATTTCAGTCTCAAGTTTAATGCAAACACACAATACAGTCGGCAAATAAAAATCGTTTTCGATTATTTAACTCTTGTTTTTCCCCCCTCATCAGATTCCGGCTCTTGTGTATAGCCATCAGTAGATATATTTTTGCAGTGGCAGCAAACCAAAGCCCACCATCATAGCGAGCACTACAGTAGTAGTATTCGCAATACTTCTCCGGTGTCATTTCAGATATATGTATACAAACCATTGAGAACGTGGAGTCAGCTGGAAATGGTACAGATTCGAAGCACTCTTTCCCATAACCACTATGCCCTCATTTTCCGGGTCTCTGCTCTCATCCAGTATCGGGCACAAGCCCTCAACCCTCAGCTCGTCTCAGCCAGTCGGTAGTCAATGGTTTATCTCCCTTCCGATCTGCGAAAATGTACGAAACTGATGTTAAGATAGTGATCAGTTTTCTCCCGTTTCAATGGCTGCTATGTCGGCGATCATGAATTGAAAAGTGAATTCTTTCAGTTTTCATTTACGCGATAATTGGCAAATCAGAGGCGCCATGTTTCACGATCGAGGTAGCCCTTGGATTTACAGTGGATAACACAGATATGACAGTATTTCGCGCTCGAATGGTTTCACGGCCATTCTAATGCGGGTCGAAACGAGCAAAAAAAATGAACACAAAACGAAAAACGCTACCGCTGCACTGTCATAAAGCTTCAATCCCATTAGGCTGAATGATCCATCAGGTTGTTTCCAGGAGTAAGTGGAACGTCGACATACCCGGGCAACCAATCAAAATTAACAATGGGATTGTTTATCTTAGCGGCAATAAAGCTGAAATAGTTTAAATTACATGTTTTAGCTTTATGATCCTAGCTAAATTATAAAAAAAAGAAGGTTAGAATCTCAAGCGCTTCCTTTGTTTTTCTTTCTCAACCTTACCATCTAGAAAGCCAATTCACACTTTCATTAAAGGCTTTCAGGTTCAAACATTTAGACTACCAAACAACTGGACGTGGGAAGAGAGTTGAAAGAAAGAAGAGAAGAAAAAAAACGAACTGTTCTTAAATGATGTTTGACCGAAAGTAACGGCAATAAAAAAGGCTCGAAATTGATAAAGGAAAAAGGTGCAATCCAAAACAACAGAAGCTACCAAAGCGACATGATGGCTCCTTTCATATCTCTGTCTGATGTCTCTTCAACTTGACCCTAGTGTTATTATTGGATAACTGCAGGCAGATAATGATCCTATCCCAAATGGATGGCGCCAAGACGAGATACATTTTTTTTATTGATTTATGAGTGACTTCCTGCAGCACATTTGGCAGTTCGGAGCCATACCACACTTTTATCAATGAGCGAAGGGAGTTATTGACGTGAGGCATTTTTTTTAAATTTTACTGAGCGAAAATAAATCACTGGGAATTGTTGCAATTTTATGTATAAACTCCGTTACTTCGATGAGGCTATAAGAGATCGTGAAAAATGTGTGGTATTGATTAGAAATGCTGTTTCCAAGTAGACTAGGCGGTATGTGAATAAGTGTTTTCACATAATTAGCAAATAGAGTAAAAGCTTCGAAAACATTACACCAAATTATTATTGTTGGTAGTAACAACGGTTGTTTCAAGATGAACTTTTCAAAATGTGTACGCATTACAATTTCAAAGTGTTTCTCCACTCCAATGAGATTCATGTTTTAGCTCCTACAAGAAAAAAAGCTCACTTTCCATATTTGCTTTCGTTCTTTTAAAGCAGCCATATATTCTAAAAGTGCTTCCGTGGTCGAGTGGTTAGCGTCCCACACTATCATGCCTGGGGTTTGGGTTCGTTTCCCGTTATGGCCGGGGGATTTTTCATTCATGAAAATTCTGTCGGCTTGCACTGTGGTCACGCGTGTTCTGGAACTCGCCACTCCAGAGTACATTCAAGGCGTGTTATTCGGCATAGAAATCTCAACCAATTTCTACTAATAAAAATGACGCAAGTAATGCTACGTTGAAAAGGCAAAAGTTCCACTGGAACGTTAGTGCCATCCAAGAAGAAGAATATATTCTAAAAATCGTATCATCGCAATATTCGGAAGATAAAAACTAATGAAAAGATTGACTACTGGGCAAAAAATCGGTACGCATGTTTCGGAGTTCGGGAGACAAAGACGCGAACCAACTGATGATGAACTGTACCCCAGAAGAAGCATAGCGGTGGACACAAAATTATGATCGATAGATGATTTATAATGACCAATCATTTCTGTCTCTTGTTCGGTTGTTATGTTTTGACATGCTCCCCCGTCGAGTGGAGTCGTCACGCCGAAAAGAGAGTTGTCCAGCGGTCAGGAAGTATGTCAAAGATGTTGTATTATTTTTTTAACCAGTTCGCAAGCAATAATTTTGATATTTATTACTACTGGTTCTGAGCAAAACCCGGTACACACTAAAATCAAGGTTTCAGTGTTGTGTACGCGAATAAATATTCGCATTATATTTTGTACATATCAATACCATAGTTTTGTTTTGTTTAATTCGAAATGCCTTGTTACACGTCGTTTAATTTGTGGTCATTTCGGCATTTAGAAAATTAACCATTGGGCATTTATTTTGGGGGCTGTCCACATACTACGTGGACAGAAAAAGGACGGTTTTAGATACCCCTCTCCCCCTCAGTGGACAAGTGTGGACCTTCCTGATACCCCTCCCCTTCTTGTCCACGTGGACATCCCTCTATTTTTTAAAGAGAATAATTGAATTTTCTATGTTTTATTCCATATTTTTCTTGGTGAAAATGTTAGTTATTAAACGGTTTGTTGTTATTTTTTTGTATTGTTTACCGAGCGCGGGAAGCTCTTTTTTTTTTGGCTGCTGTAGTCCTTATGAAAATATTACTCGTGGATCTAATCTCGTGCATTTTTATTTAAAACCGACGCACGTTTGCTGAGTTTTTTGAGTTTTCAAACTCATAGATGTATTCAAACAGATTCATCATACCTATGAAGATTAGTTTATTAATGTAGAATATTTTCACTTCAAAGCATCATTTACATTACAGAAAACGTGGTTGGGTAGTGCATGGCGACTACAATGAACCTAGTCAAGACAAAACACCTACAGTATCATCGTGATTGATGATTTCATTAACCAATGTTTTTCTGTACAGCTTCGTTAATCGTGGGAAATATTCGGTTGCCCGTAAAACTCGTGCCGATTTTATGAAAAAATCGAAAGCATAGTTTTTATAGACATGCATTTCTTATATATGCACCGTTTTGTATTTTTGTTCTATCTGGTGAGCCACAGTTCTTACAAGATCCTGAACAAATGATAATCTAAAGAAGCAATATTTGGTAAATACGGCGAGTACCAGCCAAAGAGTAGAAGGTCGCAATACAGATGTTTTTTCCAATCCAACTAGACACAGTGTATGATTTCTTCGAGGCAAAAATCGATACGTGTTTTAGTTGCGTTGATGGAGTGAATCGCAAATGGAGATGCAACCAATCCAATTTTTTTGATCAAATAATATGTAACCCATCAATTTCAGCGTTTTATGAACCATTATTCACCAGGTGCTAAAGAACGGTGGTTTTAGATATCTGTAGTGAATCTGTATTGCAAAAATTACTTCATTAAAAAATGAGCATCGCTGCTAGAAACACATCTCCAGAGATATGGTCCAATGCATCAAAGAATGTGTTATTTGCCTTCATTTTCGCAAAACATCAATAAAAGGAACCGAAGGAGCGGAAGCTGAATCGAAACCCGCACATACAAAAGTAAAGTCGTGCTTTGAATACATTCGACAAAAAAAAATAGATGTACAGATTTTAAAGCCGAAATTTTTAAGTATTTTTTGGAGTGGAGGTGATCTGGCGTAGTGGTAACATCTATACCTCTCACGCAGAGATCACGAGTTCAATTCTCACTCTCGATATTCTTCCAAAAATGGAAGTAAAAGTGACAAACCAGCCGAAATGTGTTGAAAGTCACTATAATAGAGAGAGAAAAAAAGTAATTTTTGGAATTACGTGACAAATCAATGCATGAATATAAGATATACATAATTTGAAGAACACAAACGCATGAAAACTGAAGTGAATAATTGTTTATTTCCAGGGTATGCATTTTGTACTTCTGGCACAATTTGCGATGGAGTGCTTCTATAATTTACTCAAAACTTTCTTTGATTGTCTAAAAAGAATGACTAAAAGTATCATTATATTCACAGGGGTTTTCAGGATATACTAGGCTCAAAATGTTGTGCTAACATGGGAATATTTGCAATATTTGCAAAATTACAGACTAGAAAGTCACTACAACAAAACTGTTTTGGCACTCGAAATCCAGATGTCTGATTGAAATCTGATGTTCGACAAAGGTGTTGGATAATCAATGACTATTTAGAAAAAATAACATTTCATATGCACTGTTAAAAAATCTTACTCAAAAATTTAATTTAATAATAAAAACGTTTGTGTCTCAAAACAACCCTCAACCCTGAAAACGATGTCAGTGAAATTTCTATACGATGTCGGAACATTTATTTGTTGTTATTTTATTTATTGTTATTCTCATCGAAAATTCTTTAGCATTCCAGTTATATTTGGGAAGAAAAAAGCAATAGATACAAGAGAATAATATTTTTCGACTTTTATTTATTTCGACAATGATTATTTATATAGAGCAAATATTTCAGGTTCTTCCTTGGAATTAGAATATTTTAGTTGATATTTTGTCACCAGAAATAGGTATGAATCAATGATATTTATGAGTACCATGAATTGATTTCGTTTTCTTAGAAATCTATTCAAATTTCTCTTCAGCTAATCTATAATCATCTTTAGAAACATAACAGAGAGATTTTTTAGTTTTAAAATTCTGCTTACAATCATTGGCACAATCATAAAGTTCTTTGGAATTTTTCAGCGGATGCTCATGCTGCCTTGCGAAACTGGCTCTTCTTACCATTACCATCTTACGGTCCAGGAGATTCATTTAAGTGGAAATTAGCATTTAGAGCTCGACAGTTATTCTCTAGACAAAAACTGTCTTCGACAAAGTTGTTACATATGATCGAGCGCTCATTTTCATGTTGCCAAAAATAGGGCGACCAACATTTTCGATGAAATGAAAAATCCAACTTTCTTATCTCTATAGATAGAGGTAAATATAGTTCGACAATGTTATAGTCCTAGTTATTTAAAACATCTTTGTAGAACAAAGTTTATTTATATCTCTTGAAATTATCGATATAGCGAGTTTTTCCTAATTTGCGTTGGGGTCACCTTTGAAAAAAACTGTTTTTTTGCTCTAACTTTAACATTTTTTACATTTTACATTTTGCGATGCAGAACTTGTCAATATCTGAACTTCACTCAAAGTTATTGATATTTATTCCAAAAAAATACGTTCTCTGCAATTGTTTGTCATTCTTTCTGGGGCAAACATAAAAGTTTATTGGCGGCATTTGAAAGAACCGAGTTCACTCTATATAATGTGTGATTTTCAAAACAATGTTATTTTTCGTGTTTGAGTAAATTATAAATGAAATAATGAGATATTGGGTGAAAAACTATCAAATACTTTGAGTAGGATTAAGATATTGACAAGTTCTGCACTGCAAAATGTTGGTCTTAATAAGCTCTAAAAGTCGTACGAAGACAGCTTTGTAGAATTCGAAATATAAAAGTTGATGGTTTTCACCCAAAAACTTATTATTTCAATTTCAATTTACTCAACTACAAAAAATAACACATCTTCAAAAATCACATATTATATAGAGTGAAGTTTGTTCTTCCAAATTCTGTCAACAAACATTTTTTATGTTTGCCCCAGAAAGAATGGCAAGCAATTGAAGAGAGCGTATTTTTTGGAAGAAATAATAATAACTTTGAGTGAAGGTGAGATATTGACAAGTTCTACATCGCAAAATGTTTGTATCAGTATGTTCTAAAAGTCTTTTGAAGACAGTTTGTATATATGTAGAATTTGAAATATAAAAGTTAGAGAAAAAAACAGTTTTTAATGGTGACCCCAACGCAAATTAGGAAAAATGCGCTATATCGATTATTTCAAGAGATAGAAAAAAAAAAGTTCTACAAAAATGTTTTAAACAACTGAAACTACAACATTGTCGAACTATATTTACCTCTATCTATAGAGATAAGAAAGTTAGATTTTTTATTTCATCGAAAATGTTGGTCACCCTATTTTTGGCAACATGAAAATGAGCGCTTTATCATATGTAACAACTTCGTTGAAGACAATTTTTGTCTAGAGAATATCTTTCGAGTTCTAAATGCTAATTTCCACTTAAATGCATCTCCTAGACCATTGTGCATTGGTTTTAAAGTTCATCCTATTGCCATGTGAAGTTGCAATAAAATGCCATTAAACTTCTAAACCATAGATTCTCGTAAATTCACATAGACTAGCAAAGTTTTTCCTATTCTTGTACTGAGAAACAGCACCATCTGACATAAAGATACACTTTTTTATAGATACAGTCGATTCAAATGCCCCAATAATTTCGATATAAATAGCTGTACTGCAACGGCATCTTGTTTCAAAACCTCCGAAATAACAATGAAGCTCAAGTTCTGTAGTGTACCATTATCATTGCAATAAACTGCAAACGGGTATATGGTGTTCTGGAAATTATTCCAAGGATAGCTCTGAACCTCATCTTGTAAAACAAAAGTATAATTTTCGGAAAAATCACATATTATTATAACTTCTCCTTCTGCCAAACATTGTTTTCTTGTTTTTGAAAATATTGCTTGTTTCACGATTTCATTTTTAATGAAATCGTGATCAATTTATCAATTTTCTTCATTTTCTTCACAAAACATGAGCGAAATTCTTCTGAAGACATTTTATTCAATTCAATTTTACATCTATCAGTTGACATCCACTGTTCAAAAGCCTCCTCTATAACATTTTTTAATTCAATTGAACTTGAAAGTTTTTTTATTAAATCATGACACATCATTACAATTCACACAAATATTATACTCTTGTGAGGAATTTATTGGATTTTACAAAACTGCCTTTCGATTTGCGGTGCGATGGTTGTTCATTGAATTATTCATAATCAAAGAAGAAGGGGTAATTTTAATTCAAACTGGAATATCTCTGTATGGGAAGATCCTACAGAAATGTTCTAGGAACCAAATGAAAGCTGGTTGATAAGGTTAATTGGATTTGCTGTTGATTTGGCTAGCAAAAAAATGTGTTATTACAGACAATCTTTGACAAAACAGATAATAATCGATTTTTCATTTGTTCCCGATATTGTTGCCACTACACCTACACACACCAAGATAAAAATATGTACGTAAAATATTCTAATATCTGAAGGTTTCAGCTTCAAAATGATGTACATCCCATCGATATGCGTCGATTTTTCACGAAGTGTCAAAAATCACTTAGGATTTCCGACTTTGCACTCTGTTCCTCTAACTTTTTTGTCGAGTGTATATCGAAAATGATCAGTCTTAGGACAATAAACTTAGTATAGTTTTTCATGCAAAATTGCGTGTAGAATCGGTTTGTTGCGTTACTTTACTTGTAAAGCTGAAATTTCACAAATTACTGAAATTTTATAAATTTTCAAAAAATTCGTATCTCCATTTAGGAGAGTTTACCATGGCACCACTGTACATCTAACTTTGTTAAATTGCAAGGACTTTTTAAAAAATATATACAAAAATATATCGAAGGGGAGATGTTTTGGGATATAAAAGTTTTTAATATTAAATTCTATTTTTGGGTAAGATTTTTTAACATTGTTATTTTATGCATTAAAAATGTTATTTTCCTAAATAGTTCATTGATTTTCCAACAACTTTGACGAACATCATATTTTAAAGACTAATAATTTCGATTGCGCCCTTTTCAAAAATCAGTCGTAATTTGAATTGATCATATGATAATGAAAATTGTGTTTTTGGGAAACTTCCATTATAAGTAACAAGTTTACAAAAAATCGGAGAAGATCGGGTCAAAATTTGCTGTTTATTTTACTGATTTTTGTGTGGAGTTGCTCTGATGTATTTTTACTGTTCCAGCCTTCCAGTGCACAATACTCAATAAACCTAAATTCAGTACCATCTAGCATGTTTGTTATTTGAAATTTTATCTTTATTATTAAATAAGCTGTACAATTTTATTTCAGTCTGCAAAGTACTGCTTGCTACACTTGTACATCAGAATTAAGCTTTTTTGTATTGGGGATCCTCGATCAGCATCATCCTCCTCCTCCCATGAGGTAGACATCATCAATAAAATATATTCAATGTAGAAGGCGAATAATGTCGGCATCGCTTTGCCCGGAGAACTCACCACTAATAATAATGCGTTGTAAAATAATGTAAATTGCGATTTTATTAGAGACAAGCCTGCAGTCATCAGACGACGAGGACGACTGCACATTGTCGTACACGAGGATCGACATGATATTAAAAACGTTGTTATGATGATGAAATTATGAATAAATGATCGAAGCGGGATATTGAATTCCATTATAATGCTGATATCTCTTTCTGCTGCGCTGATGATGGTTCGAAGAAGAGACCCCACTGCTGCTGCTGTGCCGGATTCTGAGCTTCTGCGAGTTTCAAATGAAAAAGAAAACAAACAACGCATGGGTAGGCAAGGATTGGGGGAAAGGATTTTGGACTTGATTGAAAAATCAACCAGAAGTATCGCTCGCCGGATACATAAAAAAGATGTCACCAAATATTCCGAAATGACGAGAAAACATAAATTTCGAGCATTTTAGCGTCTTTTGAGTTGAATGACAATTTTTGCAAGCTCTGAATCAAAAAACATGACATATGTTATGTTGAGTGGATGTTCGTTAGGCAGCTCTCGGCTGTGTGTTCCCAGTGCAGGCTGGAACTACGTTAGAGTTCTTGATAAATTGATATTCTCCGCGTGATTTATTCATCAAACCTCAATAACAATATCTACACGAGTTATTCAATGCACTCTTGTTGCCTAATCGTTTACACGAGACATACTTTCTGAATGTTTAGTTGGATTTTGTTCATTTGTTCAATTCGAACTGCCGTAATCTCGCATTTTGGCAGAGGGTAGAATTTTCAGTACGAGTCTTTTCTTAAAATTACATGTGTAATCAACACATGCGTACCGTTTTGTCTCAAATTCATTTTCATGAAGCACGATTGGAAAGGAAAAAGAAAAAAAATGAGGGAAACATTGGTTACGCACACATGCGTAATTCTCGAGCCAGCCAGTCAGCTTTAAAATCCCCGCTCCGCTGCCGTAACGATCATTCTTTGTGTGGACACCGACTGGACAACATCGTTGCTGGACGGGCTGGACGGCGAGGGATCGAGTGCCTTTCTCAAGGCAAGAGGGCGGAGGTGGTAGTGCTGGAGTAGAGTAGAGTAGAGTTTTCAAAGGGCCTTCCTCAAGGCTAGAGACGAATGAACTGCAAAAGTTTAAAGTCTCTATAATACAATACCTTCCTTCCTTCCTGTTCAGTCTCACGACTGAAGAAAAGAGAACCCGCAAGAGAAAACATGTCTGTACATGTTCATAAGGAACAAACGCCCCTTTTCTTTGATTCCCCTTCCAGCAGCGCACGTGCATTACATAGCGCAATAACGGCAACAACACAAGAAAGAAAAATGCTGTCCATCGCTATTGCAGCATTACCGCTGAATAAAACTATGCGTTTCAGCCAGTGAGACGCGCTCACATCTATATTTTTTTGACGGCGCAAGAAGTGTTTTACCTCGAACAGTTTTTTTACAAGTGTTTCTCTTTTAGTCTAGAATAAGTTAGTATAATTTTAGATTAAGCTAGGGCAATGTAAATAAAGTGTATTATAAAAGACAACATTCCGTGTATTGAATTTCACAGTGTTTAAGAGTTTCTATCTAGCAGCTGATTCAACGAGAGTGGTCGTCAGCGTAGATCAGCGAGTGGAAAGTTTCGCAGCACGCAGCTTTTCAGCCAGCTACTTCCCGGCGATTGTGATTGTCGCATGCGTGAGGCATCACCAGCTGTCCAATTAAACCGAGGAAAGGTCACGAGCATCTTTGCCTCCTCCCCAATCATATACAGTCCACCATCGAACCACACATAAGAATTTGGTCCTTCGAACCGGATCGAAGCAGACTCCGAGAAGAAGAGCAGTTACCAGTGTGAAATCTAACACGGAATTTAAACAGTGAAGCGTTAATAGACTAAAGTGAGTGAGAGTATTTGAACAATTTGTGAAGTGAACGAACAATCAAACAACGAGCAAAATGCCCACGAAGAGAACACCAGTGAAAAACGACAGTGCTACTGCAGAAGTTGCTAGCAGCATCGAAGCTTTGTCTGCGCTCCGCGGTGCAGCGCAAGGAAAAATAACAAGGATCATGCATCTCCTTCAACAAGCAGAAGTGGAGCAAAAGGAAATTTCCAGTCAACAAGTCAAAGTGTGGATGAAACGAGTTGAAGCAGCGAATAACGACTTTGACGGTTATCATCAGCAAATAGTGAGTGGAAGTCCAGCGTCGGAGCAAGAAGAAATTGATAATCGTTATGTGCAGTTTGAGGAAATATACAACGAAGTGACAGTGAAATTAGAAATGTTGCTAGAGTGACAAACACAACCAGCTGCTTCACAACCCATTATGAATCCGCCGCCATTAGTGATTCAGCAATCGCTTCCACGTGTCATACCAACATTCGACGGCAGATATGAGCACTGGGAGAAGTTTAAAATAATGTTCCGAGATGTAGTGGATCGAAGCAATGAGCCTCCTCGCATCAAGCTGTATCATCTAGAGAAGGCTCTAGTGGGAGAAGCTGCCAAATTGATTGACGCCAGGACGCTAAACGAAGGAAACTACGACAGAGCCTGGCAACTGCTAGAGGAGAGATACGAGAACAAGCGGCGATTGATCGATTTGCATATTCGCGGGTTGTTAAGCATGCAAAAAATAGTGAAAGAAAATTACAATGAGCTGCAAAAATTAGTTGAAACTTTCAGCAACCATGTAGAGAATTTAAAGTTCCTTGGACAAGATTTTACTGGTGTTTCAGAGCAAATTGCTGTTTATCTGTTAGCACAATCCATTGATGACGAGACGAAGAAACTTTGGGAGGCGACCATACGGCGAGATGAACTACCAAATTTTGACTTAACAGTCCAATTTTTAAAAGATCGAGTGTCAATTTTGGAAAGATGTCAGCCAACCGAAGAAATTAAATTCAAGCAGCAGCGCATTTATTCGAACCCGTCCTCGGAAGAACCTTCGATTCAGCGTTTCAACTCAGCGAATTCTCCTGCAGTGCAACAAAGTCAATGTGATTTCTGCAGTAACATCCATCCATCTTACAAGTGTCTGGAATTCAACAGTTCTACATTGAGTCAACGTCTGCTGAAGGTTAAGGAAAGGAACTGCTGTTTTAACTGCCTACGTCGAGGCCATCGAGTAATAGAGTGTCCATCGAAAAGAACGTGCATCAAATGTCAACGGAAACATCACACCTTGCTTCATAGCGACGGAACTGTACCGAAGAGCAATGTTGATAAGAGACAACATTCCCAAACCAGTGTCGCAGTGGAACCGACAACAACCTTTGAAGAGAATGCTGCATGCCAGTCCACAGTAACATCAGCTCTGTCCAATACACGGTCAAACCCAGTCAGCCAAGTGGTGTTATACACTGCTTTAGTCAAAGTTTTAGATCGAGATCAGCAAATACATCAATGCCGTGCCCTGTTGGATTGTGGCTCACAGGTGAGTTTCATTTCGCAATCACTCCAAAATAGTTTAAATCTTAACATAGAAGAAGTGAATGTTCCCATAGCTGGAATCGGTAATGTTAGGTCGCTTGTGAAGCAGAAGTGTTCTGTTCAAATTCGATCACATTGCACTAATTTTGAGTTCAATTTGGATTGTCTTATCACGCCAAAGGTTACCGGCAACATCCCGGCTATTCATTTCACGACTGTGAATTGGAACATACCCACAGGAATTCAATTAGCAGATCCCTACTCAGATCCCTAATCAATCAAATAAGATAGACCTACTTATCGGAATGGATTGGTTCCATGATTTGATGAAACCAGGCTTTCTTAGACTAGCGGACAACCTTCCCAGTCTTCAAGACTCACAACTAGGATGGCTAGTAGGTGGTCGATTTAATAATTACAATCACAACATAATAACACTACACGCTCTTACTGTGAGCTCAGATTCTCTTGGAGAAAATTTACAAAAAGTCCAGGAGATAGGAGTGTCAGAAGATACTTACTCTACCGTTGAAGAAGAAAATTGCAAGCTACATTTTACAAAAGCATATCACCAAGATGAGAAGAGTCGTTCCATTTTTCAATCACCTCTGAAGAACATAAAAGGGAAGAAAAAGCATCCATTACAAGCAAATGTCATCGAAGGTAATTTTTACATAAACGACACCCTATTTGATTCCAATGATACGGAAGAATCGAATATATTTCAAACACAACCAAATGGACTTAATTCCAGCGGAATGAACTTGCAAAAATGGTTACCTTATGACGAGCGCTTCTTACTAACAATCCATCAAGATAAAGATTTCATAGTCAATGTTAGGAACTGTACGATAGCGAAAAACGAAATATGGTGTAATGATTCCCAGTTATTGCGAACAGTAGAGTATAACGTAGAAAGCATCGATGTACCTCCAGATATTGAGGTATTAATTCCCAAACTCAATCATAAATCACCATTTCATTACTCATTGATAAACGAAGAATTTCCGCTTTTCAAAAATGTTGAATTGTATGATCATCTAAAGAAAACTATATCATATTTGTTGCATTCAAGTAACACCAAACAGAATCGGGAACCCAATCGCTATCCTATCGTTTTTAAACATTACCAAGCAACATCATATATCATTAGTGCAATGCAGTATCATGAATTCTTGAAGGAAATTAAGTGTATATTATCTGGTGTGCCTAATCGGAGACAGGATAATTTGTATGGACCTGAGTATACTAAGTTTAGTGCTTGTGGTAGAAGTCAAATGTACGACACTTTCAAGCGACCCATTCACAAATTAGCACTTTTACCTATTTTGGACAATGATCGAAATGATTCCACTTCATTAGAAAAAGCAGCTTTTACCTATTCGCCGGGGGAGTATGTTCAGTCTCACGACTGAAGAAAAGAGAACCCGCAAGAGAAAACATGTCTGTACATGTTCATAAGGAACAAACGCCCCTTTTCTTTGATTCCCCTTCCAGCAGCGCACGTGCATTACATAGCGCAATAACGGCAACAACACAAGAAAGAAAAATGCTGTCCATCGCTATTGCAGCATTACCGCTGAATAAAACTATGCGTTTCAGCCAGTGAGACGCGTTCACATCTATATTTTTTTTTCGGCTCAAGAAGTGTTTTACCTCGAACAGTTTTTTTTACAAGTGTTTCTCTTTTAGTCTAGAATAAGTTAGTATAATTTTAGATTAAGCTAGGGCAATGTAAAAAGTGTATTATAAAAGACAACATTCCGTGTATTGAATTTCACAGTGTTTAAGAGTTTCTATCTAGCAGCTGATTCAACGAGAGTGGTCGTCAGCGTAGATCAGCGAGTGGAAAGTTTCGCAGCACGCAGCTTTTCAGCCAGCTACTTCCCGGCGATTGTGATTGTCGCATGCGTGAGGCATCACCAGCTGTCCAATTAAACCGAGGAAAGGTCACGAGCATCTTTGCCTCCTCCCCAATCATATACAGTCCACCATCGAACCACACACTTCCGTAACGATCATTCTCATCCAAACCGTACACCACATCGGTTCGCATCACAACACATCAACAAACCGGCCATTCCGGCCGGCGTTATATAGTTTCTCGGCAGCTATGGTCACTAGCCGGCGCAATCATCAGCTCGTGTACCCACCATGTACATTTTGTTTATTGGCCCAAAAAATGGACAATCGGACATGATTTAGGGGTGCCTCAAAGCGTTCAAAGTTTTGATTTTTTTTATCCTCGAAAATCTTCCAAGGGAAATTTGGAAAATCGATTTTTTTTCGATGCCCAATGACTTTAAAATGCATAAAACGAGATCTGGTGTTTTTTTTTGGCCGAAAATCGACTTTTTGGAACTGAAAAAATCAAAACTTTGAGCGCTTTGAGGCACCCCTAAATCATATGCGATTGTCCATTTTTTGGGCCAATAAACAAAATGTACATGGTGGGTACACGAGCTGATGATTGCGCCGGCTAGTGACCATTCTATCCTGGATTCCTCCAGTCGAGAAGACGCACCACGCTAGATATGGGGTACATACTAGGGGGCGTTGCTGATTAATGGTTAGCTCTGCACAGATCATTTTTTGGGCCAATAAACAAAATGTACATGGTTAGGACATTACACAGTTGCCATTACACAGTTGCCATGTACATGGTTAGGACATTACACAGTTGCCATGCCGGAGGAATTTTGCTATCGTGTTTTAGTGTAAGTGCGTTCACATTCGCATTTGTATTCGTGCTGCATCGTATCTCTTTTTTCGTCGTGGTTTCTATCTCCATCGCGCGTGTAAAAAAAGACGGGTGGGTAATGTCGGGGACATAACCGGAGTGACGTAGGACTATACAAAGGGGACAGCTTTTGTTAAATATATATTTTTTATATATTGTTTTATTTTCTTCTCCTACTTGAATACCTACCTATCTACCTGAAAAATGGATTAGTTTACTGTTTACTCTTTATGAACATGTTGATGGTTCTGAAAAGAACCTTTGGTGTTGTGTTTTTGTGATCACTCGATATCCCCATCTTGTTCGGTTAAACCTTCCTGTTTAGCTATTGCGTTTGCCACTCGCCACAGCTTTCACAGTTGGAAAATTTCTTCCCATCCAGCTTGTGACATGTTGTTCAGTAAATTACATTTAATGCGACGTGCCAGAGAAACACTCAGTGTCGCATTGGAGGCGATTTTAACCTGTAATTTAACATTTGCGATGACAGTGGTACAGTGTCGACTTTCAATGTGGGTCATAATTTGGACCTCGAACTCTATGTTTACAAAAATGTCGCATTACAGTTCCATCCAATTAGCTAAATGTCGAGCTAAATATAAATTACTGTACTTTCAATCTAGAAGCAATTTAAGAATTGGTGAAAATTGAATAATCGGGAAAGTCCCCAACCATCAATAAGCTCAGCACAACTGCCAAATTCTCATACTCACAATATCCTGGCAAACAAATTATGAAAAAATCAATTTGTGTTTTATTATTATTTTGGATATTGTTTTAGAAAGCATTGAACTGTATTTCCTAAACTTAGTACTCCTGGTTTTGAAAAAAAAAAACATTTCGAACGCCCTCGATGCCGCCTTGTTCTGGATATGCCACCAAAGCAGTTTGTATAAAGAACAAACTTTTTTCTTCTGCTACCTGATGCCGTTTTGCGATTGCGTTTGCCACTCGCCACTCGCTGCAACTGCCTGTTGTCTTGATGTCCACCGAACCGAATGTGTTCTGTTCCGAATGCGGGTTTTCTTATCGAGCAGCTTTGCCAGCTAACTCGATCACTTCGGCGACCGAAACTATATAACGCCGGCTAGGTGGACTGGTATACTGGTACTAACGCGCTCGGCCTAGCTACCCTTGCGGTGCAATTGGCGGATACACCTACGGGAAATTGCAGACCAACACGGTTGAGCGGGATTTTGCCTTTCCCTTCTCTTTTCCTCCATTGTTACGTCCACGATGCCGATGCCGTACAACCACACGGGTTTACGGTTTGAAAGAAAATAAGATATTTTTTTGGAGTCCGCGTGTTTTATACTCTAGCGGTACACACTCACAGGATAAAGACAAATCGGCAGACTCAGCCAGTGGGGCGAGTCCAACGAGACGAACGAATGAGCGTTAAAAGGGAGCGATGGCAAAAAAATACATCCATTACGATTTGTTCGCTCGTTGGATTCACATGCAGGCTAAAAAGGGTCCTTTTCAGGATCACAAAATTATCTTCAATCTAAAGAGTTTATTGTTTTGTTATCACTCGATATCCCCATCTTGTTCGGCTAAACCTTTCTGTTTAGCGATTGCGTTTGCCACTCGCCACAGCTTTCACAGTTGGAAAATTTCTTCCCATCCAGCTTTGTGACATGTTGTACAGTAAATTACATTCAATGCGACGTGCCGAAGCGCCACTCAGTGTCACATTGGAGGCGATTTTAACCTGTAATTGAACATTTGCGATGACAGTGGTACAGTGTCGACTTTCAATGTGGGGTCATAATTTGGATCTCTATGTTTACAAAAATGTCCAACTAAATAAGTCGCATTACATGTCCGTCCAATTAGCTAAATGTCGAACTAATTGTAAATTACTGTACTTTCAATCTGGAAACAATTTAAGAATTGGTGAAAATTGAATAATCAGGAAAGTCCCCAACTATCAATAAGCTCAGAACAACTGCCAAATTCACATACTCATCAGATCCTGGCAAACAAATTATGAAAACATCAATTTGTGTTTTATTATTATTTTGGATAATGTTTTAGAAAGCATTGAACTTTATTTCCTAAACTCTTTTTAGGAAGGTTTAATGGCCCTGAAAAGCGCCTTGTTTTATGGAATGGTTCCAATTTAGAAAACTTAGTACTCGTGGTTTTGAAAAAAACCATTTCGAACGCCCTCGATGCCGCCTTGTTCTGGATTTGCCACCAAAGCAGATTGTAAAAAGAACAAACTTTTATCTTCTGCTACCTGATGCCGTTTTGCGATTGCGTTTGCCACTCGCCACTCGCTGCAACTACCTGTTGTTGTCTTGATGTGTTCTGTTCTGAATGCGGGTTTTCTTATCGTCGCGAGCAGCTTTACCAGCCAACTCGATCACTTCGGCGGCCGAAACTATATAACGCCGGCTAGGTGGACTGGTGCACTGGTACTAACGCGCTCGGCTTAGCTACCCTTGCGGGGAACTTCAGATCAACACGATTCGAGCGGGATTTTGCCTTTCCCTTCACTTTTCCTCCTTTACCATGTCCAGACATGGCTGCTTGGGTTTGTTTGTTGATGTGTTGTGATGCGAACCGATGTGGTGTACGGTTTGGATGAGAATGATCGTTACGGAAGGAAGGAAGGTATTGTATCAAAGAGACTTTAAACTTTTGCAGTTCATTCGTCTCTAGCCTTGAGGAAGGCCCTTTGAAAACTCTACTCTACTCTACTCCAGCGCTACCACCTCCGCCCTCTTGCCTTGAGAAAGGCACTCGATCCCTCGCCGTCCAGCCCGTCCAGCAACGATGTTGTCCAGTCGGTGTCCACACAAAGAATGATCGTTACGGCAGCGGAGCGGGGATTTTTAAGCTGACTGGCTGGCTCGAGAATTACGCATGTGTGAGACTGCGACCAATGTTTCCCTCATTTTTTTTCTTTTTCCTTTCCAATCGTGCTTCATTCTATTTTGCTGCTGCTCTGGTTCCCCGTCTTGGTCGGTACGATTTGAGGAGCACAAAATGGACCAATCATAAATGGACACATAGTGTATTTGGATAATGCTTGATATTTCACATTTATCCCAAGAAAAATGAAATGTTATTCGTTATGATAGATGCGTAGATATATTTCCTATCAATTGATGCAAACACCTTTGCGATCTATTGAGAAATGCCCGAGTTATAAGCGTTCCAAATCTTGCATTTTTTCCTACTTGTTCAGTGCCTAGATTTCCATTTCACCCCCTATATCTTCCGGTTAGACGTAGTCCTACGTCAAAAACCTTTTTAAGTTAAACGGTTTAGATGTGATTAAATATAATAATGTACTGAAAGCTAGAAAATAATTAGGCAAGTAGCAGTTAGCAGTTATCACACCTCTCCTTCATTAGTCTAGGGCAGGACTTCTCAAACTGTTTTGGGCAAGAGACCCCTTTTCCAGTATTAAGTCATAACTTAGACCCCCATAGCCAAACTTTCTTTGAAAATCATATCTTTAGTTTTTTTTATACTGAATAGTTATCAGTTTGAAAACATTGCAGATGGTTAAATGAATTAACTTGACATTATTTTCTCACGGAGGCAATCTAGCGTAGTAATAACATCCGCACCTCTCACGGAGAAGTTCACGAGTTCAATTCATACTCTCGACATTCTTCCAAAAAAATGGAAGTAATGTGACAAACCAGCCAAATGTGTTGAAAGTCATTATAATACAGTAATAAAAATTTTTCTCATCATATCCAACAAAATAAATAGAGATAAAATTTAATAAATATCAAGTGTAATAAATAATTATTAATACAAATTGCTCACAACCTATAAAAACATTCAAATCGCAAGCCATGATTTTGAAAATTCTGTTTTGCGTTGTTTTTATTATGGTCACAAATTTAGCCTTTTTCGACAAAGTATGATGATGGAAAAACGAGAAGATATTTTTCAGCAGTGTCTCACATCGCGAGATACTGTTTTCCAATGTTTTGTTATAACTAGAACATATGACAACCTTGGTTGTGCTCCTGCTTGAGCTCCTCATCTGTGTTGAGGATAATCAATTTTATTGTATGATCTCCTTGGCTCTATCCATGGATGTGATATAGTACTGATTTATTATCCATTGAAGAATTTGAAAATTTTTATGATCTCAAAATATTTTAGTAAAATCCTTGTGCAATGCTTCCATGTGAGTGACATATGATAATATAACATGGTCCTGAAGCTTTTGTGATAATTTTGCGGAAACTGTGAATGTTCTCTCCTGCTTAAATTGTGTTTTGAAAGTTTTGTCAGAAGGGCCGATATTATCGATATTGTTTCAATCATGTTGAAACTGAAACTGCAGCTGAAACACAAATTCTGAAAACCTTGCTATGAGCAAGAGACTTTTGGTGGTCTGCGATTTCCAGCGTGTAGAAGTAACCGAGTAAAGATTTCGTCGTTTTTCTCATATAGCTGAACAAATAATCGAGTGTTCAAAGGATTGCTTCAAAGGTTTTAGATAGCACTCATAACATATAGTAAAGACTGATGCGATCTAGGGCTCAGATTTTTTGCTACTAAATGCTGTCTGTGAATCACGAAGTGAATGGCCACTACCTTACGCAGTTGTAACTTTGAGTGAGCTGTAAAACCACGATGACGACCAACCATTGATAGTGCACCATCAGTCTCAATGTTCTTCCATGGAATAGCTTTTTCGGTAAAAAAAAACCGATCGATTCTCTTCTGGTATCAGTCTTCGTATATGTAGCAAAATTCATTTCTTGGCACATATTTTCATCTTTGATGTATCGAACATACCCTAACAACAGAGCTTCATTGCTGGGTAATGTAGACTGGAGAGAAAATCTGCTGGTCTATACGTTGAATGACATTTTTCCCTCTTCGCGACCCATCTCAAGTTTCCTGATATAATTTTGAAAAAAAAAAATTGTTTCGCCATGCACCAAGCATTTTGTAAATTCTTTCTTCAATCACTTTATTCTAGTTCACTCCATTTAGCTATGTAAATATCTTGTAATCTCTTAAATTAAATTAAAAGTTTTGTACATTATCATTCAAGATCCAACGTATTCCAGAACGCTTATGAACTTGTAACCTAAGGGCAAGCTTGGTATACACTAAAATATCAGCATGTTGGGACATGAATTTTTTGAATTTTTGAATTGAATATGTTTAGAATACAGAGAAATGTTTAACATGCCTGAATAATACGTATGCTCAAACACATTATCTTGCACGAACCTGTTCACGATTTTTTACCTGCCGAATTTTTCATCTTATGCCTTTTGTATTTTATTAATTTTCATCTTGTGCACACTCATCGTCTTGTTGAGTTTTTTAAATATTTTCTTCTAAGATATTAGTCAAAATATACAGAATATTCTGTATTTCAACAGATTTTTGGCCAAATTTGAGATACAGAATCTGTATATACAGAATTACAGAATTTCTGCAAAGATACCGAATTTTATGATAGTTTTTCAAATTCAAATTGAAATGTTAAATTAATTACAGTTCATTTTCTCTGTCTTACTAATAAACTTTGTTTTTTTGTCGTTGAGTCATGAAGATATGTAGAGGAGATGTGTGTAAAACGCGCTTGCCGGGCAATTTCATCCGCCTGATTTTCACGTAAACCAGCAAGAATAGAAATGCAATGGTTATAGGCAATCGTGCTAGTCAATGATAGAATTCTACCATGCAAGTTTTACATTTGTAACATGCTTTGAAAAAAAGAAAAATATTTTTTTCTAATTTAAAGCGATTTTCGATGTAATTTTCTACATCATTTCTGTAAGGTTTTTGTTGCTTGAAACCGATTCAAAGGTGATAACTGTGAGTCATATTTATTGAGTCGAGTTCCCAGTGGATATCTCAGATGACGGAAACGGTAAGAAAGGATTCATTTCCATCCCAATTTGATATTTTCCGCATCAACTTACCATCGGGAAGAACGGCATACCCTCGATCGGGGCAATTTGCTCGCTTTCGGCCGAATAACATTCTCACGAGACAAATAGCTTGTATGTGTGGGATTCCAGATATTTTTTTTCAAATATCTCTGCATGACACGAATAAATTTCTTCAAATGTAATTCTAATGAACAAAAATGAGCAAACCATCACGATATTTCTAAATCATGTTCGAAAAATCACACAAATAATTGTTTTCACATACTTTGAAATGACCTCAGTATGTTTTCACAAAATTAAATGTCTTCAGAACGAAAACATGTCTTCACATCTGGCATCTATATTAAATGCTCGGAGAATGTAGGAAAAAGAAGCGCGGACTGGAGAATTAATGCACGAATACTGGGAGAACACGCTCACCGGAGAAACGGTTTCTTCTCTTAGCTGACATGAAGGGAATAGATTGATGGAATCTCTCATTCATACAAGCTGTTTCTCTGAGCCTTATAGTCTCTGATAGAATCAGCTTATGAGCATATTATACTTCTGCTGGGCTATTTAACACCGCATGATTGAAAAATATAGAATTTGGTGCCTTACAAAAATAAAATTCGTAGCACTTTTGTTATTCAGTATCTAAAATACAGAACGATTACAGATGACTGAGGGTTAACTAAACTACGTTAGTTGTTACCTTAATTTTGAAGAGCATGATCAAGATAAATCCATTCTCGCTTAGGGGGTGCGTATTACACACTTCTCCTATACCTTGATTTATAAAAATGTTGAACCATATGAAATGTCACCTCACTTCTTCATTCCTGCTAAGGATGTTTTTGGGACACTTCTTGATAATTCCACATTCATCTGCGTGTGTTGAGTGAATATTCTCGCTTCACAATGCCAACAAAACAAAGTTCTGAAATCGGTTGGCTTCCCGATGATGGACTCTATTTTGAAAGCAAAGAACTATGTATCGACTCAAGGAGGAGCGTCAAGGATGAAATCGACGGAAAGTTTAGGAAAAGCAAAGTTCAACAAAATCATGTATAAACATCATACAATTTATTATGAGAAAACTTTTTTTATGATTTATTTTGTTGTATTGATACTACATGAACAAACCATAAATAAGAACAATAAATTCAAAATGAAAATAAACGTTCCTTTCGGCTACATTATATGTATCCAAAAAAGAGACGCATTTCGTGTATTGGTAATAAGGGCACAACATTCGACATATGGCTAGCTTGTTCTCACCAGAACGAACATGAATCATGAACCAATCCTCTTCAGTCGCGTCCATAAAACCACGCAAACGATCGGAGTTATTTGAAAAAAATCGATGCATTCTAAAGTCATATCCGAAATAAGAAAAAGAAAATTAATTTTTATATTTTTTTTTGTCAATTGCTTGTGTTTGGGTGTGATTTTTGCCTATCAATCATTCAGAAGTTGCATTGTTTTCGGATTAAAAGTGGCGTCAAGTTGCAGCGCCTTTCATGCTGGATGTGGGGAAGGCATTTTTCAGTAGTATGCGCTCTGTTCTTCGCTTGAAAACTGACTGTAAAAACATGTTCTGCTACGGTTGTTATCACCTTCGCTGCCACCGGATTTGGTTCGGAATTATTGTTGCCGTTCTACGAAAAAATAATTTGTGGATAATTTGTTTCGGAATTATGTTTTTAGGATCCTATATTTCAGTTTGTATCCTTCTGTATCCAATAATTGATAAGTTCGGGATCGGGACAATATAATACAGCAACGCCAAATATGTCAGCATCACATCCACAGACAAAAGGTTAGCCAGAACTTATCAAAATTCAACGAAAATCGAAATCGGCAACACCAATCCCGGCGCAAAAGTCATCATCCAGCACCACCATCGAACAACATCTACGCCAATGACAACACCAAAGATTCTTCATAGAACCACCAAAATTTTCAAAAAGTCAACAAATTAATATTTCGAGTCAGCTTTTCCATTTTTCGGGAACATTACTCACCTGTTTTTTTTTTCAAATAATTTTGTTTTCAATTTCATCCTTGACGTTGAAACTTTTTTTTAACACAAATCGCGTTCAAATGACTAAAAATCATAATTTCAAACATTCTAATGGAACCGTCTGGAACCATTCAGTGCTGCTTAAGCTCAAAACGCATAAAATTACTCTAGGAACGACATACTTACCTCCGACTTCAATTAGTAAATGAAACTGAAATGGGACTTTTTCTTTCAAGACTGACCAAAAAAAGCACCTCGGCTTTAATATTCTTGATTTTTTTTTCATCCGTCATTTTCTTTATTGCAACTAGTAACATTACGATGGTTTTTGTTGTTTCTTGTTTTCATGCACAGTTTCATGATCATTTACAGTACAATTATTGTAATTAATTACCTCTATAATATATAAAGTTTAATTTATATATATATACGCGTTTCACTTTGTTTCGGTTAGCCAAATTAACGCAAGTGCTTTCGCTTTACACGGTTGTAATTCTCCACCTAACGCTTAGCTAAATTTCTCAATAAAAATAAATAGGATGGTTAAATAATTAACTAATGTAGTTTTTATACAGTTTTACAAAGATTGTTTCCAGCTATCGGCTTTCTCCTTCACAAATCTTTGCGATAATTTACATCCGTGGAGTGTTGAGTCGAATGAAACAAATGTCTGTGCCTCCTCCACATATATTTTTTTTACCACTCTCTTTTCCCATGTTCAACATTTGGTCTCGTTTTTTTTTCTCTGATAGTTAAGAAGATGGCAAATGCTAATTTTTGAACTAATGAAATGGCTTTAGTGAGTTCCCCGTGATATGTTCTTAGTTTACAGAAACATTAATTAAACGCAATGGCTATCTAGCAGAACCTAGCAGAAGATTTTGGTGAGGGTAAGAAACAAGATTGACTACGGAAAGAAGGAACGACGAACAAAAAGAAAAACACGTTCAATAAAAGAACGATACGCGATAAAAATAAAATAAAAACGTTCATTCGCGGCGCGCTACTATTTACCCTCTTATCAATTATTATTTAATACATTTTAATATCACATACACTATTTTCTGTTATCTATAAGTCCTTATTTACAACACGTTCGTTTAGATGTTATCAATTAAATTTTGTATTTATACAAACATTTCATTACAATGTACAAAAACAGTTCTTTGTTGGTGTGAACGAAAATCTCCGAGTTTCACTGCGTCCGACCATTTGTTTTATGAACACAATAAAACTTAAATTTGGGCGATAGAATTTAACAACGATCTTCATTCGCGCGGGTTTTTTTGCGGCTTGCTCCTTTCTCGTTCTTATGACTAATTCGTTGCACTTCAGAATTTGGGTTTCTTTTTTATCAAATTTATCAGAAGCAAGAGCGGAGTGGTGAGGGAGGAAGGGAGCGAGATTAGTTTTCGTTTTGTTCGTTCCGTCATTCGGTGGCGCTGTTGAGAACTACGGCAAACAACTTTGAGATTATTTGCGTTTGGGAGCTGCTCCCTTTTGCCGACGGCATTTGGAATTTTTCGCCCAATCATTGAAGACATTGAAAATAGCTAGTTGCGCGAAACCAAAACTCGGAATGAATTCGAGAATAATTGTCGCTCTAGTGATTGCAAATTTGTTATGGCTTCTTTCCCTGTGTGTTTTACGATAAATTTACTATGCGTTTTTTTAAATGAATTTTGGCTCTCTTGATAACGTGTTTTTATCGGCTCTAATGGATTTGAGTATATTTGAGGTGAACAAACTCCTAGCAGCAGGGAAAGAAGAAGTCCTGATTTCTATCGATTGTGTTAGACGAGAATGGGGGGAAACTCATAATCACATTCATTATTATTGTCTGATTGTATTTTCTTGTATTCATCGAATTTCAAAACTACAGCCTTGCGATAGTTAGGTGATAGTGATGACTTACTTGATTTCTAACAGTCATGGTTTGGAAGTGTTGACAACGGACATCAGCTTCTCTGTTGGCGGCGAGGATGGAGTCAGATTCTCTGGTCCAGAGGAGGTGCTTGAGGCAGGAGAAGCGCCCGGTTGGGACGCCATGTGCGGATTGCCACCGGTTGTGAGACTCAGTGGGGCAAAGGGAGGCCCACTACCGGACGCTTTCGATATCAGCGGATTGATACCGACGGGAATCCCATTGTGGGCCAGCGTTGCTCCGAAAGTTCGCTGATACGACTCCAGCAGGGATACCTCGGCGGAACCAGACGTTAGGTGGGGCCCGTACAGGTTACGGTAGAACTCGGGCCTCATATAGGGGTGATGATGCAAGGGGTTCAACCCACGACCGGCCAGCGGTGTAACGATCTTTCCCGGCGACAGATATCCTGCCGTCGGCGACGACGCATCGGAGTCTTTGTTTTCCTTGCTCGCCATATCGGCCAGAGACCATATTCTTGGCTTGCTAGGGTTTGTACTTCCGCTTGGCGTGTGATTTACCTCCGGAGGTGTTCCTATCGAAGATCGTAAATGGGGTGGGAAGTTGGAAGGATGTAGCAAGGGGTGCCCCGGCATTGGCCGGTCATATATATCGGGCGAGTTGGGACCACTGCCATTCCGTGATTCGTTCCAATCACTGTTACCCGGTCGATCCAGCATGTCTAATCTGGAGGGTCGGTCACCGTCCTCGCTCGAACCCGTGCCAGAGTCTTTGGAATCTGGAAGGTAAAAAAAAAACAATATCATGAAAATTTAGTCATTAATCATTCGTCGTTCAACGGAATAATGTTTAATTTAATTAATATACCAGCAAAAGAACGGAACTCACCTAGAATCTCTTTATCATCTTTCAAACTTTTGTTGTCGTCGTCGTCGTCGTCCAGGTTAACATCGTCGTCCTCGACGCGATTCCGGGGCTCCCAGGTCATCTTGTTTTCCTTTTTCAGCCGGCGCCGCGCGTTCGCAAACCACGTGGATACTTGCGTGAGGGTCATTTTCGTGATTATCGCTAGCATGATCTTTTCGCCTTTGGTCGGATATGGGTTCTTTTTGTGCTCGTTTAGCCACGCTTTCAGTGTGCTCGTAGTTTCGCGGGTGGCGTTTTTCCTGCGTGCTCCGTTCAGGTCCATTCCGTAGCTGTTCGTGTGAAAGCAAGAGAGAAAGCCGCGAGAAGAAAGGAGTGAGATGATTAATTTTCAAGCTAGAACCACTAATTGCATGATATTATGCGAGGTGAACACTGTGTGCGGACCGAGAGAGAGAGAGAGAGGGAGAGGCAATCGAAGTTGGGCCCAACAAAAAGTCGGCGGAATGACCGTATGGCGTACGTAAAATTCATATTCTATTTCGTGGTTGAACTGGTTTGCAGGGAGAGAGTAGGAAAAAAAATTCTATAATTTCAAACAGCCGCTGCCAGCCATTTTTGGTCATTTTGTGGCATCTCACCATCACGGGAAACCGTAATATTGTGGTTTTGTTTGTTCGTTCGGACTTTTTGACTTGCTGTCGTTGTAGTTTCAGTTCGGCTATAACCAATCGAAGCGAACGAATTAAAGTTGAAACGGTGTGCGTCACATTCGATTTTTGAACAACAAACAATCCATGTACAATCTTCAAATCTACGCTCGAAGCTTCCGAATTGCTTCCGGCGCTAGGAAGAAATTTCAATCAAGGTAGCATTGAACGAAAGTCTATAATTTGTGCTACCGACTTTCCGAGCATCGCCTGCTGCGTGATTTTCAACCAACAAGGTCCTGACTATGGCGAACTATGGTATGCCACAGTAATGTCACGCCTTGGGCGCCATTCCGTTTCCGTCGTGATACACAACGAATGCAATTACACCACAACCCGAATAACAACAACAACAACCAAAAAAAAACATCATGTTGCCTTCGGGCGCAACAAGCTTGTTTTTGTTCTTACCAAGTTATCGCAAAAGTTTTATCAATTTTTGTCTCCCTTTATTTAGCAACAACAAGGAATGGAGAAAAATCACACGTTTCCATGGTGGCAAAACTGAGGGAAGCGTGTGATTTAAATTGGTTGCCCCTTTTTTGGGGGGAATAGGCGCGAACGAGACGACGGCCGTCAATATTTTGGTGGACCCCGTCACAGAGGAGCAGACGCCATGTTTTATGTTCTTATTTTCTCCGGCTATTATCATTTCGTTTCGAAACCATCGCCCTCTCAGAGGTGTAGAACTTGTGTGTGAAACAGAAGATGAAAAACCACAGACTCGATGTGATTCCCAATTGAATAAACATTAAAGCAATTATCAAGCCAGGCATGAAGAAGTTTGGTGGTCGGTAACCACGAAACTAAGCGTAGAATGTGCGCCCGAGTGCGAAGCCAGATGAATGATGTATGAAAAATCATTAAAAGTGGTTTTCTTTCGATTGGTTTCTCTTTACCAGCCGAAGAAGAGGAGCATGGTGCTCCATTTTGTAGTTCTCTGTTGTGTAGAGGCCTTGGTATGCGAAACAATCGTTCTGATTCACTGATGGTGGCAAGAGTTTGGAGGGCGGCATCACCAGAAACCCAGCACCCATTCGAAAGGAGACGAATGGAAACAACGTAATGGAGATCTCATAAAAAGAGCGCATAAGAGCGCGTTGAATTTACAATTCAAGATATAATTTCCCCTTCCCAGATATCGGTTTTTTCGCACTTGAAACCCAATAATCAAGCGTTTAGTGGGTACTCTTATTAACCAGACGTTGCTGTTGTGCTCTCCGCCGTCTGAATTCGTAAACGTTTGTTTGCCGGCATTTGTCGATGGGAGCGAATCTGTTCTACATGAGCCCCCCGACGAGCGCAGAGCACTTTTTTCCATAAACTTTAATGAGTGGTAATTACAAAACATAATCACTCATCCACACACCAGGGCGCAAAGTGTTCGTGGGGGTGGTCTGCCTGAGAATCCGAGAGCAGGCTGCCAATAAGCAGTTTTTTTTTGTTTGTTGGAAGTTCAAAAAGCATGACGCGAGGTTCCCTTCGAGGACGTCGTAAATGAAGCAAGAAACTGAAACAATTTGAATGCATTACGGCAAAAGAAGGAAGTATGCAATGGATATGTTGGGCCTGTTTGCCTGCAGTGTGTGGAGTCGAGGGCTGAGTAATTTTCTCGACACTTGTATCAATAATCTCGATTGTTTACACCACCATTCTTTTCTCATTGTGTCGAATATTAAACTCACAGTTTCCTACAATAAAATCTTTTCAAAGTAGGACTACGTGTTTCAATTCTGTACTAAGGTGTAAGTGTGAACTTCAAAAAACGCGAGCGTTGAGTTTGAGTTGTAAGGTTTTGAGCGTTGAGACCTCTGCCGGCTAAAAGAAGTACTATTATAATCACTTCATTCGAAAGATAAAAGGTTTACGAATGATGTTTAATGCTTACTGACCCAAAAACATGTTTCAATAACTCAAAAACTGTTTTGAAAAATAAACAAACACAAACACAAAACATTATAAATGTGGGTATCTGTTTGAAATTTTATCGCAGTCTAGAGACGAATGACCTGCAAAGTTTGGAGCCTTTACAAAACAAGCAAGTGAATTCGAATCAAGTCATCCCAGTCGTGTTTGATCAGCGGTTGATGCATATCGTAGGCAAAATTTGCTCCTCGCTCCCTCATGTTTACCCAATACCTAATACCAGAGCAATGTCCTGGAAAAAAGGTAATGAAGATGGTCGAGTTTCGAGCGACATAGCATGCGCTGCCATAACTATTTCGCAAATAGTGACGTCAGTCGTTGTGTTTATCTTTGATTGACCACCGCATCCATGTGAAAATGATATTTTGAGGAAGTAATTTATCAATTAAAAACGTTAATTTTTGTAGAGCTCCCGCTGACTATGAGGCTAATGTGATAGCGTGGAGTGAATATTAGTGAAATCACGTCGAAAAAGACGGATAAAAGTGATATTTCCATGCGGCATTTTCACTCCCCCACGTTCATAGAAACAAACCAAGTTTCATTATTTTACCGTTATGATGTTGATTTTTCGAAGGCTCTCAGTGTCGGTGTGTATGTTGTGAGATAATAATAGCTAATTAATCAAAATTTCACCGAAAATGTTACTGTTTTCGAGAACTAAGCATACGACTGCTCTCTGGACCTTTTTACCACATGAAAAATCGAAATAAGCCACGATATAATTGTCATCTGTTAAAAAGCAACCAGTTGGATGATTTCATGAGAATTTTGGCTCAAATTAACATGCAACCGTGAGTACTCTCAACATTGTTTTGTTTCTTCCATATACATTCCATTATGAATGCAAATTATTACGACACGATATTTTGTATGCCAATACAGATACACTTCGCTTACTGCTCCACCTCTATATGTACCTCATTGATACCAGAGATCAAAATGCTCGCCGATTTGAGAGAAAACACATTCGTTTTCACCGACAGCGAAAAAAAGTTCAGAATACGTGAGGCGATAGAATGTTATACGCTCACTTTGATTCTCGCGAAAAACGCAATGCCGATTGTTATTTTTCGGCGAGTTATGATTAGACGAAAAATTGTTTCCTGACTAAATCGAACTCATTCACGATTCATTAGTCACCCGGCTAGCGATTAGACAGCAGTGATTCTGGACTATTTCCAAGTGATCTTTCTAGATCACTAGAGTTAGTTCAAGTTTTCGTAATTGGCCTTCTTGAAGTCTAGAGGCGAATGAACTGTTATGGTTCAAAGTATTTATAATTCTACACTACCGTTATGGTAGATTCTCAATCAACGTCAAAAAATCGAACGCAATGTTCATTGTTAGCCATTTGTTAGCTCTGTTACCAGCTTTGATTACAAAACCTGTCGGAAAGTTGTGATTCCGCAGTACCACTTGTTCAAACATGGTAATTCATTCTTCGTCAGAGGCGTTTCAATTTGGAATTCACTACCGAATGATTTAACATTAGATTCATCATTTAGGATTTTTAATGGTTTACTAAAAAATTGTCACAATTCAAACATTGCAAATATGTCCAAGGTATATGACACTGATTTTACTATGGGCCTGATTCTCGAATACGCTTCACGGTGGAAACGAAATAAACGGCACGCCACTGAACTATGTTTTACGAGTTAGTGAAGTGTCGAAGATAATAATGAGTTTTCAGACAGAATGAGCACTTTTCAAATAAAAAATCATTAATGAAAATTAACTTCTTCGTATAAAACTGGTATTTAATGTGAGTGGAAAACTTTGTTTTCTTCATGTGATATAATAAGCTCATACAAAAATTTCATCTGAAGATAATTTGATATTATAATGATAAGTTTAGTGGGAAACTAATCTCGTATCCAGATGTCGACACCGTACCGTTGTCATCGCGGATACGTTTCATTCCGTTTCCACCGTGAAGTGTATTCGAGAATCAGGCCCCATATGTAATGCATTTTAACAAATGTAACAAAATAAACAGTAATAAAAATAATATAATCCTGCTACTTTGCTGCGCGGTTCAATGCAAGAGTGCTGTGCCATGGAATACGTGTTTGTTGCTTGATATTTTGCTGATGCGTGTGCAGGTCGGCTTCTCACATGTCACATTGCATCGAGCGAAAAGTATCATTTTACTCTATAATTTCTTCTTCAGTTTCGCTCTAGACAGCGAGCAGCCAACAGCATATTTCGAGACCGAGAATTGTTATGAAAATTTTCAAAATTACTGAAGTACTAAGTAGTATATCTACTAAAGTGTAAGAGATAATCTTAAATTTCGTTTTTCCCTAAAATAATATGGACAGTGATAAACAGGCGATTTGAATGTAATGATTTCATAGCCCTACGTTAAGGATGTGGTCATGTCTTGGACATCACGCATCTATTTTTATAATAACTGCCTTCCGTTGATTGTCAGTTTTACCGAGTTCAATATTATCCCTAGTCTTTATGATCAAGAGTATTCGCACAGCGATTATTTTTTTACGTTTTACGAATTTCGGGTGGAAAAATTGTATATATTTTGAACGTTATATCTCTTCATTTGATGAATGGATTTTGATTCCAAATACGCAAATCAATAGTAGAAATCTTCAGCAATTTTTAGCCTAAGACTAAGTAGTTTTTTTTCGATTTTACTCACCGCTCACATTCTCCCACAATACAACAAGTAACAAGCTCGCATGTAATTCGGTCGTTAGCTTACATGGTATAATTTCTTTCTTCGAAGGGTTCATTGCATTGAGCCAGCGGTATAAATTCCTTTCCTCTGTGGTTTCGACTCTGAGTTTCACTCTCAACAGCGATCAGCCAACATCGTGTGCTGATTCTTCGCTGAGAGTTAATTTAGAAATACTGCGCTCAGTGGAAGGTATTTAGAAAAATCGCGCCGCTAATTGGAAGCTTTCTGAGGAATGAAATATGCGCTTGTTTTTATAGAACAAAGGACTGTGCTATGGAATATGTTTGCTGTTTCTCTCCGCTGATTTGAGAGTTGATTCCGCACATGTCACGTTGTTCCGAGTGAGAGGTATAAATTGTTTTGCTCCTTAGCAACGATTGCGATTTCGTTCACAACTCTCTTTCCGAAGCGATTCCGTGAAGAGAAAAGCCCCTGCTCGCTGGCTGAAGAATCAGTGTTCTTCGCAAATGTAATTTAAAATTATTCTCTTCTGCTTTGCTTCTGTGTGTATCAGTGTAATTCGGCAGCCAGCAATTAGTCAACTGGCGACGTCGAGGGCGTCCAAACGGCCCTTTCCAAGGCTGAAAGTTTAGGTTAAGTTTTCTAAACTGCATAATGCCTCGAAATTTTACGAATAATTTTATAAAAAAAAGGTGGTTTGTAGAAACAGCTGAAGATTGTTGAGTCATTCTTTCATTCATGATTCAGCGCATGAACTGCAAAAAATCACTATAATTCAACACTCTTCCTCTCCCTCTCCCACCATATGTTATAGCTGAGAGTTAATTTGGGATTTTTTTTTATTGATTTTCATATTTTTTGCCGGGAGAGAACGTCTTTTTCCGATCGTTGATCCATGAGAATCCAGAAATCATGATTTAATTTGAGCATTTTCCCGAGTTGAAAGTGACGTCAAGATGCAGCACGTTTTAAGTCTGATGAAAAGAAAGGCAAACATTTTGGAGTGGTGAGAGCTGTGTTCTTCGGTTGAAAACTGAAGGTGATAATTTGTTTCGCTGTGGTTGCTGTCGCCGACTTACCATCACACAACTGATTCGGTTCGGATTTTGGGTTGCCATTCTCCGAATGGGGCTGCATAGTGTAATTTGTGAATTATTTCGTTGAGATTGATGTTTTTGGGAACGTTATTTTGCTGAGAGATACTGAAAAATTTAATTGACAGGTGTAGTCTTACGTATATTCGGTTATGTCACCGACAGAATCCACATATCTTTCTATTCAACAGATGTGATCAGATACCGTTGTTCAAGTGCGATCGGATTTTGATGGGGAAATATTTCGCATTACCCACATTTATCAGCTAGTTTTATTATCACTTGATTCAATATTATTTGAGAGCGCGTAAACCAGAGTTTGAAGAGTTTTTATGGTCTCCATAATGTAAAGGTATAATAACCATGTAATAACCATTCATAATTTTGTTTTCGTCGATTCCGTACCAGGAATTTTGATGACAAAGATGCATTACGCTCTAGTCGGGCAGTTGTCAAAAACGTATATTTGTTTCATTATTATTTTATAACTTAGTTAGTTCCAATAATCAACGCTCTCCTTAAAAGATCAGTGTCGTGCCTCAACATGTTAAACAATGAAAATCACACTGTTTTGTTCAGAATCTAAACATTGTGCAAAAAAAAAATAAAGGCAGTGTCTAAGACATGATCGAATTGTTTAAGTATTACTACAAAATTATGGTCTGCCAGAACAAACATTATAGAAATTTCACCTTCTGTTTTCCAGCGAATGACACAACTCTCACTAGTGGAAAAGTCTTTACAATCGGCTTTAATTGATCGAAAAAAGTCTCACTCTTAAATTCTCACATGCTTCTTCCCAACGGAAAACAACATAAAAATCAGTTCACATTTATCAATATGGATAGAATGCATCGAAATTTTGCAAATAACTCTTTTGTAGAATGTTTTGGTGGCCGTGAAAACAACCGATTGGTTTGCGAAGCTTTGTAGAAGCTACTAAAGATGGCAATTTAAAGATAATAAATTCTTCTTCTCGCAAGAACAATACACAAGTTGACCATATGTGAAAAATGTGTGTCCTTATTGGTAATGCATGCGATGTATCTATTCTTCTGGACACGCACACGTGGCTGCAGTGTGTGTGTCTAGAAAAAGGTGGTTCTATATTTATACCAGAACCACCATTGATAACGCATGAAACATACAGTTACATGTGATTCAATCACACACATACACCCTTCACCTTACGGTATGAACACCGTAGCGAAGCGTATTTTCGTCTTGTCCCCACCTCGGATTTGAGAACAAAAATTAAAAAAAAAACATCAGAATTGCAATGCGATTTGACATCTTTCATTCACAACTCCCCCTCCCAAGCTCATTGGCTGAAGAAAGAATATTTTTCGCAAATGAAATTTATAATAATTCTGTTCTATGTTGCCTCTATGCGTCAGTACATGCTCTGCACAATATCTATTTTGTGCATATTCTTAGTAAGCATTTTGGAGCAAAATAAACGGCGCATCCGTTCAACATGGTAGCAAAATAGATACTGAGGTTGATTAGAGCGATTTGAAAATTCATATAGTGACTTCTCTTTCGCATTTCCCTTGGATAGAATAATACGCACGGTGGACAGCTATGACTGTTTTCGCATGATATTGATGTACTCAAATTGTACTTCGCTACTTTAGTCGCTCCTTTTGGTAGAATTCAGCGCGTTTAGATACGTACGACGGCTCGACATAGTTTTCCATTTTTTTCCGTTTGTGTTCTCTTGCAAAATTAAACTGGGTGAAGAAACAGCCTCAAAAGACGATAGTAATGACACAAAAAATTATCATACCTTGGTTCGATTTTACAAATTTCACTTTTCCCCCCTGTTTTTTCCAATTCTAATTCTAGTGGAGACGAACTCAACTAAATAAGGATAGCTGAAATCAGCATCCGTTCCAAACCATTGTTTCATATATAAGATTCACACATTTGGACGGCATCTATCTAAAAGGCCACCTGCCGTACATTCGATCCAGTCTCGAAACAAAACCATCATCATCGCCTGCACGCGGAATAGTTCGTAATGGTTACTATTTTGTTTGAAAATGATGTCCCGATACCATCTCTTTGGGGTGATCGAGTGATCGGATCAACACCTTTCAATTTTTCATGAACCTGTCAACCGACACCTCCGATAAGGGCGTGAAATGAAGACAGGGCTACGAGCTACGAGTCGAATATCCCAAGTCGACCATCGAAGATGTTTCCAGTTCGCCGTGTCTTAGCAATGTTAGTGTTGATAAATCATGCAATGTTCGCTCCGAAGAGGACGGATCTAATGATCCCTGCCCCCTGTCACTATATCGTTGGTCGGAAGCGTACAACACTCTTCGCCCGGTCCGGTCTGGGTTGTTGTGATGCGGAAAGGTAAATAAATCAATCTTCCGCGTATTGCCTTTATTCCGGGTCACAAACGTAAATTTATCGCTTTTTGATCTCGCCATGCTTGGCTCGGCGAGTTGCGTCGGCTGGCTGACAGAGAGAGAAAAAAGTGTTTGATAAAGGCATTATACATTTCTCACCTGCATTTCAGACCTCCGAACTAATTAATACTTGACGTGTCATTTGGAATACAACAAGCAAGGGTTGATGTTGCCGTAACAATTAAACTCAACATGGAGGCGAAGAAATTATGCAAACATTTTCCCATTTTTTTAAGCGGCATGCAGATTACCTCTAATATAATTAGCCCTTTAATTTGCAAATCGTGTTTGTACGAAATATGAACCGATTTGTTTTTTTTTACTCTCTCCTCTCGTATGACATTGAACAGTTGCACTTATCCATCAGCGTCACAACCGCCGCTGAATTGCTTTCCATTATCATGAATGTTTAAACACTTCTCTCTCGACGGTAATCCTTTTCCATCGTCATTACCATCACTGCAATTCGTTCCCCCAGTATATTGTTCATGTTTCCAGCGTGTAACAGTGGTTCGGACAGAAAAAAATTGTCCATTTTTCCATCACATTACAGCAGTCAAGTCATATTATAGGGCAATTACAAAATCGGTGGAAACGTTTTCCCGGATACCTCAGTCGTCAGAGCTGTGTAGCCTATGATATGGTGGAAATTGGAAAGTGCTTTCATTTTTTTTTCGCTGAAGTAATGTCGTTACTGTGTTTGATGAATAATTTAAATCCTGCTCTTTGGTTGATGTTGAAACGCAATGGCTCCTGTAGACCAAACCGGTGTGAATGACATAGACCCCATCCATTCTGTCTAAATTAATTTCTTTTCTCTTCCCCCGCTCAATAGTTTCCATCCCTAGAAGCTCAATTCTTTTCCATCAAAAGTCAATCAAAATGGAGAAAATTTGTCGTCGTGTTTGAAATTTACTGTTCAATTTCAATCAGCCATCATTTATCACTGTTTAGATGCTCTGCCGCTCTCTGTTTGGCCGCAACACGAAGCGAACTCATCGGATTGCCTTGATCCGGTTGTAGCAGACCGAGTGCCGATAGCAGATTTCCGATTGAGCGATTGATGCGAACGAATAAAGTTCTGAATATTTGCTAATCTGGCGGACTATGACTCGAAGTTGACACGAGCAAATGTGCCAGAGGTTTTCGCGTATTCGTACGAAGCGCGGCGTTCATGTTGTAGGATGATGTCCTTCCGGGAAGTTGACAAACGACACACAAACAGGCCCAAGTGTGCCCCCAAACGAAGCCGATTCGCGAAAAATCTCCCACAGTCGATGCCTGTCGAGGCTGCCCTCATCTGTCGGTCTGTCGATGACGGCGGGATACGGATTGAGAAAATCAAATTCAGATAAATCATGAAGATGATATCGGTTCGAAGGATTATTTATCATTCATGTGTTTCGATATTTATTTATGCACTACTCAATTGAAAGCACGCGCTTCGACCAATTTTTGTACTGACAGTTGGCCACCGGTGTGGTTTCATTGATATCACGCGAAGATTCGCTGTCCATCATCAATCAACAAATGATGCCGCCGCGCTCGGAGGAACAAGTTTGGATCGTTGCGTCGCTGTTGATGATCCTTCATCGGGCGCAATTTACAACGAAATAAATTCCAGCCAACTGCCAACCTTGTGCAAACTGCTAATTGTGTGCGGCCTTTTGTACGACTCCTTGTTCGCGCGATAGCAATTTGCAACAATTGACATAAAACTCGTTCAGAGCTGCACTAAGGAATACGCTCACCTTGGAGTATCAAAACCAATAACACGCGTCGTAAAATTAGCGTGTTCATTATTCCTCCCCAGTAAAATAAATAGCTGACAGCGTGAAGAGAACTATTAATTTGTAATGTTTATTAGCAAATATGTATTAATTTACCGAAACCTACATATTTGTCAAAGTACAACACTTGGGCAGTGCGCTGGAAACAAGCCAGTTGATGGCGCTCGTCTGCAACCCACGCATCTGCGCATACTGCTTTCCTACACTTTTATCCGGTACTACCCGGTAGAGGGTCACGTTCCGTCGATTAAAGCCATAGACAGCCAAGAGACTCTCGCAAAAATAAGACCAAATGAAACCGGTCGTGAACGGAACGTGTAAATTGAACTAAACTACACGGTGACTAATGCAAATTGGCTCACTCTCAGACCTAGTCGCCTAGCCATGGAACCAAGTTGCCTCATCATATTCTCGGTATGGCTTGCACTGTCTACTTCTGATTTGCGAAGGAAATTGTCGCAGTATATGGTAAAACAAAACTTCAAATTTACGAGATACTCCACGGTTCCGAAAGAACCGGGAACCTGTTTTTCTACTAGTTCCATTATGCTAAGACGCCATCAGTCATAAAACAGCGCACAAACACACAAGCATAAATGGATGTGTAGCCCAAACTATGTCGCTTTACACACCAGGTTAGGAACACGTTTTCTAAAGAGGGAATTAAACGCAAAACAATACCTAATAACAAGCAAGTAATTTAGTGGCCATGATGATCAAATTATCATACTTTTATCTTTGAGTTTTATGTTCCCGCGAGACCCGACACTGAATTTCTGTACTTTACTTTTCCTGGCCGGAGCGCCCTCTGTCGGTGCTGCGCTCATTTACATAACCAATAAAAAAAAGTCAAAGGGAGTTATGTGCCATGGCAGCAGTGAAAGGGAGTTGAATACGAGAAAGGTGGCCCATGTTTCCAACAAACAAAAAAACGCAAGAACGGCGTTTGGTTGTCTTCGGGGGCGGCACGTAGGACTCTAATCCCCCCTAATTACTCGTCGAAAGCAGGATGCGTGTGATTCAATCTGATTTCTAGGAAAGTCACGCGTGCACAGGCAAATTATTATTCTTGAATTTATTCCCGGTAATGCATTCGGATCGAATGCAACTCGTTGACCGGAATGTCCGACCTCGGCCAGACGCCCACTTTGGACATGTTCACCACGATAAGAATGATCGGCCCGCAGCCAACCAACGCGTATTGTCTCGTTTGAAGCACCGAAAACATTTTAACTAATTATTAACGCAAGTCAACACTGCTGCTAAACAGACTGTTGTGTTGATTCACTTGAACAAAACCACATTCCACCGGAATGGGACGAGGGAGGGTGGGGTAAACGGACAGGAAACAGCTTTGTTTCATCGACCAACCCAAATACGACTTGTCAACGTAATGTCTTACTAATAATTCAATTGATTAACAATTAGCCGAATGTGGTAATCGGACACTAGATTGCGCTGCTGCTGCTGAGGAAGCGCAATAAAATCGAACAAAAACACATTCGGTCACGCATCGCGTTCTGCAAAAGCAGCAGCAGCATGTCTGAAACAAGCTAAAAATAAGCGCATAAATTGAGTGTGAATATTAATGAAGTCGCCGGACAAAGCATAAGTCAAGTAAGGGAGCGGAATTGAACGCCTTAAAAGAATCACAGAACAGAAGAGCAGACCGAGTGTGCAACACTCTTTAACGTTTGTCATTATCACTGTTGTATTGTTAGGTACAGGAATATGATCGGTCTCGATCAAGCAATGAATGGGTAGATGAATCAAACCATTATCACGACAACTGGTTAATATGGTTAGGCCGAATTTTCGCATGAAGTTTCTTTTTTACAATGTTCATTATTTTCGATTTGTTGTCTTCGCATGGAATTGGATTCAAATTCTCCCGATTACTGGACAACTTCGCGGATCGACTCGATGGTGTGGACAGAACTTCTGAACCTTCTTGACATTGATGCAGCCGTGTCTGTCTCGACATAATATATCAACTAATCCAAGATACTGTTGAGAAACGTATGTCTTCTCTTTTAATATAGCCATGGTGGAATTCGTCTGCATAAAACAGACGTTATTTCCGTCTAAAAACAGCTACAAAATATCACCTGAATAGTTGACCGAACCCGAGTATGATGGTTTACATGGATTTCGCTTTCGACAATACATTAACAACTTGCAGAGTAGATTCTGGGAAAATCCATGATCATTCTGGCATTTCGTAAACTGATAATGCGGCGCTTTCCAATAGTTATGCTTGACTACGGCACACTTTACGTGTTGCTTAGCTCCAAGAATGAGATATGTCACTATTGCAATGCGCTGGAGTTTCTTTAAAATACACCAAGATTGTGTTGTGCAGGTGCAAAGCCAAATTATCATTGACTCAACAACCAGACTCTTTGGAGATTTTGTTTTACTGCCACTTATCAAAATTAAAACATTTCTTGACGAATGCCCAACGCACGAGAGAAAATTACGGGTGGGTAATCTCGGAGGCTCCCGTTGCCGAGTGGTAAGCGTCAAACCTAACATGCCGGGGGTTCAGGTTCGATTGCCGTTCTAGTCGGGGGGGTTTTTCGTCAAAGAAATTTCTTCCTACTTGCACTGTGATTACACGTATTCTAGAGCTTGCCACTCAGAATGCACCCGAAGCGTGTTATTTGGCATAGAAATCTCAGCTAAATACTAATAAAAAATGACGCAAATAATACCAAGTTGAGACGGCGAAGTTCCTCTAGGAACGTTAGTGCCATTAAAGAAGAAGAAGAATCTCGGAGGCATAACCTCAGAGACGTAGAACTACATAGTTCATTATGTTGCTTCTTATTCATATTTCAGTGGAGATTGCCTGACCAAATTGTTCTGGAATAAAAACGGAACACATAAGCCAAACAGGAAAAAAATTACCATATATTCTTGAAAATTTTTATTGAGAATTTCATACTGAGAATAAGATTAAACAATATAATATGCTTAGGGGTGCCTTCTCTGCTTTCTTAAACGACTTTGGGATAGAGATTATGATTTTTGGAAATTTCTTTAAAAAATTTGTCACATTCCAGATCAGAACTCTGTTTAAAAATAATCATAGATTTCATGTTCACTCGAAAAAAATTATTGAATTATTGTATTTTAAATCATATATTTGAAACAAGTTTCTTTTTATTTCTGTCCAAAGATATAAGATAATAAAAAAATGGTCAAAACAACAATATATATTTAACACTGTTTGCTCAACATATTTGCACATATAATGTAAGTAAATTAAATGGCCATTCAGGCAGCGAAGTAATAAGAAGTGCAAATTAACTCTTTATAAGGCCGTGGTAACTATATTACCACCAATACATTTTTTTTGCCACACTTGGAATATTATTTCAATATTTTGCTTAACCAAAGACTTCTGAAGGTATTTGGCAATGCTCAATTTTTTGAAGGCTGCTTAAAATGAGCGATATTCATTTGAGAGTTATTTTTATGTAGAAAACCCGCTAATTTTTTATCTAAGATGAATATGTGTTCTTCCTCATGAAAGGATTATGTTCTCTTAAGTTTGAGTCGATATCTTGCCTACTTTCCACGGCCTTATAAAGGGTTAACTCTCAGCCTCAGCATTAATATGCACTGTTGATTGCTCGCTCTCTAGAGCGACACTGAAACACTAAACTTGTTGAGTACCTAAGCAGTTTTTCAGTTTCTTACTCAATTCTCAAAGAAATAATACACAAATAAATTATGCAGCACCTTCCGCAGAACGGCAACAGAAAATTCGAACCGAATCGGTTGTGTGCATAATTCGCAAAAATCAATCGTAAAAGTCACCATTAGGCCCGGACACATACCTAAATTTACTGAGAGAGTCCCGGCAAAAAACGGCATATGGAGATGGATGCGATTTTTACACTTATGCGATGAAACACTGAAATAGCAGTTAAACTGATGCACGGTGAATACCGATGCAGGCCGCGAGTCCATGATTGCACATGAAGCGTCCATGAGCGCATATCAAACAGAGAAATTCGTACACACAAACTTCCAAATTACACCCACGCACATAATTGGAAAATCAAAATCTACAGTGGCTACGAGACGGTTTGGATATTTTGAAGTTTTCTCTTGCAAGCTCAGTACTGTACAGTTTTCTTTGTACATATTGTGAGATTGCATTCTGAAGCTGACAACTTTGTATGTCCATTCAGTACGTTAGCAAACCATAAACTGAACAGCTGCAATTGCAGCAACGGGGGAATATTTACTGAGTCGCTTTTTTGTCTGTTTTTTCCTGATGGCAGCTAAGGTTATTTTTGCAATGGTATATTCAATTTGTGCTCCGGTGCTACTTTACTTGCTGCTTTTAGACAACAAAACTTTGGGAACACAAATTGAACCAATCAAAACATGAGATTTAGCGCGTTCAGATAAACCTTGTCATTTTACAATTACTACATCATTTGCTGGAAAAATATATGATTTTCTTCATTCTGATGGAGTTTTTCATTATTTTATACATGTTCAGTGTTTCAAAAATTATCAAAATTGTTCCAAATATCTTCAAACTACATGGAACTTCTAGATCTACTGTCATCCCGTCATTGTTTTTCTATCAAAATGGACTCTCTGGGACTTAGTAGTTTTCCGGAATACGAGGCAAAACGTATGGTTCATTGTACCAATAAAAATGGACATCCCGATTTTTTCAGACGGGGCTTCCTGCGAAATGTTGATTTGCACGATAGAATACCCTATGCAAAGATATAGCTCAATGGGACTTCATTAACTAGTTCCGCAAACGTCAACATTTGAGTTTCTTGAAACCCGTAAAATCACTCAAGGGAGTTATGAAATCGTGGTTTAAAAAAATTGTTTTTATGCCAAATGTCTTAAAATTCCATGAAATGTCGAAATTTATTGTGATCTCGATTTTGTTTTGTTTTTGAACATGCCTATTTTATCGGTTTCAAAAAAAAATTATAACTTTGATGGCTGTACGACACTAGTAAATTAAGTCCGGTTGAGCTGAAATTTGTCATAGAGTAGTCAACATTTTTAAGGAAGTCCCGTTTGAAAACATAAGATGGTCATCATTTTTTTGGCACTCTAACAATTACAATAGTCGAAACAATTTTAAGAGAATTCTCAAGAAATCTAATTTTGTTTGAGTCATTCATCGACCCCGAATCTAGCTTAAAGGGTGTCCCACATCAAATTGCATCACGGAAAAATGCTGTAGAAAATTACCCATTGGGTATTGTCTATTAAAAATTTGGGTAGAACTAGCTTAGAGTGTATTGTTTACACTGTATCTTTGTCGCTGTCAGTTTTTCGAAAATTTGAAAAAATTGCGTCACTCGAAAAGCAACGTCGCGATTTGATTTTGTGCAAGCACCTGGAAAATCCTCAACTCTCTCATCGGACATCGGAAAACAACACGGAATCGTGCAGTAGATGGTGAGTCGTGTGACTAAACGTTACTACGAAACCCTGAGCATCGAACGGAATGAGAAATGCGGTCAGAATGGATGTTCTATTAGTGCTCAGCATCACAAGCGTATCGCGTGAAAGCGTGAAAGCGTTTAAGCGGAATCTCAAAGCTTTGGTCAGGGATGGGGCCAAAAGGATGAATCTGTCCAAGTCTTCCGTTCAGAGAGTAAAGGACCGGGAGGGGCTGCAGAAGGCTCCAAATCGTGACGAACGGCAAAATACGGTGGAAAAGTCACGGGCTCAGATGCTGAAGAAGCCTCATTGTCTCATCATGGACAACACGAGGGTCCTACGATCTTTTGGCCGGATTTCGCTTCGTGCCATTGTTTAAAGGATGTCCTGGAATGGTACGAAGCCAACGGGGTCACTTTCGTACCCAAGGACATGAACCAAAAGCTTACAACTAATAGGTTCATGTCTTATTATTTGAAAGTTAGAAAAGAATCAGTAAACTAGGTAATTTTCTACAGCGTTTTTTTTCTGTGATGCAATTTGATGTGGGACACCCTTTAGTATAGGCAAGAACGACTGCGATAAGTTTTTTTTTACAGAAACTGTTTGAATCGTGATTCTCTGCTATAGATGTTGAACAAATGGTCGTCGCAGAGACGATCGTAATGACAATCGTTCACCGCCTGAGGCCGTGTGAGTGAGTGAACGCTTACTACACCGTTCGAAACGTTCGATTTGTCACTCTGAAATATTGAACCGTAAGAAACCGTGGAGTCACGCGCGCTCATCAATGACAGTGTTCGGAGAATTTTGGTGTCCAATGTGTGTCGCGAGCAGAGAACAAACAGTTCCGATCAAGATCCTCCGTAGGACAATAAAGAACGTCATTTTGTTGGTATCAAACCGATTGTGTGTGTGTGTGTGTGTGTGTGTTGCTGTTGGATTGAAGAAATGCGCGACATTACCTGGAAATGACAATGGATTGAATATTTAATGGAATATTAAATCCATCAATAATTCATCAGCTACCGAAAGCGAAACAGGCAGCGGTCAGTGGAGTTGCGTTCGACTTTGGCCGCCACGAACCACCAACAACCGAAAGCGTATGAATGTCTAAACTAAATAATACATTAGCCGTATAATTAAGACACTTTTGATATGAATATACACCCGTTGTTGCCGTGAATGAATGTCAAAGCCAGTGTGAAAAAATACATGCATTTGCGTTGTTAAACGATTTTTGAACAAGCGGGCGAAACAAAACGATGAGCAATGTACAGAGCGAGAGGGAAAAAAACTTACATTTCCTGCCATTAGAATATATGTACACACCAAGGCGACACAAATCGCAAGGAATATCGCAATTGTTTTGTTTCAAAACTAAACACAGCACACAATTGCAGAACCGCCAGCGGTGAATTAACATAAAGCGAAGTCCAACAAAGTATGCCGTGTATTTCGGGCTAAAAGTGTGTCGCGATATATCGCGCGGCATATCAGTAAATCACTCATCGCCTACTTTACGGCAGACGCGCTTCAAAGGGTAACCATGTTGATCATCGTCATCATGTTTGTTGTCGTAGTAAACGGGGTGATATATGTATTTTGAACTCATGGTCTACTGTGACGCGCGCGAGAGTTCGGCTTCTTTTCCGATTGAGAAATCAATCATTACGATTATCAATTCGATGGAAATGCTTCGGTTCGTTGAACGCTACTGCGACGCAATCAGGTTGGTGTGAATTGATCAAAGAATTCGGTGGCGGAACCCGTTTGACGTGTGCTTAGGAACATTCGAACGATTAGAGACCGAACGAACAAACCATTTTGGCAGAATACTTTCCGGAGAAAATACTTTACACTAGCCATAAATTTGTCATCAACTTGTTTCACAGAGAGAGCGAGCAAAAAAAAACAACACGGCAAAGATCACAAGCTCGCGGGGATGTCAAAACGTTTTCCATCGTCTTGTGATCATCAGCTGACACACATTTGCAGAAGTGGGGTGGAATCAACATACAATTTTTCGTTCCTTCCGTTCCGCGAGTTGCTCGAAACTCATTAAAATATGTAACCTGCGGGCGTTTGACATTTCACCTGACAAGTGAAACATCTTCATAAATTTGTCGTAATTGCATAATCAGAAATCGCCTCTCTGGTCTCGTGTTCATACCGACTAATGAGACGATGCGGCGGGATGAAACTAATTAATCACGGGTACATGAATTTGCGCAAGGAGGAAACATGTGTTTCTCGGAGAATTTTTCCAGTGTTCAACCTGCGGAGATAGAACGGGAGCGCTTCGCGGAACAGACACAAAACAGGATATTGATAAATTTAATTAAAAACTTACGAGTTGAAGGGGTAACCGAAGGCCGCATCGTACGGGTGATAGACGGAGGGGTAAGGCCATGGTGCACCACCGGCTGCGAGATTTTCCTTCAGGTCAATTCCGGCGGCCTGCAATGGGAATAAAATTTGAACTTGTTAGAACAAAAAGTGCTACCCGCGAATGAGATCGAAAACAATGCTCAGTAACCTATTGTGAATCTCAATCCTCCTGGACTGTTTTGGAGTGGAGTAAATTATTCGTTTAACCTGAGAAGAATTGTAGAATTGTAGTAGGAAGCTGCATATTTTTCGGCTGTCGCAGCTGTTCCTAATTGTTGTCATTATCAGGCAAGCTGCTGTGGAAATAACACCAAACCATTTATTTTCCCTCCCTTTCTTAAAAATATGTACATTTCTGCTTCTTGGGCTGATAAAGCAACGAAAGGTCATACTTCCATGTCAAATATGATTGGTGTTCTCGCCATCGAGAATAAGTTGACGATTGTCAGTCTCTCGTTATATATACGATGAGCTTACGAAGCGCGAAATGAGACGATGAGTAAGAGCGTGGCAACGAGAAACGTTTACATTGAATCTGACACGTAATTAATTTCATTTAAACAAATTATTAACAAGCGCACTGATTCTGGTGGAGCCGGGTTAACGCTACTATCAGAACCATTTACGCGTGATAGCAACAAACAAGCCAACCGGAGATTGGCTTGTTTGTTGGTTTTGATGAAATGCGAAAAATAGTGCTCCCTATGGAGAGTTGAAGTTGTGAGCGTTTCTGATTTAAATCATAGTTATACTCTTCAGAGTGAAATCAGTTTTGCCCGGATTTGTTTCAAATCTACTCTTGTTATTGCACAAAAAAGCACATGTCGAAACTTCGAACATCGAATTATCAGAGGTGATAGCCCGAATGTGTTTCATTAGTCTAGTAATTACAAACACTCAGTGGTCCGTGGCTAAGCGAGTGTTGTGTTTTGCACGAAAACAAAACATACAATAATTAGAGTGTTTCAGCTAATCTGTAACACGAGCTGAGCAGGAGGCCATGTACGGGCTCAAGGTTTATCGATGTAGAGCAATCGCGTTTCGAGGCTGGGGCTTGATACTACCTCTACGAGCTGATCATTTTGGACAACAACAATCGCGACTGGCGACTTCCACACCGTTCCGTGGCAAAATGAGCATAATCAGCAATATTTGCTGTCGCTCGGCTTGCCAAGAGGTGTTTATTGACAAATTGCATTCGCTTTTACGTTTTCCTCGCATGCTTATCATACAAAAGTGAAAAGTGTGTGTGTGGCGGCGGTGGTGGTGTATTTTTGCACAACCAAGTGCCTTTAAAAACTCACAATTTCTACACATGGTGTGGTTATAAAAAAGAAGCTCCATTCATAAAATGAAAATAACAACAGAAACGAATAAGTTGCCAAACATAAAAACCGAACTGCACATTCAGTACGTGACTTTTCATTCAAAATAGGCTGATCCTGGAATACACACCGAGGGTCCGAATGAACCGTTGGAACCACTCAGTAAAGCACATTATTGGCGCATGTGTGTTGCTTGAATCAAATATTTCGCTGTGTTCGGATCCACTGTTGTGGGCACTTACGCCTATAATTCAATCACAATCACCATCCTCTGCTTGGATAGTTTATGTTTACACCGATTTAAGCCGTGTTCGACAGCCTTTATGATGTTAACGGATTTGCACGCTGTTCGGTAAACAACACAACACAATCGCATGCACTATCAGAGCTCACCGATCGAGTGCAGCACTGCTGCAGTTGATACTCTGCCCCATCGCATCGAAATCAAAGCCAAGCTTAGCTTCTGTGCTAGCACTGGTTCAAGAGATGCGGACCTCACACGCGATTGTTTAGCAAATTAGCAAATGATTTAGATTGATGTGTTGATTTTTCCGACTCCTGATGCGTTGAAAAAGTTGCAAAACAGTTTAGCCCCGAGCTCTGCAACAGCGATTAAGGATGATAGCGCTAATGTTTCGTTTGACATTCGCCTTCGCCCTTAATCATTTCTCTAAACAATGCACCTCGTTTTCAAATAAAGTTGTAAAACGTTCACTCCAACCATAAACAGGTTGTAAAATGAGTTGTAATAATCTTTTTCGAGCAAATAAAAAAGAGGAAGCTCGTGCTTTCTAAAATTTTCACTTACATTTAATAAATTATGCATGGGCGCACTCCACTTTTTTTTTGTTCCTGCGTTCTCCCACTAGCTGCAGTGTGTGTTGTGGCAATCCTTTCTCGCTAACTGCCGCCAAGAAGGTAGTTAAGATAAATTATACGCGCATAAAAAATTCCTTTATTGCCAACATAATTTCATCTTTCCGTCTCTTTCTCTTAAGCTAGAATTCTAAAGCAACGACGCTAGAGAGACCCGCGATCACTCAACTTATTAGAAGTGTTTCAGCCGTAGTCAATAATCGTTTTCCGTGGAAAAGAGTTTGGCCAAACGAAACGGATGCGGAAAAGTCCAGAAATTTAAGCATTCGTCCCTCGGGAAAGCAAAAGAAGATCGAAGCGTGAAGCCTTTGATAGGCACACGAAAAGGGCCCTCTTTCCCGGTGATGGCTATCACGATGGGCTAGAGTAACGCTAATTCCTCTCAGCTGTGGAATCGGGTTGTTCTTGGAGGAAACACATCACCAACCCCAGCAAACGAAGGTAAGCAGCAACGGAGAAGCAGGTGTATTGCGCTGAAAGCTTTTAGCGTTATTTACATACCTACATGGATGGGAAGGATGGCGATAAACCTACAACTTTTTGGGGTTCCGAAATTAAATGCAGTCGTTGTTGACAAATTGACTAAATGCAGCAGCAGCAGTGTACAGGTGTGACGCAGTCATGGGTGCTCGAATGAACACAGGGTGCTCTTGAATCCCTTTGTTTAATCGTCATTGTCCAACGACAATAAAAATGACAGGAATATCTACTGAATTAATAATTGGAACTGAGAAATATGACATTTATGATGAATAGTTTGAACCGATGTTTTTACACTCGATTTTGGAAAAATATGAGTCAGCTCGTGGTTAATGTGTCTTCTAGACACGTGAATAGTGTTATTGATGTCGGCTCATTGTCGTTATTTCCGTCAGTTTATTTTCGCTACGTTGAGGGTCATGGGATTAACATATGCTTCGTGAGTGTGGTGGCCTAAAACAACACAAATTTCAATTCAGGAAAAAAAACATGATGAACTACAACATCTGGAATCCTTATCAATACCTGGAGCAATGATCAGCGTACCCCCAGAGCTACATTTGTACATGTTCAACTCGCAAAACATTTTCAAGATGTTGATTTGAAGAGACGTGTACAAATCCTAAAAGATTTTCAACTGAACATTATGGGAATCATGTATAAAGACCGGGTGAAAACAATGACTAACTGTTCTGTCGAAGATTGATAAATCTACATGAACTGGGATAACTGGGACCAGGTATTGACAAGCCAATCCCAATGGGACAGTGGCCTCCGGTTTTCAAGCAAAAAAAACATGCTATTCTAACCTATACAAACTTTTGCTTGGGTAGAGAATACTGGTATGCCAACATCCGTATTTTTTCAGATAGCCAAGCAGCATCAAATACATCCAAAGCATACACATGTTAGTCAAAGCTGGTTTAAGAATGTAGTCTATCCTTAAAACACTAAAAAAAACTATTGAAACTGACATATGATAAATGTCATTTCAATAGCTGAATTTTGAAGCAGAGAACATTCGGAACATTTACTGTCCAGTGTATTGATTCTGCGAAGTCTGCGGATTCTTGGAAAACGGGATATGTCCTGATGAACCTTCATCTAGGAAGTCACATAGGAAGTCATACCTTCTTGGGGGAGATGCAATGTCCTAGTAAAACTATGACTTATTATCTGATTGATGGAACGAACTGACCGTGCATACTAAAATATATGAAACTATTGGTCGTAGTGGTTCAAGGCTCCTATAGAAAAAGGAGAGGTCGATTGCCGGTACCATGGAGGCGACTCCAAATGGATCTCCAATTAAAGTTATCAATATATTATTTTGCTTGTTTTCCCAAGGATGTGATCAATGGTTTTTCGCCCGGAAAATCGACGCTGACTCTGATTAAATCCCAGAACAGGGATGTGAGGTGATGCAAACACTCCACTACCACCGACAATGTTTACTGAGCATGATAAAAAATAGTTGACATTCATTAACTTGTTTGCACAGTCAGAGTCACTCGTGATAACGATGGTTTTAATCTACAACCAGTTATGTTATGGCGTACGGTACGTAATTAATGCGTAATCTGTGTTATATAAGTGGCTAACACGCAATGCACATTACTGTCAATAATGAGCTCCATTTTGTATAGCGTGAATAATCATCTGCGAAAGTATTCTAGAATCAGAATGACGTTCTGTAAGATGAAATAGAACTATTCTACATTCGAAGTCGTACGTTTTTTTGCTGCCAGCTGTTCAAAAGATATGATAGAATATCCTTCTTTATTCAATAGTTTATTATACTTAATAGATCCATCAAATAGTACAAATCATTCAATAATCTTGTCAAAAGGGGCAAGTAATAATAAGTATTTGACAGAAAATGATTTGTAATTTAATAAAGTATTCCAATTTTATCCAAACTCATCGAGTTTCAATCGTTTCGGCCCAACATTGCAGTATGCGTATGCTTTACTAATCATAGTGAGATGCATATTTATACGAATTGCCATGAATTGTATCAACACAATTTCCAAGCCGGGAAGGTCCTCAAAATATTTTGATTTTTCGTCATTTCTGAAAACTGTTACTATGATTAGTAAAGTATATGCAATTTTAACCCAAAATTTTGGACCGAAACGATTAGTACATTGAATCTTGATAAGTTTGGATAAAATTGGAATACTTTGTTGAATAATAAATCATTTTCGATCAAACTCTTATTATTACTTGCCCCTTTTGACGAGATGTTTGAATTATTTGCACTATGTGTGTGTATATCAGAAAATGATTTATTCTTGATTCTTAAGTAGAAAATGTTGATGACCCTGCTCATTTTCCACAGTCCGTTTCTTTGAATCAATTCACATATTACACAGAGCATGCATCGCGAAACATTTTCTTCTTCTTCTTCTTTGTATTATAGCTATAACAGCTATATCCAGAAATGTGAACCTTCCCAATTTTTCAGGATATCCCAGACTTTTTGTCACGTTACCTTATATCCTGACAACCACTCAATTTTACATGTTTTCTCTGAAATGATCCCGATTTCCTGTTTCATGCACCATTTGTCGCAATAGAAGTAATTTTTAATGCTATCTGGTTTTGATTTTTTTGTCGTAGTTATAGTGTCACAAACCACAAAACCTATATGGACTGTCATACCTTAAACAGTAGGAGTAGGATATATTTTCAAAGCCGCGTTAAAGATTGCGTAATATACTTTCGTCTTCCTAAACATCATCACGAACTTTCCGGGCAACCCAGTACAGGCTATCCTGATTTCTTCCACACTCAATCACAGGTTGACACACACATGGACTTAGGTGATTATAAATATATTCCCCCACCACCACATTTCATAGACATTTCAATCTATTTTTGACAGCGTATAAAAATAACAACAATGTTTGCGTGTGATACAAAATAAAAAAGGCGACAAAAAGAGATTTGACGTTACGAACAAAATCACACATCACACACATCACATGACATCAAACGTATGAAGCAAAACCGCTGTGTGTGACATCAGCATTTGACTGCTCGCTAGCTGGAGCGAGACTGTGCAAAGGGAAATAGTATTAGTAGTAGCAGTACTGAATTATATAGGCTTCAAACTTTTTCAGTTCATTCGTCTCTAGTCTTGAAAAGGTCAATGAGTACAACTAAATCTAACTCTCGGCCTTAAGAAAAGCCATTTGGTTGTCTTTTGATCAGGCTAGATGAGCGAACTATGAATCATGAATGCTGCTGTGCAATCACGAATAGAAATAAAAATAATAGGGATAAAATCCTAATTATGAGGCCAAAAAAAACACAGGAATCCGATATAACCAGAAAGTTTTTAGAAGAAAATGTGAACCCGAAGGGAATATACATAAATGGACTGCGAAATGGGAAAAATGGTTCTGTTGTTATTTCTGCTTCAGCCAAAATACCATTGAGTTGATAAAAGTAAATGTAGAGAAAAATCTGGGGAAACATTATGAGGTGGAAATAATTGAATCATTAAAACCGACTATCACAATAATCCACTCAGAATACATTCAAGCCGTGTTATTTGGATTCTTTGGAATATCCACTAAATGCTAATAAAATGTCTCAGGTAATGTTGAGACTGCGTAGTTCCTGTAGGAATTGGAATTAAAGGAATTGAAGAATAAAGTAAATAAAAAATGCACAAAACAAAAGTAGGGTGAAATGAGAATGCTTCCAATTTCTGTCAATATAAGTCAATCGCGAACTAGCGAAATGTAATATATAACATATCAAACAAATCTTAGAGAATTACTAATTCCATTGATCAATTTAGTTATCAAGGTTTAAAAGTTTCATAAAAACGTGACATGTTTTCTTTGATTTGGCATCCTCGCTAAAAAGACGCGTTTTTCTTTAATGAAAAAGACTTGACAAATCAACATTCAGATTTATTTTGAAAAAGTTTAATCTTCCGGATGGCCTCCATGCGACTGACTTTCTTCACTTTCTTCTATACGGTAAAACAGCAAGAAATCTCACGATGCTTGACCATATTGATTAGGCAGGCGGCTGACGATGAATGTGCGTTTTATAGTGTATGAAATAGTGTAATATTTGTACCATTAGCTCAAATTCGTTTCACACTTAAATTTTTCTCATTCATTTGGTTCAAATTAAAGTGCAGTAAAACCTGTTGTTGTGCATTTTTTCTTGTGTGGCATATTTGACGAAGTTATCGTCCATTTAGTTTTTTTTCGATAGTTTATATGCTTTTCGGTGCGAGAAAAGCATATTTGCGTCTCAATTATCCACTTCTGATATCATTCCCCACCTCTCATCAAATGCTCAAATGTTTTTCTAAGTTTTTGCATGACATGATTTCTAACAGCAAGACGTTTCGACATGCAACTAAAAGCACAAAACAGCCACGCGCAACCGAAAAGGCAAAGTGTCCCATCGCAAAGCAGGGAAACAAAGGGAAATTGAACGGTGAATGGCGTGGATTTCAGTTATTTTCTTGGGAGAAACTTTTTTATGCAGTTCCTAACTACCGTACAAAAAAAGTTTTGTTTTCAAAATGTATACCGAACACGATTTTTTAAAACTGCTGGTGTAGTTTTGCATGATTTTTTTTTGTGCGGTCCCTATCCCCCGCACAAAAAAAGTTTGCCTGTAATCTTTTTTGATACCTTATATTTTTGTATTCTTTTTAAATTTCACTTGTGAAACACTGAAATAAAAGAAGTTTACTCAAAGAAAAAATCGAATACAATTGAAAAACAGTGACAAAAAAGTGCCCACTTCATATTGGTTCCAGAAAAGATAAATTAAAGTAAGAGAACACATTTCAATAATTAATGTCGCCACCATTGGCCATCAGAACCTGCCGAAGGCGCTTCGGCATGCTCTCCACCATATTCTTCAGGTGCTGTGTATCCATTTTTTTCCAGGCGTGCTCCAGTGATTCAGAATTTTTATTGGCAACACTAGTTTTTTTTAACCCTTGAATCGAGGATCACCCACAAATTCGCGATGGGGTTGAGGTCCAATAAATGAAAAGAAACTCAAAAAATTATGAGGTGGGCACTTAATTTTGCCTAACAATGATCAGTAAACAGCTTAAAATCATAAGTTCTTTAATATCTCACGTAATTAGACTATTGTACGAAATGATGACAGCTGCAAGAAACGCGACAGATTCGGGACGATCGGAATAGTTCTCAACCAATTCGAGCATCGACCCAACATTTCGTTTCGGGATAAAAAAGACGATCTTTTTAGGCAAAAAAAAAACTACTTTTGTACTAAACAGAGACATAGTTCGGAAGTTCGGTAACAGTGTAATACACAACAAAAGTTATCTTAAGATAAAAAATGTTCACGAATGAATTCGGCTCTATTATAGCTGAATTAGCCTAACAAAATAAACTGTTGGGATAAAAAAAAAGTTCGGAAGGCACCGAACCGAAGAGGCAGACGCAACACTCTGGCCTTAATTTGCACAAGGTACAGGAAGTGGTTCAAAAACCAGGTCCAAACTGTGAGACATTGAGGTCAAAATCTGGACTGGAATACCACATCGAAACTTCAAGAATTGTCGGAATTCGCTGAAACCATTCTTGTTTGGCAAGCGATCTGGAAGCTTCGTTCTGGCATTCTCGCACTATTACCGGCCCGGAAATCCTCTAAATACTCCGAAAATTCGTCCTATCGAGAAATTCTGGGTCGTCATAAAGGTAAGCCATCATATAATACCAAAAGTGATTGAATATGTTGTTTCTACCGTTGTCCGAAACCCCATGAAAGAGGATAAGACAAAGGTGCAAGTGTTGAGTGTCAATTTCATTTCCTGAAAGTAATGTTAAAGAGACCAAGATACAGAGGCGACCTTTTTGGTGTGTCTCGAATACAATTATATTCTGAAGGTTGCTCAGAAACCTAAAATGTGTCTTGAACCCATATAGGGATATGATTGCTACTAGAAATAGTTTAAACACAAAAAAAACTTGATAATATTTCATTTCATTAATAACTCTAATATTCTTCTATTAAGGACCTGCTAGATTCGAAGGCAGTGTGTGATCAGTCAAATTCTCCCACAGCACATCTGAATGAATCCATCTGAATCGCAACCATTGATCAAAGCAGCAGTACTCCAAATGTGTGGACCAACATGCAACCGCGTCGTGTTTCGAGATCGCCTCTAACACGCTCTCAACGAGTGAAGAAAATCCGGAAAAGTCAACAAAACGTCAAACTTTTACAGTAATCACGCATTTTATTAACAAGCTATAAAATGATGATATTGTTCAGATTTAGCCCTCCGTAAGAGATCTCGAATTTGAATTTCAATGCCAATGGTTGTGGTTCACACACACACACAAGACTCGTAAAAAATAAACGAACGAATCTCGAACAATGGCAATCGAAACGGAACATCTGACCTGCTGGGTTTGTACATGCTTAACTGTCCAAAACCCGCTGTGATTTGTTCGAATGATTCAGCGGCGATTTGGCCACAGAAGGGACGGGAAGTGTGAATGGAATGCAACCACTTGTGGTGGTGCGTTTGGAGCGGGACTCCGGGTTCCGGGAGTGAAGACGAAGACGTATTTGAAGATTGCGGGCGAAACTCCATTGACAAGCAAAAAAAAAAAAAAGAAAAACGATGATTCGAGGCAAGTAAAATTGTAAACTCGATAACAACAATAAACAATCGGACGGATTGAGTTCAAACATGAGCTTACGAACAGATATTCATAAATTTTTGACTCCGAATATAAAAATCCTCTCGGAGCTCAGAGCAGACTGTGAACAAGAATCGAAAACCGTACTCAGCATGACTAATAAACAAATAAACATCATATTTTATTAAATTAAGACATTATTTATGCTAATAGATGATAATTTACGTTATTGATTCAATCACTGTATGATGATGGGATATTATATATGTGGCACGACTTTTCGTCGTTCGGGTTCGAAATCGAACAGAGTCAAGACAGAACCCCAAGAATAGGACAAAACACGGTGGAGAACACAAATTCATAAACTTTTATTATCATTATTATTCTCCTTCTGTGTGCAGTATTTTGGTTCGATTTTGAGCGCGGAATGTTCCACGAAATGTGTACAATGGAAAGAGGATAGGGTTGCCCCTAGGCGATTAGAGCCACCCCAGTTGCCTAGTTAGTAGCCAGAAAAGAAGCTTAAGCTGATACTTGAGCGCGTTTATTTCGGATTTACTTTTTTGATTGTCTTCCCAGATTTTTCGTTCTGTCTATCGCGCCGGAGTGCTAGCGAATGGAAGCATCGATAACATTTCTCTATATATGACGATCGGTCAAAAGTGAACTATCTGGAAAGAATTATCAACTTTTGTGTTTGACACGTATATGGACATGCTCCGTCGGTTTAAGCGCTCACGGAATCAAATTTCGCGATGATTTTTTTCTCATTCGTGTGCCATTCCGCGTGAAACTGAGATTCACATGTTATCAGAATAGTTGACTTTTTTTCGGGAACAGTCGCGCCAGGGTTCGGTGGTTTACAGAGTAAACCATGTGCTGCTGGTTAAAAGTTTTCCGGCGCTTTATTTAACTCCCCCCCCCACCCCCGAAAAATGGCGCACCGGCTGCTGGTGTGCGCTAGCGCTAGAGTAGCATGTGTGGTTAATCCCAAAACCGAGTGAGATGTGGTCAGTCCGATAGGAGTATGTTGAATCAATGTAGACACAATGTATTTTTTCCTTTGTGTATGCTCCGGACACGATGAGGCGGGCGATGGGTGGAAGAGTCGGAGAATGCTCTCAGTTTTGATTCATTTACTGTGTTTCCACAATGTTAACATCTCATGTGGCATGTTACATTTTTGATAATGCATGGATAGCGTACAAAAACTAGATACCGTCGAGATGCTTTGGGTTATGGTTTCGGGTGAAATATTTTTGCACCCGTGTAAGAAGATTGTGGACCTCCCGAAAATGAACAGTTTGTTTTCTTTTCACGTGAATGATGATGATGATTCAGTTGAACACGAAAATACTTACGGCTGGATTTGCGTAGAACGGTGCCTGATCGGCCCCAATAGCTGGGAAATATGCGGCCATAGTTTCGGGACTATAGGGCGCACTATACATCGATAGGGGAACGCCGCCGGGACCGGCGATACCAGCACTTGCCAGTCGCTGGTAGTTTATCAGATCGTATTGACACGAGCATACCGTCTGACCTGAGATGGGATCGGTGAAGATTGGCCGGCCAGTGTCACAACACCGTCCACTGCCGGACGTTGGCGGACCGGATGTTGCTGAGCATGGGGAGGTACTGCGGGCTCCCGGAGGCACTGTCGTTGTGACAGCCATCGCAACAGGAGCTGCGGGCGGTGAGGATGGTGCGGAAGGTGTAGTACTCTGGAATGGAAGTAAAAATGGAAAAAAAATTATAAACTAGAAAAATGTGTTGTAATTCTACTTTTCTCGTGAGAAATGTTGCGATGGGAAAACCGGAGAATGTTCTGAATGACATCAAACATCACTTAGAATCTACAATGTCTTTAAATTGGCATCACCGCATTTACGACTTTTCACAACTTGTTCAGACGGCGTTTACAGTAATTACGATGAATGCATTTAAATGTCACTATCATGTCAAATAACTGCGTTGTTTTGTCTCATTCTGACATGACATGTCTTGTTATCGCGGCTATATTTTCCGACTCAACGAGCGTGATGATGTATACCGCGTCTCGCGTTTCACAGTGAGAACAACGGCTCTGGGAAATATTCGCGTTACATAGTTCGGATCGGTACGTGCCCGGCCAGTACCCGTAACTACATGATTTTATGGTTCTTTCGATTTTCAAACCGTCCGATAACGGGTAGCCACGATGTATCACGATCATCTACCCACTTTATTTGCACTGCCGCCGTGCATCGTAAATCGATGCAATTCTTCCCATATGTTATTCTTAGTTCCAATTTAGATTATTGCCACTGTTGTTATCGCTTCATCGGTCTGTTGAAAGCCAGCCAATATTGTGCCGGTGTGTAGTGTCAGCCGATTACTGTACAAATAAAGAGCGTTGGCTTTTATCAATGTTTGATTAATAAATCAGTCGCGTATGAAATAGACCAATTCAATATATTTACAAATATTGTGCCGAACACGCAAACACATTGGTGTAAACTCTTCATTGACGATGACACACGGCCTTTGATAGCTTACAAAGCTGGTTAAATTTTCCGTTGTTTGACAGAGCGTGAATCAACGTGAACAGTTTGTATATACTCTTTTTAACCAGCTTGAAACATGTTAAATAACCAGCGTTGCAAGGTATTATTTTCAAAGGTCAGAATGCATTTGTTATAACAATCCGAATCGTTTCGTGTTAAAAAAAAAGAACCAAAAAGATTATTTAGTAGTCAATGTGACCTCCTTTGTCTTCAATCACCAATTTCAGACGCTAACAACTCGATCACGGAAGCACCCAGATTTTAAATTGAGATCAAATCGAGACTTCTGGACTGCCATTTTATGGGTTGAACGCGGATCGATCGGAAGGATACTCATCTGTTTTCATAATCCTTCATGAGTAACAGCCCCAACGCATAATATTTCCTTTGCCATGTTTCATGGTTGGTTGTAAGATGTCTGTCCTGGAATCCTTCATCTTTCACAAACTCTAAGTCACCGTTTCCGATCAGATGACACGCTTCCAGAACTCCAGCGGCTTGGTGACTTGACTCCTTGCGAAGATAATTCGTTTTTTCTCGTTAACCTTGCTCTCTAGATCAAGGTCTGCTTCGCGTTGTCGAATGTTGCGATCATGAATCGGCAGATCCAGCCTTTTTGATGGTGATTATTTTGACCGTTCGTGTAACACTTTTCGATTCTCTTTCTGGTCGATCAGCCGACACTTTCATGCTGTTGATGGTACCGAATGGTATTCTGAACCGCTCTACGACCTACTCCGTACTTCTCGGCTATTTACCGTTGAAATTCGTTGCGTTCAAGGTCGCGCACAGTAATATTTCGAATCTGCATCGAATTTCGTGTCCGCCCGTTTTTCTACAGCTTTAAAAACTATTCTCGAGGTCACAAAAAGTTGACTTTTGCGCTCTACAATTTATGTTTGTGCTACACGTAGACAGTGTTGAAACCTGGAGGTGCAGCAATGAAAAATTAACAATAAAGTATTCTTTCGGGAGTGGATTTTGTTTGTCATATCATGCAAATCAAGCCTTTAGGACAAAATTTATCATTTTTATTTTTCAAAAAGAGATCAACGATATTTTATAGTAAATTGAGCTATAACGTTTTGTTTTTTCTATACCATCAATTAAAATCGAGAATCTTGTTAACACATTAAGGACCACACGTTTTGGGACGAACTTGAACGCTTCATTCATCCGGATTCCACGAATGAGATCGTTTCCTTCGGTGTGGATGAGACGAAGGCGAGCCATCGGTAGGTCTTGTTAGATTGTTGGCAAACCAAGGATTTAACCATCAAGTGTAGAAAACACGGGTTGTTTCGGGATCCATCAGTAACAGACGGAACGCGAAACACGAGAAAACTCGTGAGCGGTCCGCAGTGTGTTGAAAACTTAAAAGTTTTGTTCAAATTTGTATTACTATTCGAGCTGGATTTTTATTTGTGTCGATCACTGCACATTAAGGATTACATTACCGTGCCAAAATTTCAGAAATCGGTAAATTACCGTTAAAACATTTTGAAATAAATAATTTTCTTGAAAAAACGGCTTTTGTTGCTAATAATTAGTATATCAAAAGCATTTTCCAAGTTTTGGCTACTTAGTTTGTTGGTTTAAGTAATACTTCAGGACATGTAGAATGTCATATGTGTCGTCGTCTAATCTAGATCGATTCTTATTAACAAAATTTCCAGAAGAGAAAAACGCACGTTTAGAGTCCACCGATGTTGAGCGAACAGTTCGAAGAGCATAGAATATTTTTGTCATGTATTTGTATCTGATGACCTCTGATCTGATGAAATAGTGCTGAATGGTATCCTATATTTAGCTGCCAATCTAGCCAGAATAGCATCCAGAGGGCCTGACTTGGAGAAATATTGGACGATGACGATTCTCTCTTTGGCCTCGGATCCGGATGTTGACGGAACTTCTTCGGTCGGTTCCGAAATGGCAGAGGCAGCTCGATTGTCCAGTAATATTTTTTTGTTTTAATCGGAGATATGTTTTTAATCCAGTTTAATCCAGTTTTTCGATCTTATTTTGATTTTCGAGTAATATTTCGAAGCGGCGTAAAGGCAAATATTATTTATGGTGCAATATTACGATTACTGGTTATTGATTGTAAAATTATCGGTAATTCGGTAATAAAAAATGACCGTAAAACGGTTAACGGTAAAACCGGTTAACAATCCCTACTGTACATGTGTTGCATTTTTAATTGGTTTGATGCATAAACTCGTATCATTCAAAGATCGTTAGAATAAACTCAGCTGTGAATCTGAAGAAAAATAGCATTTTTTCCTATACCATTTATTTATTTTATTATAAGTCTACTCTCTAAAAGTTTGATACAAATTTTGCCACGGAAACTATAAACTGTATTACTCCTTTTCATTGATGTTATTGACGTAGTACTACGTCTTTCGTTTCTGTGCTGGGGTGTAAGTTCGAAAACAATAGCGTTACGTTTGAAGTACAAGGTTTTGAGCGGTAATAACCCTCTGGCTGTTGAACGGAGTAGTTTGAAAACCACTTCCTTCAATAGATGAAAGAAGCAGTGGGGAATTTGTTACTTATTGACCCCAAAAACTAGTTTCGATAGCTCAAAAATTGCATCGAAAGCAAACTATTGAAATCACTATAATAACATTATAATTTATTATATTTGTGCTTTTAACTTGCTTAAGCTTGGTTTTCCCGTGATGAAATCATACCCAAGCGAAAGAATATGACTTCGCATACATTTGAACAGACCATAAGGCGATTGCCTGATACTAACTACCAATCGAAGCAACCTGACGAAACTGAAACCGTGAAATACTTTTTTGCTTCTTTTTTGCTATCGTGTTGAACGGACATGCAAAACTGTTTGCTTGGGGATGCATTCTGATGGGCGCTATTGAAATGATTACATTTATACATTAACTGGTATCCTGGTGACGTTGCGTACAGTGTTGCCTCACGTACAGATTTATCTGAAAAGGTACAGGTTTTTTCGTTATTTTTTGTACAGATTCTGTACGGTACAGAGTACAGATTTTCGTCAAAAAGTACAAATTGGTACATATTTTTTCCGCGAGTGAAATTTCTTACATTTGAACAAAGCCGCTTTAAGGTACATGATTACTTTCACGCCGCAGTATCGCTTGATGCGACAGCTCGAAACTTTTTATAATTGATAGTATGCAATCTAGATAAAAAAAACTATGTATAAGCATCATCAAACACACGAATGACGAATGAAATGTAAATGTGATATTTGTAGTAAATAAATGAGTTTCTTTTGCTAATAAAATTAATTTTTCTCTACAACGAATATTTTCGTTGGTACAAATTTTTGGAAGAAAAAGTACAGATGAGTAAGATTACTAATTACAGGGTAACTTCGATATAACGTACATTTTACTTTCAAAATTGTACGTTGTATCGAATTGTACGTTATATCGAAGCATAATAAAGAACTATGAAACGTAGCTTATATCACTTTATTGTGTTGCTGTTTGAGGAAGGTTGATGAATTAAATCAATTAAAAGACGAAGCCAACTTTTCTCATGGTGTTTCCCTGCGTTCTGTTGATTGAAGTTTGATTCATTTAGAATCCTGATCCACGAAACAGTTGTATTTCGGGATTGGTTAAAGTTACAACACAAGTTTTAGTATCAAAATACAGATAACTTATTGTTCTTTCAGAAAAAACATATTCAAATTATTTTTTTTTGGTTTTGATAATGTGCACTTTATATCGAGGTAAAATATACGTTATATCGAGTGACGTCAAATCGAGGGTACGTTTTAACGAGAGTACATTATATCGAAGTTTCCCTGTACTCAGATGATGAACCCAGATTAAAATATGGCAACACTGGTTGCGTACTATATTTTGTAATGCTATGAAAATGATACCTAGTTTCCCCTTTACATTAGTTAAATTATTAATTTTATGTAAATGATGAACCTTCGAATTCGATTATAAACGTTATCCAGTCGTGTGGCCCATAGAGCGGTAAATTTCAAGCAGTCGCCATAAAATTCTTAGAATAAGACATCGAAAAGTGTTTAAAAAAACAGGAAAAAATACAGATAGTGTCAAAAAGTGTGTTCAAAATTCTGATAATAAATTAAAACCAATTGAATATCACCCGACAAAGAAGCTGATTTGTAAAATAAGGAATAATTTCCTGTAATTTTTGAATTAAGATATTTACGTTTATTGGAACGAAAAAAATAAACGCGAGATAACATTAAGAAAAAAATAGTATAACATATAATTTTTTTTTTGTACTTACGTATTACCGCCACCGCTGCGCAATTTTTATTAAAAAAAATCTCGTTATTAAAATCAGACCTATCATTGTTTATTATAGTTTTTTTTCTCAGAATTCTGCACAAATCAAACTCTGTGCAGAACACAATTATAGAAAAATAATCGACAGGATTCTCAAGTATAAATGAAATAATGTTTCTTATTTATATTTCTTTTTTGCTACGTGTTCTATGTTCATCTGCTTATTGAGAATACTCTAAATATGTAACTTTTAAGAAATGATTACTAAGCCAACGGTAGTCCCACGTTAACCATGCGGTTATATCACAGATATAACCTACCTCCAGTTTTCGAAATATAAAAGGTATGAAACAGCTGGAAAAAATTGATAGGTTGTGTCCGAAACACGACCGCATAGTTAACATAGGTTTACATGCTGAACCATGCTGGTTTCAAATATCGTATATTTCGGCGATTTCGATAAGGTTTGTACGATTATTCCTTTTTTTTCTTTTTTAACGGAGAAGTTAAATCTGTCGATTCTTTCATCGCCGAGTGTCTGGACAATTGGTGATTGATTGTATTTTTTTCTATTCTAGATTTCAAACAAACAAAATTCATTCGGCTCTAGCTTTGAAAGGGTCTCATTACAATTTTTTTTATCTGTATTATAGTGATTTTCGACTCATTTGGCTGGTTCGTCACTTTTACTTCCATTTTTGGAAGAATGTCGGGAGTGAGAATTGAACTCGTGACCTTCAGCGTGAGAGGCATGGATGTTACCACTACGCCAGATCGCCTCCTTCTCATTACAAAATCAATCCCTGTAGCTTGACTTGAAAATTGAAAGAGCGAGGGTGAGAGAAAGAAAGAGAGAGAGAGAGAGAGAGAGAGAGAGAGAGAGCTCATAGACCGCTCGTTTAGCCGAACGCCGGAAAATTTAGAATTGCTCGAAAAACTTATAAAGATCTATGTTTTCAATCAATTTTTTTGGCGTAGATATAGTATACTTGAACCACGCTCACTGGAACAATACAAGTTGCACTGACAAATACACCGAACTGGATGACCAAGCATTTGGTTTGCCCTACATGGTTTGAATTATATTACTAGTCAGCTAGATTTTTTTTAAAAGATTTATGAATTTCGTTGGATTTCGTTTCGTTTCGTGTGCTTTTTCTCACAAAGTTTAACTAGGAGAAAAAAAGAGAAACTGATCAACTACACTATATAACTAAACATTCTAACAATTTTTCGCTGTTTTCCCTAGTTCGACATCAAAATGTGAACTTATATTCAATTGTTGTACCTTCAATGAAGATGATATGTCGAGCATTTACGAACAAACAGTAATAAATTGTGTTTTAATTTCGAAAAAAAAAACATAGGAAAATGGGTTAGACGGTTAGACGTAGGTAAGTGCAAAAAAGCCCGGTTAATTCCGCATTGTCTGAACCACATTGGCACCACTTGCCCAAGGGCACATTCAGTGATCCCATCAGCGCAGCCTGGCCCGAAGTCCGCTATCACGACTATTGGTTCAGTCAATGATGGAAACGCTAGCCGCTTGTAGAGATAACACTCAGTGTGTCGTGTATGACATGTGAATATACGCTGCGTGAGCTGAACTGAGGTCAAAGTAGGCATCGTACGCACCACTCACCATCGATCCGGGAATGGGTTCATTCTGCGGTTGCTTCGATAAAAGCACTGCTGCAAATCTCGCCGATCCGAGTTGGCTGGCCGAGTCGTACATAATTGTGGTGGTACGATTTTTGTGTGTATATAAATACATGGGTGAAACACACTATTATTGACATTATTGACATTTAAAACATCATTTAGGTTTCGCTCGTTTCAGTTCGATAATGTAACCAGCAAAACATAAGCTACATGCAGCCGTTGGTTGTCGGTGTGTGGTTGCGCCTTCGATCGCATGGGTATCGTATCATTTGGTATCATTTTCACATCGTTAAATGATGTGCAACAGTTTGTCCCGATACTACCGTGGTGAGGACACAATTTGGTGTATATTTACACGAGTGCTGTATTCAGCTTTTTCAATGTTGATAAACCAATATTTGCCCTTCCATCATCGGGCCTTGCTACAAACGAAATCAGTGCGCACTACATCAAACACTCTGTTGGCCGCGATACCGATCTATCTATCTATCATTTAGACACGTCTCAGAGTCTATTCCGGCAGCTATCTAATTCGAAGACGACGATTTGCTGATATGGAAGTATTTTGCTTTTGTTTTCGCGCGAACCGATTGGGAAATAGAGAAGCTATATGTACTCCTAGTTGTGGTTTCGAGTGTTGTTTTCTCGCGTCCGACAACCGTGCCGGGGTTGTTTGTACAAGATCCAGAAACATCGAACGCCGTGTGTTGAAAAATTCCAACCTCTTATGTCTGCTTTTACACACTATCAATGTTCCGCGGGTAACACGACCAACAGCTCACTGATAAGAGAAATGATTGAACGTTTGCGGAGGACATATTTGCCCTAAGTACCGCATTCTCATATCACTTAATGCTTACCGTACAACCTCGAAGACTTATTGTTCGAGCCAAAACTACACCTCTCAAACTGAGAACCTTGCTTATTTACACTCAACTGATCGAAAAGACGGAACGGTACATACAAAAGTATTGTAACCTTTTTCTACACGTATAATCACCCAAAGCTGCATCCATCCATCCATCGAAAGAGACAAAAATATCGCCGATGATTGACTGCGCGTTTCCAGCGAATTGTTCCAGGTTTTGCTCGCCCAGGGGGCTTTTGGCTGGGAGTGTGAAAATGGTAGCGCAGTGGAACATAAAATCTAAAGCGTAATCCGATTATCATATTATTTCATGGTATAAACAAAAAAAAATTCAAATCCATACAACGTGCCTAGTCAGCGCGCTATTGCTGTTGCTGCTACTGTAGAACATAGCACACGAAAAATGACGAGGGAACATGATGTTGTTAGGAGGATGCGGAACAATACATAAATCGAGGCCTGCTGCGCCGTTTGATTGTGCCTAGCTGTGCGTTTTTCTGCTGTGCTGTGTGTTGGTGTGTTGATCCACAATTGCATTTTAACCCATCCTTATGATGGGTGCTACCGAATCGTGTTTTCCTGGGTGCCATCAGTCAACCCCGAAGAGAACAACGCTATTAGTGAGTTCCATGCTACCGACAAAAATACGGAAATGGATGCGAATGCATATTGACAGGGCTTAACCCGCCGCGCCGCGCTCCAAGTCAACGAAAAGAAGGGTGTTTGGAAGAAATTGATAATTTTATGAAATGTGCAACTCTACATAATGCTTTGCTGTTTGCTCCGGACTACATAAGCTGATTAGCATGTTTTGTGTAACAGAGAAACGGAAAATATTCACAATGGGTGCGACGATACACGTTTAGGGGGGTAACTTTCCGTGTCAGCACTGGTTCCTCGAGACAGAGGGCGAGTTGATATGTATTATACATTATATTCAATTTAACAGTTGTTCCGATAATTGCGATCAATTTTCGGGCATTTTGACTCCGCTTCACTGCACACACACCGAATTATGAGAGATTCATAATGTTGAAATGGTGGAACCGAACAGAAATTATTTATGGGCCCATTAACAGTTTAAATTGGTACTGATGGGTTGGCTGACACAAGCTGTCGATTACACACAACCAGCACAACAGCAACAGACAATGATGGCACCACTTTAATTCGTGATGGCGGTGGTGACAGTTTTAAAACAAGCCGCGGCAAACCATGAATTATAGACAATTATCTATGATCAAAATTTAATCCAATTTCAAGCCATTCAACTGCTGCACACGATCTGCTGTTTTTGTCGGGGCAAAACGACGGTGTACACACGTTCAAAATTAACCAGATGATGTCGGGTTAATCTTCTTCACTTGTTTAATTGATAGACATCGTGGCATTTTTCGTGATCGGGTTCTGACGGAGCCGGCATCTAGAATTTCACAGAAAGCTTACCGTCTTCGTGGTTTTCGGCGTTGCTTGTTGAATCTGAATCTCGTGCAGCACCCAACGACTCGCCTCGTCTCACTGACTCTCTTGCTCTATCGAGAACCCTGAAGCCAGACATATAAGCACCAAGTCGTGTATTATTAATATTTCATTCGTCGATTAACCCCGAGCTACGATGGAGTTGGGGGATCGAGAAACGAGCTAAATGAAATCGACAAATGGCTAATTTCAATAAAAATCTTGTATTTTCATTTTTTTCTTTCATTCCTTCAAAATGTTTGTCCCGAGAGAAAGAAGATCAAAACGATTCCGCCGCATCCGTATTATTGCTTTTTACGACGCGGGCGACTATAGTTGACGCAGAGTGAGTCGAGATCGTGGCCGAAGGAGCGGCAAGAGAAGGTGAAGGATTGGAATCTGTTGAAATCTTGATACTCAGATCTTGTAAAGGGTGTACAAGCCGATAAGAATCGAAAGACACACACACACACACATACACTCGGTTGCTAAACTATATGGACGATTGATGGCAGTGACAACAGTTAAACAACGCTTCGGACAAGCTGAGAAATAGGACTTGAAAGTCTGTTGAAGCGAAAAAATTAAGCTGATCTGTAAACATAATCTATGCACACAGTCAATATTGATACGGTGGTGGTTAGGGTTTCGAGGAAGAAAAGCGCCGACAGCACAGAGCGTTTACGTGTGGCTGGCACCTCAGGTAGATACTGGCTTGCATTTGTTGACTCGTAGCCATCTAAAACAACAAACGACAGAATGCCAAATAGCAGTTCAAAGGCGGAAAAGTGGATACTGGTGAAACTGAATCCGGCGAGAGCTAGCAAACTCTGTTCGTGAAATCGGCACGCTATGGAAATGCGATGTGATTCGTCGAAGTGGTGACGTGTAAGTTACCAAAGTACCACTAATAGGCAGCAAAAATTTGTTCATTCAGCGTTTTATTCCATTGTGCTGCAACACGCACACCTGGAAAACTCTATTGGGCTTATGTGCATGTATATCGATCAAACAGATGGGACACCTCCTTAATCCACTCGTGCGATTTTTACGGCCCATCAGACGCACTCGGTGAAATCAAACATCCCACCATCTGTGTCAATAAACTTGTTTATGTACATAACATTTGCACTGATTTCCAGTGATTACACCAAACCTTTGTCGGAATGTTGGAACATTTTCGCTGTTTTTCGCTAGACACAGCATAAAACTTTCCGCTACACAAGCTGTAGCTGTTTTACTGTGTTTGATTTCGCACTTTTCCCTAATAAATCTCTACTCCTCGATTGTTGTGTGCGCGACTGACAACCCACCCCTGATGGAAACCCGCAAAACGGTCGTTTCTAATGAAATAAAAAATATTGTTTTATTATTATGACATTGGAGTGATTTCTGTTTTGTTTATTTTCGACTGTTTATTGCCCTCCCCCCTTGGGTGTGTGTAACAGAGTTTCCCGATCGACATGACCCGATGGATTCGTTACTGGCGTTGAGTTTCAAATATTTACTATGTTTTTGTTGTTGCCGTTAAGCGCACCCGATTTCGGAATGTAAAAGGCAATGCCACGGAACGGAATTATGAGTGCGTGCGGCGTGCTGTCTGGGACTACTTTAAACGCGGGCGTAGGTGGGTACTTGTCATCGGAAAAAGCACGAAACACGGATCTTAGTTGGTGTGTTCAATAAATCTTCAAACGCCTTTGGTACAAGGTGTGAAAAAACGGTCGCCCATATGGCGGAGGTCATGCGCGATCCTGAATTCTTTGAAATCCTCTCTTACAAACAGGCAGAGATGCCAACCTTCCTGATTCTTCAGGATTTCCCAAACTTTTAGCACGTTCCCAGATATCCTGACACACACTCGAATCAACCTGTTTTTTTAAAATGATCCTGATTTTTTCTGATTTTGTACTTTTCACCTTATCAGAATGAAAATTATACTCAATAAAATAGGTTGGAAATGAGAATCAGGGCCCGAAATCTTCGAATGTGAAAAATGAAGAATGACTCTACTCTCCGTAGCTTCACTTCAACTAGAACTGCTCCGGCAGTCGCCGCCAACAAAAAGTGACTTGACTAGAAAATTACTAGCGTTGACTAGCGAGGATGACTGGTGAACTAGTCCAGTCAGTGATTATTTTAACTGACGCGATTAATGGATACAAATCTGCCTCTTCATTCAACTGACTTCAATCTACACTTCCATTTCCCCCTGACACTAATTTTATACACGCATACGCAATCATATTTTTACGTTCATAAAAAGAGGAACGAAAACATGATTTCTGATGCAAACAAGAAGTTACCCCATCAATGGACGGTTTATGGTCTACCCATCGTGAATTCAAACCAACGAACTTAGACATTTATCAAGTATGCTATAAAGATCCTCGCGTTAGTATTAGTAAATAGCGTGCACAATAGTGCACACACACTGCACGCTATTCACTGCAAAATGCAATGAGGACAATTTGACTGGGAAGAATGAAATGATACAGTGGAGTCGGTAGAGGGAGATAGCGACTTAGTCGTTTTGGCGGAGAAACTGCATGGAGAAGCCAAAAGTCATTACTAACTGAATGCGGATATAGTCAGTCAGATAGTCAGATAGCTGACTATCCTCAGTTGACTATGACTATGCAGAGCCCTTTTGAGAACTGTATAATAGCCTTCATAAAAAATCTCTCCGGTCTGCACTTGTATTATGTTTAATACACTGCGACGTTTATTAAAGCTTGAAATTTACGCGAAAGAAAGAATCTTGAAAAACTTGGTGTTTTTAGAATGCTTAAAACACGTAGCCCTAAATCTTACTCAATCATTTGTCCATACATTATGATATTTCCATAAAAAATTCATAATTGTAATGTGAAATTATCTTATCGGATACAGTTTTTGTTTAATACTTGTCCCTACTTGTGAACAAAAAGTCTTCCTCTGTTTTTATTTTGGAGTGACAGAACACGAAGCTCAATGCGTTCAGCGCGACTTGAATGAATGGACATTGAAGATAATTATTGTTGTGAAATTTTCTTCTCTCACTCCTGAATCTTACTCCAAGAATGAAAGATTTATATTTGCCAGATTTTATGTGTATATCATATTAGTATATATGATTCAAAACCGTATAAGAATATGTGATACTCTTATTCACGTACATCCAAAATTTGGATTGCAGTCCTCTGAAGAATATCCTGCGTTCTTGCACAATTTTTCGCAATTGATCTCGAAGTTGAATCCATTCATTATTCTCGAACCACAGCTATTCTTCCATGTCAATCGCTTTCGGAGGAAAATTCGAGTCTGATAAAGAAATTAAGCGACAGGAATCAGTGATTGTGGCATTGCCACACAATTTGACCTAACAAACTTCAATGGATTGCATCTCTATCGGCCACTCGCTTCATAAACGTAACGAAAATGCCATTTTGGAACAAATCCTGATGGGTGATGAAAGTGGATCATTTACAACAATGTAGAGCGGCAAAAACAACTCGTGGTGAGCAAAATGAATCATCATTAACTATCTCTAAAGTTGGTCCTCACTCGTAGAATGTCATGTGTCTCTGTGTCTGGTGGGATTAGGAGGCGTTCTGTATTTTGAGCTTCTACCAACAACTAGTCAACTAGCGTCGTGTTCCATCAGGACAGTGCCAAACTTCATGTCTTTTTGACAGCACTACGAATTATTTTTCAGTCTGGCTGGGATGTGCTATGCTACTAACTAAACTAAGCGCATCTTGCATCTTCAGATTATTACAGGCTCAGATTCCAAAGAAATTCTCTCAAGAGCATGGGCTTCGATTCTAAAGAGGGCATTTAAAATATCCTGAGGATCCAATGTTTATGAAATTTGTCAAGTGGTTTTTGGTGAGATTAAAATGAATGTTCACTGAAAAACAAATTTACAATTTTGACGCAGGATTACGTCTTTCGGGAACATATTGGGGTACAAATTGAAAATCGAAAATCGAGCACATCGTGAAAATTGTCCAATTTTAAACGTTTATTGCTCAGTCATTACATGATTGATTGATGAAATTTTGCCGTCAATCGATTTCGGCACTCCATAAAATTTTTTATATTGAAGAAAATAATATATGTCATGAAAATAACTATCGAACAATTGAAAAATCTCAACCTCTATCCTAACGGAAATACCCACTTCTGATTGGTCGAAATTGACGACACATGCGGCGGGTCCCTAACAGAGACATCAAAACCAAGCTGCCTGGGAGAAATCGGCATTGCAAATACATAAAAGTAGGAGGAGCTTTTGTTCCCACCGAAATGTATTCCCTAACAGAGGCATCAAAACCAAGCTCGGCATTGCAAATACATGAAAGTAGGGGGAGCTTTTGTTCCGATCGAAATGTGTTCCCTAACAGAGACATTAAAACCAAATTATTATCAAATAGTTTAATGATGTAATTCTTCAAACATATCCAAAATCAACAGATAGCCTAACGGAATCCTACGTCAACTATGCGGTCGTGTCTCGGACACAACCCTCCTGTGACTTTTTTTCTACGATCGGAAAATTCGAAAAGAAAAGATCGATTTTCGCGACTTTGTGGAGTAGAAAGAATATATCCAAAAAATCGGAGAGGAAAGGCTAATCTTTTAGTTATCGATCCAGGATCGCCCAATTCTATTCACTATCACTTATTTGACATCCTCGAAAGCTATCCAAATGTTGACATTATGTTGTTAAATTTGTCAGATTAAAATGTACACTGGAAAAAAACCCGCTACGATCGAAAAAATCGAAGGAAAAAGATCGATCTTCTCGTTTTTTCGGATACAATTAATCGATCCGAAAAATCGGAGATCGGAATGGAAAAGATCGATCTTCTGAAAATCGATGCAAGATCGCCCAATCCTACTAACAACCCAACCCGACCAAGCTATCGGTTGAAAAAAGTCTGCAGTGTGCGGGGACTCTAAAGGAAAAAAAATGATGGTTTTTGAATATTCTAGTTGAAGGTTCATCAGCAGTGTTTAAAATGATATCGCAGCGAAATTAGAAAAAAAATTTAATGAAAAACGATCAGAGTACCATAAAAGGTAACACAAAGTGATTTTGTAGTATGGCAATGCTCAGTCACACTCTGCAAAATCGATAAAGGAAACGATTGAGTCGTTTGGTTGGAGAGTTCTTTTACATGCATAGATGGGACACGATTTCAACCAGCGCTAGCTTTAGAAAAATCTTTCAAAAGGAAGCTTGTTCTAACCATAACCGAATACAGAAACGATTGTAATACTCCACCGAAAGCCAAGATCAGCAATGGAAGCGACCTATTAATTAAACATGACCACGCCCACCGAGTTAATGAATCGATCAGACGTACTGAGAAGAAACAACGAATGCCTAGCTCGCTTCTGTAGGTTTGTTGGTTGTTAACAATAATTTGAGGAACTTCACCGCGAAACACCTCCCCACCCCTGACCGTAGTAGATCCATGTCGAACGAGTGCAGCGAGTGAAAAAAAAAATAAAGAGGAGAAGAACGAGTAGCAATATGCGCGGGGAACGTAACGAAATTGCGTGATATAATCATTCATCATAATCACCGGCCAAAGATTTGATGCATGTGTTAGGAAACTGAGCTGAAATAGAGTAGGGAAGAGGGAACACAACACCATCAGCTAATGTACGAGAGCATGAAACACGAGAAAAAATAAATTAGCATTTACGCGATATGTGTCTTCGCGGCAACGAACGCGGTGGCTACTACGATGGCTAATGTCAAAAAAGGTCAGACAGCAAAGCGTTTTTTTTTGTCTCATCTACTGACAGCCAACTATGATGAGGGTTGTCAAATATGGTCGACTACATACCTATATATTAATTTTGCAAACGCGCTCATGCATACCTGATGGTTATGTGCAACAAGGTAGAAGTAAGTCGTGATAGCTGTTTGAACGTTTGGCTTAGAAACATGATCAAGGTGTCTCTGATCAATGTAGGAACGAGACATGACTAATTTGACGAACAGAAATTTAACACAAATTTATACATGGCTGTCGTCGCTTCAAAATTGAGTAGATGGGGGAAAATGAAGCTTGTAAACTGGTACAACGCAGTTTAGAAGATTGCATTTTGTTTTCGAGCGATACCCACCGAATCATTTGTTTCTCACACACATGTTTTGGTTAGCATTCGAATGTAATAACTATCGATTTCATATCACAGTGAAATAACAACAATCACAGTCCCCCAACTCGATTAGAAAATTATTCATCCCCAGTCAACACGAAAAAATGTTTTTTTTTTCATATTGCCAGCCCACAACAACAACGGAAAATGATTAATAATGGCGAGTGCAGGGAAACACCGGGCTGGTGAGGATTGTCACGGAACGGTACTGTTTCTATAAATATGTGTGTGCATCCCATCGATACCTCGATTCGAGAGCACCAGAAAATTTAAACCACCCCATTCTCTCGTGTCGAAGTCGTCCCTCAATTGTGTAGTTAATAAGTTGTCAATCAAAATTTGCGTGTTAATACCGTTCCATGCCAACGTTCCGCGATAACTCTATTTATAAACATTCTGGTGGATTCCAATTGGGCACTGCGGGCACCTCGGGTTGATTTTCGGTTGGAAAGCGGCGTTGTTCTCACTTAATATGAACACCTTGTTCGATACCGCAAACAAAACAAAACAAAATAAATTCAATGATAGACACTTTGCAGACAGAAGACATGTGCGTGAATGTGCAGCCACTACTGTAGTAGTATCGAAACGGCATCATGATGACTCACCCTAAATAGTGTGCAGTTATATTATTTTCTCCTTGCTTGCTATTTGAGACACCAGTTTTTCCAGTGCACGTCGAAAACATCATGTTAACAATTTTCCTACATGTTCTGACCATGCTCGTTAGCAGTGTAAAAACCGACTCAACGAGTTTCGCTGCTTTCCCGTCCGTGGCCATGTCGATAAATGATTTTTCCTGACATTCAAACAGCAACAATTAAACGTTATTGAGTCTTCAAACACATCGCTGCCGTTTTCAGGCCCTGTTTTCTGTGTTTGTTTGTTGAGCTTTCAATTTTCGACTCCGTTTCGCTCAATTTACTTTTTGGCTAGCGCTTTCTTTCATGGAATTCATTTCGCACATACACACTTTATGCTCACTTTCCATTTCAGCATAGACACTCAACAAGAAGCCGAGAGCAAAAAAAAAAAAAAGATTAGAAATGGATGACTGAAAACTGGATTGGATTTCGTCCCGAAATCCCTTTCAGCAGCAGCATCGAGAATCGTTGGTTCCGTTTTTTTTTTGTCACGCTGAACCAACATGTCAATTGGCACTCACCAGGGATCGTTTTGGACTTCTAATTTCGAATAATTGAATGGAAAACATAGTCAGCCATAGAAGAATGCAGCAGCAGATGAGCGTTTGACAGCTTTGAGAGTGCAGCTGGCCCTTCCTGCGTTCTGTTCCAGCAAAGTTCGGGCGGCTTATGTTGACCGTTCCCTGGCTTAGGGTTTTGTCAGCTAAAAGTGTCAAAAATTCGTTTACTTGCCATAATGGTATGAAGAGATTATCCCGAAATTGGAAATAAGTGGTTAGAAGTTACGTTTTTTTGTAATGTTCGTTGACCAAAAAAGTTTTTTTTTTGTATTTTCCATCAGAAATTATTTCAATTTCTCTATCTCTCGCCTTAGCACAGTGTGATCACACGCTCGAAATTATTCAAATGAGATGATTTTATTATTTCATTGTCGCGTCTCGTACCGCCGTGACGAAGCAACTCGCTTACGGATCGAAGACCTCCGAACTTTAGAGTACCGGTCTTGTTTTTTCAAAGCTCCTTGTATTTATGTTTGTATGTGTGCATGTTGTTCGTGACAAAAGAACCCTCGCTCGGTCGCGATAGGGCCTTGCCACTGGTCTGTAACGATTCCGCCGAAACAGCAGCAAGCTGAACCTACAACCGGGAAGGGAAGTGAACCGGAATAGAACCAGGTAAGATATAGATTTAATGTTATTTCCATGTTTTAATACTTATCAGATCTGTTTGTAAAAATGGCGTTTTCGGCTTTCTCTGTTTACCATAATTGGCTGTATATACGCGATGGGGTGAATGAGTTTTTTTGGTGGAAGATTCTCTACCTGAATGTGAACGGTGCAATAGAATTAATCATCACGAAGCGTAATAGAAATATTCCCGCTTCTAAGCGAGGGGAAACGATTGGTCGTCCTAAAGGCAATACATTTAGCTCAATTATTCTTGTTAAAATACGCATTAACAGTGATTAATAAATTTCTCGATCCCTTCACCGTATTTCGTGCCGTTTCGTTCGTTTCTCCCTCTCTACAGCGTTCCATTTTCAACGATATTGGCAATTTATTTATTTTTGTTTCTAAGCATGGATCGTTTCGGCGCCATTTATGAAAAAGGCGGCCATTTTTCACTTTCTGTGTTTATGTTACGGTAAATTTCGGATGTTGTGATGCTCGTGATTGAAGTAGACTCTCGAGTAGCTGTAGCATGCAGCTGTAATATTTTCCTAATGCTCTACCGTTGTAAAACTACTTTTCTGGGTTGTTGCGTGTTGTGACTGTGCTTGAGCGAGTGTAATTACTCCACCATAATGCTTCAAACGGCAGCTAACAATAACAGCTATGTAGGTTTATGACTTGAACTGATGGTAATTGTTTGTGCACTTTGACAACTAAGTCGTGATTATCACAGAGAATCGCATATCTCCAAAGACAGAACTGAATTATACGCTGTTCAAGTGCAAAAAGCTGGATAGGCACACCAATTGGAATCATTTGATACCCCCGTTTGTACGCAAACCATAAAGTGAACTGAAGTAACAGAAAAGCTTACGTTTTTGCTACTCATTTGTGCGGGTTTCTGTGTGTATATCATTGTCCCGACAAGATGTTTCTACCTTGACAGGCTGCAGTTTATCGTCGTTTTGTTTTGAACGTATTGAATTTCTCGCTGGCTGGCGGACTGGATTGCTGCATATCGACACACGTGAGTTTTAGCGGAAACTTTGGTTAAGATGTGTGTATCAACAGCGAATAAATTGTATTAGACCGATTCGACTAGGTTGTCGTAACCAAACGCGATCAATCAGACCTGGGAGCATACCAAAAGTCGCTCGTCATAATCCGCAGCGAACTGTCGGAAGCTCATATATCTTCGAATACCTCAAACAGCAATTACCACATTAGACGCTAACAACAAACAAGTCACATGCGCTCACTTATATTTATTACTCTCCTCGTTTACTACCAACGGTGGACAAATTGGAATCCGTTACATCGGATTGTTTTGTTCGACCGAGACTTATGGGGACAATTTTTATGACTCTCCACATTTTATGGCGCTCCAGGTAAAGGCACACGGTAAGGTGTCGCAATGAAACTTAACATATGGAGTTATTGGTGGTTTGCTCTCCCTCTCTCTCGCTATATCGCTTTGGTTAATTTTTCCGGCAGCAAAAGCTGAATGTTTTAGAAGTTGTTGTAGGTGAACTAATGTGGTATGATTGAAGCAAAAAACATAGACATTATACATTTGTGAATAACATTCCAGAGATCGCCCGAAAAATTATTGTAACCACTGACTGATATATAATACAGTGACACATTCACGAGTAATATATTGAATAATATTATTGATATTCAGTTGATTGTTGAAATCAATGAAACACAGTTGAACATTATTCGACGTTCAACAGATTGGAGCCATTCACTGTGATTGAAGAATTAATTACATTTTTGATATCAAACAACTCGATAAAGATTTTTAAAATATAGTGCATCTCGCATGTTACAATGGAGTATTTATCAATTCAATCGAATTAATTGAAGCGTTGTCTATCACAGACTACTACTTTTTCCGATCTTTTCACACTATTTCCATAGAAGGTAAACACGATGCTAATGGTGTTAACCATGATTTTGTGTATAACTATCCGGACAAGTGTTTTGATAAATTAGCGTTTCAGTAAAATTGATTATTAAATCAAAAATTAAAGTTTTACCTAAAACAAATTTAAGTATACATAATTCATAGATGTTGCCTTAAAACCTTGATACCTTGAGGAATAGGGTTAAGCAACACTGAGAGAATCACTTGCCGTCAAAAACGATTTCAGTTTTATTCTTTCGAAAGAAGAGAACCGTTGCACTGTTGCAATGGAGAATATACATGAAAACATTCCATTCAAAAGTTTCAAAATTGTTTTGAATATCTTTGTGACATAGGGATGAGCGCAGTCATAAGAAGAATGACTTCGTCGTGCCTTTGCTAGTAATCCGGTCGTTAAAGACGAGTGTTCAGAAAATAATTGCCCTTAAAAAATATTCATGTAGCAAGCCACATTAATCAATTTTAGGCCAAGCGTTCGAAAAATCGAACAGCAACTTTGATAATTTTTCATGTCTTTGGACAGGAATCATATGGTAATGTTTATGCACCGAAAGATAGCTTAATTTATTAGCTACCACTTATATCGATTTCATTCAATTTTAAGTAACTTTATTGGATAATAAAATCGATTTAAAGCAAGTATGTTTGGAAGGTGTTTTCAATTTCAATTAAAAACCCCAATAAAATACAAAAATATGTGAAGTATTCTACAGTATTGCTTTGATAAAAGAACATACATTGTGATATAGAGCGAAAATCATTCGATGGAGCGGCATACAGGAAAATAACAGCCGGGGAAATTGAGTGTTCGAAAAATCGAACGTTGGCCATAACGAACTTTTTTTTTCTGCTGAATCAACACCAACCATCTAACTTCCGCTGCGCATTTTGATTTGTTTACTTTAGAAGATGGAAGGTTTTCCAGTTATTCTTGCATTTTCAGTTGTGAATGTTTGCAAATATCGATTAATTCAGCAAATATTATTGAAAATCTGTATGATTTTTGTCCGTAATAACCTTAGGTGATGGCGGCCCGTAGAATTTCTTTTGTGGGGGAGCTGGAGGAAATGATCAGTACGTGAAACGAGGATTCTAATGAGATTGTTTGTGTGAATATTCTTCCGCCGGACCGACTAATAATCTCCCAACCTTCTATGCCATAGTTTTTTAGCTCTGCTACTTTGCAGGTTTTGGAAAATGTTCGATTTTTTCGGGAAATGGATAATTGGAGAGACTAGTTTTTAAGCATTGATATTTCTCCACAGTTAACAATAAAAATAACAGCATAAGAAAAAGCCTGTCAGTAATAAATTTAAATTACATAAAATAAGAAATGCCATATCTCACCTTAGGTGGATTAATTTATACTTAGAGACCTCCATTCTCCTGTTCTTGTTCTTCCGAGAATCCAAAATGATGCCTTTATGAATACCGTATATTTGCTAAATGAAGTGACTTTTAGTTCGCAGTATGTTTGTACTTGCAAAGAAAAAGTGCGGGTTTAGGCCAATGTTAGATTTTTCGAACAGTCATTTCCCGGAAAATGGAAGATGGGAAAAAAATAATTCTTGAACATTGGAGTCCCTTTAGCGTTAATAATCGAAAATACAACAATGGCTTTCGTCAAAAAAATAATTTTTAAAGCTTGGTCGTTAATGGGTTAATATTGTTACCTTCGAATTAGTCTCCGTTGGATGTTATGGACTTATGCCAGCGCTTCTGCCAACATTAAAAACCCCTCCACAATTCTAGCTTTGGGAAAGCCTTTAGCTCTTCGAGCCTTACGTTTTAATGCCATCTATGCTTGTAAAACGACAACTCTTTGAGGTTCTCTTAATTTTTAGAAACAGGCAAAAATTAAATAATTTTTGAACAAATATTGTTACCACGCGTTTCATACCCAAAACGTTCGAAAAAAATTGACATGAGCGAATCATAATCAGCGTTTTTCAACGGTTTTTTTATGTGCTAGGGCATTCATCTTCTCCAGCGTCTTCACGGTCATCTTCTAAACGCCTATATCACTCCTAAACTTTTGGCCTTTGTTAACAATTCAAAATTCTGTCACAATTCATTACATTTTTTACGCAACGTTGGATACAAAAAGTACAATCCATTTCTTTTAACAAATGAAAATCGTCGAGCTCATAAAAAACTCTAACTTTTCGACTGCTACATATAAAGTAAACAATGAATATGGTTGAAAAATCAACATGATTTAAAAAAAAGTAATTGGATTCTTCAAACCCGCGTTATTTTCTCAACACATCTCGTACTGATGGTGCACAGTTCAATTGAATTAATTTTAGACAATGCACTCTCTCGTAATGGAATCGATTCCTGAACTACAATTAATCTTGGTTTCAGTTCAGGAGGCACCTGATAATCTCTGCCCAGTTTCTATAAGACCAGTTTAAATTCGCCGGCCATACGTGCTACGTGAGATGATTTCAAATTATGACTAGAAGTGCTAGTATGGTCACAACAATGCAATGCATGGTTTTCATATGTGGTTATGTGTGAACGTGTAACGCAAAAAGAATGTTTCTCGTTTTTCGAAGGATTAATTTTATATAAGACCACTTAATAGGTTCACACAACAATAGTTGCACATAATTATATAAAACGTTAAAAGTTTTTTTTTTTACGTTTTCGACATCTGTCAACCAGCCTTCAGAATGCAACGTTGTTGTCAGCACCGTTTTTGCACCGAGTGAAGACACTGTGTTTTGCGCCGTATTTCGCTCCGTATTTCTATACCTGTTTTACACCGCGCTTGAATCTGGTTTGCTTTCTCTGTTGAGTTATTTTTCTCCACACAAGCGTATACGGTTCGTAGGGAGGCGCGCTGTCGGTTTTATGCTTTACTTAGAACGAGCGAAGATAAAAAGGGTGCTAGAATTTTATGTGTGTGTGTGTGTGTGTGTATAAAATGAGGCGCGCATCACACAAATGAGAAGCGATGTTAAGTATCTGAATTATGCACTGTGTTCATTCGGCGCTCTCGTTTTGATGAATTTGGCACACTTCGTACCAAGAGAGAATATGTGTATGTCATGAACTCGCGCTGATGAAAACTTAACTCGAGTGAAGCGCAGCGTATGTTTTCTGAAGACTGCTGCCAACAATATCCAATTCAAAATTTTAGAAGATTCATGCAACCACCAAAACTTTTTTTTTGTGTTAAAAATTGTGGATTTCGTGTCTACCAACTACAATTTGCGGACATCAGTGGTTTCTTGCTATAAACTAAAAAAATCTACTTCTGATTCGCATTGAATGTTGGCGGAAGCTTATGGCGAGCATGCTCTTGATGAATCTAAATGTTATAAGTGGTTCAAAAAGTTTACAAAAGGGGTTTGAAAGTGTTTGAAGACGCCGAATAGCAAACTGTATCGGTGCACCCGTGGCCGAGTGGTTAGCGTCTCACATTGTCATGCTGGGTGATCGGGTTCGATTCCCGTTCTGGCCGGGGAATTTTTCGTCAAAGAAATTTCCTTCAACTGTCTCTCGGAATATATTCAAGGCGTGTTATTTGGCATAAGAAATCTCAACTAAGTATTAATAAATGACGCTACTTAATGCTACGTTGAGACGGCAAAAGTTCCAAAGGGAACGTTAACGCCATTCAAGAAGATTGGACCAAGATGATGACCACACTGAACAACAACTCGCAGAACTATGAAATATTGAGCAAACAACCGTTTCCCAACACTCAAAAGCCGTTGAGAAGATTCAGCAGGTTGAAAGATGGGTTCCATATGATTTGACAGACGGACAATACAACAAAAAAATTGTAAAAGCATTTGCGAAATTTTCGGATCGCGATGAAAAGAGGATATATTTCAAGAATTTCAAACGCAAAAGATTATATGTTGACCCCGACTAACCAGCCACATTGAGCGCAAGGACCGATCGATTCGAAAAGAAGATAATATTGTGTGTTTCTTGGGATAAGGGAGATGTAATATGGAATGACACTTTGAAAATCAACAAAACCGGTCATAGTTTACGTTCTCGAAAACAATTGACAGAACTGAACTATGCTCTCTGCTCCCAAAACGACTGGAATCTCAGAAAACGCACCACAAAGTGATGTTTCTCGATGACAATGTCCCGTCACACCGAGTAAAAGCGTCCAACGACCACAGTTGAGCTACCCAATTGGGATCAACTATTCGTATTCTTATTAACTTATTTACCAAACCTGACTTTTTCCGCGAAGCATTTATAAATTGCCTGAAAAATGGTCATTACTTAGAATAAAATATGGCGCTTGAAGTAATTGATGAATGGCCCAGTATCCGTCTATCCGATTTAAGTAGATGCGTAAGCTTATCCAGGAAACACGTCATCTTTCGATGCCATTCAGCTTGTCTAAACGTTTTTTTTTACTTAAAATACAATCAGCGGAAGCAGTTTTCCGCTAACTTTCCCAAACAACCTTCACGCTTCTGTGTAGATTCTAGATTCATATTTTAATTTGTTTGAAATTCTAAGAGGAATAATATTTTCTTTTTGACACTACCCATTTTTTTCAAAGGTGCCAATTCAGAATGCTGTCACGTTTTTTATGAAAAAGTTTCAACTTTTTTTGTGCTTTTGCTGATTTACATATCAATCGAATCAGAAATATTCAAAGATTTGTTTGATATGATGTACAGGGTCTTTCAGATCACGCAACAAATTTTAATAACTTCTACAAAAGTGAACCGATTTTTATTAAAAAAAATTACGAAAATGAAGCTTATTTTACGGTTTAAACGGTGAACAAAATTCTTCATGCATAGCTCTAACATTACGACTTCGATGCTGTTGAAAATCCGAGTTATTTCTTTTTTATGTTCCTCCAAATTTTGTGGCTTATTAACATAATAACGGACCTTCACGTACCCCCAGAGGAAGTAATCGACGACGAGAAATGTTGAAATTCTTACCATGAAGGGGACTAAGTTTCATTAGGGCTTTGGTTGCTCAAGTAATACGATGTCAATGAAAAAATACACGTTCTTGTAAATTGTACATCTTGACACCAAAAACCGTTCGATCAGATTGAACGAGTAGCCGAATATTATCGTCCCAAAGTGGGGAATGCAGTGTTACCACCTTCGGAGCGAAAACAAAATTTTATAAGGAGCTATTCGATTTTTCTGCGTGAGCGTTTAATCTTAAAGACCCTGTATATTAAAAGTCCCAATGCCGTAAAGGGTTTACATTGACAAAATTTGGACGTATCCCCATTTTCTCTTAGGTTTTTTTTTTGGTGCATTTCTGTGCAATAACGAGCAATTAATGTAGCGGTGAGGCACACTGTTATACACCTCTGCGAGTAAGTCGCATGTAACGAGCGAGCGGTTTCAAATACGGTCCTTGCTCTACCGGCAATAAGCAAGAAAATATTGCAACTTCATCGCGGCCCGTTTGCCCGACTTACTGAAACGGGCGAAGGTGTAATTTTCTATTTCTATTCCAATGTTGCTCTAGCCAGCAATTTTGGTTTTTTGTGCGAAATTTTCTCATCTTTCAAATGAAAGCAACGTCATTACTTAAAGTACCGTACGTCACGCCGCTGAACCGAATAATCGAAGAGGTAATATTCAGTGGCTTTTAACTGAAAAGATGTTGTTTATTCTGGTAAATTATTAATGGAAAGCTGCAGGAATCAAAAGCATACTGTTCATTAGAATCAAAGAATTGTAGGTGAATTTTCAAGTAAATATTTATAAAGATCGAAATTACATGAACCAAGTGTGAATCACTCGTTTGAAATAAATCCTTCGCCCGTAAGTAGGGGAAATTGAGGGAAATTGGACCGCCTAAGCAAATCGCCTAATATTTCTAAACCAATATGGTCTAAATAAAAAATGTCACGTTGTACACTGAGCTACACTTGTTTTCTCTCAATCAATAATGTTTAATCGTTATATCAAGCTTCAGATTACCAAATATATCATAAAATAAAAGAGATGATTTGATGCGGGATGATATGGACCGTCTGTGGGGTGATTTGGTCCAGTGTGTGTTTCATGGAAAAAACATACTTATGTTTCTGTGAAGTATTTTGGGATAATGTTACAATCAGTAACAGTGTTCTGGGATCGATACCAGGTGTCTTGGCCAGATTCCAGACCAGAAAAATTGCATTGAGACCATTCTGAATTCTGCATGGATCTTTTCACTGTTGTTCGAGCATTTTTAAGCACTTTCGATGCTTGGTCAATGAAAATCCGTCCTCGATGGCCTGCGTTAGTTTTTCAAGCTCCTCCTTCTTCCAACGTTGTTTGTCTATCATTCTTCTGTAATTCCGCGACATTTGGAATCAATTAGGCCAACGAAAAGCTTCAAACATGTAGGACCAATTCACCCCACAGAAAGGTGTCCATGTCACCCCACACAACATGCAAAAATTTAAATGCAATTAATTTCATTTATTGTTATCAAACTTACAGTTTCGCTGCATTAAATTGTTCCTCACTGTAGGTGAACAGAACTTTACTGCACAATTTTCGAAAAGTTTGTTTAATCAGCGAGAAAAACCTTAAAACCACGATCGGAAAACTCACATTTTTTGACCATCAAAGTGCTTGCTGTGTTCATGCTACCGTTTCCTTCCATCTGTCGAATTTTTCCAAAGTTTTTTTTTACGTTAAGTACATACGGTTCAACAATAAAAGGAGATGACATTATAAAACATCCAAGTTGAGCCGTACTTTTTGAGATAAAGGGGTGGTCCAAATCACCCCGTATGTCCAGCTCACCCCGTGTTACCATAAACATCCAGAAGCCTTAAATACCTGAAAGGAAAAGGAGAGAAAAATATTATCAATAAATTTATTTTTACATAGATTGGTGTAAAACAGAGTTGGAAAAATCGAAGGAAATTAAACAAAAAATGGTGGAATGCAAATATAGTGCTAACTTAACGGACACTGAGGAGAAGAGAAACTTATGTGATTTGCGATTTCTATCCCAATTGTTCTAGTCAGGGAGCAGTCAACAATATATATATTAAAACTGAGAATAATTTTTTAAAGTTTAAAATTGAATTTTCAAAGACTACGAGAGAGTTGTGACATAATCACAACGCCTATCGTAGTCTTTCGTTGTTTGACATCATCATTCTATATTTTTCTAGTCTAGATCAAATCAAATGATCAACTTAGCAACTACAGAAGCCCGAAAATAAGTAATTTAAATTGTGTACACTGTGGGTTCGGTTTGTCCGACTTTTGTGTGATGCATTTCTCTGCCCAGGAATCAGTCGCTTACCCCCGGGGGGGATTATTGGTCATTCCCGCCTCCGAATAGTGGCAACAACATATGATGCTCTCAAACACAAAAGCTATCGATTGAACGCGAAGAAGTGTGAAGAAACGTTAATCTGTCGCGATACTTGTTCGGTTGGTTTTAATCGGCCATTCCTTTTTCCACCCAATCAAGCTTCTCTGCGTAATCCATTCGGAGAAACTTTGTAACGCATAATAATCCGATAGATGTAGACAATCGTTGGATCGTTAAACTTTTATGCTACTTGTTTTTATAAGCTTGTATATGCAAATATTGGATTTTTAATTGATGTGTTGTGCGTTGGATGAAGCCGATTTTTTCCCAATTAGCATCAAGATAACAATAGAACTCAACACTTTCGATATGTTGAAATCTTGCTAACGAATAGAATTTCAAGAATAAAAAATTAAAGTCGTTCTCTCAAGTAAAACCGATCTGAACTGACGGGGTTTTGTCAGACAGAAACTTTTCTGCGAACTGAATATATTTCAGCCTGAAATCATTTATTTGACCCACATCACCTTGAAGAAGAATCCTACCACTCAATCATATCGGATACCGTTAGTGTTAATAAAACTATCTTAACCTCCGCTCCATGGACCATATGCGTGTATGAAATTTGAGATACAATATCAATGATAGTAATGATCGATCCCATTATATCCTACGCTAACTATATAGGAGTGTGACTGGTGCTAAAAGCCGCTCCAGCAGCAAACACAATGACAACAATAAAACCGTTCCATTTTTATTCCAACACCGTAAAAATGGTACCACACACAGATTGCGTTTCCAACCCTCTTCCGTATCTTGTCCTTGTTTCTCTGTTTTTTTTTTTGTATCATTAAGCAGAAAGGCTGCCACATACTTTTCCGTATCGTAAAAAGTAATATTTTATTAATATTAATATTTACACTAGAAATGAAATAGATGGGAAAACACATCCCAAGCGTGGCGATGAACAGGGCGAGAACAGAATTCGATGATAAGTTTGGCTTCATGCCCCGTCGTTTACTGTAAATAACACATTAAATCATAATAAATGATCAAGCATTAAGAGGTGTCCCGATGAGACCTGATTTTGTCTCCTCCTGCTCTGCCCATCATCCTTCCTAGCTAGCTAGCCAGCCTTCTTCCATCCTGTGAGATTTCCGTTGGGATCAAACGGAGTAGAGCAGAGCAAAACTGAAACGTCATCGCGTAGATACACTCGAGCATTATTTCGGGCGTTAGGTCCAGCTTTATCTTACATAAAATTGGATTTGAATCTCATGGCGTGCCGAAAGGGAGGCTTACTGTTTCTTGAATGATTCATGGAATGAACGTTCAAGTATATCTATAGGCATTCCGATGCTTGAAACTGAAATCGCAAAAAAGTTCACGTGGATAACGAGAAACTATTTAGGAACATCACCCTATTTATCGGACAAAGTAAGCATGCGGTATCCTAAGTGTTTCGAAAGTGCAGCTTTGATTCATCAATATTTATCTGAAAACGCACTCACTCTGTCCCTCTCCCTCCATTTGAATCACACCTTGTCTAGATCACAACCCCACACCAAGTCCCCGAGTTCCCGTACTTTCCGTTCGTGTATTTACTTAGGAAATGATGTGTATTATTTTCACATCCATTCCTGTTCCGATGTTTGTTCAAACCAAATCCAGAATTGGACAGAATGCGAGAGAGAGAGGAGTACAATAAACTGAAGCGCCCAGCCACAGCCATAGATAGTTGTGACGGTTTCGGGCGTTTATTGGTTTTCCACCCTCTTCCATTGGATGTGTCTCTTGTTTGGCCAAGACCCTGTATCCTTTTCGCTATTATTAATTCGGTTTGCGACAATGTTCTCGGGACTTTTAATGTGATTATAATTCATTGTGTATGGAAAATGTCACAACAAATTTTATTTATAGGTTAGCGAAGCCACAGTTTTTTTTCATCCTTGCGGTAAGGCGCATTATTTCATAAATATTAATACTTCCGGTGTGTGTTGAATCGCAGAATCGCTTGTCCTGAAAATTGATTACAGTTTGGTTCCGGATCCAAAAGCAATCGATTGCGAAAAAGTTCGTTCATGTGAGACGACTTCCGCTACCGGCATTAGCGGCATTGTGACGGGCGTTAATGTCATTGAGGGTTTTTTTTCCCAAAAAGTGGCACTGAGGTCAGCCGGGTGTTCAATTCATAAAAAGTCACACTTTATGAAGAACACGCCAAAATTCGGCTTTACAGTCACTTTCAAATATTTTGGCTGCTTCGTTGCGGGGAAAGGAAGACACGCACAGGTCAGCCCCGGAGAAAAAGGAATAAAAACTTAAACATCCACTATAAATTATTCTATCCCGAGGTCCGTTTGCTGACGGAAGGAAAGTAGGTTGCGGTTGGTCAGCGAGCGCGCAATTTTCGGTGCAACATTTGACCTTTTTGCATTTAAAAGAACGATATAAAAAAGATAAACAAAGGCAATAAAAATAAAACTTGCAACATGGTATATTCGGATAGTCACCAGCACTCTGCCTTTTGTGCGCCAATGCCGAAAATAAATACCCACAAAATACATTCGGAACACTGATCGCCGTTAGGTGTGGGCCTGCAGGAAATGGTATTGGTCTCTCAGTTTCGGCGAAAAAGATGTAATGTTTAAAAAAGATATTTTATTGCTGCGGCAGGCCGTAAATTAGCGGACAGCGAACGGACTATCAAAAGTGGTCGAAATCTTAGAGGCATTATTCCATCAAAATGTGTGTATGAGTGTGCGTGCCCAGTTATCGCTGGACTGCCAGACAGTCTGCCGATTTGAGGATAACGTGTCCACAAAAAATTTGCACTAGAGATAATCCTTTGAAGTAGCCTAACCCGATGCGTTCAGCTGCAGACGCAGAAGCGCAGTAGCCAAACAAATATCCTCGGCCCAAACTTGGGGTCATATGCTCGATGGCGGTGAATCTTCACCCGAAGTTCATCCAGATCCAGCTGTCTCCCCAGTTTAATTACCTCTGGCCGTATCCGAAATTTATGTTCATATTTTGCTCCTTAATTGCATTTAAATTGACGGTAATTGATTTCTCGTAACGCGGCGGCAGCGTGTTGCATCTGTTCGAGCGCAGGAAAACGGTGGAATAAAAAACGTGTTGAACTTGTCTGTCAACTGCGCTAATGTGCGTCGAACAAACAACAATTGGGTCTGTGGGTTTACTCTCTGCGATATGCGCACGCAACACGCAATACATAAGTACCGCGCATGCTGCCTATGGCCATGTTTTTTTCCTTATCTCGCTGACAGCGCCAAAGCCGCCTATGATCCGTTCGGAGCTGGCCAAAGGTGCGCGCACACACACGCACGCAATAAGTCTGACAAGTGGACAAGATGTTAAAAGAACTTTTAATAACCGTAATAACGTGCATTTCGCGATTTTCTTCTGTCAATCTTCGTTAACACTTTTTTTGGTTTATTTTTTTGCTGAAACAATTATTCATAATACATTACATTATAATGTAATTATACTCATAAATTATACGGTTTATCTAGGCACAATGCAAAACGCAGAGAAAATGAGTACACAACAGAATTTCATTTACATGTGCATCTGTGCAGACATGCAATTATTATCACTCGGAGACTGTGCACTGTATATTTTGCCTCTCTTCCTTTTAGTTAAGTCACGATATGCATCCGTTTCTCTGCCCTGACTTTAGCATTTTAATTTCTGAAATCCAACCCAATGCCGCCTTTGATTGAGGTTAGCATTTTCACAAGCATGTCAGGCCCAATTCACATTTGACAGAAATTAACTTTCACCGTTACACTGATTCTACAGCATAAAATGGATTGGGTATAACTAATTTTCGCTCAAGAGCATCCCAATTCTCGCCGTTGATTAGTGACGCGAAAATGGGTAATGAGTTCTTGCTCCTATGGGAAATTTGTTTCACTTCTCCTCTCGGGGGCTCGAAGAAAGCAGCAGCAAGATGTGAACAGCGACGGAAAAAACACAGGAAGTTTCGACATAATGAATTACATACAGATATTTTTTTGACAAGTTCACACGAACCGCAAGAGTAACCTCGGGACTCAATAACATCATTCGGTACAGGTTTGGAAGCAGGCGGTAACTCCAGAAGCCACAGCGACGTTGTGGAAATGATTGATCATCTCGTGAATATGAACATAGAACACCGCGTCTTGCTTTCTCCTGCTCTTGCACACCCTTATCGTTTCCACATTTATCAGGCAGATTGGTTTCTCGAAGACGACGTATCTTACCAATATTTGAGGTGCGTGGATGAACCCCATAAGTCAGTGCACCGTCTAATCGACGGCGGGCTTCGTTGGGAGCGACTCTCCAGGGAACAACCAATAGTCGAACATGTTTCCGAGCGTGTAATTTATCTTACACGATTCGTCCTAAAAACGTTGTCTCGTAATAAGAGAAGCGCTTCGTCTTGTTTAATCATATCGACAAGTTTTGTGTTGCACAATCCTTAAATGTTAAAAATGTTATAGTTGCTTGTGATTCGATCACAAACTTCTCATCCGCTATGCATCGAATCGACGTATTATTCCATGAGATATTGGGAAGAAAAACTGTGCTCATACGAAAAAAGAAGGGTGGTGTTCAAGACACGACCGCGTGGTTAACGTAGAAAATTATTGCCAACGATAACAAACATCACAGAAATTTAACAAGAACTCTTTAGTTCAAATATTGGATAGCATTGTCAATGGGTCATGAATGCACGTTCGTTCAACATAGTGGCAAAATAGAAACATAAGTTGACGGATGATTATGATCTTTTGAATTATTAGAGCTTGAGTTTGGATAGACCCAAACTAGCGCTGGCAGAAAAAAAAGCTTTTTCGTTTGCTGAAGGGTGAAATGAACAAATAAAAGCAACTTTTTCCAAGAGCATTAGAATGTTTGTATGTATAGGAGCAGACCTCTCATTCTCTCAGACAGAACTGTTTTACACGACTACACTATCCACATAGCCATTAGTGCTGTTAAATGTGTGATAAGAAATAATACACCACGTTATAAAATATGAATACACCACATTCTAAAATGAAGTTGGATCTTAAAAGTATGCATGGAAAGTCTTGTGTTCTAAGAGTAAAAAAGTACGCATAAACGCATAAACGTGGAGATGTATCCTCTTCAGTCGGGGCCGTGTATGCGGCAAAGTATGCGAAAATGTTTAATGCGTGCTTATTTGCAATGTGTCTCTTGTTTCGCAATCTCATGTTGCTCTTATATTGCTGTACCAATATGGGAGGGTAGCACATTTTCTGTTATTTTTAAGCTCAATTAATGTTATAAATTAGGATGTTAAAACATGTGCTAAAAATTAATTTTGGGTGTACCGTTCTGAATCACATTTCGTACAGCTTCATATTTCGGACACTCTTTATAAATAGCTTGAAATGCTTAATGCCCGGATGACATAACTAAAAAATTAATATCACAATGAATTCTTTAGAGTAACCCTTCAGTTATATCATTAGGGAATTAAGCATTTTAAGTCATTTATAAAGAGTGTTCGAAATATGAAGCTTTCCGAAATATGGTTCAGAACGAAAATGCACAATACACTGAATGGCATTATGTGAGATTATAGGAACGGGTGTTCTCAACAACACGGTGAAACATATCCCCGAAAATCTCATATTTTAATGCTCGGGGGCAAATTATCTTATTCTTTCATTTTTCACGTCTATCTACTGGAAAAAATCTATGGGCAACCTAAAATGGTAACCGAGAGTGCCTTTGCAATGAATAAGATCGACGATTTATTTCGCTATGATGCGAAATCCTGAGACCCCGACCTGAGAAAGCAACCGAGAACACCTGTTGAATGAAACGAACCGATTATCTGAATGTTCTGAACGTTTCGTATTCGCGCAGCATGGAATTGGGATGCATATATCAGTTACACATCTACTTAAATATCTACATTTAAACAAACAGAAAACTATTTGATCACTTAAAGAATATCTTCTGCATCTATTACAAATTCATAATACCGGTTAGCCTGTTTTTGTGCGATCGACAGGCCCTGCACAAAAAAAATCATCTAAAAAAGTAAAAGTTGTGCCCGAGACACGACCGCATAGTTGACGTAGGATTCCGTTAGGCTATCTGTTGATTTTGGATATGTTTGAAGAATTACATCGTTAAACTCTTTGATAACGATTTGGTGGCTCTGAAAAGGGCCGTTTTGTTTGTTCACTACACCAGTGTTTACCGAGTGATGATGACAGAAGAATGGTAAACAGTCGTTGGATGGTGCGCATCAGAAAAAAGATACCGAAGTGGAACGAGATGAAATAAATGGATGAAATAAAGAAGAAAAACATTAACCAATGTAATATAAGATAATTACCAATTCCAATTTCCAATTCCAATTATCAATTTTTCTCATCAGTAATACATGCTACTTTAATACAGAGAAAACATATTTGAAATGGGATAGGTAATTGTCTTTCATAATTTTTACTTTCTGAGTGTTTATTCAAACCAATGCAAATTTTGATAGGACTAACAACACCTAATACTATATGTAGAGCATATGGGAAATCACTAGTGATATTTCACTTTTCTAATTTTTCTCGCCGTTTAAACTTTCCTTGAATACAACATAACAGACAGCTAAAATCAAACGACCCGTTCTCGAGCGGGAACATGCTTTGGTTTTTATTTATGAAAATTGAAATAAATCGTTCCATATAGTCAAGTCAACACGACTGCTACCATATACAGTGGTACACTTACACTTGTGCTAAATTATTCGTATGACATTTCACGAAGCAACCAACATTAAAGTTCCAAATTTAAATTTTATTTGCTATAATTAATCGTATCACGCACCTTACTTGCAATACAAAAATACTCCGGCTTGTATATATTTGCAATGCCGATTTCCCCCAGGCAGCTTGGTTTTGATGTCTCTGTTAGGGAACCCATTTCGGTAGGAACAAAATCTCCCATACTTTCATGTATTTGCATTGCCGATTTCTCCCAGGCAGCTTGGTTTTGATGTCTCTGTTGAAACCCAACGCACGTATCGTCAATTTCGACCAATCACAAGATGGTATTTCCGTTAGGATAGGGTTTGAAAATTTTCAATTGTTCGTTAGTTAGTTTCATGACATATATTATTTTCTTCAATATAAAAAATTGTTATGGAGTGCCGAAATCGAATGACGTAAAAATTTCATCAATCCATCATGAAATGACTGAGCAATAAGCGTTTGAAATTGGACAATTTTCACGATGTACTCGATTTTTGATTTTCAATTTGTACCCTAATATGTTCCCGAAAGACGTAATCCTACGCCAAAATTGTAAAAATACGAGTAGCTTTGAAAAATAGTTTTTGTTGCACAGAAGTTTGGAATGTAGAATTTAAGATTCTAAAATTTGGAATCTGGAATCTGAAATCTTTGAAAAGAAATCAGAGAATTTAGTAAAATAAGAGAAAATAGAGCAATCAGAGAAAATTTTAAAAACAAAGAAAACATAAAAGACAAAGAACGAAAAAAAACAATATAAAAACCAAAGAAAACATATAAATCAAAGACAACAGAAAGAACAGAGAATTCAGATAAATCAGAGAAATTTGAGATATCAATGAAGTCAGAGAAATTAGCGAAATCAGTAAAACAAAAAAGAATCTGAAAAATATAAGAAATCATATGAATAAGAGAAATCAGATAAATAAATCGATGAAAATTGAAATCAAAGATTAGGGAAATCAAAGCAATCAAATGAATCAAAGAAATCAGAAATCAGAGAATATAACTGTTTTGAAAAATTCGTAACATCTAAACTGTTAGATCGATTTTCATTTTTGGATTAAACACTAAACTGTACCTCGAATATCTAGTTTTATGTGAAATCTACAATAAAAATAGGTTTATTTGTGATTCTTGAGCAAAGAGATCCTGGATTTTTATGTTATCTTTAGAAACCTGGGAATATTTTATACAATAGTCAGAATTCAAAAATATTCAGAAAGTATTTCTTCGTATTCGAAATGTACGAAATTTTTTGGTTAACATACCAATTGTTAAAATTTAGTATCCTTTAGACCAATTCACCAAGAAGAAAATCATAAATCATAAAAGCACAAATGAAAGGTATTTGAATTTGACGCGTTTAGCTACACGTTTCATTGGTTTGAAGCGAAAATGGCAATAAAAAAAATATTCATGGGTACTGTTTTTTTGCTATTAATTTATCCATACATAATGAAGGAGCTATTTCACCCAAGGACACAGATGGCAATATTTTGCACACATTTTATCGTGATATACATCATCAAACGACTAATCGGCATCCTTCTGCTACCATCGCTCGATTGTACTACTGGTATAGCGAACAAACAATACCTAAACGGACGGGTAGATAATTTTGTTTTATATAATAGAATAGGCCGATTAAATAAGAATTGTAAACTCGTTCAAAAGAATGTAATTCCTACGGTTTTTTAAAGAAACGCGGCCAAATTTCATTCGAAACTGCATTCGTTGACTGTCGCTCTCATCTAAGGAGCTTCGTCCTGCCCCAAAAATATTTTCCAATATTTTCATCAATGAAAACTAGTTTTTTTTGCTGGAAGTGCAAAAAAACACAAAACAATATTGGAAGAGAGAGAAGTGCAAAATAATGCAATAATTGGTGTGAACGAAATTTCTCACATGGATCTTTTCAACTACACCACCTCTCGAGCCACACATTTTACGGGTAAATCTTCGATTTGACCAGATCCAACACCTCACCTACCTACCTACCGAGAGGGATCACCGGGATGTCCCATGTCTTGTTTCCAGCGAGGCAAGCCGTGGGCCGTCTAGACTGAAACCTTGTAACCAAAATCACGATATACATTGCCGAGCCGAGACCAATTGACCCATCCTGCAGCAGCAGCAGCACAGCCCCCACAAAACACACACCAGGGGGACGACAAAAATCGCGAACCACAAATCGAGAACAAAAGAAATCGTTTTTGTTGTTGTCGTCGTTTCTTCGCGCCTGCCGCATTGATTATCGCTTGTTTTCAAAACGCTGATTTCAATGGGTGATCTAAAGCGCGGTGGGGGTGGGGGAGTGTTGAAATGATGAGAATCAATCGAGAGTTGTTAAATTTTCACACCAATTTTTTGCGATCATCTTCGCTCTCAACACATTTGCCTGACTAATACTGGTAAGTTTCCTGTAGAAAAAAATAAAGTTCTGCGTGGAATGAGCTTTGTTTTTTTACGAGTAAATTATTCACTAATTTGAATTCCTGGCACATACTTCACGAACACACAGTAATACAACACATGAACCCCATGGTGGGGAACACGCAAAATATGTCCACAGTGGATATATCTAATGTGTGAAATTCCCAGTGACTGCTAGCTTCTAGCGGTGGTCAGCTCCGCGTAATCCGCACGAAACTTATAAATTCCAAACCGTGTCGCACATTAGTGTCCATTAGATGCGACTTTAACACGTTTAATTTTAGCATTTTTCCACTCCTTCTCATTTGTTTGACTGACGCGTCTCTGATTTCGTGACTATTTTTTCGGAACCTGCTTAGCACTCGTAGCTCAGCTAAAACGGAGTAGTAGTCCTCTCCAAACCACGCGGAGAACATTCCGAAAACAGTCCGATAGAAGAGCAGAGACCACCGCGCGCACAATTTATGAAGTATCTAGTTACAGCAGGCGTTGAAAGGCGAGGCGACTCTCTGAATACTTCAAATTGATTGTCTATAGGGTTCATAATTCTTGTCGCGCCTCAGAGGAAAACGGACGACGGTCTCACTGCTGCTGCTGCTGGCCTTCGCCGTTTTAGGCGTACCTTTAACACGTGTGGAGATCAAGATTAGGGAACAGAGAAAAGGAAACGACCACTAAACTCAAAATAACACAAACGGCCAAAAAATGTCGACTACTTTAGTTGTGTTTCGTTTTTTTTCCTCACATATATTTCTTCCACTGCCACCCCACAACATATCGGCAGGCGATGTGAGAACCCGAAGAACAGATGGTTTCCTCCAGTTTACACCTTTGTTTTAGACCGCCGCGACTTTGAGTTATCGGAGGTCTGTTCATTTGTGGAGGTTGTCGAGGTGAGTAATTTGGTCAACGACGACGAGAACCGTTTGGTGTTGCTCCCTGGTTTTAATAAATTATCTTGATAATTTTACGTGCTGTCATCGGTTACAATACCTCATCCAGAGGTTAGCCAATATGTTCGCAACGAGTAATTTGTGAAAGCACGGCTCATAGCATAGCATTTTTTCTTGCAAATCACTCAGTCATTGTGTAAAACTTCATCTGCAGACAAGCAACATTTTATGATTTCAACTTCGGTCTGACTGTTTTGAATAAGTTGTAAAGCAGTTTCGCGTGGTTGCGCCAAGTCAGAAATAAATAAAATGTAAGAAATATCTGCTCGGTGGAACTGTAGCGTGGATTAATTAACACTTATTTTTAATTCTATTAAAATGTTAAAGCTGAACAATGTAAAGTAATAAATTTCATTAAATAATGGCATAGCGTGACTGGCGTGACCGGTGCGAAAAATGTAGTCGTGAGTCGGTCGAACGGTAGAGGGGGCGGAGGAAGAGAATGAAAGCACACACACACAAGGGGGTATAAAAAATGGCTCATTGTTTATTGGTTTACTAGATAAAACATTAGTAAAAACATGCGATGTATCTCGGCGAACGCACAAAGCAAGCACTTTGAACAACTTCTCGGCAGCTACCGACCGATAAGCGATCGCCTGCGTCTCGCAACGGTAAATAAAAAATATAACCCAGTAAAAACGTCGGATAATTTATGATAATCTTCAATCTAACGTTGTAATCAGAATCGGCAATTTGAATTCGAATGCGGCGCGAGCGGTCCCAGAAGAGATGCTGTGACTCAAAGGTGATCATCGCTTCCACCTCTGAATCGAATATGCGGATTGGTTTTTAATTTCCACTCTCCGCGCGCGTCTTGCTTTCTTCTCCTGCGTGCTGCCTCCCAGACTCCCCGAGAGACCAGACCGGGACCAACAATATAATAATTGATGATCTAACAAATATGCTGAAAGAGAGTCGCCGCCGCCGCCGGAGAGCGTTTGCACTCTGCGTTTTGGCGGAGGCCACCGCCGTCACCAATTTTGTGGCTGATTAATCTTCCTTAGCGTCAGCGTTTTTATAGGGTCCCGTTCAAGCGTTTTATTATTGTTCCGAAGAAGTAAACACACGGAGCGTGTTATCGACACAATCAATTCTTGGTGGGCAGTCGCACTGCCGGGATATCTATTTTCGCAAACATATTAACGATCGTGAGAATTTTACAAGAAGTGATGAGCCCCGAACTTTCCCTCCAATTTGTATCGATTTTTGTCACCAATAGAACGATTGAAGCCGAGTAGCTTGAAATTTCTGCCGAGCCGAGTAGCGTTTCTTCTGCCACAATTTATAGCGATCGATTACCGGCGATCGCAAAGTCGTAACTTGGTCGTAAAACTCAGAGCTCGGCAGCTGTGTTGAAGTGCCATAACGCTACTATACTATCCGGAGTCTGGTTGAGTGCTTCCTCCTTCTTCAGCATGATTAACAGTGAAATTTATATATACACATGTTTGTTGCCCTGCCAGGGAGGCAAGGTGGTATTCTCGCTATTAACGATTATTTATTGTGGAATGAAGAAAATTAACTTCACATAACAAGTAGATCGCAGGAAAAAGGAAACATTCTACCGAGATCCTTATCAGTGAGAAATGTACACACATCGAGCGTTCGCCTTTTTCCCGCCTCATTTACAAGACTCCGGGGAGATCGGTTTCCCACTGGGATCACAGGGCATTTCTTCGGAAATTGTATCTTAAGTGACAACGCAGAGAATTATGCTCGTGGAAATTATTGTTATGATCCACCCATTAAGCGTGCCTCTGTGTGTTGCCTCTGGATATTTCCCTTTTTCCATCTTCCATCCTCGCTTCGTATCAAACAGGTTTTTAGTGCGAATCGCTCGAGAAGAGAGGCTAATGTTTCAATCAATATTAATGCGGGGTTACGCTGCCGCGGTTCCGTTTTATCAATTAGGTAACCGGTGGAGAAAGAGAGAAAAATAAAACAAAATCAATTACACGCCATCAACCGTTTTGTTTCCGGCGGGGTTACAATTATGCGTGGGGTTTCACCTCGCACGCATTTTTTTAACGTTTGTGACAGAAAAGTATGGGGTGTAAAAATAATATCTAAAAACTGAAAATGTCACGAAAAAAAAATTTCGAAATTTCGAACGCTTGTAACCTCAACCATTTCTTGGTAGATCGCAAAGATGACTGAATCTTCGATTGGAAGCGTTTGTTACATCGATCACAATGAAGATTTTTCTAAACAAACAATTAGATAATTGGAGAATGTCAAGCATCATCAACACGTTAAATCCCACGTTTTGGTTGGTCAAATTTGGGTTCCTCAAATAGTACCGACCAGAAGGAGCGGTTAGAGTAACAGCGAAACACTATTTGAATACATCCATCCACTGTGCATATTGTTCTATCAATTGCAAATGGCAAATAAGTGAAAATGAGACAAAATCCGCCATACAAATATTAGGTTCGCTCTAGTCAACCTTCAGTCACAATTCAACAATGATCCAATTAGCACCAGTAGATGGCGACAGCGGCAGCGGCGAGGGCGTCCAAATGGTCTTTGTCAAGGCCGGAAGATAAGAGTTTAGATGAGGTTGTCCAAATTGGCCTTTTTCAAAGCTAGAGGGAAATTAACTAAAGAATATTAAAGCCTCTATAATTCGAACAATGAAACATAAAAAGGATAGGCAAAAAGGCTACGTTTCTGCTCAAAACTCTTTATTTATTCGTCATCGGAAAATTTTAGAGTATATTTCTCTATTTGTTGCTTCTTCAATTAAGTTGGTAAAAAATCGAGCTTTTGTAGATTCATCCGAATAAGGAGTGTGTCGAAAAGTAATCTCCCATCAAATTTTGCCCAGTAGCTTTCATGCACTTCCTGCTGACCAATTCTTCCTGAATTCTGAATTGTTTTCCGCAAACCACTGGAGAGCAGATTTGGTGTAATGAGCTGTTGCCAAATCTGGCCGGAATAGAGGAGGCAGGTCATGATCTATCTATACAATGAAAGCACTGGAATCAGTGGAAGCGTTCGTCCAAATTTGATTAAAATCGAGAGTTTATGGTCCCTTTTGTGAAAAAAGTAGAATATCGCAAGCCAGATCGCAAATTGCTTGGCAAGCTAGAACCTTTTGGTCGAATTTCTCCTCCGCAACAGTCGTATCAGTAGTTGGTACACTCTCCCCAACTGATTTAGTGTAAAATTGAGGCTCCGGTAGCGTTCTGGAGTTCTCTTCAACATATGTCTCGTCGTCCGTCAAAATGCAGTAGTTGGGATTACCCAGAATCCGCTCATAAGACGTTTGAGCCTTCGTTTTAGCACGATGTTGCTGTTCCGGAGTTTTTTTTGGGTACTTTTTGCTTCTTGTAGGTTTTCAAATCATGTCTCTTTGTAATCCGTTGGGTTATTCCAATGCTAGTACCAAATTTATTGGCCAAGTCACGAATAGAGGCAGATAGATGCTCACGAAGTGCACCCGTGGCCGAGTAGTTAGCGTCAAACCTAACATGCCGGGAGTTCGGGTTCGATTCCCGTTCTGGTCGGGGAAATTTTTCTTCAATGAAATTTCCTCTGACTTGCACTGTGGTCACGCGTATTCTAGAGCTTGCCACTCAGAATGCATTCAAGGCGTGTTATTTGGCATAGAAATCTCAACTAAGTACTAATGAAAATGACGCAAGTAATACTACGTTGAGACGGCGGAGTTCCTCTAGGAACGTTAGTGCCATATAAGAAGAAGAAGAAGATGCTCACGAAAGTAAATCTCGACTTTCTGGTTCAATCCGAAGTCACTAAATCGCTATGGCGTCCGTATGTCACGATTTAACTCAAAAACGGATAAATGGGTTTGAAGGTTCAAACGAGATTACTGATAAGGATCTCGGTTTTACAGGTTTGTTAGAATTTTCAATTTTATAGTTTTTTTTAAACATAGAATTGAAAAAAAAGTTGTTTATTTATCTAACTTTTATCATTCATATAAATATAGATTCAGTTAAAAATGGTGTCCGTATGTCATAATTTAACTCGAAAATGGATCAAAATTCGGAAAATGGAGCAGATTCGAGTAATTATTTCCAGGTTTGTTGCCTTTTGGTCTGCATCAGGTTTTTATGACAAAAAAATGGAGAATTGTTAATTAAAATAAAAACTATTATTTTGCACAATTTGCTCATCTATAAGATTTAAAAAAAATGAGGCCCGTACGTCACGATTTCATTCGAAAATGGCTTTTTTCCGATTTGATATGTTTTGTTCCGCGTCAAGCTGATATTCCAAAAAAGTCATAAAAATCGATGGGAAAATTGGTAAAACATGAAAAAATTAAAAAAAGTTATATATTTAGTTTGTTCATCTACATACTTTTATTATTTATCTGTCGTAGTTTTGCTCTGCGTTATGTCGAAACTGTTATGAAATTCAATGGAAAAGTTGGATACAAAATACAAAATTTAAAAAAAAGTTTAAATAAAAAATGCCCAGTGAAAATGGAATCCGTATGCCACGATTTAACTCAAAATTATTGGCCAAGTCACGAATAGAGGCAGATAGATGCTCACGAAGTGCACCCGTGGCCGAGTAGTTAGCGTCAAACCTAACATGCCGGGAGTTCGGGTTCGATTCCCGTTCTGGTCGGGGAAATTTTTCTTCAATGAAATTTCCTATAATTTAATGTCTAATGTCTAAATAATATAATAATTTTCATTCAAATTTTTACAATTTCATTTTGCCTTCGGATTGTGTATGAGGATTAGGGTGGCAGCAAAAATGGTCATGTCAAATTTCAAAAACCGACCATTTTTTATTTTGTTTATTGGGCCCAAAAAATGACATGTGTAAAGTTTCAGATGAATCGGACATGATTTAGGGGTACCTCAAAGCGCTCAAAGTTTTGATTTTTTTTATCCTCTAAAATCTTCCAAAGAGAGGGGGGGGGTTTGGTTGTTACATGAAATTTGGAAAATTGGAAAAGAAATTTCGATGACTTCAAATTCATGAAACGTCGAGATGTTATGTAAAAATATTTTTGCCGAAAATCAACCTTCTGGAAATTAGTCTGAGAGGCAATGAATGAATGGAAAAAAAATTATAATCGATTTTTTAATGAACCGACCATGAATGTTTTGTTTATTGGCCTAAAAAATTACCAGTGCGAAATTTCAACTCAATCGGATTTGATTTAGAGGTTCCTCAAAACGCGCAAATGTTTTTTTACCCTCGAAAATCTCCCAAAGGGGAATAACGTGAAATCGGAGGTTTAAAAAAAATATAGTTGGATGCCATATGTCTTCAATTTGCATAAAACGAGATCTGATGTTATCTCGAAAAAAAAATGTTGACCGAAAATGTTGAACTTAGCGAAAAAATTAAAACTTTGAGTTCTTTGAGGCACATCCCTAAATCATGTCCGATTGAGCTGATGTTTTACGATATGTAAGTACTTTCTAGTCGAGTTTTTGACTATTTTTTATACAATAAATATCGCGGAAACCGATACTGGTATTGTGCAAATGCTCTTGATGCGGAAATGAACAATTCGGAGCTCATCGTATTAACTAAATTTTAGTAAGATTTTTTGACCATGTACATAAAATGTAGTTTTTACTAAATAGTTTCCCAACAACTTTTTCGCACATCATACCGTTTTGTCTCATATTCCAAACACTTAAGCTTTGATGGCCATTAAACTGTGTCGCATTAATCAAAATGGTACTCTTTCGCGAAACTAATTTGATTTTTGGATACAATCGAGCCTTCTTTTTCATTTGACTACAATAAAATTGATTTAAAAATACATATTCATGGTGAAAAACTAAAAATATGTTTAATCACATTTGTCTCAAATTCCGAATACCATTTTTGTCACTGACTCATATTCCGAACACTTTTGTCTCAAATTCCGAACAACAAAAATGCATTTTTGTTTTAAATCATAACTTTTAAACTACTGGACCGATGCATAAGATCTATATATGGAAATAAAGTCAATTAGCTAGTCTTTTTTGGAAAAATGTTATGCTCCCAAAAAATTGGGTTTTGCATTTGCAATTATTGATTGTATTTGTTCCTTATAGTTTACATGGTTTCGGGACCAAGGGTACTATATCGGTATTGATACCTGTAAATGATGTTAAAATGAAGTCTATAACCCAAAAAATGTCAGGGTTTTGAATATTGAATTATTTATAACATTAAAGTTTAGTAAATTCCCATTTAAAAATGTTCGGAACTTTAATCATGCGTAGAAACTTGATTCAAATTCCGAACACTACTTCAATATTAATTTTAATGAAGATTTCTGCATAAAATATAATTTTTTCCACCCATTTATTGCAGGTTCATATATTATCTGGCAGTTAACATGAAAACAACGAACAAAACAGATGGAATAACTACAGAAACTGAAAAATGAACGATGCTTGTTTTTTACGGAATTTGCTACGGCAAACATTTTATCATTGGTTTTGACTGTCACTTTTTTGCAACTGTCTAATATTATAAATTTTAGGCTGTATCGATACCTGTAAATGATGTCAAAATGAGGCCTATACCTCAAAGAATGTCTGTGTTTTCATTATTCAATTATTAATAAAATAAAAGTTTAGTAAATTTACATTTAAAAACTGAATTGTTCAGAATTTGAGACTGTTCGGAATATGAGACAAAACGATATTCGAATCAAAAATTTGGATTTCGAGTTACGATATTTTTAAACGCTTAATACGCCTGGATACATTCTTATAAAAAACCAGTCGTAATTAAAATTTGTCATCTGATAATGGAAATAGTGATTTTAGGTAACTGCCACCATATGTACAAAGTTTCGAAAAATCGGAGAGGGTCGAGACAGCGATCTGGATTTGACGTGGAATTGCTTCATACGCGATTTAACCGACTGAGACACAAAAAAAGAACAAATCCCATTTGGCTGCATCAATAAGTAACCAATGAGTGAAAAAAGTGTTGGAACGATAAATTATTTGCTCTTTATCCACACAAACGTGGGAACACGTTTTTCGTGTACTTACGCTTCTAATACCACTAACGAGTTAAGGGCTTTCAATGATCGATAGCTTACACATATAAAATCAATTCAGGGACCGAAAAAAAACCAGGAACATACAACATGCATTGAGGTTAACCGGCATAATTAATTCCACCGCCGTTGTGTCGTTATTCGGCGGTGGCGGCGGCACATTTCTTTATTTTTTTTTATTTTCCACCAAACAGTGTTTTGTTTCTGAAACATTTTTTTTGTTTCACACTCATTTGCGCGCTGTCTTAACCATCCTTCCATTCATATACCGAAAAGCTCAGAGACAATCGAACACCACACACATTTGGGCAGGCCGGAAATTATTTGGAAATTTATCGTAATTTATGAGCAATCAATTTTGTTTCGCTGTCAACATTGTGAACCACCAAGGTTTGCGCCCTGTTGTGTGTCGAACGCGTGGTGTTGGTTTTGAATTTTGTCGTTCGACGGAACGTGTCTTATGATTCTGAACAAGCGCGCGATATCGATAGCGTAGCCAAAATATAAACATAATATTGTTGAAGAAAACATGACAAATAAATGGTCTGTAATGTACACGCGTGTTTGCATCGAACGGTGTTTTGAATTCTTGTACCAACCAAATTAAAATCAATCATAGGTTTTCTTTTACCTAATTGCTGGATTTGTTGCAATTAGTTTGAATACAGTTTTTTGTTTCATTCAAGCCTACTTGAACAGTTAATTATAGTAACAAATTCAATACAAGTTTTTTTTACCGTTCGCCGCCGCTCACATTACCATTTTCCAATACCCGAATGCACGAGTGTTGGTTCATATTGTTGGCTAGTAGCAGCGGGGTCCGTCTGTGTCTCTCGATCGGCTGCAGAAAAGTGCAGTTGCATTGCAATAATGCGGACAGACAGAAACCTGACAAATGGTGAAATCTCGCATCAACTCGTCCTACTCCCCTGTTGGGTGCCGACTGCTGCCTCAGCTAGAAAAGTGGGGGAGGTGGAGGATATGGGGGGACGAAGGGTGTCCAGAGTTCCATTGGAGAAAAATTATCATGCGTTGCATATTACATGCATTTACGAAGCGAGACTCAATCGATAACTATGGCGGCTTGTATGAAACGCGAAAGAAGCAAAAAAAAAAATAAAACCGATGTCGATCTCACTCCGTACTTGGTGGAAACGCAAGTGCAGTGCTAATATGAGTTCGCAAGTCAAATGAAGCATGTTTTTTGCAGACTCACATAGCCCCATTGCGTCCACAACAGCGGACACAGCGCACACACCGATAGGCTTAGAATTAAGATCCCTTTCCAGGGCTTCGCCGCCTGTTCAGTGGGTATGCAACTTTTTTTTTGCTAATAATCCATTACGCGTCGAAATCACCGCAATCGAATAGTGCTCACATCAGGAAGCTTTACGAGCAAGCATTCTCACGCAAGGAATCGTGTTTTAGCAGTAATAATTTGCGTTCCTTGACGTCTGTTACTAAACAAATATTGTTCTGTAATGTTATACCCTTTTTTGTGGAGTTCATTCAGTCAAGATAGCAAATGGATGAAAAACGAAGTTTACACTCCGCGAAACAGACCACAGAGTGATAAAAAAATCATATTTATTTCAGAGGGAAGTAACAAAACATTTGACCCTGGTCTTTTTTTTTTTGCTACACTAAGCTGAATAAACCAACATGTGGGTGCAAGGAATATTGTAAATATTACTTTTACTACTGCAGAAACAAACAAAACGAGGCTATTATGTTGCGCACACCTTCGTGGAAAAATATGTGAGTGACTTTCCCAAAGTTGCCCATTAACAAAAATAATGCTTTTTACAACCATGTTGTTCTGTCTTTTTTTCACCACTGTCAGTGACTTAGTTGGGTTCACCTGGAACCTTGGTGTTTTTTTTTTCGTTCATCCTCCCCCTCCTGGTGCACTTGTTTTGTTATCCAATGTGCACTTCTTGTTGGGTTCCACACGCGCCGGATCAGCATATTTGCCATGGGCCGTGGTTGCACATATGCACCGAGAACACCGAGGAAATTCTAAGCCTATGTTAATTCAATTAGGACCGAGAGCCAACCCCCATTCTGATCGTCTATAATTGCATTATGATTGTTACCCGTTCTGTTGGCTGGGCAAAGGGGTTTTACCACCGAAAGTCATGTTAGACTATGGCGTTGACAACTACAATATAACCCCCCGTGAAACCCGTCGTACCTCCCCCTGATGACGCATCAAGTTCGCTGAAAAATCATGACAGGTATTATTACCTAACTGGAGAAAAACAAAGCGATACAAAAATTCTTGCTGTCGCTAGAACGAACGGAAGCCCAACAACTTTCGTTATGCAGAAACAAATTGGAGTCAAGAACTCAACCAAAAATACCCTAGTTGTATTCATACAAAACAGAAAAACATAATCAAACAGAAGCGAAGTTGTGCCAAATTTCCTCGAGGATGGATTTACTCCGTAACGCGAGTAATGTAAGTTATACATTTCGGAAACGGTGTCAGAAGACAACAATTAGGATGTTCACAGGACACGATCGGTGTGTAAAACTTTCCCTATTTAACAATGAAAACACTTGTCATGTAGTTTTCGACAAAGACTTTCCTCTTCGGATTGCCACACGGGTCGATAGCGGGGAGGGGGGGGGGGGGGGGTGCTGGTGGATTTGAAACGCAGCGCCATTATCTGTAGGAGTTCTCCGGAATACGCCATTTAGCGGAATTGGTGCATGGCTTGCTTGGTTGGTAGGAAATATAATAACTATGCTGCTGCATTCGCTGAGCGCGCGCGGTAGGCAAAGAAATGTTGTTTTACACTTGCACAACTATCAACATAGCAGGCTGTCTCGCCTACCTCGACCCCCCTCATCCCTTCTTCGACAGCACCGTCGACCGATTCGAGAACAGTTCCTGGGAACGGATCCAAGCGGAGCATTGAAATTGGATCCAATCCGGCGGTTGCAGATGTTCTAGAGTAGAACCATCATACAATTGTCTGGAACTGGAACACCACCAGCGTTTAGAAGTAGTAGATTGTTTTTTCTTGTTGCTCACTTGCAAACAATTCGAGTGTGGCGTTCTCGCTTGAAAACAAAGTGGATGCTACATGCATCTTTCCAGGTAGTCAGTCGTAGGAAAGTACCATGGCTTATTTGGAACCGCAGCCACTACCGGGAACTTGTATTCGACCCATTTATTATTACAAGGAATCGATAAATAATTTAATTTAGCTATCGGTAGCTACTGGCTTCATCGTTTAACGATGCAAACTTGTAAGTGCCACTAAACCACAGTTTCACAGTTCCTCAAAGACGTACGAACTGAGCAAAACATTTGTGGTATTTGGACACCCACTTTATTTCGAAAAGTACGAAAAGTACGTCGATTTTTCATAATGTCATCCTTTTAATCCTTTTATTGTTGAACCGTGTTTACCTAACAGGGCTCGGCAGAGTTATATTCAACTGAGGATAGTCAGGGGACTACGAAAAAAATCGCCTTCGTATTCAATTGGAAATGAGTTCTGGCTTCTTTCAGCAGTTTCCCCGTCAACATGACTCAAGAGTCATTCGGGCGTTTAATAACCATAATAACAGAATAACTTATAGGTATATTATATTCTTGTAGCTCCACAAAATTGTCCGATACGTTTTAGTACACCTGATATCATTTATTGGAAAAAAATTAAAAAATTTAAATATAGATTTTACACTCAATAATTTGGATAGGCATGAGAATTACCTTCAAAGATGATTATGCAATTGAAGTATTCTGGAAGTTAAATCGTTACGTTAGTTCGAAATTAGTTTGTGGACAGAAAAGAGATAGACGCGAAATTACCTTCAACTGGAGCCTGCACAAATCGTTGAAAAACAATGTTATTCCATTGAGGTACGCACGCTTCAATAGGTTTCATTGGACTTTTAGGCCTATTCATAGATACAAACCGTAGCTGGCAATACCGCTGATTCCATAGCTATCGGTAGAACTAACTATTTCTGTTTAACTATTTCGAAGGTGAATTACCATTTTGTCTCAAATTCCGAACAGTTTCAAATTCCGAACACTTCATTTTTGAATGTAAATTTACGACACTTTAATGTTATAAATAATTGAATAATGAACATTCTGACATTCTTTGAGGTATAGGCTACATTTTAACATCATTTACAGGCGTTGATATACCCTATAATTTGAAATATTAAACATTTGTAAAAAAGTGACAGTCAAAACCAAAGATAAAATGCTTGCGTTAGCAAATTGCGTAAAAAACAAACATCGTTCATTTTTCAGTTTTGTAGTTCTTTCAACGTTTTTGTTTGCTTTTTTTCATGTTAAGTGCTAGAAAAAGTGAGAATCTACAATAAATGGATGAAAAAAAAGATATTTATGCAGAAATATTCATTAAAATTAGTATTGAAGTATTGTTCGGAATTTGAATCAAGTTTCTTTGCATGATTCAAATTCCAAACACTTAATTTTAAATGTAAATTTACTAAACTTTAATGTTATGAATAGTTAAATTATGAGAGCCTTGACATTCTTTGGGTTATAGGCTACATTTTCACATCATTCATAGGTATCGATACAGTCTATAATTTATAATATGAGCCATTGGCAAAGAAAGTGACAGTCAAACCCAATTATAAAATATTAAGGGACCATAATAAATGGATGAAGTTTCTATGCACGATTCAAATTCCGAACACTTCATTTTTATTTACAAATTTACTCAAATTTTCAAAACTTTAATGGTATAAATAATTGAATAATGAGAGCCTTGACTTTCTTTGGGTTAAGGGCTTCATTTTAACATCATTCACAGGTATCGATACAGCCTATAATTTATAATATTAAGCATTTGCAAGAAAGTGACAGTCAAAACCAATAATAAAAAGTTTGCGTTAGCAACTTTCGTAAAATAACAAGCATCGTTGTTTTTTTTAGTTTTTGTTGTTTTTTCTACTATTTTGATTGCTGTTTTCATGTTAAGAGCTAGAAAAGTAAGAATCTACAATAAATGGATGAAAAAAATGATATTTTATGCAGAAATATGTATCAAAATTAGTATGATTCAAATCCCGAACACCTTACTTTTTAATGAGAATTTACTGAACTTTAATGTTATAATAATTGCATAATGAAAACCATAACATTCTTTGATTTATAGGTTTCATTTTAAAATGCATTTACAGGTATCGATACTGCCTATAATTTATCATACTAAACATCTACAACAAAAGTCACTATCGAAAACCAGTGATAAAATGTTTGCATTAGCAAATTCCGTAGAAAACAAGCATCATGAATTTTTCAATTTTTGTAGTTAAAACTATTTTAATTGCTGTTTATATTTTCGTTCGGTAAGAATCTCGTTACGAATTTACTATAAATTGTCAAAAAAAAATCTTTTATGCAGCAATCTTTATTACAATTAGCGTTAAAGTGGTGTTCGTAATTTGAATCAAGTTTCGACGCATGAATCGAATTCCGAAAGAAAATGTTTGAACACACTATTTTCCGGCAAATACAACGATAGTTCACAAATTGGAGTACAAGGACAATCCAATTCTGGAACAACAACATAAAAAAAAAATTTTTAACAAATGTTTGCAAGCTCTTTCTTGCAAAACGAGGGTCGCAGGTGCAAACCAACAAGAGTAAAATTAATTTTCTTAGCCAGGTTTTCAACTAAAACCACAATAATAAAACCGGGGTCCTGAAGTAACAGGTCGAACTCGATTATATACTGATTCGTTTATACAGCCATTCCATGCCAACTCGATATAGTGGTTCTCCGATTTCCGTTAAAAGTGGTAGTTTTGTTATTTATCGCAAACTATCAGACCCGTTATTTTATTTTTAGTTAGGGTGACCATTTCCATTTTAGGGTGGTCCAAAAACTCATTTTTTTCTCATTTTTTCTGACTTTTTTTCAAAAAAACATAACTTTTGAATTACTGGACCGATTCAGATGATCGACATATCAAATTAAACCAGTTATCTGGTCTTTTTGAGAAAATACTACATCTGTAAATTTGAAAAATTTGAATTTTATTTTCATCGCACGTATTTGTTTTTTATAGTTTTCATGGTCACGAGATCAAGGGCGCTATATTCTTTTTCAATTTTTTTCTTGAAAGCTGAGGATTTTTTACATAACATATACAAAAATCAGAAATGTGTTTAGTTTTGTTTTTGAATTATAATTTTTTCAAAGATAATCGATTGTCTTCTTTGAAAAAATATTGGACTTGGAATCCTATTCGCATAGAACTCGTCTAGTCGCATAGGAATATCGAACGAAAAATAATAACTCAAAAACGATAAAAAACACACATCTGATTTTTGGATATGCTATGTAAAAAAATCCTCAGCTTTCAAGAAAAAATATAAAAATATATAGAGCCCTTGGTCCCGAAACTATGTAAACTAGAAAAAACGAACACAATCGATAATTACGAAAAACAAATCCCAATTTTTTTTTCCATAAAAGCCTAGCTTATTCGCTTGAATTTCATATATCGATCATCTGAATCAGTCCAGTAATTCTAAAGTTATGATTATTTTAAACAAATGCATTTTTGCTGTTCGGAATTTGAGACAAAAGTGTTCGGAATATGAATCAGTGACATAAATGGTGTTAGGAATTTGAGACAAATGTGATTAAAGTAATTTTTAGTTTTTCACCATGGATATATATTGGTAATTTAATTTTGTTGAAGTTAAATGAAAAAGAAGGCCCTGATGTATCCAAAAATCAAATTTATTTCGCGATAAAGTACCATTTTGAGTGGTGAGACACTGTTTAGTGGCCATCAAAGCTTAAGTGTTCGGAATTTGAGACAAAACGGTACACAGTTACCAGTGTGACAGTGACCATAATAGATTCTCGGGAGAAAAGTATTTATCTAAAATAAAAAAATTATGTATTTTCAAATACAATACAACATTGTTTCTACTACAGCTCCTTAACACCACGGAGCAAAGTTAACAGCCAACTTCCGGAACCATTGGCTTACCTTAACCCTTATCGATTCATCAGCATCAATAATTTACGACCATTTCCAAATGACCCTTCCAGCAGCTGAGCAGATGCTGCTGCTGCTGCTGCTGCTGCTACTTAGGACATTCGGCCCGCTCCGCTCCGTTCTGTTGTGCCACTCTATCCCCCGCCCAGCAGCTTCTTCTTCGCCACCTCGAGCAGTGTGGTAATTAAATTGTAATGAAAACATTAAAATTCAATTTTGGACAATTGAATTGAGACGCTTTTCATTAACTTATCTGTTCGGGGCTCTGCCTCCTTCGTTGTGATCCTTTTTTTTCTCCCTCTTCCTGCTCCACTCTCCTCTGTGTGTTTCTGCTTTGTTGATGATTTATTATTTATTTTCATCCACGCTCGGCTTTTTCTGTTTGTTTTTCCATAGTTTCGCAGCGTCCCCTTTCTCTCTCCGCTGCCTGCTCTGACCTGGTCTGGTCCGGCAGTGTGATGTTTATGTTTCTCATTCATTTCGAATTCATTCATTAAAGATTCAGTTGTTTGATTCTCTGGGAGATGACAAAAAGAGCACCAGGAGAAAAAAAAAAACGTTAGCCGTTTTTGGAAAAGATTGATGATCCTGTCTTTGGTTGCTGTGTTGTTGTTGGTACTGTTGTGCCCTATTCCTTACGCTGTTCTTTTATTCACATTCTGTAGGGGTTTAACCTTTGGGTAAATACCTATAATTTTCTGTCTTATTTTCTCACTTTTGTGTACGATTTAACACGGCGGTAAATGTGCTTTTGTTATTCATTTTTGTGGACTCTACACAGCTGAAAAAGTCCGAGAAGTCCGGGGCAGCAGCAGCAGCGCGCGCGCAGGGTGTCTCGAAGTGTGTGATAATTTATTGTGTGCATTGGGGTTTTCGGGTTTCCATTTATTGCCGTGACATTGTAGCAATTCAAACCGAACTGTTGATACATTTTGTTCCGGTGCTTCCGGGTGGCCAACCATTCCATTTGACCAACATGGGCTTCCAAAGTAATTACCAGCCGGTGGCCTGTGGCCGGTGTCTCAATGATCTCGTCAACAGCTCATTATAACATCCTAGCAACATACCAAATTGAGACTCAACGAGCAACACGTTTGTGTTAGCTGCTCTCTTGATGGCAATGCTAGCCCCCATCAGTGGTTGTACGTGATTGAATTAGTTGCGAGAGACAGGCGACACAATTTGGCTGACCAGAATTTGCAAAACCGCCTGAATTCAATAAACGAAACTGTGCATACTGTACCCACCTGTATGGGACTAGGTTCCTCTGATGTTAGTCTACGCGATGAGATACGGTGCGTTTTACGGTGGTGTTGAATCTGAAAACCACACCGCGGAGCGATATGCTCTTCATCGGGCAAACCGTGCTACCATCGAACAACAATTTACATAAATTGTGTAGCGAGTGTGCCTGAATGAAGAATACTGGTTTCCATATTCACAGAGATGTTTAACGTCTCAAGTAGGCAAAGCTTGACATGTTTTCTGAAGCCGGTGTATTGAAGAACAGCCATCATAATACCTAAATTCGTATTCGAGTGAGCTGAAGAATAATAAAGTTGTACTGTTTTTTTCTGCTGCTAAAAACGACTCAATGCAATTTGATGAAGCAGGGGAGATTTTTTTTTGTAACCGTAGTTATGAAAACTGAGATGTAATTGAACAAAATCAATAAGGATTACTTCTATATCCAAAAATGATCATATACCAAGAGGTATGACACATACATGCCACTAGCCATCATTCCACAACATAATTCGCCCACTTATTGAATTGATCCGTTTGTTTTATGTTTTTCTCCACTCCTACCATCACCTCCCCTCTCTGACAATAATTTGCGGTTAGCTGGTTTCCTCCTATGTGTGTGCTTGATCTTTCGTTCAGTTGGATCAACAAACGATTACCAGTTGCTGCTACTACTACTGCTGCTGCTCTGCAGAGATGCGTGTAACGCTTCAGAAGCTCGCTGTTGAGCTTTCTTTCGGACAGCACCGAGCCGACCATTATCGCTATGTGGCTCTATTTTCTGGACCATTTACAGACACAACGTTTAACTAAACCATCGTCCATGCCCCGCATTTTGGTTAAACTCAGTCCCCCCATTCCCTTTCTCATCCACTTTGCCGATGGATCATGGCTCATAAATATAGTTATCGTAATATGAGTCTGTGTGTCGAGTGTTTTAGAGTAGCTAAAGCAGGACCCAGAGTAGAGAGTGTCAGTTGCCATAGTTTGAATGACAGCGAATTGAGTTTTATTGGCATTTGAAATTTTCTCCTGAAAACGATTATTCCTACACACACACACAGACTCGTTCTGCTCGCCGTGGCCTTATTAACCGCGAACATCTCGCGCAGCGTATGGAATTTTTAAAGATGGCTCCGTACAAGGCTCGTCAGTGCTCTGTGTTGCACTCGAGCATTGGCCACAAAAGCAAGAAACGGAAAAATGTTTATTGCCGCGACATTGCTCAATTAAAATAGAGAGCAACGCGAATTGCCAACCCCCCCACACCACATCCCCCCCCACCCCAGGTAAGCAGATACAGCATACACACTTGACTTGTTTTATGCGCTATGGGTTAAGTTCAGTAGAATCGCTTAATATTTCCAAACCTAAATAGAAAAAAGTCAGGTTGTACACTGAGTTACACTTGTTTTTTATCATTTTATCAAGCTTCAAATTAGCAAATATATAAAGTTGGGGAAAAAGCAATCCATTATGCTTCGGATTGTCCGAATCGAGCCAAATATGCACCATTTTGTTAGAAAAATTGGTTGCCATTCTAAAGGTAGCTTCTTTATACCTCTCTCATAGATGTCTTTGTTCTTATTGATGAAAAACTCTAACAACAGATTTTTTGACTTGTCTTGATCTCAATGTCTTATCACTCAGGAAGTTTTGCGATGCGAGAAAAAGGTGGTAATCGCTGGTTGACAGGTCTGAAATGTATGGTAGATGCATTGAAACATCTCAATCAAGCTCCGGAAGTTGTGTGGCCTTGCCACTTTAGGAGATTTCCATACAAGCAGTGGACAAATATAATTTTTTAAATTCTTCTGGTATTTTTTCTACTTATAATGATCGAAACAAGTAGCTTAAGATTAAGTATACACACCAGTATTCTGAATTGGAAACATAGCCACATTACTTCCCTTATTCACGGATTTGCAACATAATAACTGCTCTTCACCGAACGACAGAACTGAACATTAATATGAGCATTAAATGTTTTGCTCAGTCGTGGCGAATATTATTCTACCCAACGATTTTCAATGTTGATGTCTGCGTTGTTGATGTTGATCATATTCGCCATTATCAGCATTTCTTCATTGCTATATCCGATATCCACCAACGTTCGGGATCGTATCATTGTTAATTTTTTAGGAAACAATTTTGCAAGGCGATAAAAATTTTAGATTACCGCATGAGCCATCCACCATGTTAATGGAAACAATATCGAACTGTTACCCATTTTCCGCAAAACCGTTTGGTTTGAAATTCGATCGAAATCGACTTTTGCATTCTGAAATTCGTGCGATTAAAATTCAATCGTACTGTGCAAATGTGGCAACCCAGTCTGGATGCAGAAAAATTTGTGAAACAATTCATTCTCTATCAAATTGGCAGACCGAAAAGCAATTTAAAACCGTTAGAACAAGAATGAAAATTATTACTGGATATTATTTGAATACCTAGAAGACACATCGGCTCAAAATTTTCCCCACCTACACGGAATTTGTTACACTGGTAGATGGAGCACATGATTGATACGGTATAGCTAGTTTTCATTTATAATTTTTATTGTGAGAGTTTGTTTATTCCACCCGAAAATCCATTACCATTTTCGCTTCACAGAACTGGAACATAAAGCTCAACGTCGTCTCTGTCGAATTGGTTGCGGCAGCAAAGGCTGTGTCGGTGCTGCTCATGACAGCATCTCGTTAGTGAATGTTTTTTTTACGCCTCTTCTGTAGATTGTTGATTTCGAGCATGAATTGTAGGAACAATCACGACATCGTGGAATGAAGTTGTCCTGGCCGCATCCAAATCATCAAACGATACACATAAAAATCCACCGAGCGCACTCTTTTGTTTGATTCGTCTGCTCTAACCACTTGTTCATAAATATTTTTTCAAAATGAGTAATCATTCTTATATTGAATGAAGTATCTGGTGTGGAATTTTGATGTTTAATGTTATCCCTTATTTTCCCTTCAAATGGCCCTCCGATCCCTTCAGCTGGTGTTTTGTCAGAATTGAAGACAATAGCCTAATTGTCATTTTACAATCCAAGCATGTATTTTGAAAAACTTTTTTTTTTATTATTAATGATGAATTTTAATTTGCAATTCGTATTCGTGTATTTTATGATGCTAACACATAGTTTTTTTATGAATCTAGATTGCATACCATCATTTATTAAAATTTTCGAGCTGTCGCCACGATGTTTGGTCAATTCTTTTGATCTCAAAATAGCGTTCATCGTATCGTTGCTGAACCGATTTCGAAGCTTATTTTTGTTCTGATTATATTCAGAAAAGAATCGCTCGACAGTTGCCGAGGAGTGAGGCATAGTGAGAACGTTACAAACAAGGCATCGAAGCGCCGAAAATGCGGGTGAACCGTCAGTTCTTTTTACGCATCCAATTTTTGTCCACCAATCCTGCACATGCTCGTTTTCTGAAATTGTGATTTCCTTACGGAGTAATTTTATCTTCAGGCTACGGAATTAATTCTCCCCATCTTGTACATTCCCATTGTAGAATCCTGGAAACACTTCCAACACAACGTTAAAGCTGGTAAAATTGAAAAAGTTTTTGGGATTTAACATTGCCGCAGACTTGAACGTCGAATCATTAAAATCGTATCTGTTTGTCATTTGTTTGATCAACTCCACGAAAAAACTACGACAAATATCCTTTGAAATGATATTTGATCTGCCTTTCGCTGCCCATTGTTCTGATAATTTCTTCTGCTGCTATTCCAACCTAAAACTCTTGTCGCTTTTCAAATGATCTTCATATTTAATAGCATTGGACATTGAAACAACGTAAGATTCCTTGCAGATATTAGTGAGACCTTCAACCGATCCTTGTGAGGAATTTCGTCCTTATGAAACTGATCATTCATTGCATTGCAAATGCTTTTATGATCAGCAGCACCAGGCGATACTGCGGCGTAAAAGTCGTCATGTACCTCAATGTTGCTTTGTTCAAATATAAGAAATTTAACGCATGGAAAAAATCTGTATTTTTTTACGAAAATCTGTACTCTGTACCGTAAAGAAACTGTACCAAAAATAACGAAAAAATCTGTACCGTTCCAGATAAATCTGTAGGTGTGGTAACACTGATACCAGCATTGGACGATCTTCGCCTGGGTACATTAGAAATTATTAGTAAAAAAATACTAGGATGATTATTTGAGGTTTTATGTGTATTTTGAGGCCAAACTTTAAAAAAATACAAAAACAATATTCAGAGACAAGAATTTTGTTTTTGCATAGGACCCCTAATCGGTATTAAATATACAGTAATCGATATCCTAGTGGAATGTTATATAGTTTACAACCTATTCTCATGCCTACCAAAAAATCCCTGCTTGGGATCGTTTGGACTTTTTTTTCAGTACAATTTCAAGCTGACGTTCATTTTGAGAGAAAGAGAGATCTGCTCCCATACATAAAAATATTTTAAAACTCTTAAAAAAGATGCTTTTATTTGTTCATTTCACCCTTCAGCGCACGAAAAAGCATCTTTTCTGAGAAAGTGGTATATATGGTGATTAGGGTGGCAGCGAAAATGGTCATGTTAAATTTCAAAACCCGACCATGTACATTTTGTTTCTTGGTCTAAAAAAAATGATCTGTGCAAAGTTTCAGCTCAATAGGACACGTTTAGGGGTGCCTCAAAGCGCTCAAAGTTTTGATTTTTAGATCCTCGATGCCAAATGATTTAAAAATGCATAAAACGTCGATATCTGGCGCTATCTCAAAAAAAAATTTTTTTGGCCAAAAAATCAAAACTTTGAGTGCTCTAAGGCACCCATGAATCATGTTCTATTGAGCTGAAACTTTGCACAGATCATTTTTGGGCCAATAAACAAAATGTTCGTGATTGGTTCTCTGAATTCGATAATTATTTTTTAGCCATTCCTTCATTGCCTCTCAGGCTAAGTCCCAAAGATCGCAATTTTTTTTGATATTACACAAATCTCGACGTTTCATGCATTTTTAAGTTATTTGGCATCGAAAATAAAATTTCGATTTCCCAAATTTCCTTCACTCTTTCGTTAACTTTCCTTGGAAGATTTTCGAGGACCTAAAAATCAAAACTTCGAGCGCTTTGAGGCACCCCTAAATCATGTCCTATCGATCTGAAACTTTGCAGAGATAATTTTGTTGGGTCAATAAACAAAATGTACATGGTCGGTTTTTGAAATTCGATGATGATTTTTTTCCATACATCCATTGCCACCCTAATGTTGATATGTTGATGATATGTTTTCTGTTTGAGTGTAGTGTTTGGATATATCTTTTTTCGAGGATGCGATCATTTGTTGACATTCCATGTGAACTACGGATTTTCATTTCGAACCAAGGAAAGGTTTCGAAGACAGCACTCTCTCACCATCCTAAAACGAATTACTTTAACTTTTTACTTTACATAATTTAACTTGGTCATACAGTCCTGATAAAATGGTTAGAAATGTAGATTCATTGCATACAATAGTCTGATCATACTCTTCGTATTGCGATCGAGTATCTCTCAATGCTTGGCGCAAACGAATCAATTGCGCGGGAACCGATCTCTGGTGATTATTTCTGTCGGTGTAAAAGCATTTTTTTCAGAAGGTCAGTTTGAATAAATACAAATCGCGACATATAAAAATACCATGCTTGGGAAAGCGATGATCGATTTTCTTCCCAAGTAAATTACGGATTTTTCATTCGAACTACCATTTAGTCATGGTCAATTTTATTATGTGTACCGGTAAGTTTCTTCGGTTATACAACAGATGGCAACAGATTGGTTATTATTCCAGTAAATCAAATTTTCAGACATTCGTTGGGAAGCTACTGTCATTGCGCGTCTTTTTCAGCATATGACAAAAAGTTGTAAACGTTGTGTAAACAATATGGTTTTTTGCCACTTAGAATATGTCGAATTTCGTACCAACGAGAGTGTTTTTGCGGGGAGTGTTACTTCATTACTTCAATATGAAGAAAAAAGCTGCGGAAAGTCATGGCATTTTGGTGAAATTTTATGGTGACCATGCTCTAACTGAGCTAACGTGTCAGACGTGGTTTGCACGGTTTAAAAGGTGTAATTTTGATCTGGAAGACGAAGAACCGCCAAAAAAGTTTGAGGATGAAGAATTGGAGGCTTTACTCGGTCAAGATCCGTCACAAACGCAACAAGAACTTGCAGATACGCTTGGAGTAGCTCAGCAAACCATATCCGATCATTTAAAAGCAATGGGAATGATCCGAAAGATAGGACATTGAGTTCCATATGAATAAAAGCCACGAGACGTCGAACGCCACTTTTTCCCGTGTGAACAACTGCTCCAACTGCATAAAAGAATGAGTTTTTTTTTGCATCGAATCGTTACTGGCTAAAAAAAATCAAATTTTTGCATCGAATCGTTACATTACGACAATCCTAAACATCAGGCAACGTATGGATACCACGGCCATGCATCAAACATCGACGGCCGCGCGGAATATTCACGGTTAGAAGGTTATGCTGTCTATTTGGTGGGACCAGTTGGTGTGGTGTAATATGAGCTGTTAAACCAGAATGAAACCATTGCGGGGGACCTCTACCGACGACAATTGATGCGTTTGAGCCGTGCACTGAAGGAAAAACGGCCACAATACGAGCAAATACACCGTAAAGTTATTTTGCAGTACGACAATGCTCGGTCGCAGTTCGCGAAACCGGTCAAAACATACTTGGAAACGCTGAAATGGGAGGTCCTATCCCACCCGCTTTTCCCCGCTTTTTTCGCGTTTTCTCCAGACATTGCTCCGTCCGATTACTACCTTTTTCGATCGATGCAACATGGTCTAGTTGACCAGCACTTCTCCAATTTTGATGAAGTCAAAATTAGCCGACAAACCGGCCGGTTATTTCCGCAAATGGATCCGTGAATTGCCGGAAATATGGGAAAAAGTTGTGACTGGCGATGGGCAATACTTTGAGTATTAAATTTGTAACTTTTTTTGCAGAATAAAGCATTAATTTTTGAAAAAAAACTTACCGGTACTCCTATTAGAATGCGGCTTTTAGACTATTTATTATAAAATTTGAGGTTTAGTCAAACGTGTGAATCTCTTGTGGCGTACCTTATTGCGGCTACTACTACTTTATGTTTTTGTGGTCGTCAGCATTTTCGATGTTAAAAGCTACCTAAAGAATAAAAAAAACAACAGAATTTTTGGGAACGAATATCATTATCGCTTGTTTGTTTTTTTGTCGCTTTGTTTGAGATTTCTTGGCCAAATACACTTTTATCGAAGGGTATTTCAGAACAAAATGATCCCGAAACGATTGAATGTTGTGTCCACAAAACAACTATTCAATTGACTGTGTACTGTGTCACAGTAAAAATCATTTCTATCTATTTTTGCAATTTACTATTTATTAAACATTTTTTTCTTTTTGATTCAACTTGTTTTAAAAACATAAATTTAAAGAAATTCTCTCGCTCTAAACAACGGTTGTTGGAAGGAGAAACACTCTTTCCAAGATTTGTTTTCGAATATGAATAAAGGTACGTAATACAATTTTATTTCTGTTTATAAATAATACTACTGAACTGTCAGATGGTAATTAAACATGATCTGGTTTTCAATTCAGTTATATTTACAATTTATGTTGATAATTGTAAGCGTAGTTGATTCCGAGAATATTTACTCGAACTCTGTTGTTTTTTTTTTTTTTTTGAAGCGATGATGAGGATTCGTGTATAAAACTTCATACTTAAAGTGCATTTATACAGAAAAAATATGTTTAATCAATTTTGCATTACAAATATTTTCATCCAGAAATTATCGACATTCATAAAATTCCATTACAGATTTTTGCGAGCCAATTCAAAGTGGATTAACATGCTCCATCAACCGACTTGTTCGCCTGTACAATCGATAATTCGCAGTTGGATCCGAACACGCTGTAATACAACATTTGAACTTCGAATGCTATATATATACACAAACAAACATACACACGCATACGAGGCGTCTCTTATAAATTTTATAGTGTACGCAAATTTGTTTCCTTTCAACGCCTGCTATTGTGCCACCATGTGTGTGGGGGCAAGCGTAAAACACGCACTCACGCACGTTTTTCGTTCGTTACGTTGCAAAAACGGAAACCCCCCACCCCTTCCTTTGGCTTGGCTTGGTTTGGCGCCCATACGCACACGTCCTCCAATCAAACAGACCGACCAACCGACTGACTGACTGTGTGTATGTGTATTGCAGAAAAGGATACAGCCGAGAGTTTAATGCCGGCAGAGATGATGATGTCAGGAGAATTGAAAACATTTGAAAATTTCACACTGCGAACGGCGGGCGGAAGCACATTCACCACCGCCGCCTACTGTGAGTGAGCGAAAGTTGACTTTTTCATACAGTCCTGGGAAATATCTCCATTGAAAAAAAAGATCACTTTCGAGAGTGGATGTTGAAAGCGAAGGGGTGAGGGAATTCCTCCCCCACCGCACTTTGTGGGTGAATGGGTGCGAAAATTATCGATTTTTCAAGTTCGAACAATATACATGCCTGGCTGGCGTTAAAAATTGAGCCGCTCCGTCGGTGGTGAGGCGTCGCCTCAGGGGTGAAATAAAAATCTGTTAAGGGGCGGCTGGTTGAGAATCTATTCTCCACTTACTTCTTTCCCGCACAGGAGTTTTCTTTTCTTTTGGGCTGCCTCCAGTGGCAGGAGGAAATGAAGAATTGATTTTTCTTTCGGTTCACACTGCAAAAAGGCAAACCTCGCGCCAGGAGTCGACGGCTGCTTTCCGGTGTATGCAAGTGGTGATGAAATTTTCGGCATTCTCGTACGTGACCGGAATCCGGGACCAAACGCGGCCAAAAAGAAATGTATACTTCACACTTCAGATTTTTGTGGGTGAGAGGAGGGCTGCGGGACAGGGGGTGTAGGTTCTCCCCAAGGAAGCTGATAATTTTGGGAAGATTGCGGACAAATGCGCGGGAGGAAATGCGATCTTGGCTTGTGGTAAAGTAGATTATTTTTGTGCGGAACCATGTATCACTCTTTTTTGACAGATTGCGGCGATAATAGCCTTTCAACCATAGAGAGACCCAGTGCGCGATTTAATATGGGGTGTTTGACATTGAAATTCTATTATTTAGAGTTGTCTTAACTGTAGATCGAACTACAGAGTGGACTCGATTAGATACAGTCTTTCAGAAGGCTATAGAAGGTTATTCTACGCAAATGTTAAAATTTCAACAATCACAAAGTAATTGATTTTTTTTATTTCACGCTCTGTATCCCTTTATCTGGCTCTACTTCAAAAAGTACGCTACCAAGGACGATTCTGTCGCTACCATTTGAAAGATGCGAATGTTTAGTACAGGATTTAGTTGTAAAACATTTAAATTTGTAGATTTCAATATAATTTTGGAAGTAAGAAGCTCAAAAGTTATTGATTTTTAAGGTGTTATTAATAATTTTATCACAAAAAAAGGACAATAAAGTTGATTGTTTCTATCAACCAAATTGAAGCACTCTAACCTCTGTATAATTTGTTCTTTGACGCCCAATTTCTATCTTTCTTAATTTCGCTGCAATATAATTTTAAATAATTCCTGATGAACCTTCAATCAAAATCTTCAAAAATCACGATTTTACTTCACTGTACTTAAAATATCGAATTAACTTCATAAGTATGACCCTGAAAAGTTTTTTTCCATCGATAAATACATATTTTTCTCATCTCTCTGGTAATTTGTGGATGCCACGCCAGAAGAATTGTTCCTCTTTAGAGGCAAACTATACATCATGTAATTTCACCATATTTTCGTAACAATCGAAGCGCTACTCAGCAAGTACGTGTCCCATCGATGCAAATCGGCGATGAGTAAGCCGCATGTGAGGGAACTCGCCAGCCAAATGAATCAATCGTTCCCTTGAACAGTTTTGCAGTGTGTGATGGAGCATTATCATGCCAAAAAATCACTTTGTGTTGCCTTTTTTTTGGTACTGCGGTTGTTTTTCACCCAAAGCTCCATTCAAATTGCCAGGTTTGAGTAGCTCGTTATAGTTCAAACCTTTCTGATCCCACCAAACGCAAAGCACATTGTGTTCCGCTCAGAGCGATTCGGCCGAGCAATCGATATTAACGGTTCCCCTGGATCTACGCATTTTTTGACGCCTGGGATTCTCGAAATAAATCCACTTTTTATCGTCAGTCATAATCCGATGGAGAAATGATTTTCTTCCGTACCTGACAGCTTCTTCTAATGTGATTTCTCGGTTTTCCTACTGTCTTTCGAACCCATTTTTCGTTCTTCTCGACCATTCCCATGACCTTCAAACGCATAAAGGTGACTTCTTGAGTCACATTCAAATTATTAGCGAGTTGTTTTTGTTGCGTTTGAGTGTCATCTTCTAAAGGTGCTTGCACCACCGAACTTTTCCGTAGGTTTTTCACGCCCTTCGTTTCTTACGTCAAATTCACCATTTTCATTTTTTTAACTCCTTAAAACACTGCGATTTTCCAAGAGCAAATTAGGCGTAAGCTTGGACAGAGTTGCGATGCGATTTTGCAGTAGTTTTATTAGAATGGTAGAAGAAAATCGATGCTAGTCGCAAATAGTACTTTTCAGCAGTGTTTCCACAATAAAATCTGTGTTTTTGGTCTCAAAAAAACTGTATTGGGAACTGTGTAAAATTTTTTTCATAATATCAGCTTTGGTATCATTGATTGGCATAGTTATTACGAATTTGACGATGTTGATGGTATCATCCGAGAGCCGGAACTGTAGTGGGAAGTGGGGCTAAAGTGGTTACTCTATTTCCACCTCCATCCACTTACTGCTACAATCTCCGTTTTTTCGAAGAATATTGTAGCCTAACTTATTGTTGTTTAAGATAGCAAAATAGTACATTGTTTATCACAGTACATAAAACTGTTAATGCATTAAAGAGGATCATGATTAGGATACGGTCTGATAGAATTTCCTCACTCCAAATAAATTAATCGTGTATATTTTTATTCAGTTTAGTTTGATTTCATTTAGATTCATATTTTATCTCTGCGCTCGCCCAGTTTAGTAGCTTTCGTTTTTACAACTTCAACACCAACGCAGATGTCATGTGGCTCCTTCAGATGCTGTTCAAAATAACCCAAATCTTTCGGTCGCAGATGAACCTCTTCAGGTTCAACAACGAATTTCGGCTAGAGCCATCTTCAGAATCATCAGTCATCATCAGTACTTTCAATGATTTGAGCCTCTTGATACTTCGTAAATTGAGTTAATCTGTGTTTTTTATCTCAAAAAAACTGTAATGATATCTGTATAAAATTTATAGGTATTTATAGGTTATAGGTATGTTGAAGCATAATCTCAGCTGAGTTAATCTTATTCGTTCACTTTGGGCACCTTGGGATCAAAGATAAACTAAATATCGCAATGCGTTTTCCCAACACAGACTAGACCAATTTTCTCTATTTTGAACGGATTTTAGCATCACTATTGGAAATTTTATAATTCTATTGCAATATATTGCTAGGGAGTGTTCAGAATCTATAGCTGCAAAAATATCATGCATGCCTCATGAAATAGCTAAGCAAAAAGCGCATAATATTGAACAATTTTCGTAACGCTACCGATATCTTTTTTTTTACTCCCTATATGTTCCTGAAAACGTATGAAGGATGGCACAGTTTTTTTCATCACCACTCCACTTTAGATCGAACAGGGGAGATCAGTACACCAGACTACATAAAAATGTCAAAGAGACTCCCATTGAGACCGATTCAAATGCTATCTGAATAAAATTGGTGAGATGATTAAAAATATAATAAACATCAACGCTATAACTAATTTTGGAACTTTCTTTTAAAAAAATCCAAAAAAAATCTGTAATCTGTAATCACAAATTCTTGGATTCAGAAAGTATGAAAAATCTGAATAAAAACAGATTATTCTGTAGATATGACGAACCTGCTACTCAGGCATAAAGTCAACATTTCAAAGCTTTCGAAAGCTTTTGTTTTGAAAACCTTTTCTGAATGTCCAAACAAGGCAATGTTGCCAATGATTGTCATTCTGATGAGGTTTATTGATTGTTGTTAAATTTGTACTCGAGATCTGCTTTTGCAAACGACAGGTTTTGGTCCATCGTGTCTTTCTCGATGAAAATAATGGTTCTGTTATTTTTTCTGGATCATTCTTTGAAACACTTGGTTGGAAAAAGACTCTCTGTTGCGGCGGATTTTCACAACTCTGGAAACAATTTCGCTACCATTGAATAAGCTGCTGATTGAAAATATCGATATTTAGGCGAACTTAAAGTGAATAAAGAGCAGCTTCCTTTCGTTCTATAAATGCCTAATTTGAAGGCGCGTTTTTAACTGCAAGATGTGCATCGCCAAAGGGAACTGGGAAATGTTTATAAAAATACATAATAATCTTGTCATCTGAATGATTTATATTAGTATGCTAAATTAAACGGACTTCGGTTCTGTTGCAAACATGAATTGTCTGTCAAATGAACGTCAAACGACAGACTGAAAAAAATGTTATCCGGGAAAATCCTCTGTGCTCTTCAGCCGAAAGTTTTCATTATTATTATTATTCACTTTTATTCATCGGACTGTTGTCTACATGAAATGACCTAATACTACTATAAATTTCTAATGTTTCTAATTCGTGCGAGGAATTTAGCAGAAGATTCTTCAAATTGAAACAAATCTTCGACAGTCGTAAACATACGGATCATAGCTGTGAGTGGTTCATTATACCCGAAGGTCGTTCGATGATATCTTGGTTGAAGCAGCGTTCTAGCTCGTAATGCCCTCGGTGGCACTCGGATATCCAACAACGAGAGTAGCCTTGGGCAATCGACCTCAGCATTCAGAAGCTTTGCAACAAAAACCGCTTGCTGATTTTTTCGTCGACGTTCTAAGGTTTCCAACCTCAGCAAATTGCAGCGATCAGAATATGGTGGGAGATTTTGCGGATCGCGCCATGGTAGATTTCGCAACGCAATCCTGATGAACTTGCGCTGAACACGTTCGATCCTCAAACTCCATGTTAGCTGATGAGGAAACCAAACCGTCGAAGCATTTTCCAGGATTGGGCGTACCAGAGAGCAATAGAGGGCTTTCAGGCAATGAGGATCAGAGAAATCTTTTGAGATTTTTGACACAAATCCAAGCTGACGATTTGCCTTAGTGATCAGAGCAGAGCGATGGAGGTTGAATGTTAGCTTCTGGTCCATATGAACACCTAGATCACTGAATTCATCGATTCTATGAAGTATTTCTCCGTTTATGGTATAGTCGTAAGTGATTGGTTGCTCGACGCGATAATATGACATTGCCAAGCATTTGGGAATACTGACCGTAAGCTTATTTCGACGGCACCAGTCAGTAAATATATTCAATAACGACTGAAAACGCATACAATCCTCAACAGTCCGCACGATGAAATACAACTTCAGATCATCCGCATATGCTAGCTTACATCCATCTCCAAGTGCAAGCAATACATCGTTGAAGTACAAATTGAACAGCAAGGGGCCAAGATTGCTACCCTGCGGCACACCTGACATATTTGTAAAACTCGAAGAAGTAGTAGAATCCAATTTTACACGCAAACACCTATCAGTCAAATATGAGCGAAGCCACGACGTTAACCTTTCAGACACGCCAAGTTTTGAAAGTTTTCCCAACAGGATATCATGGTTGATGGTATCGAAGGCTGCTTTGAGGTCGGTGTAGATGACATCTACTTGGGCTCCATTTTCCAATTGCTCGAAACAGATCGTTGTAAAACTAAGCAAATTAGTGGTAACCGAACGTCCAGGCATGAAGCCATGTTGATCACTGGAGATGTAGCATTTGGTGCTCTCGAGAATGATGCTGCTCACAACTATTTCAAACAGTTTCGAGGCAGATGAAAGATTAGTTATCCCTCTATAGTTTTTAACATCTCGTTTGTCACCTTTCTTGTGAACCGGTACCATAAAAGACTGCTTCCAGATTGTTGGAAATTTCGACTCAACGAGAGATTTGTTAAATATTTTACACAGCGGCTCAACGAGAACTCCATTCGTACGGCAATACACAGCAGATGGAATGCCATCTGGTCCAGGTGCGAAGGTACATTTGATTCTCTTGACTGCATTATTTACCATATTGGGCGTGATTTCAAAGGCATCAATGTTGACTAGATCCACCGGAACATCCGCAACAGCTGAGATAAGGTCCTCCGAATTAACTGATTCCGAGGTAAACACTGAAGAAAAATGAGTGGCAAAAAGTTCACATTTCTGCTCGCCGAACGATGATTCAACATCATTTAAAAATATGCTGGGAGGTATAGTCGAGTTCTTCCGTTTAGAGTTTACATAGCTCCAAAAGCTCTTTGGGTTTCGCCTGAGATTAGTTTGGACTCGCAATACGTACGATTTGTAGAGCGATGAGTTTAGATTACGGTACTCGTTGCACGCCAAGTGGAAAATACGTTTATTTGCCAAGCAACGGTTACGTCGAAGTCTGCGTTGCGAGGCATTACGTTTCCGTTTCAATTTTCGTAACAGCAAGGTGCTCCAGGCAGGAGAAACAGCAGGTCGACGAGTTGGGACATTCGAATTCATCCAATTATTTAGCACGGAACACAACGTTTCAGCCATTTCATCAACATTCAGTCCATCAAGAAGATCACTAACGCCAGTCAGGAAGTCATCTAGAGCAAGGAAATCAATCTTCCTGTAATCTAACGCAAGCTCAACATTCTCATTCATATTATGCGACTGTGCACAATCATCGACCAAAGGTGGAGAGGAGATGACAAGAGGCGGATGGTGAAGGTCAGCTGGTAGAAGTGGTGAAACCGATCTCGAGATTTCCACAAGCAAATCAGAGGAACAGAAAAACAAGTCGAGAATTCGTCCTAAGTGGTTGTACTCAAGATTCCTTTGGAGCAGATTAAGGAAATCCATGCTATCAATCAATAGGGAGCTAGCCATTGATAAAGGAACATAATTCACGGGTTGGATGAGACCATCAAAACAACTCCAGGAAATTCCAGGTTGATTATAGTCACCGCATACTAGCAAGCGATCGTCATCGGAGCCAATGTTCCCTAGTTCGTGGATGGACGCAATATGCCCATTTAGTACGTTGAGGTCTTTGCTCTTGTCTGGCGGAATGTAAATTGCACACAGCAGTAGTCGCTTGGAGCCAATCGTAATAGATGCACACACCTGCTCTAAAGTTTCGCCGCTGGATACAATTATCTTGTTACTGACGAATCGATGGTGTACGGCAATTAGAACTCCTCCAAAACTCGATTTGTTGCTATTTTTACAGCTTCGGTCGCATCGGTGCACAGTATAGTTGCTACCAAAAAGCTGCGTCGAATTGATGGCGTCGTTGAGCCCCGTCTCGGTTAAAATGATGACATCAAAATTACAATCCAGGGTGTTGCAGTAGAAATCGTCGATCTTGGTCCGCAGTCCTCGAACGTTTTGGTAGTAAATCCATAAACGACTAGCTACGCTGGTTGAGTTCTGCAACAAGCAATCATCAGGCGCGGGAACAGTTGGTGAATGGTACAGATACCCACCTCTGGTGGAAACCCTAGGCTTCTCACCATTCACAGAATGTCGTCGCGATAGATGATTATTGGTAATGGTGTCAACCCTAGGATTTCCACCGTCCAGAAGACAGAACCTTAAGTAGTTGCTTGAGCATTGCCGTTGGATGCACGCTGGTTTTTTGGATAGCCGATGAATTCGCGGAATAGTAATCCATCGGGCCAAGTGGATGCGTCGAGAGCGAGGCCTTTCAATGATAGATCCAATCCGATTTTGAATGAAACGAAAGTCAGCTTCGTAGTATCTGCCTCCTTAGGAACAAGACGTACCACGTCAGCAGGACTGGTCAAATTCAGACAACGAGAAGTAATTTTTTGAACATCGTCAACAGTTACTAACGGGTGCAATCCGGATAGGTATAGCCAGAACTTAGGAGCGGGGATAGATGGTGTCAGGCATGGCAGAGACAAGTCACTGAGATCAATTTTGTTGGTTCCGCGGACAGAAGAAGTACCAATCGGTTCGCCTTCATTACCGCGACGACGTTTAACACCAAGTCGGGGCCAGGTATTTTCCATCCTTGGTCGAGTCGGTGGACGCCCGGCAGAGTTGTCGATAGAGATGCATTTGTCCACTTTATCACTCATCGATTTCACCAATTTGGTTAACTGTTGGACCTGAGCGGGTAACCCATCAGTTGACGAAGCAGTGCCATTGATCTCGTCGTGTAGATAGGTTTTCACACTTCTACCTCCCAATTTATCTCGGCAAGTCGCACATACGAATACTGCCTTTCCTTGGGAGAACAGATCTTTGCTTGCACGACTGAGGTTGAAACCACAACATTGCGTGCTGATGTGGAAGTAAACCTCACAAAAGCCACAACGCAGTGGCTCGATTTCATTTATCTCCAGCTGGCATTCTCCGCATTGTTTTCTCTCCATCTCCCAACAAACAAAACAGACGGTGAAATGACGGAGATACGGTTTCGAGTTATATCCTTCGGGTCGCCAAAACAGTAAAACACAAATGAACTTCACAATTCTGCGATGTAGACAGGTCCAATTAAACAGTCAACGATGAAAACAGATTAAAATATTACAGTCAAACTAGTAAAAAAAACAAACTTTTGACAATGTCCAATATCTTTCTCGAAACGTCTTGTCAGATACTTTCTCGAAACGTCTATACCTGAGATCACTTCGGGTAAAATCACAATTCAAGATCAACAATTTCCTGGAATGCCCCCTAGGCTTTCCAAGAAATTTTCAAACCCAAAGAATCCTTGACTTATCGAGAATTGCTAAATATGATCAGTATCAGGATCAGAAATTCATAGGACAAGAATTTCATCTGAAAATGAATGAATAACGAGTAATCTCATTCAAACTATATCAAGTCTCATTTCAGCTTCCAAAGGTATAAATAAAATCGCTTTTGTATCCAATTCTTTGTCATTTAGAAGATCTTTAAGTGTGTAAAAACGCGCAATTATTCGATGCAAGCAAAGGGAAATCTATAGAGAAACAGTTTCTTTTGAACCTTTTAACTTTGAGCTTTTAATTTGGAAGACAAAATTATTAGGCTCATTAGAAGAATATTTGGTAATTTGGTTTGCCGATAATGATAACAAATGATCACGTCAAAACGATGGCATTTAATTGAAATTGAAGCAAAATATAGAAATGTTATGATTACCAAGCGACGAAAATAAGCGATTTCATGGATCAGAAAATCCATCGCATATTTGAAGTGTTGACTTGTCCCGGAATCTTGATGATTGGCAGCTATTTGCAAATATTCTGACGAAAACGAGCATTTTTTTCCCGCAAAAATGACTGTTTTATGATTTGTTTTTGCTCCACTTATAAGTAACTCATTAATTTTAACAGAACCTACTTCGATCGCTTCTATGAGATCGAAGTAGGTTCTTTTTGGCTCGCATATCAGCTTTTAAAGTAGGTTCTGTCGGTTGTTGCTTCATAGCACACTATGTTTCCAAAACAGCTGCCGCAATCACGTTTTGCAAGCGGTGAATCGCAAGCTTCTCGCAAGCCATCAGAGACAGCATAGTTCAAACCAGGTTTGCTCTCAATTGCGTCACTGTGACAGCACTGAACATCGGTCGATTGCGATTATTACGATGCGAGTACTACACGCTGTATTGTGAGTCTCCTCACCACCATCCCCATTTGTCTGCTCTTTTTGCCCGCTCAGGCTTACATAAAACAATTTTTCACTGTCCGCACCTTAGCCACCTTAGGCCAAAGTGTGTTGATAAACCACCATCGGAGGTGATGGATCACCTCTAAATTGAACAAATTAGATAGGATTGTTATCACCGCGAAGAGAGCACCACATTTGGCGGCCTTCGAGACAGCGCGACGATACGACACGAGTTGTTGATACGCGCGCTTAGCCTACGAACTCACCTGGGTAGTGGGCGATCCTCGGAAAGGAAAATGTGACATGGTTTTCTCTCCGCCTGGAATGCTGGACCGCCGTTCACTGCTTAACACTGTCTCAATCATTCACTCTGGGATATGCGTACCTACAGTGCTATGATTGGACTCCACTAACTCACATGTATTTCACGTATTTTGGGGCGACCTGTTGTTTGTGATTTTGTGTGTATGTTTTTTTTCTGTCTCCGATTGACACTATTGAAGCACAACAAAGAAGCACTATTGCTGCGAATTGTTAATCACTCGCGGCTCACTCAGATCATCCAAAATATTGATTCATTTTTCCACTTTTCGTGTGTATCATTCATAACGCGCGAATGCACTGGTGCGACTTATTCGATAATCCATCATCCATCGATTCTTGTTCTAATGAAACCCACTGCTATGGCACACACACACACTTTATTTGTGTAAAATCACTGCACTTTCATAATTAATTACAGAGGCTTTCGGACAAATCACGGCGCGAACGGTAAAACGGTGGAGCACATGCTATTGATAAGAATCACAATCCAAAGTCACACACGTCGTTGTCGATACTACCAGTCGATGACAGCATTCGGTGAACACGGTTCTGGCAAGCGTCAAAACACCAATCCGCGAAACGGTAGCCGTAACTTTACTGCCAATAGCTTGTAATGTCACCTGGTTGATTATTGTCACTACACAAAACCCCGACGAAACCGAACGAAACGACGGCTGCCGCTACTCTTTGCTGCTGCTCACTGCTCGCTGGCTGCTACTGCTGCTGCTGCTGCTGCTGCTGCACTCGTTCTCGCGCACACGACATACATAACAACACAACAACACTACACTACAATCAGCATTACAACTGTCGCTACACAAAGGCCCAAGACCCGTTCCGAGCTGAAACCGGCTGAAACCGTCAAAAAGAGGAGGTAATGGTTGACACCTCCTCCTATTTTTCTCATAGCACAACATTTTATTTCGCTTCTTTTTTCCTCGCTCTCTTGCTCTCTCACTCTCACACGCGCATTCACTCGCTTGCTTCGGCTCGCTCATTCGTTCCTGTTTCAATATGTATACCACACAAACACACACGCGCGCACGTACAAACAGTGCGCTCCGGAATAAAAACCAAGAACCCGATTTTGTTGTGGCCCATTGAACGAAGCGAGAGAAAAAATCGATGCAAACCTCTCGTTTCCAAATGCACACATGCGCTGCTGCTCACGCAAACGAGCGCTGCTCCTGGTGAGCGCGTGTGCAATAGTTTTTTTTCCTCTCTCTCTCTCTCATTCGCATCCGCGGAATTCTTTCTGGTTTATATTTTTTTCGCGCAATATTTTCTCGAACCGCTCACGCAAACGTGTGAGTGAGTGTGCTTGGATGGGTGAAAAAAAATCATCGCACCAGAGAAAACATCGAAGCGTTCAGCGCTGCGGAAAGAAGCATGTTCAGCTGAGCGTATACGCGTGTGTGGGTGAATGAGTTCTCGCTCTTCCAATTTATGCGGCGCTTCTGAGGGTTTGTTTTGTTTTGCGCCTTGTGTGAAGTGTTTTTCTTCTGATTTTTCCGTCTCTTAGGTGCATTTTTCTCTATTATTTCACCGAAAGAGATCATTTTGCTGTGTTGGTGAGCTTTTCGCGGACAGTTAGCTCACCTACGGAATAGTGATGAGAGAAAGGGTTGCCGTTTTGAAGTTTAATTATGATCGTCTGTAGATTTTTTTTCCATTTTGCAATGCAGCTAAATATGTTTACGATCGCGTATCTTGAAATTAGTGCTATGTGTTCATCTTAGAGCACATTTCAAACCTCAAAACTGCCGTTCTACGCATAGTTATCCCATGTTCCGAAATCAGCAACTGAGAAAAACGCAATCAAATTTTCTCGCATATTTGTCTACCAAAAGCTTTAAGCATTTCAATTTAGCAATACACCGGGTTTTTTAGAAGCACTGTACTATTGTTTAATGAAATGTGATGAGATCCCTTCACTGAATCAATCAAGCTTGATTACGGGTTTAAAAATTCATGGTGGGACTGTTATGCCTAGAATATCAACATGGGACAATTGAACTTGATGTTGTTTTTTGATACACTGGGAACAAACAATATTTTTTTTGTGTTTTTCCGAAAGATCATGCATAGAAACATCGTTTTATGAAGAAATGAGTGATCTGCAACCACCTTCGCAGAATATAAATCTCATTGTAATTAGGCATTCACTAACAAGGTGTACACGTGTTCTGTTAAAGTTTGTCTTATTTGTTTGAGAATTAGTTCGTTCTTCCATACCAGAAATGAGTGCATTAGCCCTGCTGAAAGTGTGACATGAAATTCTTGTACTTGAACCGATTTATTCGATATGGATCTACAAAATATACATGGTGGGATAGTTATGAATAGAATATCAATGTGGGACAATTGAACTTGTTGTTGTTTTTTAAAAAACTGGGAACAAACTATATGTTTTTTTTTGTGTATTTCCGTAAGATTATGCATAAGAACAACGCTTTATGGAGAAAAGTGAAAATTGTTAAAAAGTAACATGGGACAAGTATGCGTAGAACGACAGAAAAGAAATGTTAATTACCACAAACTACACTTACAGTTGTTACGTTTACATCTACATAGAAAGACGTCGGTTAATCGTTCGATTAATTGAAATTATCGAATATCTTCAATTATAATTGAGTAGTTTTGTATCGAAAAATGCAAAATAAAAATATGAATACATCGATTAATCGTCGCAGTAATCACGATTAATAAAATATGCATTTTTAAGTTAAGATATAATCAAGTGTAATGTAATTTTCATCCAAAAAATTACAAAATAAAGTGTCCGAAATTTGAATTCAATCTGTCCGAAATTTGATTTAGTGTCCGAAGTTTGATTCTTATTCGCTTCATTTGAAAAGCATTTTATCCGATGATTTTTATGTTTTCAATCAAATCGGTACCAAAGTAGAAAGCTTAAAAGCATATTGAACTAATTTATCGAAAATATCAACCAAATAATACCTGTACATAAAGCTTAGATCTGTTTTCTGCATCATATGCCTTAAGCGTCCGAATATGATTCAGAACGGTATATACAGTGATACAAACTCGTAATTGTACCCCAATATGCAAATCTCTTTTTCCTGTTTTCGAAAATCGAAAACAATATTTTGGAACATTCTATTTAGATAAAGTCATAGTGTCATATGAGAGTGAAAAGGTTTACTATCTGTTTTCAGAATGATGGTTTGTATTTCTCTAGATTGTTGATCTCCCGACATCAATCCCTGAAAACGGATAGCAAACCTTTTCACACTCATATAATACTATGACTTTATCTAAATAGAATGTTCCAAAATATTGTTTTCGACATTCAAAAGAAGGAATAGCGGGGTACGATTACGAGTTTGTATCACTGTATAGGCTGACCAAACGTACGTATTTTTAGCAATTTGTATCGGCCTTCTTTAAAGAGATGACTTATCTGCCAATAAAGTTACTGTTAATTATGATGATTTTCTTAGAATCTTGGAACATAAAAATTAAGGCAGTATTTTTGACTAGCTTTGTGCAAAGAGTTCTATAAATATAAAGGCTTAAGACCAAGACAAGACCGCGGGTCCCTATGTCTGAGGCAATGCAAACATGGTTGATCCATGTGATTGCCGCAGGAAGTACAATTCTAAGGACAAAATTGGAAGGCATAGGAGTTGAAAAACTCCTGAAAACGTCGAACGAGTAAGAGTTTTATTTGAGCAGTGACCAAAACAGTCTGTGCACAAATATATTGTGGCCTCGCTTTGGTTTAAAGTTCCATCTCTACAAAATCATATTAACCCAGGAAATTGAATGGAATTGAATGTACAGAATCTGTCGCAAAAGGCATTGTGAAGAAATGCTTCAGCCAATCTCTCTACATGAGTTTTTCGCGAGTAATATTCAGTGCTTTAGTTCGCTCTACGCTGGAATATTGCTCATCGATTTGGAATCCATATTACCTGAATGGAGTCAACAGGATTGAAGCCGTGCAGAAACGGTTTATTCAGTTCGCTTTACGGTGTCTACCGTGGAACAACCCTCATCTGCTGCCAAGTTATGAGAGCCGATGCCAACTAATAAGTCTAGAAACGCTACATGTACGGAGAGATCTAAACCGCGCCTTATTGATGTATGACATCTTGATGGCTAGGACAGAATGCCCAGTGATCCTCGAAAACATCAATTTTAACGTTCAATCTCGAACTCTACGAAACTACGTCTTCCTTCGAGTACCTATTCGTCGTACTAGCTATGGATGCAACTCAGCCGTTCAAGGCCTGCAGCGGCTGTTCAACAAAGTAGCTTCGGGTTTCGACTACCATATTTCACGAAGTGCGGTTCGGCGAAATTTCATTGTTATGATAAGAAATTTTCATTAATATCATTAGGACAGTAAAGTGTCTATTGATTTACCAAATAAATAAATTAGTAGTTTAAAATGAAGGGGATAGCTTCCACCGGATTGGGGTTGCAAACAAGCAGAACCATCGCTACTGGGTGGTTGCCAGTCCAAGGGAACCCTATTTACACTCTCCAAAGGTTAGAGTGTTCAGATTTTTAACCGTTTCAGCATCTAAGTCCAATTCAGCGCATGGAATGTGAAAATGGCGACAAAAGGCTCTCTATCGCATCAATGAGCGATTATTTTGAAAAAAGGTTCTTTTTCGATCCTCAGAGGTTATTTTGCTCTTGAATTTTGTATTGAACAGAACCGTTGTGTGTGACATCAGCTTTAGAGAGACTTCTAAATGTTTGCTAGGTGAAGAGAGACTGAGTATTAGACTCTCCTCTCTCCACATTGTCCATACGAATGCAGTACTGCTGCATTCGATTTACGAACGAGCGATTTACGCATGCCTTTTTCTCTGTGGTATATAAAAATTATACCTCATGACTCCGCTTGTTCCTCGATATAGAAGGCACAGCTAGGTGATCACATGAATGCACAGAACAATCGTATGGGAAATGAGCATGCTTCCATTTTTTTTTAAATTTAAACAAATTCTGGAATAAGTATGTGTAATGATTAACAAATCAAAAAATTATAAGAAAATTTCCTAGTCGTTTGATATACAAATCATCAACTTCAGGGGGAAGCAAAAACAGTTATCAACGTAAAAAAGACGGGTGGGTAATGTCGGGGACATAACCGGAATGACGTAGGACTATACAAAGGGGACAGCTTTTGCTATATTTATATATATTGTTTTATTTTCTTCTCCTACGTGAATACCTACCTATCTACCTGAAAAATTGATTAGTTTACTGTTTACTCTTTATGAACATGTTGGCGGTTCTGAAAAGAACCTTTTGTGTTGTGTTTTTGCTTTTTTTTACAAACTTTCTCAATTTTTTCTCACTATCTCATAGTTGATTCTTGATTTATTTCTGAAGGCTTTGTACTTATTAATGGTTCAACGCCGGGCATCTGTTGGTGTATGCACATATCGTACAATCAAAATGATGGCTGTGATAGGGAATGCATAGGCGGTCATCAGCTCATTCTCTATCATATATTTCATTATTGAGCACATTACCGTACCTTAAACTGTGGTTTCGGAGACGAATGAATTGTATGATTTGTATCTCCGCAAACAAAGTAAATAGAAATGAAAAAGAACTGAGGTTTTGGAGACGAACTCTACGATCTGTCGAGAATTAAACGAGCTATAAGCGTTCTGAAAAAGCAACAGTAAATTAAAACAGGATTAAAGTCCTTTAAAATAAGAACAGAGCAGCAGGAAATACATAGCTCATCATGTTGCTCCTTAGTTATGTTTCTATACAATGCAGATGTAACGTCAGTCAATTTTCAACATCAGTTATCAATCAATGAAAGCAGTTCTTGCTACCGAGAAAATTCGTTAATGCCATCCTGCATACAATGTGTTGTAATTTGAAGCCATTTTTAGTTTATATTATATGTCATATTACATTATTTATATTATATGTCATATTATGTCACTTTAGAATGCATTGGTATTGTGAAAACTTTTAATAAGTCTTCTTTGAAAGGTTTAATGGCCCTGAAAAGCGCCGTGTTTTACGGTGGCTGGTTTTGCCACCAAAGCAGTCTGTATAAACAAACTTTTTCCTTCTTCTACCTGCTGCCGTTTTGCGATTGCGTTTGCCACTCGCTGAAACTAGTTGTTGCCACCGAACCGAATGTGCTCTGTTCTGAAGGCGGGTTTTCTTATTGTCGTGAGCAGCTTTGCAAGCCAACTCGAGCACTCCGGCGGCCGAAATTCTATAACCGCTATTAGGTATACTGGTGCTCCGGCATCAATCCGTTGATGCGATGTGATGTGAAACGATGCCATACAACCACACTGATTTACGGCTTGAAAGAAAATGAGATATTTTTTGGGGTCCGCGCGTTTTGTACTCTAACGGTACACACTCACAGGATAGAGACAAATCTGCAGACTAAGCCAAAGGGGCGAGTCCAACGAGACGAACGAATGAGCGTTAAAAGGCAGCGATGGCAAAAAAATACATTCATTACGATTTGTTCGCTCGTTGGATTCACATGCAGGCTAAAAAGGGTCCTTTTCAGGATCACAAAATTATCTTTAATCTAAAGAGTTTATTGTTCTGTTATTACTCGATATCCCCATCTTGTTCGGCTAAACCTTCCTGTTTAGCGATTGCGTTTACCACTCGCCACAGATTTCACAGTTGGAAAATTTCTTCCCATCCAGCTTGTGACATGTTGTACAGTAAATTACATTTAATGCGACGTGCCGAAGCACCGCTCAGTGTCGCATTGGAGGCGATTTTAACCTGTAATTGAACATTTGCAATGACAGTGGTACAGTGTCGACTTTCAATGTGGGGTCATAATTTGGACCCCGAATTCTATGTTTACAAAAATGTCCAACTAAACATGTCGCATTACATGACCGTCCAATTAGCTAAATGTCGAACTAAATGTAAATTACTGTACTTTCAAACTGGAAACAATTTAAGAATTGGTGAAAATTAAATAATCGGGAAAGTCCCCAACCATCAATAAGCTCAGAACAACTGCCAAATTCTAATACTCATCATATCTTGGAAAACAGGATTATGAAAAAATCAATTTGTGTTTTATTATTATTTTGGATATTGTTTTAGAAAGCATTGAACTTTATTTCGGAAACTCTTTTTTGAAAGGTTTAATGGCCCTGATAAGCGCCGTGTTTTATGAAATGGTTCCAATTTAGAAAACTTTGTACTCGTGGTTTAAAAAAAACCATTTCGAACGCCCTCGATGCCGCCTTGTTCTGGATTTGCCACCAAAGCAGTTTGTATAAAGAACAAACTTTTTTCTTCTGCTACTTGCTGCCGTTTTGCGATTGCGTTTGCGTCTGCCTGTTGTTGTCTTGATGTCCACCGAACCAAAGCGCGAGCAGTTTTGCCAGCCAACTCGATCACTTCGGCAGCCGAAACTCTATAACGGCGGCTAGGTGGACTGGTGCACTTGTAATAACGCGCTCGGCCTAGCTGCCCTTGCGGAGCAATTGGCGGATACACCTACGGGAAACTGCAGTCCAACACGGTTCGAGCGGGATTTTGCCTTTCCCTTCACTTTGCCATGTCCAGACATGGCTGCTTGTGTTAGTTTGTTGATGTGATGTGATGCGAAACGATGTGGTGTACGGTTTGGATGAGAATGATCGTTACGGAAGGAAGGAAGGTATTGTATTATAGAGACTTTAAACTTTTGCAGTTCATTCGTCTCTAGCCTTGAGAAAGGCCCTTTGAAAACTCTACTCTATTCTACTCCAGCGCTACCACCTCCGCCCTCTTGCCTTGAGAAAGGCACTCGATCCCTCGCCGTCCAGCTCGTCCAGCAACGATGTTGTCCAGTCGGTGTCCACACGAAGAATGATCGTTACGGCAGTGGAGCGGGGATTTTTAAGCTGACTGGCTGGCTCGAGAATTACGCATGTGTGAGACTGCGACCAATGTTTCGTTCATCTTTTTCTTTTTCCTTTCCAATCGTGCTTCATTGTATTTCGCTGCTGCTCTGATTGCCCGTTTTGGTCGGTACGATTTGAAGAGCACAAAATGGACCAATCAAAAATGGGCACATAGTGAATTTGGACAATGCTTGATATTTCACAATTATTCAATTGTTTATCTCAAGAAAAATTAAATGTTATTCGTTATGATAGATGCGTAGATATATTTACTATCAATTGATGCAAACACCTTTGCGATCTATTGAGAAATGCTCGAGTTATAAGCGTTCCAAATCTTGCATTTTTTCCTACTTGTTCAGTGCCTATATTTTCATTTCACCCCCTATATCTTCCGGTTAGACGTAGTCCTACGTCAAAAGTCACAGGAGGGTTGTGTCCGAGACACGACCGCATAGTTGACGTAGGATTCCGTTAGGTTTTGATGTCTCTGTTAGGGAACACATTTCGGTAGGAACACAAGTTCCCCCTACCTTCATGTATTTGCATTGTCGATTTCCTACAGGCAGGTTGATTTTGATGTCTCTGTTAGGGAACACATTTCGGTGGGAGCAAAAGTTTCCCCTACATTCATGTATTTGTAATGCCGATTTCCCCCAGACAGCTTGGTTTTGATGTCTCTGTTAGGGACCCGCCGCATGGCATGTGTCTTCAATTTCGACCTATCAGAAGTGGGTATTTCCGTTAGGATAGGGGTTGAGATTTTTCAATTGTTTGATAGTTAGTTTCATGACATATAGTATTTTCTTCAATAAAAAAAATGTTATGGAGTACCGAAATCGATTGATGCAAAAATTTCATCAATCCATCATGAAATGAGTGAGCAATAAGCGTTTGAAATTGGACAATTTTCACGATGTGCTCGATTTTTGATTTTCAATTTGTACCCCAATATGTTCCCGAAAGACGTAATCCTACGTCAAAATATTTCATAGAATCGTGACATGTTTTCTGATTTGGCTCCCTAACTGAAGGTCGTAGTTTTGACGTAGAACTAGTTGATTCAGATGAAATACAGGTGTCTAAATGTATCAAAACTGTGGAAAATCTTCATGATAATGCGTTGGAGTACATAGAAAAATGGAAGACTAGTATAGAAGAAACATCAAAGTATTATATTAAAGTCCATTCCAGAATTGCCAGAGATTCGAAGTGGCATTAGTATAAAAAAAAGACGGGTGTGTAATGTCGGGGACATAACCGGAGTGACGTAGGACTATACAAAGGGGACAGCTTTTGTTAAATATATATTTGAAATATATTGTTTTATTTTCTTCTCCTACGTGAATACCTACCTATCTACCTGAAAAATGGATTAGTTTACTGTTTACTCTTTATGAATATGTTGATGGTTCTGAAAAGAACCTTTGGTGTTGTGTTTTTGTTATCACTCGATATTCCCATCTTGTTCGGTTAAACATTCCTGTTTAGCTGTTGCGTTTACCACTCGCCACAGCTTTCACAGTTGGAAAATTTCTTCCCATCCAGCATATTTTTCAGTAAATAACATTTAATGCGACGTGCCGGAGAAACACTTTGCCATTCACTGAAACTAATTGTTGTCTTGATGAGCGCCGAACCGAAGCTGCTCTGTTCTTGATGCGGGTTTTCTGATTGTCGTGAGCAGCTTTGCAAGCGAACTCGAGCACTCCGACGGCCGAAACTCTATAATCGCTGTTAGGTATACTGGTGCTCCGGCACCAATCCGTTCGGCCTAGTTACCCTTGCGGAGCAATCAGTGAATGCGACCAACAGGGAACTGGAGATCTGCACGGTTCGAGTGAGATTTTGCCTTTCCCTTAACTTGTTCTCCTTTGTTACGTCCAGGATGCCGATGCCGTACAACCACACGGGTTTACGGTTTGAAAAAAAATAAGATATTTTTTTGGGGTCCGCGCGTTTTGTACTCTAACGGTACACACTCACAGGATAAAGACAAATCGGCAGACTCAGCCAGAGGGGCGAGTCCAACGAGACGAACGAATGAGCGTTAAAAGGGAGCGATGGCAAAAAAATACATTCATTACGATTTGTTCGCTCGTTGGATTCACATGCAGGCTAAAAAGGGTCCTTTTCAGGATCACAAAATTATCTTCAATCTAAAGAGTTTTTTGTTTTGTTATCACTCGATATCCCCATCTTGTTCGGCTAAACCTTTCTGTTTAGCTATTGCATTTGCCACTCGCCACAACTTTCACAGTTGGAAAATTTCTTCCCATCTAGCTTGTGACATATTTTACAGTAAATTACATTCAATGGCACGTCGCATTACCACCACTCAGTATCGGATTGGAGGTAATTTTAACCTGTAATTGAACATTTGCGATGACAGTGGTACATTGTCGACTTTCAATGTGGGGTCATAATTTGGACCCCGAACTCTATGTTTACAAAAATGTCCAACTAAATATGTCGCATTACAGGTCCGTCCAATTAGCTAAATGTCGAGATAAGTGTAAATTACTGTACTTTCAATCTAGAAGCAATTTAAGAATTGGTGAAAATTAAAAAGCTCAGAACAACTGCCAAATTCACATACTCATCATATCCTGGCAAACAAATTATGAAAAAATCAATTTGTGTTTTATTATTATTTTGGATATTGTTTTAGAAAGCATTGAACTGTATTTCCTAAACTCTTTTTTGGAAGGTTTAATGGCCCTGAAAAGCGCCTTGTTTTATGGAATGGTTCCTATTTAGAAAACTAAGTACTCGTGGTTTTGAAAAAAACCATTTCGAACGCCCTCGATGCCGCCTTGTTCTGGATTTGCCACCAAAGCAGTTTGTACGAAGAACAAACGTTTTTCTTCTGCTACCTGCTGCCGTTTTGCGATTGCGTTTGCGTCCGCCTGTTGTTGCAGTTTTGCCAGCCAACTCGATCACTTCGGCAGCCGAAACTCTATAACGGCGGCTAGGTGGACTGGTGCACTGTTAATAACGCGCTCGGCCTAGCTACCCTTGCGGAGCAATTGGCGAATACACCTACGGGAAACTGCAGTCCAAAATGGTTCGAGCGGAATTTTGCCTTTACCTTCACTTTTCCTCCTTTGCCATGTCCAGACATGGCTGCTTGTGTTAGTTTGTTGATGTGTTGTGATGCGAACCGATGTGATGTACGGTTTGAATGAGAATGATCGTTTCGGCAGCGGAGCGGGGATTTTTAAGCTGACTGGCTGGCTCGAGAATTACGCATGTGTGAGACTGCGACCAATGTTTCGTTCATTTTTGACGTAGGACTATGTCCAACCGGAAGATATAGGGGGTGAAATGGAAATCTAGGCACTGAACAAGTAGGAAAAAATGCTCGAGTTATAAGCGTTCCAAATCTTGCATTTTTTCCTACTTGTTCAGTGCCTAGATTTCCATTTTACCCCCTATATCTTCCGGTTAGGCGTAGTCCTATGTCAAAAATGAACGAAACATTGGTCGCAGTCTCACACATGCGTAATTCTCGAGCCAGCCAGTCAGCTTAAAAATCCCCGCTCCGCTGCCGTAACGATCATTCTCATTCAAACCGTACACCACATCGGTTCGCATCACAACACATCAACAAACCAACCCAAGTAGCCTTGTCTGGACATGGTAGAGGAGGAAAAGTGAAGGGAAAGGCAAAATCCCGCTCGAACCGTGTTGATCTGGAGTTCCCCGCAAGGGTAGCTAGGCCGAGCGCGTTAGTACCAGTGCACCAGTCCACCTAGCCGGCGTTATATAGTTTTGGCCGCCGAAGTGATCGAGTAAGCTGGCAAAGCTGCTCGCGACGATGAGAAAACCCGCATTCGGAACTCTTGCATTTTTTCCTACTTGTTCAGTGCCTAGATTTCCATTTCACCCCCTATATCTTCCGGTTAGACGTAGTCCTACGTCAAAACTTTCCGCTAATTTAGATTACAGGAATTATAATTAATGATATTAAAAGGTGGAACATATAATTCGTACTAGTTGCAAATCGTTGTGTATTTCCGAAAAAAGGAAAACAAATTTGAGGATTGAGGGATTCTTTATATTATGTGTCATGTTTGGCTGGCAGCATCACATCAGTTGAAAGATTCTTTCTACGATGTTCAATATTTGGACAACAATAAAATCACAACCAGTGTTGCCACATTTTAATCTGTACTAGAGGGGTAAAAAAGGTTACTAATCTGTACTTTTTCTTCCAAAAATCTGTACCATTGAAAATATTCGCTGTAGAGAAAAATCCATTTTATTAGCATAAAAAATACTTTCCTCGATACTGGAGGCCCACCAGTGGTTAATGCTAACTCGATAACCATCTGTTAATAGCACTTGATTGAAACATATTTGGTCACAGTGTTACATGGATAGAAAACATTCAAATAAACTCTTTCACATGAATGTATTTTTAAATTCCTAGAGGAACTGGCAGATTATTTTCCGGATCTTTCTCGATCCAAACGGAAAGAATTCCATGCGTGTATGTGTGTGTGTGTAGCGGCTGCTTCGAGATCTTCCCGGGGAACCGTTTGTAGCATCACTCTCCTCCTGATGGATTCCCTTCTGGCCTAAGGTGCACAAACAGGCTCTTGGTGACACCGTTCATCCGCGCTTTCATGATAAATGAAGAGCTTCACCGCAACAGCGACAACATGCGACAAGCTGTTCAATTTGAACTGAGTGGATTTCCGAGCGGCGTTCGCTTATATACCGATTGGTGATTTCAATAGTCTATTTTGAAAGCAGATTTAAGACTATTGAAACAAGTTTTTGGATCAGAAAGTAACAAGTATAGAACGCGTAGACATTTTATCTTTCGAATGAAGTGTTTATCATACCATTTCGTTCAGTTGTTTAGGAGCTATTAACACTCAAAATCTCGGTCTCCGGCGTAACGCTTTCGTTTTCGAAACTTTGATTTTACACCCCGGTATAGAAATGAAAGACGTAGTCCTACGTCAAAACAAAATTATGTTGTTGCTAGACACGCAAAACTTCGTTCTCTTTGCAGTCAGAGCGAACCAAGTACAAGCTAGCTATTACCATAATATCATTACACAACACATTAGTATTTTGTAATGGCTTTTGACTAATTTCATGAATGGTAGATACGAGGGCGGTCCGATAAGTACTTGATCTCATCGCCCGATGGTGTCAGTATCGCAAGAGAGATTACGTATCGTGTAGTACAGTCTCGTAAACGGCTACTGTCAAAATTTCAGCCGAATCGGACTCGTAGTTTTGTTTTGACCGCGTATGACGTTTCCACGGATTTAAAAAAAAATGATAAAAATGGAAATTCCGCCGTCGACACGGCCAAATTGGTCGAATTGCACTACGAACTGCGGCCCCATCCACCTAATTCTCAATCTTCCTTTAAATTATTTTCATTTCACTCTAGTTATATTCAGTTTATTCTCCGGACAACATCAGCAAACATTAGTTCTGAATTAATGTTTGGTTGGTATGTTTATGAAAAACAAACTTTTGAAAGTATGTTACAGTTATTTAGGAGGAATATATTGTTTCTCAACAGTTCTTCGTCTCGTTGCGATTTTAACCGGAATCGGATCATTCCAACTACAAAGATTATAATTCCATGCAATATCAGTGGATTTCTGTTGTTCCAATTCGGTGTTTTGGTCTTGCATTTTGTGACATGTTTTAAGCCGATACGCCGTAAAACAATGAAGTTCATTTACGGAAAAGTGTTGACACTTTTGTCTGAAAATTTAATCAAACGATATGAACACTTACATCGGTCAATCGTTATCTTTCGGAAAGAAGCCTTTATTATCACGAAGTATAATTTTCTACAACATATACTTGATTCGGATTTGCACCTGATTCACACTGGTATATGAAAAAAGTGATGAAGGCACTAATTCTCCATAACTGGCCCCGTGCAATTTTTTTTTTGTTCCCAAACTTGAAAAAGTCACTCACCGGGCAGAAATATGAGTCGAATGAGGAGGTCATCGCCGCCATGGAGGCCGTCTTTGCAGACCTCGAGAAAACGTATTTTTCAGATGGATTAAAGAAGTTGCAGCATCGCTGAGTCAAGTGTATCGAGCTTAAAGGAGACTATGTTGAGAAATAAATTGCCACTTTTCCAAATTTATTGTTTTTTTGTAGGCTAAATACTTATCGGGCTGCCCTCGTATATTGCCTCACTTTTGCTGTTTTTGACAAAATAATATTTTAATAAATGAAAATTAATCAATACGTTACGTGTTACGTTCATCAATAAGTTGTACAAAAAGCCACAACTTTTTAAGAAATTATGTCATGATATGTCATCATTTTTTTTCTAATTGAAATTGAAAAGCAGTCAAAATGACTTGCTTGAGTAATCTAGCAGTCAAAATGACTTGTTTGGGCAATCTAATGTTAGTTAAAATTATGACATCATAATCTTTTTCTACTATCACGTCTGTGCATTATTATCACAAACGATTAATATTCGCTCGATTAATTGAATACTAAAAGACAATTATTTGAATGAATCGTTGCCGCAACGATTAATCGATAATCGAATAAATGAAAAATTTAAACATTTCTATCTCCAGACAAAACGGTTACGGCTATTTTGGCATCACTTTCCGCCCCGCCGAGCGAGATCTCAAAACGGGCACTTGAAAACAGCGAGTGCGAGCGCCCGAGCATGAGCAGGGAGGCGCCTGTCGCGCGGAATAGCGTGAAAGAGCGAGAGGGGTGAAATTGTGTGTGGTTAATTTTTGTCAGTTGGTACATCAGTGTGTACGTGACGAACATGGAAGATTAGGACCGTATAGCGCCTTATGCTCTAGGGTGCGCTCTTGGGGTGTGAGTTTCCTCGATATTATGTTGTCTTTTTTACCACTCACGACGCCGCTCTCTGTCACATTTTATACATACAGCACACGTACGTGTGTTCCCTTTGTCAAGAGGAGCGGTGGCGGCGGCGGCGGCAGTGCACTCGCGCGAACTCAGCACGCCATGCGTGATCGCCAAGAACAAAAAAAAAAAGAATATACGAAAAATGGGGAGTATTTCTTTTATATTGCTATTATACCACACACAACGCTGCTACCAAGTGTACTAATCATTCCCATGTAGTGGAGAAGATTAATGTAAATATATGTAATATAAAAATTACACTGGATTCTTGTTCCCGTGCTTTTGCTTCTGGTTGTTTCCTTTGTATGTGGTTAGGTTCCCCCCGCATTATGGGGTAATTTTTTGTTCCGAAGATTTTCTTATGATTGTATGTGAATGCAGAATTACTTTTACGCAACCAGAAGCACCACTCTGAAATTCTATCGCTATGCAAAGCTTGTCTGATTACATTTTTCTCTCCTTCGGATGTTTTTTCTCTCGAGTTGTGTTTTCTCGATTATAATTTTTAATGGAAGCTTTGTCGATTTAATGATGGAAGATTATGTACGAACAGTTTTATCGTGTATTGTGTGTGCTTACATCAAATTTGCGCCGTTTGGATGTGTGCGTTTTGTGAGTTTTTCGCGTTTCACAGCGCTACAGCGCGAGAGGAGAAGCTATCATTAATTCTTGATTTATTTTACCCACCTTTCAACGATTTTCCCACTCCTCCCGGAGTCGGAGGTTTTGTTTTAATAGAGGGCAGAAGCAAGACCAAAATAAAAAAGTGCCATTCTTCTTGTTGTTATATTTCATATCCAATTGTAATCATATTCAGTGCATGCCACCAAATTAAAGAAAGGAAAATAAGTGTAACATAATAATAATGGCTTTTGGCGCTGGCGTCTCCTGCTAACGTGGAGTCGGTCGGTTTCGTTCGATGGTGTGGTAGAAAAGACAGGGATGATGCTCCAGCTACCGTTTGCCAACGGCGACTCCCGGATAAAGACAATGGAATCACGAACGCGCCAACCACAAAAAAAAGTCGCCCGAGGAAGCCGGAAGTCGGTTGGTTGGTTGGGTTGGCTGGGGGAAGCTAAAGTTTCAAATCGTGAATCAATCTTCTTTTAAATTATTTTCATTTCACTCTAGTTATATTCAGTTTATTCTCCGGACAGCAGCAGCAAACATTAGTTCTGAATTAATGTTTGGTTGGTATGTTTATGAAAAACAAACTTTTGAAAGTATGTTACAGTTATTTAGAAGGAATATATTATTTCTCAACAGTTCTTCGTCTCGGTGCGATTTTAACCGGAATCGGATCATTCCAACTATAAAGATTCTAATTCCATGCAATATCAGTGGATTTCGGTTCTTCCAATTCAGTGTTTTGGTCTTGCATTTTGTGACGTGTTTTAAGCCAATACGCCGAAAAACAATGAAGTTCATTTACGGAAAAGTGTTGATACTCTTGTCTGATAATTTAATCAAACGATATGAACACTTACATCGGTCAATCGTTATCTATCGGTAAGAAGTTTTTATTGTCACGAAGCATAATTTTCTTCAACATATACTTGATTCGGATTTGCACCTAATTCGCACTGTGCTGTGCTGAAGGCACTTTATATTATGAAGGCTTGTAACTTGAAAGTTTATTTGCCTTTTTAAAAATAGTGCCACATCCATGCAAAAGTTGGTCCTTATTGATAGCTCAGGTAGATGCAAACAAATGGGCAGAACAAATGTATGGTAAAATTGGAATGTTTCCTATTTTCATCAATTTAAACTACTTACAGACTAGGGGATTGAAATACATGGCATACCAAACAAATCATCAAAATCCATTCGCAGAAAAATAGTTATTAGCGTTAACATTATTTAATAGAAACGTAAATTGTTTTCTGATTTGTCATCGTTATGAAAAGGCGTAGTCCTACGTCAAAAAGAAAATCAAGGGCTTTGTTAAAGTTATCGGAATTGATTGATATAAAGCTGAATCTCGGGACAAGACAGCAGTAGTATAAAAAATCGATATGGATATCATCACGTATCGTTCAAAAATCGAATCGCCGCTGAAACTCTTAGACGTTAGTCAGCGCTCAATTTCTGATACCGTTCACTCATTTGATCCGCAAATCCATCATCCTACTGAGATTGAGAATATTTTCTAGTTCAATGGTATACTCCCGCTTTTACAAACACTGATTTTTTCAAAAATATCGTCAGAATTGCACGTCCGATAATTAAATAGGGATAATCAAGTGTAGTGGTTTTTGAAAAATAAACTGAAAAATCTTTTTCCGTATAGCTTTGAGCATTTTAACTCACATTTACAAGTAAAATTTGGTAATTTTGCAACTAGGTCATCCAATAATTACATAACACAATTATTTTATTGTTTGAGACCCCCCTTCCCTACATAACATGTAACCAGTGCTGAAAATATTCATGTTCACGACATTCAAATTCGGCGAATTTCTGCCTTCTTTGTATTGATAACCTACTGCTCAAGCGAGAGTCGATAAATATGAAACAACACTATAAATGGACATCAGTGGAATGAACATCAACATCAGCTTGCCATGATGTTCATTTTTCATTTGCATCTTCCTTTTCGTCATGGTATTCGTAAGGTCGAAATTGAAGATCATTGCGTGTTAGTGAAAATCAAAGCATAAAATTCAACGTCACCAATTGAGAGTTAAGGGTAAAGGATGACAATTCATCACACAAAATTCTTGTTTTTGTCGACTTCGGCGTTGGGATGTATACAATAACTCTTGCTACGTTTTATGAATCTACTCACGATTGCTCGGAAATTGCATACAACATCGTTTATATGTGCAATGGCTGACACGTTTTCAATAAAAATTCACTGCAAGCGATGAAGATCAACTTAACGTTCGTGATAATCACCTGAAATTATTGACAGCAATGAAAGTGCCTGAATGCAGGCTTTTCGAAATTCGTTCATGCTGTTTTCGATCGACAAAGTTCACGCGTCTCGACTCTTGTGTTATACACATTATGACAGATACGGTGTTGAGTTGCAACAGAAGAGAAATCATCCGATACTGGGAAAAATCTAATTCCTTCATTCGTGAATAAATTTTGATAATTTGTAGCACTGCATGTAACAAAAGGTCATTTGGATAAAAATGTTTGGATTTATCTAGATTTATTTCCAAACAAGTTTCCAGAAGGGATCCCCTCCTCCCTTCCTGAGTGCGTTACGTAATTTATGAATTTTTGAATAACCTTCCAACGTGGCCATTAGAGGCCGTTTTGAGTGACACTACTCTGACATGGAAGCGTCTAAAATAGTGTTCTTGATGTTATTGTTTCGTATGTTAATTCCTAGCATATAGTGTCCATTTCAGACTACTCCTCCACATCTCACTTGTACCAAAACCCCCTCTTCTAATTGTTTATATGTAATTCCTTCAATTTAATGTTTCATAAATCAGTTGTACATAGTTCGAGGAGCAAAACCGCACGTTAAATTCATGATTTTTAAACGTTTTAACTTACGCTGCTCTACGGGACAATTTGAAATAATGTATATGAAAACTAAACATTTTAAAAATTAATATTCTGCTAACAGATTTCAATTTGGTAATTTAGTGAGTTTTCAATCTATCTTTCAAGTTGTACTTCGAAAAATCGTTTCAACTTGCCCCGGTGTACTTTATTTCTCTCTAAAGCATTTTTTCAAGATCAAGAAGCATACCTGGGGGGCCTCCGTAGCCACATTGGTTGCGCGTTCGCTTAGTAAGCGATCGATCGTGAGTTCGAAACTCAGGGCCCTCATTGACCATCTTTGTGTTATTACAGAATAACTACGTACACGCAACAATCATCAGCGGTAGAGATCGATCCACGGTCGAAATATGATCGATTCATCCATACAATTGCTCTGCTCTGCAAGACACATCGGGCTGCTGTTCTATAAATAACTCAACAATGATCAATCAACTGTCTCCGCTGTCCGGTCTAACTGGATAATGGAAGAACAGATAGAAATCTCTTACGCCTAAATGGCTGCTACTGTGTAAATGTGTACTATATGCAATGGTATAGAAGGGAATACTCTAACGCCGAAAAATGGCAACTGTGTAATGTGCTAATTATAGATATGATAAACATGTGACATGTATGTACACGATTAAAATTCGGCTCTGTTACAGCTAAAATGCCAATGAGCCTAAAATAAAATAAATGGGACAAAAAAAAGAAGCATACCTTGGTTTCGAGAAATGTTTCCTCGGGATAGATTTTTTTTTGACTTCAAAATTCTTTCAACTGATTGACAACAGTACTTTGGGTCCACCAGGGCACCCAGATTACGACCCCTGTGGTAAGTTTGACTTCTGAGCAAATGATGCTAATAAAATATAATATTTCGCGAGCACCTCATCACACCTCATCGTCAGATTAGTATAGATGAGTCCATAGAAGGCACTCACTGTCAATCCATCATAAAACAGTATCTGCCAAATAAGAAACATCACAACTGGGGTATTAAAATCTGGATGTTTTGTGATTCTGTGACAAAATATTGTCTGGGATTCTTTTTTTGTTATAGAGACGCAAAATCAAACGAAAGTAAAGAAGAAATAAAAACGAATGGGCAGGGCTATGTTGTTGGGTAAATTTTATTGAAATCAGGAAATTATTTGTATAATGGATATCATGTGTATACTGATAACTATTTTACAAGCGTACAACTGGCAAATGATCTAATCAAAAATCACACATATATAACAGGCACTTTAAGGAAGAATAGGAAATGTGAAATGGAAGCAAGCTAGATTTGCGAATGTTTGTCAAGCTAAATACAGTTATACCTCGATATAAGGCAACTTTTTTTTTCTCGTTACGTTATATCGAGTTACGTTATATCTAAGCAAAAACAATTCTTTTTTATTGAAGTAAAACTGTTCATGATTACCCAAAAATGCACAAAAACTAATTTTCTATCACCTAGCAGTATTTATAAACCTTTCTTCTACACATTTAAGATAATTTTTGTAGACATACATGATCAAGTAGAGGAAAAGGTCTGAAGAAATTGAAGTGAAATTTGCATCAATTAGTGATGAAACGGATAGTAGTTTGGCTGGATACCGGATATCCGGCAGCCGGATATTCGGCTTTTTATTCGCGGATACGAAAGTGGAAGACACTGTACGTGTGCATGAAGCGAATAAAGGATTACTTTTCAGAACAAATAAACACATTCTTACATAAAAATAATGAACTATGAATAATTTTTTTTGCGTTTCAAATGGATATTTTTCAACAGAGTATTAAGTTTTCTGCAAGGAATCTTCAAGAGGGTTTTTTTCTGATAAGGAATCAATTACTTAGGAGAAGATCAGAATTAGTTAATTGCAACCTTCTTAGGATTAAGTCAGACTTTTTAGGAGTTCTTGAAAGGTAAACAGTCATGCTGGCAATGTTTTTGGAGTATATAAAATATCTTGCGACAAATCTTCTGAGAGTAACAGCTCATCGTCTTCTTCAAGACCTGTAAATGAAACGAAAGAGTCGTTAAACAAATTCGCGAAATGTTTCCATCAGCTAAATGTACCACTCGGTGTCATTGTTTACGTTTGTGAAATGTCCATTCAGTACAAATTCAACCATGTATCGATATGCGTCGGAAGTTTCCAGAACTAAATAAATTCAACTTTATTGAATAATCCCGTTATCCAGATTGATATAAAAACTGAAAACTGGACGTGAAACATTTATTTTGAAACATAATATCATTGGGTTTAGATGGGACGTATTCACAAAACATTGAGAAAAGGATTAATGCTATCCCATTTTACGGTACTTATTTGTTTGAAAACTTACTAGAAACATTTACAGGGTAACTTCGATGTAACGTACATTTCACATTCAAAATTGTACGTTATATCGAAGCATAACAAAGAACTCACAAACGTAGCTTATAATACATTATTGTGTTGCTGTTTAAGTCAAATTAGTGAATAAATTCAATTAGAAGACGAAGCTAGCCTTCCTCATGATATTTAACTTCGTACTGTTGATTAAAGCTTGATTCATTTAGAATCCGGAATCACAAAACTAGCTGTATTTCGGGATTGATCAAAGCTACAAAACATGTTTGAGTATCACAATACAGATAATTAATTGTTCTTTCAGAAACATTCAAAAAAAATTTTTCTTCACAATTTCAAAATGTGTACGTTATATCGAGTGCGTTATAAAGAGGGTACGTTATATCGAAGATTCCCTGTATTCGATATAACTTATACTCCAAAAACTATTTCTGTGTTGTTTATTTTCAATTCTAAGACATCTCAAAAAGTTACGTTATATCGAGATTGCTTTATATCAAGGTTGCCTTATATCGAGGTATGACTGTATTTCAAAAATAATAATATCCTTTTATGCTCATATAGAGAAAATAAATCCTGTAGTAGTGATATCAACGAAATGCACAACAGACAACATAATTATCAAAAAGATTAAAATAAGTAAAAAAAAAACTTTTGAAGTTAAACGGTTTTATTGTGATTAAACATAATAATGTACTAAAAGCTAGAAAATAATTAGGCAAGTAGCTGTTAGCAGTTATCACACCTCTCCTTCATTAGTCTAGGGCATTGATAAGACTAAAATAAAATCGTGGGACATATGATGAAGTCGCTAATTGTGGATAAAGGAATTCCAACGTGCCCCACGATTTTATTTTAGTCTTATCAATTGAATAACATAATTTTTAGAAAAAAAAGGAAACATGAGTTTTAGACCAACAATTAACTTTGAAAAATTATAATTCAAAAACAAAAAACAACACATTTCTGATTTTTGGATATGTTAAATAAAAATGTAATATAATAATCGAGTTCCCCCTGTTACTTCAGGACCCCGGTTTTGTTATTGTGGTTTTAGTTGAAGACCTGGCTAAGAAAATCAATTTGATTTGTACCTTCGACCTGCGTTTTGCAAGGAAACAGTATGCAAACATTTGTTAACAAATGTTTTTTTACTATTGCACCAGAATTGGATTGTCCTTGTACCCTAATTTGTGCACTATCGTTGTATTTGCCGGAAAATAGTGTTCAAACATTTTCTTCCGGAATTCGATTCATGCGTCGAAACTTGATTCAAGTTACGAACACTACTTCAACGTTAATTTTTTAACGTTTACGTTAAAGATTTCTTCATAAAAGTTTTTTTTAACAATTTATAGTAGATTCGTAACGAGATTCTTACCGAACGAACATATAAACAACAATTAAAATACAAAAATCAAAAAATTCACGATGCTTGTTTTCGAGGGAATTTGCCAATGGAAACATTTTATCACTGGTTTTCGATAGTCACTTTTTTGTAAATGTTTAATATTATAAATTATAGGCAGTATCCATGCTCGTAAATGAATTTTAAAATGAAGCCTACAAATCAAAGAATGTTAGGGTTTTCATTATGGAATTATTTATAACATTAAAGTTTAGTAAATTCTCATTTTAAAATGATGTGTTCGGGATTTGAATCATATGTCGAAACTCGATTCAAATTTCGAACTCTACTTCAATAATTATTTTAATAAATATTTCTGCATAAAATATAATTTTTTTCATCCATTTAATGTAGATTCTTACTTTTCTAGCACTTCACATGAAAACAGCAAAATAGTTGAAAAAACTACAAAAACTGAAAAAATAACGGTGCTTGTCTTTTACGGAATTTGCTAACGCAAACATTTTATCGTTGGTTTTGACTGCCACTTTTTTGCAAATGCTCAATATTATAAATTATAGACTGTATCGATACCTGTAAATGATGTGAAAATGTAGCCTATAACCCAAAGAATGTCAAGGCTCTCATTATTCAACTATTTATAACATTAAAGTTCAGTAAATTTACATTTAAAATGAAGTGTTCGGAATTTAAATCATGCAAAGAAACTTGATTCAAATTCCGAACACTACTTCAATTAAAATGTAGTAATAACTACATTAAAATGTAGTAAATTTACATTTAAAAATGAAGTATTCGGAACATGAGACAAAATGGTATTTTCTAAAACCATTCGACAGTGAAATCATAAGTCATGTAGTTGACTGTATACCAATGTATGTGGAATTTAGTGAAAATCAGAAACAAGAGTGTCTGCTGTTGCGAATTCTCTAAGTCGTACGCGTTGAGATAAATAAATCCCAACATACTTATACGCTGGAATTAAGGGGCTTACAATAAAAGACTGGACCTTGCTTTGGATCACAACTTGTGTATTTCATAAAAGTAAACCACATTTTTTCACAAAAACTGATTTACGCCATTTTTTAAAAATTAATTGTTTATCTGAAAAACAACGTTAGATTATTTGATTTAGAAAAATCAAAGAAGAAACTAACATCAGAAGTCTCATCGTCGCAATCAGTCACCGATAAAGAATAAACGATGCGATTCCCTTCCCGAGCCACAATAAGATAGTGTTGTGTCGATCCGTGCAACGGAAGGAGCGCGCGCGATTTGGTGCCTTTGAAGTAGCCGCGACACGATAACGGGACGACACCAATGAGTGAAGTTATAAATTTCCCGGCAAACTGGATGCTGTGATAAATCGTCAACCGAGTGATATGACCGATTCAAAGCTGCTCCTCCGTTCTCGGACTGCTATAGTTTCGAATGATGCGACTCCCCAATAGGTTTAACCGTAGCCCGAGATAGCATAGATATGTATTCGGATCAATATACGAAACTAACAGAAATTCATTCAACTAAAAGAAAATAGAATGAAGGATTTAATTAAATGTTTCTCGTTTCCGACACGATGGTTGTTAGGAACAACAGAGATGGCCGCATTATGGAAGCGAATAAAATAAGCGTTAAAATAAATTGATGACACTTTGGGTCATGTAGGTCGGAAAAAAAGACGAACAACAAACGAAATCCGTTTCGCCTGTAACGGAGACGAGATGTGGGATGAATGGTTGGAACTCTGTTGGGAGCAAAGTTTCTAATGGATTTCATGGCTATATCCTCTGACTCTTCTGCTACCGTCGTGTTTTATCACGTTATCACTTCATATGATGTCTACCGGCAACTGATATATATTCCGGCATAACAAAGCAAATCTCAAACAAAGATTAATAAAATCTAACACAAGGGATTTCAATTTGTGTATAATTACATAAATTTAAAATATCATTCGTTCGTTTCAACACGATGTGAAATGTTACAATTAACAATCATTTCAATGTCTCATTGGTTCTCAGTTGCATCGTACGGAAAAACGAGTTCTGGTGGCGTAAGAGAGCAAACATTGCAGGTCGAGTTGAGCTGAACAGACAAGAAGGGTGTGTCGGGATTATTAATGCATTGTTGCCAAAAAAGCCGATTGTCTTCACTTATAAATATATATAGTTATGTCGTGTAACTATCATCACCCCCGCGTGCTTTTCCTTCGGCTGTAGTCGTGATGCTACCGATGATGCGGCTTCGACCAGAATGACACTCTCCGCAATGTAACATCGTGGCACGTTTCGGAATAAAATGTAGATGTTATTGCCCTCAGCCAAACTCACAAACTCTGTCGGAGCACACTTCGCTTAGGCAGTAAAGGGGAAGATGCGAACAGTTAGCTAGTACTGAATAAAATGCTCGAAGTTATTCCAATGCGACAACGAGGACGCGGCAGGGATAATATGAATAGGAATTAGAAATTGTAATTTGTTTGCTTGTTTCTATGAGTGCTAATATGTCACCATTGCATGGACCATTGGCCAGTGAAAGGTGGAAAACTAGTCGGACAGCAGGACCACATTGTGTTCCAGAAGGGGACGACATGGGTTAATGACATAAATTGCGCTATCCACGTCTGATGCCAATTTTAGGCAGACAAACAGGGAGTAGAAGACATTGTCGTAGCATGTCAGTAAGTGCTGAAATAATTAAGAGTTTGAGTATTGCTGCATACCAATCAATGTTAATTGTTAAGGCTAAGGACAAGGACAGGGTTGCGGTATTTGTAGTTCACTTCTAACCATGATAAACCTTGATAGCATTGCTTAGAAGTAAATAGTAGTAGTAGTTTCGCATTACAACTTACTACACTAACAAGCAGCATCTCAAAGTGCTATAGACAGTGTTCTGACAATAGTTTGACTCATTATAAACACGTTTGTGGACATTTCCATGTATGAATCACCCAATTTGAGGGATTAACAACTTCGTTGTAAAATTGAGCAAATTTCCTGCAACAATCATTACTTGGAAATTTTTCATTGTTGAATTCGTTGCCAGTGGAATGCTTTTGAGACGTATTAACACTTGGCATCTTCTGATTTCTGATCATTTATATTTTCTTCAGATCTGTTTAATCGTTTGTTAACGATATAGTAACACCAGGTTTTGGGTTTTTAGTCTACAATGTCCCTTAATTTGCCAATGCGACAATGCTCTAAAACACCTGTTTCCAAATGCTTGTTTTTCATGAATTTGAAATTTAACTTTTTTCTGATTATTGCTCTCAAGCAAGTGTTCAAATGTTGCTCCAATTTTATCAACACTAATTGTTCGTCGAAGTTTTGTTTCGGAATTCAATTAGCAGACACTAGAATTTCCCGATTAATCAGCTAAAGCTGTAACAAATTTATTTTTGCAATTCATCTGTGTATTAATTCATTTTACTTACAATCTGGTATCTTTTTTATAGTCGAGAACGGATTTCAATTTTCTTTTGGAGTTTTGCCGAATCTTCCCAATATGGTTTTTGATAATGTTTTTTGACAGTTGCTTTTTCTTATTCTTTTTATGGTTCAAGACTACAGGGTGTAATTATAGCTGATGTCTAGTATTACACTGAACATTTCCCCCCCTGTGCCGCCAGGATCTTGAATTCGGCGTCACCGAGCATATCTAACAATGCAAGTTTAATAGGGTAAATGATGTTGGGTTGTTCGATGTGAGTGTTTTTACGCAACTAGTAAATGCAAATCGATATTTCTTCATGAAAATCACATATAATTAAGACGAGTTTGGGTTTGTTGAAAAGCCCTAAGTATCTAGTTTCTAATTCTACCGTAAGGCGATGAAAGGCGTTTTTTAACGATTTTGCTTAAAGAGAAAGTATGATAGATTGACCACCTCTGATCATGGTTTGTTAAAAAAATGATCATGGTTTGTCCAGTTTTAGAAATCACTGACTAACTGAAATGACTGCTAACATACAAAAACTCGAAGTTTCGAAAATTCCTGAAAATTCGATGTTCCACAAAGTTCGTCAACAATAGTTTTATCTTCTTGGGCCCATTTTTTGAATTTTCTACATGACTTCTATTTTGTATGAAAAAATAAAAAAAAAATAAAAAATATGTATTTTGGATATTGCAAATTTAATTTTTATTTTGTAAATGAAAAAAGAGTACTAATTTTTTTTCTCAGTGTATATTTTTTTCATATTCAACCATCAATACACTATAACTCTTTCTAAGACACTATTCCAGTACGACTCATAGTTTTTGAGATATAAATTATCAAAGATTTCTTTTACTAAAATCGATACCCCCTCTTCAAAAGATACGCTTGAGTCAAAAAAATTCCTAATTGCTGTGGAAAACTAATATTTCCTCCAACCCAAACGGAATACACACTTCCATAGGAATCAAAAATACAAGTTTTCAAAATCTGCATTTTTAGGACGATTTCATTTGGAATTGCTGAATGGTGCCAGTTTTATTTCGCATACTTTTTTTTAGCTTTCAGTGGCTAAAATCTAAACGGTCCTACAAAATAAACTAAATTTATCGTGGATTCAACCCCAATGCTTTTTTAATCATATTGGAAATAATCTTAGAAATTGTGGTCAATCGGACAGCTTTTAAAACGAAAAAAAAAAACAAGGTGGTGCTATTTTTGTTTCGCTGAGTGTATTAGATTGACCCGTTAACGAAACTGGGGACCGTACTCGTGGAATGCATAATTCGTATGAAAATACGGTCGCATGAACGGATGCGGTGGTCACTTTGCCCCACGAAAAATATGGTTATGGTTATGGTATGGTTCATCTGTACCAGAGGGGTTAAAAATCATTCTTTTCTGTACTTTTTCGTCTAAAAATCTGTACCATCGAAAATACTCGTTTTAGAATTTTGTCATGAAAAAATACTCATTTATTTACTACAAATACTACATTAACATTTGCAAGTCTTTCGTGTGTTTTATAATGCATATACAGTGACTCAAATCCGTAATCGTACTCCACCATGCAGATCTCTTTTCCCTTCTTTTGAAAGTCAAAAACAAGCTTTCGGAACATTCTATTTAGATAAAATTATAGTGTCATATGAGAGTTGAAAGGTTTGCTATCTGTTTTCAGAATAATGGTTTTTATTTCTATAAAAATGGCGAATGTATTTGCTAATGTATGAAAATTGAATCAAACTCATAATCGTACGCTGGTTGAAATCTCTACGCGATTTCGAAGGCCTTGGTCAATTTTCGAATTCCATCATTAATATGGTACCCCTTGTTCATTGCAAGGATCTTTAGCTGTCTTTAGCCTTATCTACGAGTTTTTTTATGTATTCATAAGGTATATTTATAATTTTTTTCATTAAGGGGGTATTCTAGTGTAGAGACACGAATTTCGGACATTTTTTCGAACTCCGTAAAAATAAAACAAAGAATATTTTTACTATCCATTATACCATTATTCGTTTATCTATCTTTCAACAATAAAACAAAAATAGGACGGAAAAAAAATATTCATAATTAGAATAGTTACATGCTGGTGAAGTGAGGGTGTTCAAAAAAAAGTTGTGCCATGGCGTACACGATTCCAGTCCTTCTGGTTATCTGAAACAAAAAAATCGAACAGATTCTGAATCAGTAAAGATGTCGCTATGGCATGAACCTCGGACAAGTCAAAAACATGGGTTTTAACAAAATGGCGGCCGTTTGAAAACAAAAATTCTGTTTAAAACGTTTTTTTTGCGTTTACCGATTTTTTAAAAATAGTAAAATTAAAAAGTTATAATTTTTTATTGGTTCATGCGATAGAGAGATGTATGCAGATTATTTTCATATAAATTTGACATAAATCGGTTCAGTAGAACTTGAGATATCGTGTACGCCAGTTAGAAAAAAACTAGTTCCGAGAGAAACGCGTTTGAAGTTCATTGTGATGGCCGTAACAGGTTAGATACCACATCACTAAGATGGCTCTAACTAGGTAAATAATAGGATTTTCGATAAGTCCTTTCTAGAGTATATTCTTGAATGCCTAAACTACAGAAATATGGTAAAAAAAAAATTCGATTTTTTCAGATTTCTAGACTAGAATACCCCCTTAAGTGGTTTTTAAAATCGTTATTTTTAGAAATTTAATGGTTTCTAAATTTTCTACACAGATAACGTCCTTAGTTTTTTACTGGGATTGATGTCGGAAGATTGTGGAGGAATATTAATAACTTTTGAGTAATTGTAATGTAATCATGTGCGAACTTCATATGTCTTGAGCTCTGGGTCATTGTCTTAGCTAAACTTGAATCCCCGATTCCATCTCATTTTGTTCGACATTGCCTTCACAGCGGCAGCTTTTGTCATAGCTCGTGTTTGTCGAACAATCTATTTCTGCCCTGAATGCATCTTGTATGGTAGATTCTGATGTATTCCACTGAATAACTAACATTCGCTTTCTCTACGTGGGAAACGTGACAAACTATTGAATAATTGAAAAAAAATCAAGCACTATATGATCAAAATTCCCATATTCATGTTGATCCTTTGGTACGCACAATCTGTACTCCCAAAACATTGTCATCGGCAGCGTTGCCAATGTTCCAGTTAAAACTGGATTCTTCCAGTTTTTTTCCTCGATCCAGTCAAACCTTAAAATCTTCCAGTTTTTGTCAAATATTGTCCAGTTTTATCCAGATTTTTTTATACGGTTTCTTCATTTTTCCAAGTTTTTGTAAAATAAATTCACGATGCATAAACAATATTCCTCCCTCACCCTTTCTATTCCTCGACCATATAAATATTAAATTTTCTAAGTATTCCTAAACGTTCTGAAGTTCAGACCAATTGTTCTACCATTACAACCACGACTGGTGCAATGTTCATAACGTACCCAAAATGATTCATAGAGCCCAAATGCTATGCTGCCTTGGAGTTTATGTAAACATCAGATGTTATAGGTCCTCCAAATCATTCTAAAGCTCAGAAAATCAAAGGGTCAATGTGTTCCATTAACTTCGATTGATATGAAAATGAAAACCAAGTAATCTTCCTTCCGTTTACATTCGTTTACATCAATTGAAATGACGAAATGAAAATCCGAACATCTCCGGACAACATGCGGGAAAGATTATCTTTAGGTAACCTGAAAAGGAAAACCTGAACAATTAATTGGACCGGCTGTATATCATATTATTCATCGCATCTTTTTCAATCGCAATACAATGGCAACGATAGAAATTTAACTGTGGGAAACCTGAGAAAGTAACCTAGGGAAGTGTCTTTTACAATCAATCCTCCCGGCAATATCTCATGTTATTCATAGCGTATACACTTTATAGAACTCCATTCTCGACGCTGGAGAGTTATTATTGGGAAAGATAACCGGAAGAACTCTAAAACCAAACGGCAAAAACATTTCATCTTTGGCAGAAATGATGTCATTTCGTGTGCTGGAGAGTCAAATGTGCAAATAATGAGCTGTTTTAAAAAGCTTAAAAATGGTTTGTATGTATGCGAGAAGACATCTCTTTCTGTTTTATTTTCTCATTTCATTTGGGATTGTGCCAAAAAAAAGTCCACACGACGTCAATAGGGATCGAACCAAGGTCGGCTGGAATGCAAAGCTATTTCACATGACCACACTATCCATATAGCTGCCAGCGCTGTTATATTGAAGCGTGATAATATTACACCTCATCATAAAATTAAGTTAGAAAGTGTTTTCTAAGAGGATAAAGAAGAACATGAACGAGAATATATTTTTCTCTGTCTGGGCCGTGTATTTGACAAACTATACGAAAAGCTTTAATATGCTTTCATTTAAATGTGTCTCCTGTCTCGCTCGCTCATATTGGCTCTAGCATATATGATATACAAATGATATACATGTATTGGGGAGTAGAACATTTTCTGTTATTTTTCAGCTCATTTAATGTAATAAATCGAGATGCCATAACTTGTGCTAAAAATTAACTTTGGGTGTACTCTTTATAGAAATTTCATCGTGGCAGAGCAGAGTTATCTTTTGGTAACCTGAGAAGGTAACCGAGAGAACTCCTCTTAAACCAATATTCAAGGCGATATATTCCGTTATCAATCGCGCGTACTCTGTATCGAACTTCAATCGCGACGGCGGAGAGTTATCTTTTATCAGGTAATAGTCATAGATAACAACTCACAATCGTTCTCCTTAGCGGCTTTGGATCCACTGCTCTAGTTCAATAGTTATTATTCGGATATTCTACTATGGAAATCTGTCATTCACTGGCGGAGGGTGTTTTGTTTCATATTCCTTGTGAGTGCAAAAAAGATAGCAATGAAGATGGTAAAAAACACTACAGAAATGTCAAAATTCGAGAAAGAAAAGAACAGAGAAGGCGGAGGGTTTTTTGTTTCATATTCCTTGTGAGTGCAAAAAAGATAGCAATGAAGATGGTAAAAAACACTACAGAAATGTCAAAATTCGAGAAAGAAAAGAACAGAGAATTGTGGTAAGGTTTGATGCAGTGATCCATATACAGAAACCGTGTACGTCAATTAATCACATAGAAATGGTGTTGTTTTCCACCAGGACAACGCTCGGCCTCACACATCTTTGATGACCCGCCAAAAGCTTCGGGAGCTCGGATGGGATGTCCTATTGTGATTATCATCTCTTCCGGTCCATGCAAAATGCTCTTGGTGATACTAAGTTGGCCTCAAAAAAGGCTTGCGAAAACTGGCTGTCTGAGTTTTATGTTTTATGTCGAGTGAAAAAAGTAGGAGATTTTCATGTTTTATCCAAATAAAACCATATTTGCTAGAGTTTCTAGAAGAAAATATCCTCAAACATTGTTTCACAGTAATGTCCGAGTGGTTGGAAACGTTATTTTGATCTGTTCGAATGGTTATATTAGGTGTACCGGTAAGTTTCTTTGGTTTAACAAAAGATGGCGTAACTTGATTATTATTCCAGTGAATCAAATTTCCAGACATTCGCTGGAATGCTACTGTCATTACATGTTGCTTTTTCAGAATATGTCAAAAAGTTGAAGCGTAAACAACATAGTTTTTTGCCACTTCGAATACGTGGAATTTCGTACCGACGAGAGTGTTTTTGCGGGACTTCATTACTTTAATATGAAAAAAGCTGCGTAAAGTCATCGCATTTTGGTGGAACTTTATGCTCCAACTAAGCGAACGTGTCAGACGTGGTTTGCACGGTTTAAAAGTGGTAATTTTGACTTGGAAGACGAAGAACGTTCCAGACCGCCAAAAAAGTTTGAAAATGAAGAATTGGAGGCTTTACTCGATCAAGATCCGCCACTAACGCAATAAGAACTTGCAGATATACCTGGAGTAGCTCAGTAAACCTTGTCCGATCGTTTAAAAGCAATGGGAATGATCCGAAAGATAGGGCATTGGGTGCCGTATCAATTAAAGCCACGAGACGTCGAACGCCGGCTTTTCACGTGCGAACAACTGCTCCAATGGCATAAAAGAAAGGTTTTTTTTTGCAATCGTTACTGGTGATGCAAAGTGGGTCCATTACGACAATCCTAAATGTCGGACAACGTATGGATACCCCGGTCATGCATCAACATCGACGGCCGCGCAGAATATTCATGGCCAGAAGGTCATGCTGCCTGATTGGTGGGACCAGCAGGGTGTGGTGAACTATGAGCTGATAAAACTGAATGAATTCATTACGGGGGACCTCGATCGACGACAATTGATGCGTTTGAGCCATGCACTGAAGGAAAAACGGCTAAATACGAGCAAAGACACGATAAAATTATTTTGCAGCACGACAATGCTCGGTCGCATGTCGCGAAACCGGTCAAAACATACTTGGAAACGATGAAATGGGAGGTTCTATCCCATCCGACGATTTCGATTGATGAAACATGGCTTGGTTGGCCAGCACTTCTCCAATTTTGATGAAGTCAAAAATTATATCGATTCGTGGTTAGCCGACAAACCGGCCGATTATTACCGCAAAGGGAACCGTGAAAGATGGAGAAAAGGTGTGACTAGCGATGGGCAATACTTTGAATATCAAATTTGTAACCATTTTTGCAGAATAAGGTATTATTTTTTTAAAAAGAAAACGAAGAAACTTACCGGTACTCCTATTACAAATACTGCATATAAATACCATATGAAGTTTCTAAGAAAATTATATTTCTCAAGCATTGGAATAAGCAAAAAAAAATGATTTTAAATAAATCAAAAACAAACTTTTTAAAATGAAACGATTTTACATGATCCAGTTTTCTTCCAGTTTTTTCAAGAGCAATCTTCCAGTTTTTTTTAATATTATTGCCAACTCTGGTCGTCGGTAACGGACACGAGCACGTAGCGGTGATGCACAATTCAATTGTCTCTCTGTTTCCTCTCTGTTGGACCGCTTGTTCGCTTTCGCATGCTTGTTCAAAATATGCTCAAATTGCTAACTAAGGACAGAGGAATCATTTGCAACTTAAACTCCACGCTTCAACAAATATTCCGCCGGGCGAGAGTATAAAGAGATATCATTTGCGATATCTATTTTAGTCTTGCTCCAGCAAGCGAGCATTAAACAGTCTCTCTTGGAGCTTGAAGCTACGAGTGAGTTAGTTTTGATCTTTTGATCCACTTTTTTGCAGTGATAGACGCACTTTATACTTCAAAGCTGGATTCTCAAACTAGTTTTGGCATTTTGGTCCTTTTCCAGAATGAATCGATACCATCTAGGAATTGTCAACCGGTTTTACCGTTACCGATTTTTTTTTGTTAATACCGGGTCATTTTTCATTACCGAAGTACCGGTAATTTCACAATCAATAATCGTTAATTTCGGTAATTTTCATTTTTACACTATGAATAATATTTTCCTTTATGTCGTTTGGAAATATTATTCGAGAACCAAAATGAGATCGAAAAACACAACTTGCAGTGTTTTTCCGATTCTACGGCTTCCGAACCCAGTTCAAAAATCGCTGCTCGATCTGAAAACGAAACACAGGATAAGCTTCAGCGACGAGGAACCGACAGCGATAAAGGAATTGGTTCAAGATAATGTGTTTGAGCGTACAAATCCTTCGGGTACGTTTGGAATTTGTGTGTGTTTTAAACATATACGCGATTTAACAAGAAAGATTTCATCATCAAAGTTATGTCCAAATTTGCTCCTTACTGTATAACAAGCTTACCCTTAGGTTGCAAGTTCATTTGTGTTCTGAAATTCGTTGGAGCTTGAATGATAATACACTCATCAACTGATTCAATTCAAGAGATTACAATGTGTTTACATAGCTAAACAAAGTGAATTCCAATAAAGTTATTGAAAAAGAATTTACAAAATGCTTGGTTATCTATGTGCATGGCGTGACAATTAAAAAAATATATTTCATGAAACTTGAGATGGGTCGCGAACAGGGAAAATTTTTATTCACTTTATTATAGACCAACAGATTTTCTCTCCAGCTGGTTGAGTCTACATTACCCAGCAATGAAGCTCTATTGTAAGGGTATGTTCAATATATTAAAGATAAAATATGTGGCAAGAAATTATTTTTGCTACATTGTGATTGATACCAGAGGAGAATCGATCTTTCAGGCCGTGGTCAGGTACTGGTCATTCACTGGGTGATACATAGACAGCATTTAGTAGCAAAAAATTTGAGCCCTGGATCGCATTAGTCTTTATGTTATATGTTATGTTATAAGCAGTGTTGCCACATTTTGAACTGTACCAGAAGGGAAAAAAATCTTTCTCATCTGTATTTTTTCTTTAAAAAACTGTACCAAAAATCTGTACCATTGGAATTATTCACTGCACAGAAAAATCATTAAATATGAACAAATACTCATTTGTTTACTTGAAAATATTATATCTACTTTCTTACTTTATATCAATATTTACTTACGACAATGTACATTAACATTTGCTACCCTCGAATCACTCGTGTGTTTGATGATGCTTATACGTTTTTTAGATTGCGTACTGCTTTTCTAGATCATTCAATAAAATTTTCGAGTGAAATTTCACACGCGGAAAAATCTGTACCAATCTGTACTTTTTGACGAAAATCTGTAATCTGTGCCGTACAGAATCTGTTCCAAAAATAACGAAAAAATCTGACAAAACTTTAAAAACTAAATTTAAGCCGAAAAGAATATTCAAAGTTTCCGCATTTGTCAAAAATATCACAAAAGCTTCAAGATCATGTTATATCATACCCACTTGGACGATTTACATAGCCATGGAATGAATCAAGGTGATAATGCCAGGAAAGTTGATTATGATCAGCACAGATAAGGAGTACAACCAAGATTTGTATAAGTTCTGGTTACAATACAAAATTGAAACACAATATCCTGCGTTGTGGGACATTGCTGAAAAATATCTTCTCGTTTTTGAATCATCATACATTGTCGAAAAAGGCTTCAGTGTGGTTACAAACAACCCGAAACCGAAGGAACCATTTGAAAATCAACGAATGCGGAGATTGATATTTTGCTAGCTGCGGATAGATTGGTTTGCGATTTGAATGTTCTTATAGTTTGTGAGTAATTTGTATTAATAATTATTAATTACAATTGATATTTACTAAATTTTATGTCTATTTTGTTGAATATGATGAGAAAATGTTTTTTCTGTATTATAGTGACTTTCAACACTTTTGGCTGGTTTGTCACATTATTTCAATTTTTTGCAAGAACGTCGGGAGTGAGAGTTAAACTAGTGACCTTTAGCGTGAGAGGTACGGTGGTTACCACAACGTAAGATCACCTCCATGAGAAAATAATGTCAAATTTACTCATTTACCTAACTGCAATGTTTTTAAATTGATAATTATTCAGTAAGAAAAAAAAACAAAACTAAGGATCCTCAAAGAAATTTGGCTATAGGCGTCTGAGGTACGACTTCAGTCTGGAAAAGGGGTCGTTTGCCAAAATAGTTTGAGAACCCCTGAACTAAACAGTGAAACAAGTGAAGTTGTTTTGCGCCGAATGTAGGAGATTAAATCCGGGTCTGTTATAACTGAAAACGCTAACGAGTCTGCAATTAAATAAAATAGAATATAAGAGTAGTCAAATTTAGTTACAATCACTCTTGGAAAATAGTCATGTATAGTCAAACAAATGGCAAACAAATTGCTCAATAACGCTTTCTTTAAGTCTAGCTAAAAATCTCGAACGTCTCTCGTTTAATCGATCAAATTAATTATCATAATTACACACGATCGCGCATCTATTTGAAGATAGTATAAGTAGAATGAAAAAAAAACCGTGCGGGCCAATTTGGTCACCCAACCATAATGGGACACGACACGACTGCGGTTGGACACAATTACGTTCAGCGTAGATTCGCTATTCTTTCTTTTTTTCTTCAAACAACGATGTATTGCAGGCCGTGGTTACAGTTAAGGAAATCCTTTTTCAGACATGGTGGATATTCTTCTTTTATTATCGGCAATGGCACTTATTCCATCGGCTAGCTCAGCAGATTTTTCTTACGCTTTTCATGGCATGTTTTATGCGACAGCAGAGCGGCGGCTTCATATTGTGTGAGCCCCGAGATTGAGCCGAGGAAAAGCGGACTGAATTATATGGTCGGCGGGTTATATAAATGTTGCGAAACGAGTCCCGTGAAAAGTATCCATTGTGTTATTTAGTCCTCAGTACAGTATCCACAGGGAGAGAGATGGTCCACTGACACCACCACGATGGCAAGTTGATGTGATTTAGCGACTGTGGGAGGGGTCGGCATCTCCGGTGGGTGGGTGGTTGGATGTGATACCGAGCCTCAGAGGAGGAAAAGAAACTGGGTAGACAACTGCTTAGGCTGTTATTATAAACCACTGAACCATGATGCGGTAAGCTTGAGGGTGGAATACAGGGTTGGTTTCTGGTCTTGCTCCGGAATCGTGCACTGAAAAGATGTGACATCCAATCAATGCAGCCGGAGAGCGAACACGTTATGGTATCAATGACGAAAAGAAAAACTAGACACAAAATCTTTAATTTGAGATTATTTTATAGAAATCCAATCCTCAGATAGTTTATCACTTCCTGGATTACTTGTTCCAAAATTACATTTTGAAAGAGTTATCCACTCCAGTCGATATTCTACAGAAAGTGGTTGTCCGAAATCTTGTATCCTGTCGTAGTTGAACCCTGACTATCACAACAACAGTTCCGGTGAACACGTTGTACGTTATTATGTTTTTGGTGTTGTATAAAAATGTTTTTATTTCCTAATAATGGTGGCATGGTGGAGCCGAGAAACGAGTGGATTATATTTTCTACATACAAAAAAAAAAGCAGCGTTATACAAAACGTCCCCCCGAATCTTCCATTGCCGGAACGCGATGGAGCCTTGTTATTCGCTGTCGTGGCGAGCAGAACATTTTCGTGAGTACGAGACGATAAGGCTCGTTTCTAGCGTTTGCGCGCTGCCTCTTGACGTTGGCCCCCGTGATAAGGGGACAGGAGTCATCGCATGGTGCTCTTAACAATTTCTACCGAAATAACACTTTCTCGCTAGCCGTGGCCATTCAGGATCGATGTTCGGCGTTGAAGCGAACGACAAAAATCCCTCTCATAAATTTTCCCGACGGCCTGCTTATGTAATTAGTGCGCCCTCACTGACTTTTCACCGCAACGAATCAGAACGACCGAGGGGTTAATTAATTTCCAACTACGCTTAAGACAATCATAATCTGTAAGTCGACAAAATTTATGCTTTCTTTTGGACGGGGAACCCTTAACGAAACCGGGTCAGGTGACATCGCGTGTTAGAATCCAACCTCTTAGCGTTAATAATACAAAAATTTACATCACATTATAATACGGTAATACAAATTTTAGCTTCTGAAATAATGTAACACACTAGTTGGAACATAATTGCCTTTCGGTTCACATCCAGCCTGTATGTACGTATTTTACTTCGGGCTAGTGTACAAGGAACTTTCACTTGCCCTGAACTCTATTAAAACGAACATTTGTCTAACAAATACAGATGTAAACCGAGTTCTAGCGCTGCTTGGTACTACTGGTTGTATCTATTCTCCACTATATCTACCATTATATGTAAGCCAAAGGGAGCAGCTCACTTGCCTTATTTACTACAGCTTGTACACACAAGTGGTCGCATCCACTACAAAAGTTGGTGGCACTCTATTTGCTTTTCCCCTCGGGCAAGGAAAACTTGTTATGACCCTTCCTTGATTTGGTGGAAAGAGACGCAGTGACATAAAAAAAGACAGCGAAATTGATCTGAAAAAAAGCCACACTAATGTGCTGATCGCAAAAATGTCGTACTGTTCAGGTTAGTGTACATATTTTGTCAGTTTCTTCCAATACGTTTCATTCACTGCTTACATGTTTACAACGAAATTTCAAGTTTTGAATTCTTTCAATTTCTTTTGTATTATTTCCGATAGCACTGTATGTGAAAAACGACATGAAAAATTATCGTAATGAAACTGCCGGAACTTTTTTCAAATAAGGCGTCGTGCACAAATTACGTAACGCTAAAAATGCGATTTTTGGAACACCTCCCTCCCTCCCCTATGTAACAAAAAAGTAACGCAAGACAAACCCCCTTCCTTAGAGTAGTGAGTAGTGCGGGGCAAAGGTGCGCACGGGGCAAAAGTGCGCATTGGTCTTTTTGAAGCAAACGAGCATAAAAATTTGACAACAGTGTATTCGTTTGATACATTATTACACCAGTAGCTCACACATATAAACAAGATACATTTCATGAAAGTGGCAATTTGTTATGAGGTAAAAAGAGTTTTGCGATGTTTTAATCTATTTTTTTCAGTTTTGGAGATGACGATCTACTTACCTAAAATAACTGGAAAGTTCGGAACTACACTGTCAAGGAAATCTTCATTCTATAGTAGATAATAAAGCGTATTCGTTTTTGTGAAAAAGTTTAAGAGCTTTTTTTAAAAATTCGATTAGTTAAAAAATTGCTTGAGGGGCAAAGGTGCGCAGTGGCTGTGGGGTAAAAGTTCGCACTAGCGTTTGGCTCTGAACAAAATTTATAAAATGTTTTCAACTAAATTTTTAACGGGACCCATAGAAGAAAATTGATTTGAAGAAATGCACTCCAGAAATGCTCAAATGGCCCCACAGAGGCTTCGGGAGGGAGTCTCGAAGCATTGGATTGCGGCAGACCTCGGTATTTCTGAATCAGCTCTGAGGAAGAGGCTCATATCAGTAAGTGATTTTTGATTTGAATATTCTTTTATTGACATTTCAACTTTGGCTTACTGCTGAGATTTGTGAGTGAGATACTAGGCCGGTTCAGAAAGGTATTTACGTGTGAGCAGTTTGAGGATCTGGCGAACCACTGCAGAACACTGGACAAGCTTACTATGGTATGACTCTCAAAGATTTACGGTGCCTGGCGTTTGATTTTGCAGAAGCCAACAACCTCCAGCACGAATTCAACCAAGTTGCAAAACTGGCAGGAAGAGACTGGGTTTCTAGCTTCATGAGGAATTATCGTCTGTCTCTCCGATAGGCCTTTGCCTTGGCGTCGGAATTCTCAGAACCGAAATCCAAGATGAGGAATAAAATTAAACAATTGCTTCAAAATAATTCAAAATGAATCTCAAATGAAAAATGTTTTTATTTTCATCGTGCATTCAATTCAATAACGGTTATGTTTCGTTTATGTTTATGTTTTCACAATGAACTTCAAATAAACATTTTTTTTTCAACACTGAATTTCAAATAAATCAAGTGAAGGTAACTATATATTTATAAACTTGATCTATATAAATAAAAATGATTTGGCGTCCGTTCCTCACGATTTAACTCAAGAACGGAGAAACGGATCAACAGTCAATATCAGGATTGATGCGTCCTAGTCTGCATCAGGTTTAAATGTCAAAAAACAAATTATATACCGCGAATATAGATTACGTACATAAAAATAATTTATGTGGGAACTTGAGTGTTCGAAATGATTTATATCAATATATCAATTGTAGGTGGGACGAAGTTCAGCTAGTTTGTTAATAAAAACGAATTCTGTTTCAAATGTTGGACATTTTCGGATATCTTATATTATCAGTCTCCTCCCTACCAAAAACTTTCAAGTGGTATGTTCGACCATAACACCCACTCTTCTCCACCCATCAAAAAAACATAGAACACCCCCCTCCTGCCTACTAGACAGTGCCTACACTCTCTTGTAATTATGCTTCTCCCGCTTCTGTGAAGCATTCATTTTTGGTATAAGTTGTCTCAGAAGTTCAATCCGTACCTTTGTCCCCACTATGGGGCAAAGGTGCGCATTTGTCTTTTTGTATTAAAATAGGTATTTGTCCAATTATAAACACAAATAGAGAAATCGAGGTTGCGTTACTTCTAGCGAATTTGTTTTTAAAACTGAGTTAGTTCTAAACTGACTCTAATAAAAAAAAAACGTTTTCAGATTCACGAATGCGGTGGTTTGTTGGTGTGCGTTATATAGTCTGATTTTGTTATATTTGCGATGACAAACATACAGTGTCGACGGTGCGATATTAGTGCTTGGGAGGTAAACTATTCTCTATCAGATCAGATGGACCAAGTGCAGTGTGAAAATATAAAAGTCTGAATAAATTTTCTATTTCATATTGTTTGGTTACCTAATGCATGTAGTCCTGACACTCACTTTACCATTTGTCGATGCATTTCCTGTTTGTTCCACTAATAATTACTATTATAATATAAAATCATCATCAGACACAGTTTTCGTTCAATATGTTTTTTAAATTTCGAAAAAAAACCTTCTATTTCGACACATAAAATAAATATTCGATACGTTAAAGTAAATTTTCATTCATAATTTTGATTTTGAAAGCATGTTTATCCCACCTGAATACCCATAATTATTTTTGCCTTCCAATAAAAGCACACGAAGCCTAATGCCGCCACGCGAACATACTCTTCAAAATTAGAATCCGAATTGGATTACTATTCCAATAATACAAAAACAAAGGCAGCAGGTTTTCCATTTTCATAGTCTTTATTTTTAGATTTTCCAGAACAATACTCGAAACTTGACAGTTCAGTAGTTCAGTGTATTGGTGAACCCGAGTGCGAACCCGTGAAACACCTCAGTGCGAACCCAACAGCTTTCGGGTTGAACCTAGTGTGAAACTAGGTTGAAACTGAGTGAATACAACAACTTTTGGACAGTAGTTAGGTTGGCACTGAGGTTGAAACGGAACCCCAGAAATTCGCTATTACTGTGTATTAGAGATAGGAAATTGCGTTACGTAGGGGGTAGTAGGTCAAACATCCGGATTTTTAGCGTTTCGTAATTTGTGCCCGACGCCTTAGTGTGATTTTTGGAATCTCCTCCAGCCTATGGACTCATTGTCCATCACTGTGAATCACTGTGAATCACTGTGAATATAAACAATTATAACTTTTTTTCACATGAGCGCACTTTTAAACCAATGAATACACTTCGTCTTTAGCTATCAACTCTAAATAAGTACACTTCCTCTTTAGTCTCGCACCACCCAGTGAACATTCAAAAGCCTTTCTGAGGGAGTTACCTTCAAAATTTTCAAAAGTACATCATGACTTGTTCATATATTTTTTGATTATATTGCTTTCAAAATATTCGAAATGAAGGTTGGGGTAATAGAAAAACAAGGATTTTAATTTTCAATGGGATGTTCTGGTTTTGCACATAAGACACTCTTGTTACCAAACCCTGGAGCTCAACTCGCTTAAAACTCAACTGTCTCTTCCATTATTGCCCTCCAGTTTCTTTGATTAGTTGGAGCAGCACTTTTTTTCTCACTTGAAGGCGGACCACAAACACATGTTGGAAAAGTGTTTCCATGTTATTGCTCCGATCTTTCGTGTCTGTAAGAGTGCATCCTATCCTCGTTCTTCGATGACACCGTACGGAAACCCCTCTTCAAGGAGACAAATGCACCGCGTGCACCGTGCTCCAACACAGACCAAGACGTCGTGGCCGTGGAATCGCGGAAGCACTTGACTGCCCGAAGAGACCGTCTTTCTTCCCGGGTAGTTCGTTATTTTTTGTGCCTCTCTTTTCTTCTGAGATCACGCTTTCGGGGTTTCCCCCATACATGTGAGTAGGAGACCAACACCATGATACCGTGGCACCGTCTCGTTCTGGCTCCCGTGAGTGGTCCGATTCGCGCCAACACACAGAACATGAAGAAATGTGCATGTGTTCCGCGCGCGCTGAGAAGAACACGCCTCGCGGTGGGTTTGCACTAAATTTCATTTCAGAGCATGGGATCCAATCGAATCGCGTTGGCTGTCGCGGCTGGTGCTGAGTTGTGTGACGTGTGGTGAAGCAGGCAGCCGACGGAATCAAAGGCAAACACAGAATCCTCGGCGGAAGCGGACCGCGGCGGATCGGTTAGGGCTGCTTCGGAAGAGAAAAGAGAGAAGCAGTCAGTGCTGAGCACTTTTTGATATGATGAATAATGGTTTCGCGCTTTTCATCTCTTCGTTTGTGCGTGGGTGCTGCTGCGGCTGCTTCTTGAGATTGTGTCTTATTTTTTCTCCATCGGCATGTAACATTTATGCTGTGTGTTATTTTTGTGTCTGAATTCATCACTCACTGTGCACAGGTCTTGTTTGCTGCTACTACTGGTGGTACACTGGTAACATATTTGAGCAGTGAGCAAAGAGGGAGGTATTTTGCCACCCCCCCGACGAAGATGTGTATGGGCGAAGATTGGTTCGTTTCGAAGTTTCGTTGTGTATTCAAGGCGATTCGGGAAGGGGTGTGGACTCAAGTGAAGACAATAAAATAAAAAGCTTCTTGGAACATATTACAATATTTGTTCAGTCATATACATCGAGTACGGGTGGAACGATGGATGTAACATTGTTCCGTTTCATGTTTCATCTAATGCATTTTCTGATACCAGTAGGATAAGCTGTTCTTTCTCTGTGTTTAGGTCGCCTTTTTGGATAGTGGAACACTTATTTTTAAGGAGTTGTTGTTTTTAAAAGGGAGTATTGAATTTACTTCAACGCCAAATGATGAGTTCAAATAAATGATGTCCGATCAAACGTTTGAACGTTCTTTGTATTTCAATTCGTCGACCGTTTAAGCCGTCGACCGGTTCCGTTTAGTACATCGGTACTCAACCTTTTTTTTCCAAAGGGGCTACAAACAAGTGTTAGCCATGGTGTCGCAGGCCGCAAAAAAAAAAGAAGAATGTTTGCCAAGACACGACCGCATGGCTAAATCAGAACTATAAAATTATTGTCGGTGAGAACAAACACTAAAGAAATTTATTAATAAAACCCTTTGATACAAATATTTAATAGCAATGACAAAAGCGGATAAATGTGAAAGCATTCATTCATTCATGAGTGATTAGCATGAACGTTTCGCGATATAATTTGAGTAGATTCTCTTAGAAAAATAACATCTCCAACGCAGAACGGCAACAGAAAATTCGAACCGAATCTATTGTGTGGTGGCGTCGGAGGCGAAAGCAATAGCATTGAAACAAATTTTCAGCTTCAGTTTCCCACCGGAAAACTCAATTCTCAACGCTGAACAATACCTTACGACTTTTCCGGAATCCGGAAACAATAATTGATATCACGAAAATTGGAAAAAATCACAAATAAGTCATTCACGTAATTTCTAGCGACCGGATGGCAGCACGTTTTCCCAAATGGTATTTCTCAAGATTGAGTTGTTTAGTTTGATTTATCAAATTGGTCTTTTTTTATGGCTAGAAGTGAATGAACTGATAAATCATAAAACCTCTAAAATTCAAAACAACATCATTTCACCAATAAATCCAAACACACTACTGAATTCACAGAAGCTACCTTCAGCTAAAAATAAATATAAAAAGATTTTTAGAATGCATCGAATATTTTGAAATAACTCTTTAGTCGAAAGTTTCAGTGGCCCTGAAAAGGACCGATGGGTTTGCGCTGTTTTGTAGAGGCAGCTGAATATGGTTGATTCATGATTCATTCTTATTCACGCGATCAGAACAATACACGTAACGCACTCTATATGCATCGCGACATTCTTCTCGTACTACACACAATGCGGCTCCAGGCGATTTTATGGTTGTCCTACTTTACTGTTATCTATTTGAAAACGCAACTTCGATTCTGCTCAACACTATGTTTGCTTCTTGCATATTCTGAAGTCTCCTGTTTCGCTCCCTCATATTGTCTCTAGCATATATATTATACAAATGATATATATATATATATATGTATTGGGGAGTAGAACATTTTATGTTATCTTTTAGCTCATTTATTGCAATAAATCAGGATGCCTGAACATGTGCTGAAAATTAACTTTGGGTGCAGTAGCAAAATAAAACTAAGGTTTGTCAGGGCGAGCACAATATTTAGAGAACTTTTATTGACAACCAACGGCATGCATCGACAAATATTGACTAAAACGGACTTTCAAGCAGGGATTCAAAGATTTTTGTGATTTCAATGGTTTGCTTTCGGAACAGTTTTGAGCTATTGAAACAAGTTTTTGGGTCAATGAGTAACCAGCATTACTAATACACCTTTAAACTTTCGAACGAAGTGATTAACATGCCACTTTGTTCAACTGACAAAGAGGTATTACCGCTCGAAACTATGCACCTCAAACGTAATGCTCTCGTCTCAGAAATTTTAAAGTTACACTCCAGTACGGAATCAAATATGATGTGATGCAAAAATACAGAGGCACTCTTCACCAGACTGTATGCAAATCGACGTGGTGCCCTCATCGAATGAAATACTGTGCGATAAATATATTTCATTCTTCCTTAGAATCGAGCAAAACCACTGTGTGTGACCTCAGCATTGAAAAAGACTGCTATCTTGTAACTAGAACGAATCTAAACACTCGCCCTTAAGAAAGGATATTTCAAAAGGCTTGCTGCCGTCTGGTCGCTAGTTAGATGATTGATGAATTGTGAATACTGTAAATTGAAATCGCGAGTGGCTTGTTTAAACTCAATGAAAGTATATGGCGGAGCTAAGATTGCAATATTTTCCCTATCCACATTGTCAGTAGAACGAATGCTGCATTTGCATTTTGAGCGACCGATTTACGCTCGTCTGATTAGCAGTGATATTTAAATATTGTACATCGCTGATACATATTTGGCCACGGGAACACCATAGGAAAATATGTATTCATGAATTAATTTAAATCATTCATGGATTAGGGATCCGTAATTATAACGCACCGAAAATTTTAGAGAATTTCCGATTCGACTGGAATGCAGACCATCAAAATCCGTTCAGAGCTAAAATAATTATCAATGATAAAACTATTTCATAAAAAAGTGACCTGTTTTCTGATTTGTTATTATTACTGAAAGACGTAGTCTTATGTCAAAAAATAGGCAATTCATATTATCATATCCATATTATTATTTGTATTCACTAACGTCAACAGGATTAGCCCTAACGGTTGGATTAAATATATTTAGTAGATATTTAATCTTGTGCTCCCGTGGCCGAGTGGTTAGCGTCATAACTAACATGCCGGGTGTTCGGGTTCGATTCCCGTTCTGGTCGGGGGAATTTTTCGTCAAAAAAATTTCCTCCGACTTGCACTGTGATCACGCGTATTCTAGAGCTTGCCACTCAGAATGCATTCAAGGCGTGTTATTTGGCATAGAAATCTCAACTAAGTACTTATAAAAATGACGCAAGTAATACTACGTTGAGACGGTGAAGTTCCTCTAGGAACGTTAGTGCCATTGAAGAAGAAGAAGAAGATATTTAATCTACTAATACTACTTAACTAGACTACTAACTAATGTGTAAATGTGTAATGTGCAATAATGCGGGAAGCGAATGATCAACATAGTTATGACTTATAATAATGAAATTACTAGTTGTCTAGAATAAATATATCTAGGTCATACCGAGTGGGCTCTTGACGATTATTTTTCGGAACTCACAAAGCTAACATTAACGCTTCCATCAACCACAGCATCAATCGAACGAAGTTCTTCTATTCTTCGTAGACTGAATTAAGGATTCCATTACTGTATCGCTAGAAGAAAATCAATTAAACAAATAATTTGTCCCCGAAAACAAGATAGTAATATTATATTTCAGAAACATTCTATCATACTGCGCATTTAAACTTATGCAATATTATTTTGAATATATATACAACATATATCAACTACGCACGACAATGAAAAATAGCTCAAAATTAGTATTAGGCTCAGAAATGCTTGAAATACGATGAAACACGAGATAGTTCAGCCCATTCCGTAAAAATACTTGAATAAAGAGAACAATATTTGATCACGTATTAACCCCCATTTTGCAATTTTGAGTTTTTGGGTCATCGTGCAGGTGCACAACCAGTCAATTTACTCAAGAGACGCCACTGGCACTGAAATGAATAAAGTAAATTATTTGCAAGTAAGCTACTTGATGTTTATGGGATGTTCACAGTTTTGATGTTATAAGCAATCCAAACATGTAAAAAACAGAAGACTCGAATGAAACTGTGATATTAGGATAACAAATTTTATTGTTCCTCTTATTGACGTAGGACTACGTCTAACCGGAAGATATAGGGGGTGAAAATCTAGGCACTGAACAAGTAGGAAAAAATGCAAGATTTGGAACGCTTATAACTCGGGCATTTCTCAATAGATCGCAAAGGTGTTTGCATCAATTGATAGGAAATATATCTACGCATCTATCATAACGAATAACATTTCATTTTTCTTGAGATAAACAATTGAATAATTGTGAAATATCAAGCATTGTCCAAATACACTATGTGTCCATTTTTGATTGGTCCATTTTGTGCTCCTCAAATCGTACCGACCAAGACGGGCAACCAGAGCAGCAGCGAAATACAATGAAGCACGATTGGAAAGGAAAAAGAAAAAAATGAACGAAACATTGGTCGCAGTCTCACACATGCGTAATTCTCGAGTCAGCCAGTCAGCTTAAAAATCCCCGCTCCGCTGCCGTAACGATCATTCTGATCCAAACCGTACAAAACATCGTTTCGCATCACATCACATCAACAAACCAACACAAGCAGCCATGTCTGGACATGGCAAAGGAGGAAAAGTGAAGGGAAAGGCAAAATCCCGCTCGAACCGTGTTGGTCTTGCTCCGCAAAGGTAGCTAGGCCGAGCGCGTTAGTTACCAGTGCACCAGTCCACCTAGCCGGCGTTATATAGTTTCGGCCGCCGAAGTGATCGAGTTAGCTGGCAAAGCTGCTCGCGACGATAAGAAAACCCGCATTCGGAACAGAACACATTCGGTTCGGTGGACATCAAGACAACAGGCAGTTGCAGCGAGTGGCGAGTAGTAGCGAGTAGTAGAAGAAAAAAGTTTGTTCTTTATACAAACTGCTTTGGTGGCAAATCCAGAGCAAGGCGGCATCAAGGGCGTTCGAAATGGTTTTTTTTCAAAACCACGAGTACTAAGTTTTCTAAATTGGAACCATTCCATAAAACAAGGCGCTTTTCAGGGCCATTAAACCTTCCAAAAAAGAGTTTAGGAAATACAGTTCAATGCTTTCTAAAACAATATCCAAAATAATAATAAAACACAAATTGATTTTTTCATAATTTGTTTGCCAAGATATGATGAGTATGTGAATTTGTCAGTTGTTTTGAGCTTATTAATTTCCCCGATATTCAATTTTCACCAATTCTTAAATTGCTTCCAGATTGAAAGTACAGTAATTTACATTTATTTCGACATTTAGCTAATTTGACGGACATGTAATGCGACATATTTAGTTGGACATTTTTGTAAACATAGAGTGCAGGGTCCAAATTATGACCCCATATTGAAAGTCGACACTGTACCACTGTCATCGCAAATGTTCAATTACAGGTTAAAATTACTTCCAATCACACTGAGACACTGAGTGGTGGTAATGCGACGTGCCATTGAATGTAATTTACTGTACAATATGTCACAAGCTGGATGGGAAGAAATTTTCCAACTATGAAAGCTGTGGCGAGTGGCAAACGCAATCGCTAAACAGGAAAGTTTAGCCGAACAAGATGGGGATATCGAGTGATAACAAAACAATAAACTCTTCAGATTAAAGATAATTTTGTGATCCTGAAAAGGACCCTTTTTAGCCTGCATGTGAATCCAACGAGTGAACAAATCCTAATGAATGTATTTTGTTTTTACCATCGCTGCCTTTTAACGCTCATTCGTTCTACTCGTTGGACTCGCTCCTTTGGCTGAGTCTGCCGATTTGTCTCTATCCTGTGAGTGTGCACCGCTAGAGTACAAAACGTGCGGACTCCATAAAATATCTCATTTTCTTTCAAGCCGTAAACCAGTGTGTTTGTATGGGTTCCCGGAATAAATCGCCACAGAAAACGACTGCAACAGAAACCACCGCTTATAAAATGTGTAGTAGGCTATAAATATTGTGGCGCGGTATTGTATTTCAAAACAAGAATTAACCGGGCAAACGTATCGCCCCAGGCAAACGTAACGCCCCGGGCAGACGTATACCGTCCGACGCTCGCTAGAGCTCGGTCGGACATTGCTAAAGGATCGTATCCTATGTTTCAAACTAACCGGGCAATCAGTGGATCCCAGGTTTGCGTGCGAGACACCGCCGCTTCCGACGGCGGGTCGGCGGTGGACTCGGATTGCGTCATCTTGGCGGCATGGGCCGCCTCGATTCCTTATCCTCGCCAAATGGGGACTTCGTCCCCATTACATTGTCCTCAGAATAAATTTCGAAAAACGAGAACAAGAGAATAAATTTATAATAGAAATGTGAGGCACATGATGTTTTTCCCGCGCCAAATATTTCTAGCCTACTACACTTTTTCTAAGCGGTTGTTTCTGTTGCAGTTGTTTACTGTGGCGATTTATTCCGGTCACCGTTTGTATGGCATCGTTTAACATCGCATCGCATCACATCATAAAAACAAAACACAACACCAAAGGTTCTTTTCAGAATCACCAACATGTTCATAAAGAGTAAACAGTAAACTAATTCATTTTTCAGGTAGATAGGTAAGTATTCACGTAGGAGAACAAAATAAAACAACATATTTAAAATATATATTTAACAAAAGCTGTCCCCTTTGTATAGTCCTACGTCACTCCGGTTATGTCCCCGACATTACCCACCCGTCTTTTTTCGCCTAAACTATTTGACAACTATCGTAGGTTTTATTTCGTAAAGAATTCCCTCGTATCGATTGATGGTAAATCCAGAAATCCTAATTAGATTTTGTTTGAACTCGATGAACTTGATAGAAAATATTCTACAACGCCACATATTCTTCCATAGATTGTTAAAAAAAAATACAGATATTACTATACATTGACAACGAATATGTGATTATGGCGATGGCTACCACGACATTGAGCATATTGTTTGGCCGTGTATCCGGTTCCATGCTGCTCGCTCTCAGCTCTCTAGAGCACTGAGAGCACTAGGCAGACAATCGGATATCCCCGTCCGGGATATCTTAGGTAGTCGTGATCCTGATCTTCTGTTCCATCTATCCCTGTTCTTCTGAAACGCCGATGTCAACGTTTAATGATGCTTTCTTCGTTGTATCCCAGTTTCATATCCCTCCTACCCAATCTATAAACTTTTACTTAGTCGCGGCAATACATAAATACACTCTTTACAGATACACGGGCCGAAGGTTGTGCAGCCCACTGATCATTCTCCAAGAGTTGAGGATTGTACCGCTCATGGTAACTCTACACGAGCTGATGATTGTGCCGACTAGTGACCATTCTATCCTGGATTCCTCGAGTCGAGAAGACGCACCACACTAGATAGGGGTAGTGGGGGTAATGTGGTCACCTGGGGTAAAATGGTCACCTGCTTGTTTGGTAGCATAACTTTTGACTATTGACACCGTATTGATAGTCACGTTATGTATGAAGAATTTAATGACTTTTGAGTCACCCTGTACTACAGTGGAGCTGTCGCATATCAAGATATAAATCAAAACAAATAACGCTCTCTCGATAGCCATAGTTTTGTGCGTTTCGAATTTAAGGAATTGCTAGTGAAATTTAATTTATTTGTCCTGATATTTGCTACAAATCAACAGTCTGGACGACTGTTCACATATTCTAGGGGAGGTGAACAGACATGTTGTTCAATTTCAGCGATTATTTCGCATTTCGTTGTTTGGGGGGCAAAGTGGTCAGTGGAGGATTGCTACTTACAACGTTCTGTTTTCAAAGGCTGATATATCTCATCACCTTCTGCTCCTAAAGGGGTCCCTTTTGTGGTTTTGACCCAGGAAAAATATGCCACCCCAACCAAAACCAAGCCTCATATGGAAAAACGTTATGTGTTTCCTACTACGTTTTTGTACATATGAGAAAATTTTAACCACGGTTCTAGGTGAATAGGCCTAGCTCATTTCATACATGTACCTACTATTCCAATAATGATTTAAACAAATTTGAAAATAATGTTCGATTTTTCAACGTTTTTTCTAATAATGAAAAATGTACTATTTTCAATTTCCATAATAAAAACCGCTTACTAGCTTGAACTACAATAAGCTGAGCTACAATATTCTTTGAAAAACGGGAATTTTAGTGGTATGTGGACACAGGAAATGGGCCAATGAGATCAGTTCACTACAGTAGCTACACGAACTTTCCAAGAGAGCAGTCATGTCCATAGAATACTCAATATGAAGTTATTACAATCCCCTACAAACAATGTTCTGGACAATGTGGCAACGAAGGATAAAATTTTGTGTCCATTTTTATCTATTTTTATCCATAATACATTTAGTCATAGATTTATTTGACTTAGGCTTATATTCATGTAGATCTTAACTATTTAGACTTGTGTTCAAAAATGATGATGACTCCTTGTCTACTTCTGCATAATTGAATATACAGAAGAAAGGGTAGTAATAGCTTTAATGGTATTTTTGTGTACATATTTGAACAGAATGTAGTTCCAGATTCTACCACGTTATCTAATTGAAAGGAAACAAGTTCATACAGGAAACGGTTTACAGATTTGGCTCAATGAAACAACTCAATTCAAATTACTATACACAATCGCTGTCCTATGTCAAAATCCCCTCCGTGCTCCTAGGCCCATCAGCTTTTTGCATAAAACGGTGTTCAAAAAGACAAATAAAGCAAAATCGGCAACTGGAGAACCCATTCCATCAAAGATTTTCATAAGATTGAAGAAATTGAAGAAATCGGCGTATACTCCCAACTTTTTTGAATTGATGCACCACTTCCGTTGGTGCGCTCTGTCCATATAAGGGGGACTCCAAAATTTTTTTTTTGAAAATTAAAAAAAAAATGCCAGAATGGCGACTATATCTTTTTTTTATTTATTGCAAAACCCGTTGCTTAAAATGATCATATGAAATCGAAAAAAAACCCCAAAATATCGAATAACCGCTACACTATACAATAGAAAAAACAATTTCACACGCTGAAATCAAATTTCAGTCAAATGGGTCGTACAGACGCTAATCTAAATGTGCTGTCAGGGAAAAAACAAGTTTTCGAGAAAAACGCGTTTTGCGCATTTGCGATGTGTTGTAATGAATGGAGTAAATTATCTGCAAATTTGTTACATTATGTTTTTGGGGTGTTAACAGTTTTGATGTTATGGGTTATCCGAAAATGCAATAATAAAAATAACTGTGATATTAGAATAACAAATTTTACTATTTCTCTTGATCTCGCTAGAACTATTTGGCTACTACTGTAGATTTAATATTTGTAAAATTTTCCTCTAATCGATTGATGGTGGATCCAGAAATCCTGATTGGATTTTGTTTGAATCTCCTATCTGATGACAGTTATTCAATAACGTAGCATATTCTTCCATGCATTGTTGAATTAAAGAAAATAAATTTCAATATAGATATAATGACTATCAATTGTAGACTATACATTGAATATAAAGGTTCAGTGCACATCTCAATCCATAAATACTATTTAATGAGAATATAAAACATGACAGCGCGCTTATAATTATCCCCAATAACCTGAAATAAAAAATCCATATTATTCGAGTAGTATATGTTAACATAAAGCGGAAGTGTTGAATGATTGTTAATTAGTTAACTATCACATGACAGAAGGCATTTTAGTAAAGAGACAATGCACTTCGGTCGATACTATCGCTGTGTTCTGAGAGGCTATTTACACAAATCGACCAAAGCGAAGACATCCCACAAAGTTGTCCTATAACCAAAAGGTTATCCCAAAAGCCATCTCTCTTTCTATCCAATGCGTGATTGGTTGCAAGGGGGGAGGTTGGAAACGTAACATCTTTTAGCCGTTACATGTAACAAGTATAAAAGTGCACAGTAGGCGCAGATCCAAGAAGAAGGGTGCGGTAGAAAAGTACATATGTAGGACTCGTATTCGTTCGACGCATATCGCAGTAGGCTGACGGCGGCTACAGAGGGCGAAGGCTCAATCGAGTAGGCCAACTAGGAGCGAGCAAAATCAACCAAAACGTGCCGTGCTCTCGCTGTGTTGCTCACAAACAAATACAGACACGTGTACATAAGGAACCTTGGCTCCGCTAATCTTGAGAACTTGATAACAATACTTCGATCTAGCACAAAAACCTTACCACGGGAGATGGATGGAGGATGATGGCACAGGGAGGATAGCGAGACATTGTAAAAATAAAGAGGCTGAGCAGAAGGCAATGGCATATCGAATTGGAATTGGATAACACCGATCCGAGCAGCCGTCGCTCGTTCATTTGTGCATTCGCCCGTCGCTTGCAGACGCCGCCAACATGAACAACAACAAAAAAAGAACGGTCGGGAATCTTGCACGAAAAAGTATATTAGCGCTTCACAGATCCCAAAGGGAGGTGATGCGAAACAGAAAAGGGAGAACAAGTACAAGCGCTAACGAAAATAACAAGAGCGCATATGCAAGCATTAAAACATTGGGATTAACATAAAAAGATATCATATAAATTGTTGTTTTATTTTTCTCTTATCAATTATTTCACTCCCTTCCCACTCCGCCCGAACATGGATATTGCAGACTGGATGTATGTTGGGGATTAACGAAAAACTCAGAGCCGCCGGGCGGGAAAGAGGCCGAATTTGAAGCGACTAAGTGGATAAAGAGGACGATAACACATTACAATTAATGTAAGGAAGAAAAAGAGGGCTGTCGCGAGCACTCGTTCCCAGTACAATGCGGGAAAATGCATCAGGGTCACCAAACTTGCTAGTATGCATGGGTAATTATACCATTTATATGATAATGTGGTTGCATCCCAGCAGCATATGTACACGGTGCAGTGGCACATATTTGCATTGGTATGCGAATAGTTTCTCTCGGCTTATTAGTAGCGCTAACGGAGAGCTGTGATTGCTTGAATAATTTCTGTCTTCCCGAAACAATTGGAATGGCATTGATTTGAAAAAAAAAATGAATATAAACATGAATACCCTTTTCTCAATGGTATTAGCGTGTTTTTTGCGTAATACACTTACTTTTGACGTAGGATTACATCTTTCGGGAACATATTAGGGTACAAATTGAAAATCGAAAATCGAGCACATCGTGAAAATTATCCAATTTCAAATGCTTATTGCTCAGTCCTTTCATGATGGATTGATGAAATTTTTGCGTCAATCGATTTCGGCACTCCATAACAATTATTTATATTGAAGAAAATAATATATGTCATGAAACTAACTATCGAACTATTTAAAAATCTCAACCCCTATACTAACGGACATACCCTCTTTTGATTGGTCGAAATTGACGACACACGCGGCGGTTTCCTAACAGAGACATCAAAACCAAGCAGCTTGGGGGAAATCGGCATTGCAAATACATGAAAGTAGGGGGAGCTTTTGTTCCCACCGAAAAGTGTTTCCTAACAGAGACATCACAACCAAGGTGCCCTCCACCCTCCTCTCTAGGAGGGGGGGGGGGGGGGGTTCTGCCATACAAATGAAACACAAATTTCTACATTACTCGAGAATTAATCCAGAAAATGAAACCAAATTTTGCATGTGAAGGTTTCAGGGTGCAATGAATGTTTCTATGATGGTTAGACTCTCCACCCCCCTCTCTAAGGGGGGACTGTCATATAAATGAAAGACAAATTTCTTCATAACTAATCAATAAAAATCCAAATTTGGCATCCGAAGGTTTTAGAGGACACAAAACGTTTCTATGGTGAATAGACACTCCTCTCTGAGCGGGGAGGGGGCTGCCATACAATTGAGGCATAAATTTCCGCATAATTCAAGAACTAATCAAGTAAACGGAGCTAAATTTGGCATGTGGAGGTTTTATGGGGAAGAAATAGCTCTAAGGTGGTTCGACACTCCTCCCCCTCTCTGAAGGGGGCTCCCACACAAATGAAACACAAATTTCTGCAACACTCAAGAACTAATCAAGCAAACGAAACCAAATTTGGCATGTGGAGGTTTAGTATGCAATAAATGTTTCTATGGTGGTTAGACACTCCTCCCCCCCTCCCCTCTTAGGGTGGGCTGTCATATAAACGAAAAACAAATTTCTGCATAACTCAAAAACTAATCAAGAAAATGGAGCCAAATTTGGCATGTGAAGATTTTAGGGGACACGAAATGTTTCTGTGGTGAAAAGACACTCCTCCCCCCTCTCTAAGGGGAGAAGAGGGGAGTAGTCTGTCTTTATTCTAAATTTTCTATTTTCTATATTTCTATATTTTCTGTATCAAACATTTATTCCATTTAACGGAAAAACATGTTATTTGCAAGTGGTTGAAAAATCTTGAACGAGAATTGTGTCTGAAAATAATCTGATATTATAATGATGAGTTTTGGTAGAAGTACTAGGAATTTTTTAGTAAAAGGTATATTCAACGAGGTCGATTAGAAGATCAATCAATGAACAGTTGTGCGATTGGACTCTTGAACTTACGCTTAGTAAGAAAACGTGAATGTTTGGAGGAATTGATAACAAAAAACAAATTTTGGGCGGGACGAAGTTTGCCGGGTCAGCTAGTCTTGCATAATTTTACCAACCAATTATTATTTATATTTTCAATTTTATATTATCATACATATATTAGCAGTTTTATTCAACCCTGTGGTAAGTCTCACTTATCTTTTGAACTTCAGGTCGAGTATATCACTATTAAAATGAATAAATTGAGGGTTACTCACGGAACTCACAGACAAATTCAGTTCGTCCCGGATCTTTTTCGAGGCTTTGAAGGGATATTTCTTGGAGGCTCGCTTTATGGCAGAGTCATCCTTCGCAGTCGTTTTCCTTGGGCGTCAGGTTGTTTCGGATTTTTTGCGGTCGTGGAGGGCATTAAACACGAAGGTTTTGGATCGTCCCAAATACTCTGCGATTTCGCGTCGGCTGCTGCCTGCCTTGGACATTTTGCGGATGACCATCCGCTGTGGTTCCGTGCAATTATGCGCGCGACCCTCTTTTCGTTGACTGCAACTAGAATTGGAGGATTCAAATCTTACATACTTCTTGTTTACACGATAGATACTTACCAGGATCCAAAAAACACAAAATACCACCAACAAACAATCAATTTTCTCCAAAAATCGGACGAAGCAACACTCGAAACAGCCGAAACGAGGAACTGGTCCTAAACTTTGTCGCGTCATTTTAGTTGTTAAGTATGCTTATAATGCATTTTTTAATGAATGAATAACTACAGATGTTATAAATTTCTGCAAACAATGCAAAAAAATAATATTATCAATGGATTGAAATATATTCCTGGTGGACGTAATCCTACGTCAAAATATTAATAGGCTACAAAAACTTTAATAATATTCAGGGAAGATATTTTTTCAGACATTCTGATTCATTTCAAATCAGAGTATAATTACTCGTATGTGATGAATAATGTGTGATAACAGTTACGTGATGTTTCAAAAATCCTTCAAATCATTGGTGCACCTTACTCTTTTTTAAATTTCTATTTATTCCGTTAACAATATTTTTCCAGCGCTCGATTCATTTGGTCACTGAACTATTATTCGAGGAATAACAAATAATAACAACGCAACCACCTATCGAAAAAATGAAAAAATGCTCGTCGGTTATATTGCTTGAAAGTGTTCATATGAATATTTCCGCCAGAAGTATCTGTCCCAATGTTAAAACATTCAACTGTGATTTCAAAACTTCAATCGATGCAGTTTTCCACGGAAAAAAGTGAAGCAAAACAAAAAAAACTCAACAATACCAGGACACCCCAAGGCAAAAATCGACAAGTTTGTAGACATGAGTATAGAAATATGTCGGTACATCGACATAGACTCGCATTCACTTCAATCACGCCGTTGAATGTGATGTACTTTTTTGTTGAACACTGCCCTTCCATGTTCCCGAAATAAAACGGATGCTGATATGATACGATGTTCAAAAATGTTGCACCCATGTTTGCCGTTGCCATAATCCGTAGTCGGATGTGTTTGTATGCATTACCCTGGCCCTGACGAGTATCAACCTTCGACGGATGGAGAGAAAAAAACGTATCTAACTTTTTGATTGTAACACACTTCTAGCCGCGGGCCCATTCTCATTTCCGCGTATCAGCCTCTGACTGAGTGGGTGGGTGGGTTGGTGTGTGGCATCTTCGGGCAACGGAATACTGAACTCTGACGGGGTTCACATAGACATTGATAGTCAAGCACACAACGTACACCGGCTGGCAACATCAGCAGCAGCAGCAGCAACAACAACAACATCGGTGGAAAAATCGTTTCACAAAAGCGTGGGCAAAAACGCAACAGGAATATATCGGGAAAGAAAGTTTGGTTTAGGAGGAGCGCGGTGTGAGACGTGAAGTTCGCCCGGCGTTATCGATTTTCCTCTCTCATAATTTTTCTTCGTTTCGCTCGTTGACTTTTTTCCATTTTCAACATGAGTCAGTTTGCTACAACACTGCTTTCCGTTTATTAGATTAAAGGGGATGACAGCCGTGTGATGACACCCTGAGGAAAAGACAAACCTAGGCTAGATAATATGTTCTCATCGTGATTTCTACTGTAAATTATGTTTGAGCTTTTTGTTATCATGTGGAACAGCAGAACATTCGAAATTAATTTTGATCATAGTAATGACCATGGCAAATGGTTACAATAAAGGGTGTGTCACATCAAATTGCATCACGGAAAAACGCTGTAGAAATTTGCCCAGTAGACCGATGCTTTTGAAAATTTTAGACAGTAAAATAAAAACTATTAAACAACTTTTGGCATTTTCTTTTTATTCATACTTCGAGCCCAAGCCCGTATGCTCGCACCTTCCTCTTTACCCCGTCCATAAGGTTCTGTACAACGTCAGGTTGTAGTTTTTTTTAACAGAAATCCATTTTCTCTTGAAGTCTGCTTCCGATTTGACAACTTTTGGGTTCTTCCGGAGGGCCTGCTTCATAATCGCCCAATATTTCTCTATTGGGCGAAGCTCCGGCGCGTTGGGCGGGTTCATTTCCTTTGGCACGAAGGTGACCCCGTTGGCTCCGTACCACTCCAACACGTCCTTTGAATAGTGGCACGAAGCGAGATCCGGCCAGAAGATGGTCGGGCCCTCGTGCTGCTTCAATAGTGGTAGTAAGCGCTTCTGTAGGCACTCCTTAAGGTAAACCTGCCCGTTTACCGTGCCGGTCATCACGAAGGGGGCGCTCCGCTTTCCGCAAGAGCAGATCGCTTGCCACACCATGTACTTTTTGGCATACTTGGATAGTTTCTGCTTGCGAATCTCCTCCGGAACGCTTAATTTGTCCTCTGCGGAGAAGAACAACAGGCCCGGCAGCTGACGAAAGTCCGCTTTGACGTAGGTTTCGTCGTCCATTACCAGGCAATGCGGCTTCGTCAGCATTTCGGTGTACAGCTTCCGGGCTCACGTCTTCCCCACCATGTTTTGCCTTTCGTCGCGGTTAGGAGCCTTCTGAACCTTGTATGTACGCAGGCCCTCCCGCTGCTTGGTCCGCTGGACGAATGAACTTGACAAATTCAGCTTATTGGCGACATCCCGGACCGAACTTCTCGGATCACGTCTAAACTGCTTAACTACGCGCTTGTTATCTTTTTCACTGACGGAGCATCCATTTTTGTCGTTCTTCACCTTCCGGTCGAAGGTTCGGTTCTCGAAGTATCGTTTTAGTACTCTGCTGACCGAGGATTGGACGATTCCCAGCATCTTACCGATGTCCCGATGTGACAACTCCGGATTCTCGAAATGAGTGCACAGGATTAATTCACGACGCTCTTTTTCGTTCGACGACATTTTTCCAAATTTACGAAAAATTGACAGTGAAGCATGGCCAACGTGATCTATACACTCTTATCTGATTATAAGCGAAAGCTGAAGATATAATTCCTAAAAATTAAATTTCTACAGCATTTTTTCCGTGATGCAATTTGAGTTGACACACCCTTTATTCGCTTATACGAATTGAACACAATAATATTTTATGTATATTTTTCCAGCCATCAAAATTTTATTTAGTGAAGAAAAGATGGTTGTACTGTACGTGATAATCTATAGATTACTATTTTTCTGACGGATTTAATACCTTTGAACCTTTTACATTTAAGACTATTCCTATAAATTTATTGTTTGAACTATCTTGTTTTAAGTTTTCAGTATCTTCGATATATGATCCTAAGACACACTGTCGAATACTTTTGAGTAGCTCGGGTCATAGTATGTTTCCTTTTATTTTCAGTCTACACTCATCCTGTGTCCATCTGCCCTCGAACATTTTGATCACTAACGTCTTAAGGTCATCTGCTACGACTAGGTTCGTAAAAAGTGCTACTTGTCGTCCCTATGCTACAAGGTAATTCGCTGCTTCGTTTCCGGGGATCTCAGCATGGCCTGTTATTCACTAAAATGTGATTTCAGCCAGCGTGTCAGTGAGTTTAATCCAATGATAGATGGTAGTTCCGAATTTGGTGCTGGTACCATAAATCCTAACAGTTCGGCTGAAAAGTTCATAAGGTTGACGTCTAGATGCGCTGAAAATCTACTTCTCTATCACAAAGCACCATCTTTCAATGGATACGTATCAAAATTTGATAGCAATCGGTCGATTGGTTCGTGAGTTACAGCACTGAGAGTGTAGCAACTTTTGTTATTGTGAAAAAAAAGTCGGGTGGGTAATGTCGGGGACATAACCGGAGTGACGTAGGACTATACAAAGGGGACAGCTTTTGTTAAATATATATTTTAAATATATTGTTTTATTTCCTTCTCCTACGTGAATACCTACCTATCTACCTGAAAAATGGATTAGTTTACTGTTTACTCTTTATGAATATGTTGATGGTTCTGAAAAGAACCTTTGGTGTTGTGTTTTTGTTATCACTCGATATTCCCATCTTGTTCGGTTAAACCTTCCTGTTTAGCTATTGCGTTTGCCACTCGCCACAGCTTTCACAGTTGGAAAATTTATTCCCATCCAGCTTGTGACATATTGTTCAGTAAATTACATTTAATGCGACGTGCCGGAGAAACACTTTGCCACTCACTGAAACTAATTGTTGCCTTGATGAGCGCCGAACCGAAGCTGCTCTGTTCTTGATGCGGGTTTTCTGATTGTCGTGAGCAGCTTTGCAAGCCAACTCGAGCACTCCGACGACCGAAACTCTATAATCGCTGTTAGGTATACTGGTGCTCCGGCACCAATCCGTTCGGCCTAGTTACCCTTGCGGAGCAATCAGTGAATGCGACCAACAGGGAACTGGAGACCTGCACGGTTCGAGTGAGACTTTGCCTTTCCTTAACTTGTCCTCCTTTGTTACGTCCACGATGCCGATGCCGTACAACCACACGGGTTTACGGTTTGAAAGAAAATAAGATATTTTTTTGGGGTCCGCGTGTTTTATACTCTAGCGGTACACACTCACAGGATAAAGACAAATCGGCAGACTCAGCCAGAGGGGCGAGTCCAACGAGACGAACGAATGAGCGTTAAAAGGGAGCGATTGCAAAAAATACATTTATTACGATTTGTTCGCTCGTTGGATTCACATGCAGGCTAAAAAGGGTCCTTTTCAGGATCACAAAATTATCTTCAATCTAAAGAGTTTATTGTTTTGTTATCACTCGATATCCCCATCTTGTTCGGCTAAACCTTCCTGTTAAGCGATTTGTTGCCACTCGCCACAGCTTTCACAGTTGGAAAATTTCTTCCCATCCAGCTTTGTGACATGTTGTACAGTAAATTACATTCAATGCGACGTGCCGAAGCGCCACTCAGTGTCGCATTGGAGGCGATTTTAACCTGTAATGGAACATTTGCGATGACAGTGGACAGTGTCGACTTTCAATGTGGGGTCATAATTTGGATCTCTATGTACACAAATGTCCAACTAAATAAGTCGCATTACATGTCCATCCAATTAGCTAAATGTCGAACTAATTGTAAATTACTGTACTTTCAATCTGGAAACAATTTAAGAATTGGTGAAAATTGAATAATCAGGAAAGTCCCCAACTATCAATAAGCTCAGAACAACTCCCAAATTCACATACTCGTCAGATCCTGGCAAACAAATTAAGAAAAAATCAATTTGTGTTTTATTATTATTTTGGATAATGTTTTAGAAAGCATTGAACTGTATTCCCTAAACTCTTTTTTGGAAGGTTTAATGGCCCTGAAAAGCGCCTTGTTTTATGGAATGGTTCCAATTTAGAAAACTTTGTACTCGTGGTTTTGAAAAAAAAAACCATTTCGAACGCCCTCGATGCCGCCTTGTTCTGGATTTGCCACCAAAGCAGTTTGTATAAAGAACAAACTTTTTTCTTCTGCTACCTGATGCCGTTTTGCGATTGCGTTTGCCACTCGCCACTCGCTGCAACTGCCTGTTGTCTTGATGTCCACCGAACCGAATGTGTTCTGTTCCGAATGCGGGTTTTCTTATCGTCGCGAGCAGCTTTGCCAGCTAACTCGATCACTTCGGCGGCCGAAACTATATAACGCCGACTAGGTGGACTGGTGCACTGGTACTAACGCGCTCGGCCTAGCTACCCTTGCGGGGAACTCCAGATCAACACGGTTCGAGCGGGATTTTGCCTTTCCCTTCACTTTTCCTCCTTTACCATGTCCAGACATGGCTGCTTGGGTTGGTTTGTTGATGTGTTGTGATGCGAACCGATGTGGTGTACGGTTTGAATGAGAATGATCGTTGCGGCAGCGGAGCGGGGATTTTTAAGCTGACTGGCTGGCTCGAGAATTACGCATGTGTGAGACTGCGACCAATGTTTCGTTCATTTTTTTCTTTTTCCTTTCCAATCGTGCTTCATTCTATTTCGCTGCTGCTCTGGTTGCCCGTTTTGGTCGGTACGATTTGAGGAGCACAAAATGGACCAATCAAAAATGGGCACATAGTGCATTTTGACAATGCTTGATATTTCACAATTATTTAATTATTTATCTCAAGAAAAATGAAATGTTATTCGTTATGATAGATGCGTAGATATATTTCCTATCAATTGATGCAAAAACCTTTGCGATCTATTGAGAAATGCTCGAGTAATAAGCGTTCCAAATCTTGCATTTTTTCCTACTTGTTCAGTGCCTAGATTTCCATTTCACCCCCTATATCTTCCGGTTAGACGTAGTCCTACGTCAAAATGGAAAAATCACAAATGAATGAAAACGATGACAAAATTGCATAAATTGAGCTTCAAATTGCTTCCGCATCCACCGTATTCTCAAGATCTGGCCCCCAGCGACTATTTTCTATTCGCAGACCTGAAGAGAATGCTCACTGGCAAGAAATTTAAGACCGATTATGAAGTGATTACCGAAACCGAGGCCTATTTTGAGGAAAAACTGAAAGAGTACTATGAAAATGGTATCGAAAAGTTGGAAGATCGCAATAATCGCTGTATCGTCTTCGAAGGCAATTATGTTGAATAATAAAATTGAATTTTGCAAAAAAAAATAGTTTTAGTGTGTTACCCTATAAACTTTTCAGCCGAACTGTTACGTAGTATTTGGAAACTATTTCTTTTATGCACTTGGTTTTTGTCGCACAATAACGTCGATATCGCAGGCGAAGCCAATGTTATTTGGAAAATCGTGCTTTTCGTTTTTTTTGCCACTCATGTTAAGCCCAAAAAGATCGAGTTTCGTTCAATTTTTTTCGTTATAACACCAGATCTCGACGTTTTATGCGTTTTTAAGTCATTTGGCATCGAAAACATTTTTTCAATGTTCTTAGTTTCATAATTTAATTATTGGGACATTTTCGAGGGACAAAAATCTAAACTTTGAGCGTTTTGAGGCACACCTAAATCATGTCCAATTGAGCTGAAATTTTGCACATGTCATTTTTAAGACCCATAAACAAAATGTACATGGTCGGTTCTTTAAATTGGATGATTCTTTTTTATACCTTCATTACCACTCAGGCTAAGTTCTAGAAGGTCGATTTTCGGCCAAAACTGTTTTTCTAGATGACACCAGATCTCGACGTAATTTTTTGAGTCATTTGGCCTCGAAAAAAAATTCTTTTTCCCAAATTAAGTATGAGGGGATAGAAAAAGCGTTTTTTTCGCGATTTGGTGCAATTTGCTGGAATATGCCCAAAGGCCTAAATGACAGTGAATGAACAAAAATCGTGTTTCATTACAAAAAGCCGAGATCGCACAAATGAGTTAATTGTTCTCGTTCGACTCAATACATTTACATCACTAAAATGACGAGGAATAGCCTCTCGTTTGACATTGAACTCTTTCGGATCTCAATTGACGATGTTAACAAATTTCAAACGATCCTTTAACGAATTGTAAATCGACGAAATTGAAATTGATGACGAATTGTATTCTTTTTCATTTTCGTCGATTTCTTTCGGTTTGAATTTTTGCCGTATAGTAATCCGGACGCTTAAGCGCTTACGATAATAACTTTAATTACTAAAAAAAATATTGACATATCATAGCATGAAAAAAATAGCATCTTTACTCTCATGCGAGGTAACTTCGGGGTTTTATGTGCAGTGTAGTCCTTGTCCAAATACTTTTCCATGCACTAACATGCGAAATTACTTCGGATGTACAGGAGAGGCCAGAACTTGTATTTTTTTAGTAATTTCTGCAAATGTCTGAAGAAGCCTAATGCACTGCTCCATAAAGCTCCACTGTTGTATCATTTAGTAAGTGAATGTGTTCACCCTCTCTCAGATTATTATCCCCAAAACCAGTAGGTTTTTAAATCTTGAATGAAAATAATTGAATGATTTTCTTTACTTATTTAAATTCGTAGTATTTAATCTTATTCGATCGGTATTAAAATTAATTCAATATATCCACAAGAATTTCATCATTGTAATAGAAGGTCTTTATCAGCTTCTGCAACTTCTCCCCGTTGCGGAATCGCGTATAAAGAGCCGGATATTCGGTTATCCGGACTAGAAGCCGGATTCCGATATCTGGCCAAACCACTATCCGTTTCATCACTAATAATAATACAGATGATGTACTAAAGACTAGAAAATAATTGGGTAAGTAGCAGTTAGTAGTCCCCCTTTCTTCATCAATCTAGGGAATTGATGAGACTAAAATAAAATCGTGGGGCATGTAATGAAACAACTAACTGTAGATAATGGAAATCTGACGTGGCCCATTTTGGATTTGCATTTTTCATCAATAACTGTGTTCTAATAGTCAAGACCGTTCATTTGTTACACATATTGATGTAATTTTGATAAAAAAATATTACGCCATTTTGTGGTGGCGGCCATTTTGGATTTGAATTTTTCATAAACAACTGTGTTATACTAGTCAATCCCTTTAGTTTGGTACCCATATTGGTGGGGTTCTGAGAAAATATGTTAGGCATAATTTTGTAGAGGCCGGATTTACAGTTTCATCAAAAATTGTATTCTACTAGTTAAGCCCTTTCATTTGATACCCAAATTGAAAAGGTTTGGAAAAAAATATATATGGCACCATTTTGTGCTGGCGGCCATTTTGGATTTGAATTTTTCATAAATAACTGTGTTTTACTAGTCAGGCCCTTTCGTTTGATACCCATATTGATAGGGCTTAGAGTAAATATGGAATCCGCCATTTTGTAGCGGGCACCATTTTGGATTTTCAAGATCATGAAATACGCAGTTTTCTAATGATTGCAGAGATAAAGGTGTGTTCCGAATTTAAGATTAATCGGTCAACAGGAAGGGGGTTAAATTTCTATTAATGTGGTCAGCGCTACAGACAAAGTTACAAAGTTACCCACGTACATACAAACGGGTCATATAATCGACCCCGTCCTGTATACCGAAGAGTTTTGAGGTTCCCCGGATCGAACATCTTTGCTCCACACTCCATACTCCATTTTAAGACTTCTAACATACTCTTATGCAACTCCTTCAATGAGAAATTTTTTTTAATCATTTTCTGTTTGTGCTTTTTATTCCGGACATGGGTTTGCGAAATTCACATTGATTTTTGATTTTTGAACAGCTAGGTACTATGTTTGACACTAAACTAAATTGACACAATAGTAACTATCAGCCACTTTAATTTAACATGGAAAATATGTCATGGTTTTGGTATGATATTGAATGTAATGAAAAAGAGTCCGGTTTAGAACGATTCCGGATTAAGAAGCATCACTGTACTGATTGTGGCGTTTCGAAGAGTTTCAACAAATCCCAGTTGTACCAACAAGCCACATCATATCCTACTCCCGCTGCTTGTTCGAGACTACTCAGGCAGCTTATTCTCATTTCTATGAGCATTTCAAGCTATCATTACAGAGCGTCCGAAATATGATTCGGAATTGTACTGTTTTTCGAATTATTCGTCCAAATGTTTGACAAAGAAGTGTTTTTAAATGGTTTTTACTGAAACTAAAATAGAACGAGGAGCGAAAAAAAATAATCGATGATTACTTACATTTGTATTTATTTACAATTCATCTGACATCAAGGTCTGAATGATTAAATCTAGATTAAATTTACTTTTCACAAACTATAGCCGATGTTGGCGGTTTCGTATTCGATTCCGAAAAGCATCATATGGTGACCAGACAGTAGAGGAAAATTCCAGAATGGATCTAACTAACGAGCAGTACAAAGATCGTAGACATAGTGAGTCATCAAATTCGCTTGCTATCTTGAAGATGAATCATAGCTGCCGATTCAACATAAATAAAGATGTACATAAGGGGGGAATATGTACAGCTTTGTAATATTTACGAATGTATATGTTCGATTTTGTTTTTTAATATGGGAACATTTCTTTTGTCTGTACTATAGTGACTTTCAACACTTTTGGCTGGTTCTTTACTTTTAACCTTCCATTTCGGAAGAATGTTTGGAGTGAGAATTGTACTCGTGATCTTTAGGTCACCTCCTCGAGTAGTATGACAACAGGGTTAAGAGCTTATAAAAACTAACGATGCTCATCAATTTATAATTTCCCGATAACATCAAGAACGGCCTGCGACAAGCCAAGTAATCAGAATGAGAGCTGCCGGCGCCAAGCGATTTTTTTTACGAAAGGTGCGGACGACAAAATGCTAAGATTCAAATAAATGTTTGGTTCAGTCAATTGTAAAATTGTAGAATAGAATATACGTTGCATGAACTTGTGAAATAATTGGGAAATTTTGGGAAAAGAGAATGCGTTGGTGTATTGATTTGTAGAAATATTTATTGTGCTACAAACTTGTAAAACATGCAAAATTCTACGCTTGTCAATATAGGATTTCGCATCTATATAATAGAAGACCAAATGTGTTGCTAAGCGCAAAACCCCTCTGCTCATAGATCAATGTTATGGTGGAAAAAAGTTTTAAAATTTTTGAAAAGCTTTGAAAGAAAGCTCGAAAAAAAATATTCCCACACGTTCCTAAAAAAAATTGTGAATGAAAAATTACAGAAAAGTAAGATGTATTATTACATGTAACGAAGAAGCAAGTTATTTGCAAGTGAATCAAGAATCTTGAGCGAAAATTATGTCTGAAAATAAATTTATATTATAGTGGTGAGTTTTAGTAGAAGTAAAAGGAAGTTCATAGTAAACTAGCTAACCCGGCAAACTTCGTCCCACCCAAAATTGTTTTTTGTTATCAATACACATTCACGTTTTTTTACTATGAGCAAGTTCATGGGTCCAATCGCAGAACTGTTCATTGATTGATCTTCTATTCGACCCTGTTGAATTTACCTTTAACTATGAAATTCCTAGTATTTCTAACAAAACTCATTATTATAAAATCAGATTATTTTCAGACACAATTCTCGTTCAAGATTTTTCAACCACTTGCAAATAACATGTTTCTCCGTTACATGGAATAAATGTTTTATACAGAAAATATGATAGGATAAAGACAGCCCTAAATCGGTCAATTCCTTCCTCGAGTTCTGCTCTCACCAACACATCCGGCGATCCTTTTTTTTTGGTATAAATAGATTGGATATAGGAGTGCGTTTCATCACCTTAAAATCCATTTACAGTTACGAACAAAGATCAATTTCGCTAGCGCAAACATCAAATGGACTAACAGCACTTGTCACTGTAATTGTAGAACATATGGGAATTTAATTTTTCGAATTTTCGCTTTTTCTTTCAGAGTTTTCCAAAAAATTTCAATTGTCATGTTTGGTTGGAATATTTTTGGTTGAAATATGTGTAAATGTGTAAACATTTTTATGGAACCCCCTCTCCATTCCAGAGGAGGGAGAGGTGTCATACCGTTATAGAAACATTTCTCATACCCTAAAGCCCTCACATCCCAAATTGTGCTCGATTAGTTCTCGAGTTATGCAGAAGTATGTATTTCGTTTGTATGGCAGCCCTCCCCTTAGAGAGCGGGAGGAGTGCCTAACCACCATAGAAATATTTATTGCATCCTAAAACCTCCACATGCCAAATTTGGTTTCGTTTGCTTGATAAATTCTCGAATAATTCACCCTAATGCACCCTAAAACCTTCACATGCCAAATGTGGCTCCATTTGCTTGATTAGTTTTCGTATTATGCAGAAATTTGTGTTTCATTTGTATGGCAGCCCCCTTAGAGAGGGGGGGTGGAGAGTCTAACCATCGCAGAAACATTTATTGCACCCTAAAACTTCAATATGCCCAATTTGGTTTCACTTGCTTGATTAATTCTCGAGTTATGCAGAAATTTGTGTTTCATTTCTATGGCAGTCCCCCCTTAGAGCGGGGGGGGGGGTGGAGAGTCTAACCATCATAGAAACATTTATTGCACCCTGAAACCTTCACATGCAAAATTTGGTTTTATTTTCTGGATTAATTCTCGAGTAATGTAGAAATTTGTGTTTCATTTGTATGGGAGCCACCCCCCCCCCCCTTAAAGAGGGGGGTGGAGAGACTAACCACCATATAAACATTTATTACACCCTTAAACCTCATTATGCCTAATTTGGTTTCATTTGCTTGAATAATTCCCGAGGAATGCAGAAAGGGCCTGGCCGGGTAAGGGAGTAAAAAGTGCCCCCAAACCAAATCACTAGCTGTATGGCAAATATTGTAAAGGATATTAAATAAGAAATTTCGGTGGTTTATTTGAACCCCTATGTGGTTTGACGTAGGATCTATAGTGAAAAACGTATTTTTTCGATTATTTCACGCCATCCTCAAAAGATCCGAGATAAAAATTTGAAAAAAATACAGAATGTGCATCTTACTACGGTGTATCAAAAAAAAAATGATCAAAAAAAAATTTCATCAAAAATTTTAGTACTAAAAAAATATTGAAATCTTGAAAAAAAATTTTTTGGGATTTAGAGATTCAGTACTACTCTAATTCATATTTTAATGTGTTTCTACGGCTTTTCTAGATATGTGTAATTTTTTTGAGATTTTTCTCAGTGTTGCGCGGTATCAAAAAATATATTTTTCATATTTCCAAAAAGTGGTTAGGTAAGGGAGTAAAAAGTGTCCCCAAACCAAATCACTAGCTGTATGGCAAATATTGTAAAGGATATTGAATAAGACATTTTGGCGGTTTATTTGAACCCCTATGTGGTTTGACGTAGGATCTGTAGTGAAAAACGTACTTTTTCGTTTATTTTACGCCATCTTCAATAGATCCGAGATAAAAATTTGAAAAAAATACTGAATGTGCATCTTACCACGGTGTATCAACAAAAATTATCAAAAAAAAATTTAGTACTAAAAAAAATATTTAAGTTCTGAATTTTTTTTTTTTGGGATTTAGAGATTCAGTACTACTCTAATTCATATTTAAATGTGCTCTTACGGCTTTTCTAGATTGATAAATACCTTCAAGCTGTTTTTTTTTCAAATATCTAATAATAAAAATAAAATAATAAAGAAAATAATAGACAGTACAAAAAATGTTATAGATTTTTTGGCATTTCGAAATTTTGAAAAAAAAATATTACTTTGAGACCACAAATCCGATTTGTTTTTTTTTTTTATTTTAATCTTTCAATTGAAAACCACGAATACAATAAAATAATCGATTTCAAAAATATAAAAATAATAATGCAGACGATGAAGAAAATTATTTTTGTGTCACACAATGCTCTTAAAAATTCAGGAAAAATTACGCCACATGTAGAAAAAATAAAAATTTGAGCAGGAGTGGGTCTCAAAGTTATATTTTTTTTTTCAAAATTTCGAAATGCCAGAAAATCTATAACATTTTTTTGTACTGTTTTTTTTAATTTTATTTTTATTATTAGATATTTGAAAAAAAAAACAGTTTGAAGATATTTATACGTACTGAATCTCTATATCCCAAAAAAAAAAAATTTGAGAATTTAAATAATTTTTTTTAGTACTAAATTTTTTTTTGATAATTTTTGTTGATACACCGTGGTAAGATGCACATTCAGTATTTTTTTCAAATTTTTATCTCGGATCTATTGAAGATGGCGTAAAATAAACGAAAAAGTACGTTTTTCACTACAGATCCTACGTCAAACCACATAGGGGTTCAAATAAACCGCCAAAATGTCTTATTCAATATCCTTTACAATATTTGCCATACAGCTAGTGATTTGGTTTGGGGGCAATTTTTACTCCCTTACCTAACCACTTTTTGGAAATATGAAAAATATATTTTTTGATACCGCGCAACACTGAAAAAAATCTCAAAAAAATCACACATATCTAAAAAAGCCGTAGAAACACATTAAAATATGAATTAGAGTAGTACCGAATCTCTAAAACTCAAAAATTTTTTTTCAAAATTTCAATATTTTTTTTGGTACTAAAATTTTTGATGAAATTTTTGTTTGATAATTTTTCTTGATACACCATAGTAAGATGCACATTCGGTATTTTTTTCAAATTTTTATCTCGGATCTTTTGAGGATGGCGTGAAATAAACGAAAAAGTACGTTTTTCACTATAGATCCTACGTCAAACCACATAGGGGTTCAAATAAACCACCAAAATTTCCTATTTAATATCCTTTACAATATTTGCCATACAGCTAGTGATTTGGTTCGGGGGCACTTTTTACTCCCTTACCCGGCCAGGCCCTTTGTGTTTCATTTCACGAAAACCTTCCCCGGCCTCAAAAACCCCTACATATCAATTTTCATGTTGATCGGTTCAGTAGTTTCCGAGTCCATAAGAATCAGACAGATAGATAGACAGACAGACAGACAGAAATCCATTTTTATATATATAGATGGAAATTGTAAAGATCAATCAATGTAGAGTTCTCCGATTAAACCCACTAATGTTCGCTCGGTAAGAAAACTTGGATGTTCGAAAGAATTCATATAAAAAAAATTTTTTTTTGGGTGGGACGAAGTTCTCCTGGTCAGGTGGGTTGGATAATGAAGTTGCCTTCCAAATGGCAACAAGTTTGCGAACAAAACGGCGCATATTTGACTTAAATTGGATAATTTTAAATATGTTAAATAAAGCGTCAAATTCCGATCAGAAATACGACATTTCTTTTTCCCCAACCCTATATAAACGAATGAACTTATCATGACAACAATGCCTACTATGTTTCTATAAACTACTAACGCTATTCCGTGAAATTTTGCGCTAAATTGTTCCCAAAAGACGTAATCCTATGTCAAAACATCAAAAAACGGCTGAAATGGGTAAAGATCACATTAAATGGACAATTGATGACTGGAAGAAGGTTAATGGTCAGATGAGACCAAACTATTGTTATTTGGATCTGAATCACACGCAAATGGTGACAACCCGACGAAAGTATATGTAGGTAGTATTTAAATCCACCAGTCAAACATGGAGGAGATGAATTATTGCAACACCATAATGCGCCAAGAGTCTCAACTTTTTATTTGCCATTTCCTGTGCAGGTAAAGCCATGGTTTGGGACTCGATAGAAGCATCGGAGAACTCGAATTCATTGACGGAATAATGAGGTTTATCTGGACATATTGAAGCAAAAGCTTCTAGAAAGTTCGCAAACACTGAAGATTGGTCTCCAGTACGTATTCCAGCGTGATGGAGATCCAAAGTATACCTTGAAGCAAGTATCAAACTGATTTACGGGTAGAAAATCAAAGTATTGGAAAGGCCAGCAAAATTCTGGTGCCTTTGGTGCGAATTTGCACCAAAACCTACAGTTAAGCTTGCTGAATCAAATGTTTCAAAAATTGACCAGGTTTACTTTAATATCCCCCATGACTTTGAAATGACTCATTAAGATAAAGTGTATTGCATTGCTTTGGTGGATTATCTCAAGGGAATTTAAAAATTGATCAGCGATGGACAAACTTTTTTTTTACATCCTGTACGTGAAAACTATCTTGGTATTTATTTTGATCATAATTCATTATATGTGTTCAAAAAATACTTTTTATTTTACACACCGCAATTGCAGAATCTTTTTTTTCATGAATCGTGAATCCGAAAGTTCCATTGTTTCGAGGTTGATTGAAGCAACTGGAGTTGTAATATATACCGAATCAATTATAAATGGATTGTCGCTTCCACCAATACGTGTGTTGAACAACTAACGCGAAAATCCTAATCTGAATTAAAACGACAACGTCCCTTTCCCACCGTAAAATGTTACTCGACTCTTGAGACATTCGTATTTGATATACAAAACGTTCCTCACTTATCCCCCTTTTAAAACGCATACCGTATGATGAATTTACCGCACAGTGTATATCACCTAAATGTGTGTAGAGCCTCTTTCTGGCAAGCGCACTGTCAGACCTAATAATGCATAATGTTATTCCACTTCCATTACAAAGTCTGCACACGTACAGAAATAACAACGAACCGCTTTCAGACAAGTGAGATGACATATAATCAGCTTATTCTACCGTATCAGCGTCTCAACATTCATAAAAACATCGCCATCACAATAAAATTAATTAAAAACTCTCTCATTCCCACTCGTCAGCTTTGCCTCCGCCGCTTAGGAGTGTGATTCCATTTAGAATATATATAAAAAAAATGAAACTCTCAGCCCACAAAAGCATGAATAAAAACAAAAACGGTAGCAGTCAACAATAGCGGAAAAAAGTAACTGCACAGGGAAAAAAATATATATTTTTTCCAATCTCCTAGAGACTATAAAACGATATATACTTTCAATTTAAATAAAATTGTTTACGAAACAATTGGACTGAATTAACATGTAGCAATGTGTGCTCTTACATTCACTCGTCATCGTCGGAAGTTTTGCGGAGGAGGAACATCATCAGAGAGTTACGTCTCACACCTCCGTGTCGAGGCAACAGCTGGGGATCTTCGCGAGTCCTCAATTAACATCTCCAGCAGCTATCTTTCCGTGTATATAAATATGAAGAGACGGCGCAGCTGGGAGAAGGAGGGTGATTCGAGAGAAAGAAAAACAGTAAATTGTAAACGAAGAAAGAATCTCATTGCAGCATCAATTTTAATTAATTAATAAATGGAAATCATTTCCAACATGACGTTAGGAGGAAGAAGAAAAAAAACATACTTCTTTTGGATTTTCTACTCTTATTTAAACAAATATGTATGTTGTTGTGTTGTATGTGGCTGCAAATCGTTTTTAGAGTATCAATCAAAGCAGAGACGTTCGGAGGAATTATGACACTCAGAGATTTGATAGGCCAGCTGTTAAACTACAGATTTCATGCACAGTTGCACATGTTCAAACAACTTGTGATGGAAACAATTGTTCCGAATCGCGAATGATTCTGATACAATCAGTTAAAAGTCTACTGAAACAACGTGCAAATAATGTACGCGCGAAGTGACGTTATCCAATAAAGCCCCCACTTGTGCCACACTAATTTAACAAATTGTTAATATCACTCTCACTTTGCAAGACATACACGATTACATTACTCGAGCAGGAAGCAAAGTGTTCGGGTGCTCACATTCTTAGCTTCATTTCAGTCACCACCCAACCCAAGATGCTCTCGGGTCTTTCAAAACAGGCGCACGATAAAAGGCAAAGTCAAAGTCGTTGAAAACATGCCACGCTTTCGCTTTCGCCAGCCGACAACCGACAAGAGCCTTTTGTGGAGAACCATCCCAGATTTTCACTCTGATACAATGTGCGGAGCAGCATCTATAGGATATAATTGTGTGAAACATAAAATAATCTCAAAGACTTCATTATAAAGCAATTCTCCACATAGCCTGTGTGAAGATGTCTATGACTTCGAATGGCTTCGGCTGCCGAAAATGGTGCGTCCTTCCGTACGTATGCTCGCTTGCCATTATCACCACTCTCACCTATGTCTGGCCTGGTGATAGGGGAAGAAATGCCTAGCTAAGTTGTTGGGGCGGACGAAGGCGTACGGAGATTCAAAACGATGTTGGTACACAAAAAGTTCTCTGTTCACCACTCTCAGATACATTAGCTCCTTTGTTTGGATCTGCGTCGTACACGGCACGTAACAAAACACCAAACACCCGAAATAAACTATTTCATGCTCGATAGCAGCGTAGGTAGTGGCACTTGATGTCGGAAAGACAGCCCCAACTATCTACGCCCCAACACACAAGTGGCACTGGAGGATCATTCCTCACTCCGTTGTGAAGATATCTGATGGTTCCTGGTTCCGCGCGAGAAGTGTGCCTCCTGCTTGTGAGGTGTTGTCGTCAACATATTCTTCGTCTAAATTAGTCCTTGCAAATTACAACACTAGCACGGTTAGAAAAATCAGGGTGAATTTTTTACAACTCGTAGGTAAAACCCATATCAGAAAAACTTTCCAAAATGCGGATGCAATTGTGCAAATATCCGAAAAAACAATAAAGACAGAAACATTTCACTAAAATCAACATTAAATTAAAATTGAAGATCAACCAATCGTGGTCAAAGGTGATTGAATTTTGAAAGGCGTTGGTGATAGAAATAGGTGAATTGATCGAAGCTGTTTGTGTTTACAGCAAATCTTGACGCGTGTTGGAAAATGGATCTTTTATTTCAATGCCAAGCAAAAAACCATCTTGGGGTGAGGGGAAATGAATCAACTTTAGCTACACTCAAGGCTAGTCATCGCCCTCAGAAAGTCATGCTTCTGTGTCTGGTGGAATTGGAAGGGATTTCAGTTCCTACCGGGTCCTTGCCCCTAACAGGACGAATTGAAGGCTCATAGTTAGCCAATATTAAAAACGCTGTGTCCCACCAGGATAGTGCTGTCCAGTGCCTGTCTCTTCGACAATCCGGCAAAAAAATATAGGGGTTGGGTGGGATGTTCAAACTCACCCGCCGTTCTTACCAGATATAGCACCTTTAGATTATCACATGTTCAGTGGTCCCTGAAAAATGATTGGTATAATTCATTGCTTTGGAATCGATTTGGTATAAATAAATAAGAAAAGGAAATAATTAATAATCCTAAGAAAGTTTGTATTCAATTTAAGTGTCAATGACAAGACCTTCGACCCTTTGAACAGTATCAAACGACAGTTCTTCTCTCATGGCACAGGAGTTACTAGAAGGACTCCGCCGTCTTTCTTGATTATATTCTGAGTTTTGGGAACAAACGTGTACCAGTGCCAGTCGGAAGAAATATATTTAACGGGAAATTTTCTACTAGAACGAGAATCTAACACGAAGCACCCAGCATGATATGTGCGATGCTAATTACTTGTTAGTATTTATGTGCGGGAATAAAAACGGCGAGTGAAATCGAAAAAAAACGTGCCTAGTTTATTCGTTCAATAGCTTGCTTGTTTTACTATCTCCACTGTGTTTTGTGTTTTGAGCAAAAATAGCTGGATAAATTCTCCGTTTAATGGTTTATATCATAACATATATCGCAATAAAGATTATTCGAAATATGCATTTGAAATATTTTGAAGTTTTATTACATGCCTCATTTTAAATTTTGTGGATTTACCCCCTCCCCCTACATAAAAATCGAAGATGTAGTCCTACGTCAAAACTGGATGAAAACAGGATCCTGTAAAATGGTTTTTTGATTTGTCTAAAAAAAAGTCCCGGGATTTTTCAACAGATGGCTGAAAAATGAACAAGATTCATTTCGAGAGGTTCATCTGTCACTGGCTTATGTGCGAAGTATCATGTCACTTTGTTCATTTGTTCACAAGCTACAGTTGTTTAAGTGTCACTACCTGAGCATTCGTATAGAAAATGGAAATAAGAGGAATATCGCATTTTGATCAAACATTGTTTTTTGATGAGAAAAACCCCTGAACAATCAACGCGGTTGTTGACGAAATGTTCTTCCACTTCTGCTCCTTCGAGAATAACAGTTTATCGATGGTTTAGTGAATTTAAAATGGGCCATACAAACACTGCAGATGCTCCTCGCTCTGGAAGACCAAAATAGACTACGAATCCAGAAATCGTCGCGTTGGCTGACTTTCGACCAAAAACAGCGGTGCGTTGATGATTCAACAGCCGATTTGGCGTTGTTGAAGCTTAATCGAGTGGACTTCTTTCGACGGTTTGTGACAATGGATGAAACGTGGATCCATTACCACACTCCTGAGTCCAACAGGCAGCCTGCAGAGTGTACTTCGAAGACTTACACGTTCCGTACAACAAAAAGGGAATCGAAGTATTGGAAACTCGCTATACCAAGTGTACTGCCCTCGAAGGAAACTATGTTGAGAAATAAATACAGCTTTGCCCAAAAACCGATTGTTTTCATTAAAAATCCCGGGACTTTTCAGCCTATGTAGTGGTACATCCAGAGAATACGGTTTGTCTGAGTAATACTTCAAAAATGTCGTTATTTATTAGACGTAATGGGAAGAACCAAATTACAACTCGCCTCGCCTGCCGGGTTGCCAAAATAAAAACTGTGTTTTTGGTCTCAGAAAATATTTTTATCTGTTTTTTTTTTCAGAAAATCTGTATCGAAATCTGTGTCAACCTTTTGCCATTATTTTTAAGACATAAACATAAGAACATTGTTTAGTAAATACTTATCAGATGTTTACAAAAAATAAAGGAACTTTGTTCATCTTTCATAATCTGACAAATTTAAGCATCATTGTTTTATCATGTAAAAAATTGCGACCAGTGCACATGTCAAAATTTAATTCGACCGCAAAGGGATTTATAAGTCCAATCTTGGAACATAATCTTAGGTTAAGTATCATTCATTGGCATAGTTATTATGAATTTGACGATGTTTCTAGAACCCACCTAAAAATTTGTATTCATTATATTAGGCTGTCAAAAAAGTCCTGCGGTATTTCCGCGAGGTGTCGTTGTAAGCGCGTAGTTCTAGTTGTATTCATTGTATCGAGTCATACTATAGCTTGTTGGAAAGGTATTTTTGCGCGCTATAATATAGTCCTTGACAGAGGTTTCGTCGTTCGTCGTTCGTGAGTTATAGTGTCGCAAATATGGAGCAAAATAAAGAGAAAATCCGACATATTTTACAGTACTACTATGACAAAGGCAAAAATGCATCTCAAGCTGCCAATAAAATTTGTGTAGTTCATGGACCCGATACAGTTTCCATTTCCACCGCACAACGATGGATTCAACGTTCTCGTTCTGGTGTAGAGGTCGTCGAAGATGCGCCACGCTCCGGAAGGCCTGTCGTCGAAAATTGCGACAAAATCGCTGAATTAGCCGAGAAAGACCGACATAGTAGCAGCCATAGCATCGGCCAAGAGCTAGGGATAAGTCATCAAACCGTTATTAACCATTTGAAGAAGCTTGGATTTACAAAGAAGCTCGATGTATGAGTGCCACACATGTTGACGCAAAAAACATCTTTGACCGTATCGACGCATGTGAATCGCTGCTGAATCGCAACAAAATCGACCCGTTTCTGAAGCGGATGGTGACTGGCGATGAAAAGTGGGTCACTTACGACAACGTGAAGCGCAAACGGTCGTGGTCGACGGTGGCCAAGCCCTCATTAACGGCCAGGAAGGTTCTGCTGTGTGTTTGGTGGGGAATTGTTAAGGAATAATCTATTATGAGCTGCTTCCCTGTGGTCAAACGCTCAATTCGGACCTGTACTGCCAACAACTGGACTGCTTGAAGGTAGCACTCATGAAGAAGAGGCCATCTTTGATAAACAGAGGCCGCATTGTCTTCCATCAGGACAACGCCAGGCCACACACTTCTTTGGTGACGCGCCAGAAGCTCCGGGAGCTCGGATGGGAGGTTCTTTTGCATCCGCCGTATAGTCCGGACCTTGTACCAAGTGACTACCACCTGTTTTTGTCCATGGCGAACGATCTAGGTAGTCAGAAGTTAGCCCCCAAAGAGGCCTGTGAAAATTGGCTATCCGAGTTTTTTGCCAATAAGGAAGCGAGCTTCTATAACAGGGGTATTATGAAGTTGGCATCTCGTTGGGAACAAGTCATCGAACAAAACGGCGCATATTTGACTTAAAACAGATGATTGTAACTAATTTTAGGAACAAATGAAAATTCAAAAAAAATACCGCAGGACTTTTTTGACAGCCTAATATTTATATGTGGATGACACACAAATTTCTAAATTTCTCGAGAATTAATCAAACAAATAAAACGAAATTTGCCGTGTGGAGGTTTTAGGATGCAATAAATGATTCTGTGGTGGTTAGATACACCTCCCCCCCTTTCTTAGGAAGGGGGGAGGGGGGGTTTAGTAATATGCACATTCAGAATTTTTTTCAAATTTTTATCTCGGGTCTTTTGAGGGTGGCGTGAAATAAACGAAAAAGTACGTTTTTCACTATAGATCCTACGTCAAACCACATAGGGGTTCAAATAAATCGCCAAAACTTCTTATTTAATATCCTTTACAATATTTGCCATACAGCTTTGGTGATTTGGTTTGGGGGCACTTTTTACTCCCTTACCCGGCCAGGCCCTTTGGCATGTGGAGGTTTTAGGGTTAAATAAATGTTTTTACGGTAGTGAGATTCAAATTTCTGCATTACTCGAGAATTAATCGAACAAATTAAATTAAATTTGGCATGTGGAGGTTTTAGGGTGCAATAAATGAATCTATGGTGGTTAGATACTCCTCCCCCCTATCTTAAGGGGAGGGGGCTGGTTCTGCCATACAAATGAAACACAAATTTCTGCATTACTCGAGAATTAATCAAGCAAATAAAACCAACTTTGGCATGTAACGTAACGGAGAAACATGTTATTTACAAGTGGTTGAAAATAATCTGATATTATAATTTCGAGTTTTGGTAGAAGTACTAGAAAATTTATAGCAAAAGGTAATTTTAAAGGGTAGAGTAGAAGATCAATCAATGAATGATTCTGCGATTGGACCCATGAACAGCGCTCAGTAAGAAAACGTGGATGTGATAACGAAAAATAATTTTTTGGCGGGACGAAGTTTCCCGGGTCAGCTAGTGAATAAATAAATAAAATACAGATTATTCTGTAGATATGGTAACCCTGCTCGCCTGTCACTGAAATCCATAAGGCAGATGAAATACGAGTGATAAACAGTATATTTTCTTCTTACGCACTGTGCCCTAACCGTATTGAATTCGGAACTTTAGGCAGGATAAAATTACATTGGGTTAGAAAAAAAAGATCATACCAAAGTGAAAACGATAAACTATAAATTTCTAAAATAAATTACAAATGAGTCATGGGATAGGAAGGCGAAAGGAAGGATAATATGTATACATTGTAAATTTAGTTTACTTAAAATAGGCAAAACTGAAGCACAAATATAAAAAACTGGGAAATATTTAAAAAAACTGGAAGATACAGTATAAACTGGAACATTGACAACCCTGCTCTTCAGAATTATCGAATGACCAGGAGAGAGTTTTTACGGGGGGCAATTACTTCTGCAAGGTCGTATTTGAACAAATGAAAGTGAATTATTCAGGAAAACGTTCATTCGGCAAACACTGCCTGGAATAGCTCCCGTCCGATAGAGCGAAAAGCAGCCAGTGGGGAATTACAGTTCCAGCGTGAACATGTTAAGCAATCAAATAACATTTTTTTAGTTTATTTTATATTTCTTTTTAACAATTTGAAACTCCCTAATCTGTTAATGTGATACAAATTAATTCGTCTCTCTGAATGGATATCGCCACCAGTGTCTTAGAATATTAACAAATATTCACGAGTAACGAATATAATTCTATTTTCAGTTTTTTTTCAGCTTCAAACACACTGCCCTCATTTTATTGCTGACAATAACAAACGAGTTCATTTCCTTCATATTGCTGATGCATGAACAAACTTTCCATAATGAATGAATGCGGCATTGAGTGGGGTTCATAACTTCGCTGTTATTTATACTTTGAATATCAAAAGCAACAAATTGATATTCATCACATTCGAAACGATATTCGTTCTGATTTCGAGTCAAAATTCGAAAATAAAAAATTTGTCAGGCTTTAGAGAACAAAAACGCCAGAGTTCGATGGAACGAACTTTGCAAGAAATCGCGCCGGATTTTGTTTGCCTAGACGGTAACAACGGTATCGCGAACGATCCTTAAACGCCGTATTGCAATTGAATAACAATTGCTTCTAGACTTGATGGTCGAATGGATTACATATCATAATATTCGTGTTGCCTGCGTTGATTGAGAAGAACTTAAGCAGCAGTACAATCCGACCCAAATAAAAACCATCCGCACACAGCTGTCTCAGGTCAAAAGCAAACAACAGCTGATATTCATTTGGCTAAAATGAAATTCAATTCTGGCATCATGAATAATCAAGATGAAAATGACACTGGGTGGAAAAATAAACTTCAAAACATATTGAAGAACAAAAGTCCATTTTCTCATATTCACTGGTTGTCTGGATCTGTCATGTTGATTTTCGTTTGGAATATATTGGTTTTCGATGCAACCTATCCCGAAAATCTGAGCATTTGAGCTTAGCGACGATGATTTTTTTCAACACTAATCACCTGTACATTCGCCATCGCGGAGAAGCTGGTGCTTTCGTTTGATCATTTGGGATGATCGTACGAAGCGAAGTGAAAAAAGTCAGTTAGGGTTGAGTTAGCCAATGCGTTGGCTGTTTGTTTTGTATCGGCGGATCAGTTTAGTTTGAATATGCGGCTCTGCAAAGTTTTGTGGGTTTTGGAGATTATAGTGTTTGATGCCGAATAATATATTCATGTCGACTCGCTACCGAGGAAGCCTTAGCAAAAAATATTGGAATCAGATTAATGCTGCGGTTTTGTGATGTAAACCAATCGGTCTGAACTAATGTATTCTGGGGGGTAAAATCAAATGTCATGTTAATCAATTGTCATAGAACCTAAAACTAAATTTTGGTAAAGAGATGTGAAATAGTTTGTATTTTATAAAATCTCACGTATCTGTCGAAAAGGACCTAGCTACATTGATCTACTCTCTTCATCAACATTCTTTTTCGTTAATAACTCAGCGGTAAAAGCATTTCCTGATGTGTTCGTCGATCAGGCATGTGGAAGGGCACCTCGTTTATCAAACTATATGGCAAAACTGGCACAAAATCAGTCTGCAAGAGCGTATTTGTCGAAAGAGAAAGTCAGTGAAGAGAATCGACCAAAGACATGACTTTTTCAAAAGTTACGTGAGAATTGTCCGCAACTTTTTTCGTCACTGAGCATGACCTGAAAAAGTTGACTGTACCAGAAATATTTGTTGTCTTGTTGACTTTTTGAAGACAGATTATAATTTGATTATACTGTCATTCCATGCCAAACCGATATAGTGGTCCTCAGATTTTCGTGAAAAGTGCTAGTTTTGTTCTTTATGGCGAAACATTAGACCCGTATTTTTTTAATTATTCAGTAGGATGACCGTTTACATTTTAGGGTGCTCAGATCATCAATCAATCAATGTTTATTTCAGTAATTGTGGTTTTTACAGAGTTTACACAATGATTTTTCTTGTTTTGAGACCAGCTACAGCTATACAACAAACAATTGATACTAATAAAGTCGAAGCAATTTATGAATCATATAATACAATGAAAATTTTCTAAGAGAAAAACGAATTAACAAAAAACCCTAAACTATTGAGCAAAAAAAAAGAGCTTTTACTGACTTACGAACTAAAGACAAACACAACAATAATTAATCATAAAGCTCACGAATGAGCTCATGGTCGGATGCTACACATTTCCTCAAGAAATTTTGATTTAATTTGTTACAGAATGTATCTAGGGTGTCGATATTTGCTATCTCATGTAAATTTTCAGTACCAAACCAGTATGGGAGGTCGTATATCAATTTTAAACATTTGTTCTGAATAATTTGCAACATTCTTTTGTGTGTTCTGGCACAATCCTTCCATGCCGGATAAGCATATGTCAATATCGGTCGAAATATGGCTTTATACAATAATAACTAATTAATAGTGTTAAGTTTCGATCTTCTATTTATGAAGCTGTATAGCATTTTGATAAGCTTCTCGCTTTTCTCACGGATATATTGAGTGTTTTTCTGGAATGTAAGTCGTTTATCCAAGACCATACCTAGATATTTTACTTCATCTTTCCATGCAACTTCAGTACCGTCTACTGATAGACATCTACTTGGGAGTTTTCTAGACGCTGTGAACCTCGTGAAGTAGATGCATTCTGTCTTGTTCGCATTCACTTTGATTTTCCATTTATTGCAATAATCAATATAATGAGCAGTTGCTTGATTCAATCGGCTAATTACGTCCCTCGGTATTTTTGCAGACGATGTTAAAGCGAAATCGTCGGCAAAGTGATATCTAACACAGTTTTGAAAGTTAGGAATATCACATGTAAACAGATTATACAGAACTGGTGATAAAACACTACCCTGAGGAACACCTGCATGGATAGGATAGATGTCGGATAATGTGTTGTTTATGCGGAGTTGAAACGTACGATTTTCCAAAAATGAAGCACAAAGCTTTACTAAGTATGAAGGGAAGCTCTTATTAATCAATTTGTAAATTAAACCTTTGTGCCATACTGTGTCAAAAGCTTTTGACGTAGGACTACGTCTAACCGGAAGATATAGGGGGTGAAAAGAAAATCTAGGCACTGAACAAGTAGGAAAAAATGCAAGATTTGGAACGCTTATAACTCGGGCATTTCTCAATAGATCGCAAAGGTGTTTGCATCAATTGATAGGAAATATATCTACGCATCTATCATAACGAATAACATTTCATTTTTCTTGAGATAAACAATTGAATAATTGTGAAATATCAAGCATTGTCCAAATACACTATGTGTCCATTTTTGATTGGTCCATTTTGTGCTCCTCAAATCGTACCGACCAAGACGGGCAACCAGAGCAGCAGCGAAATACAATGAAGCACGATTGGAAAGGAAAAAGAAAAAAATGAAAGAAACATTGGTCGCAGTCTCACACATGCGTAATTCTCGAGTCAGCCAGTCAGCTTAAAAATCCCCGCTCCGCTGCCGTAACGATCATTCTGATCCAAACCGTACAAAACATCGTTTCGCATCACATCACATCAACAAACCAACACAAGCAGCCATGTCTGGACATGGCAAAGGAGGAAAAGTGAAGGGAAAGGCAAAATCCCGCTCGAACCGTGTTGGTCTTGCTCCGCAAAGGTAGCTAGGCCGAGCGCGTTAGTTATCAGTGCACCAGTCCACCTAGCCGGCGTTATATAGTTTCGGCCGCCGAAGTGATCGAGTTAGCTGGCAAAGCTGCTCGCGACGATAAGAAAACCCGCATTCGGAACAGAACACATTCGGTTCGGTGGACATCAAGACAACAGGCAGTTGCAGCGAGTGGCGAGTAGTATCGAGTAGTAGAAGAAAAAAGTTTGTTCTTTATACAAACTGCTTTGGTGGCAAATCCAGAGCAAGGCGGCATCAAGGGCGTTCGAAATGGTTTTTTTCAAAACCACGAGTACTAAGTTTTCTAAATTGGAACCATTCCATAAAACAAGGCGCTTTTCAGGGCCATTAAACCTTCCAAAAAAGAGTTTAGGAAATACAGTTCAATGCTTTCTAAAACAATATCCAAAATAATAATAAAACACAAATTGATTTTTTCATAATTTGTTTGCCAAGATATGATGAGTATGTGAATTTGTCAGTTGTTTTGAGCTTATTAATTTCCCCGATATTCAATTTTCACCAATTCTTAAATTGCTTCCAGATTGAAAGTACAGTAATTTACATTTATTTCGACATTTAGCTAATTTGACGGACATGTAATGCGACATATTTAGTTGGACATTTTTGTAAACATAGAGTGCAGGGTCCAAATTATGACCCCATATTGAAAGTCGACACTGTACCACTGTCATCGCAAATGTTCAATTACAGGTTAAAATTACTTCCAATCACACTGAGACACTGAGTGGTGGTAATGCGACGTGCCATTGAATGTAATTTACTGTACAATATGTCACAAGCTGGATGGGAAGAAATTTTCCAACTATGAAAGCTGTGGCGAGTAGCAAACGCAATCGCTAAACAGGAAAGTTTAGCCGAACAAGATGGGGATATCGAGTGATAACAAAACAATAAACTCTTCAGATTAAAGATAATTTTGTGATCCTGAAAAGGACCCTTTTTAGCCTGCATGTGAATCCAACGAGTGAACAAATCCTAATGAATGTATTTTGTTTTTACCATCGCTGCCTTTTAACGCTCATTCGTTCTACTCGTTGGACTCGCTCCTTTGGCTGAGTCTGCCGATTTGTCTCTATCCTGTGAGTGTGCACCGCTAGAGTACAAAACGTGCGGACTCCATAAAATATCTCATTTTCTTTCAAGCCGTAAACCAGTGTGTTTGTATGGCATCGTTTAACATCGCATCGCATCACATCATAAAAACAAAACACAACACCAAAGGTTCTTTTCAGAATCACCAACATGTTCATAAAGAGTAAACAGTAAACTAATTCATTTTTCAGGTAGATAGGTAAGTATTCACGTAGGAGAACAAAATAAAACAACATATTTAAAATATATATTTAACAAAAGCTGTCCCCTTTGTATAGTCCTACGTCACTCCGGTTATGTCCCCGACATTACCCACCCGTCTTTTTTCTGTGTCTAGAAGAACCATGCCAGTGGATAAACGATTATTTCTATGAGCTTTTATGTTTCGTACAATTCTACAAAGTTGGTGTACTGTGGAATGTTCACTTCGGAATCCGAACTGTTCGGCAGGTATTATATTTCTATCTCCCATGTGCAAATTTAACCTTTTTTGTACAATCCTTTCGAAAATTTTACTCAAGGAACTTAAAAGGCTGTTGGGTCTATAATTAGAAGGGTTGCTTATGTCCTTATTGGGTTTAGGTATAGCAATCACATTGGCATGTTTCCATGCCAATGGATGATATTTAGGGTGCTCAGAAAAATGAACTTTTTCCTCTTTTTCCAAAAATGACTTTTTTCAAAAATTCATAACTTTTGAACTACTAGACCGATACAGATGTTCGACATATCAAAGTAAAGCCTACTAGCCAGCCTTGTCTTTTTCGGAAAAATACCAAACCAGCAAAAAAATTCAATTCTGTTCTTGTTGTTAGTGATTGTATTCGTCTTTTATTGTATTCATGGTCTCGGGACCAAGGGCGCTATATTTTTTTATATTTTTTCTGAAAAGCTGAGGATTTTTCAAATACCATGTGTCGAAACCAGGGAAGCGTTTTTTTTCGTTTTTGAGTTTTCAAAGTTAACCGATGGTCCAAAAAATCATTTTTCCCTATTTTCCCAAAAATGATTTTTTTCGAAAATTTATTACTTTTGAACTACATGACCGATTCAGATGATCGACGTATCAAATTAAAGCCTACTAGCTATCCTTTTTTTTTAAATAACACATTTTCCAATTAATTGGGTTATAGTCACATACATCCAGTCTAGTCGCACAGAAATATTGAACGAAAACCAAAAACATGTTAATTTTGAAAAATCATGACTTAAATAGGAAAAATAACACCTCTCTGGTATGTGGATATATTATGTGAAAAAAACCTCAGCCTTCAGGAATAAATATAAAAAAATATGGAGCCCGCGGTCCCGAAACGATGTAAGCTATAAAAAACATATATAATTAATAATTACGAAAACAAAATCCTTTTTTATCCAGAGTGTAATATTATTTAAAACAAGACTAGCTCATTGGCTTTAATTTGATATATCGATCATCTAAATCGGTCCAGTGAATCAAAAGTTATGATTTTTTGTAGTGGAAAAAATGGGGAAAAAATGATTTTTTGGACCAAGGACTTTGAAAAATCATAACTCAAAAACCAAAAAAACGTCTCTCTGGTTTCGACATATATTATGTGAAAAATCCTTAGCTCACCAAAAAAAATTTAAAAAAATATAGCGCCTTTGGTCCCGAGACCATGAAAACAATAAAAAATGAATACAATCAATAATAACGAGAGCAGAATTCAAATTTTCTGCAGTTATAGTATTTTTTTAAAAAACCCATTGGAACAAAGACCATTGGATTTAATTTGATATATCGATCATCTGAATCGGTCTAGTATTTCGAAAGTTATGAATTTTTGAAAAAAGTCATTTTCGGAAAAAAGAGGAAAATGTTCATTTTTCGGGCAACCCTAGAATGGAAATGGTCACCCTACTGAAAAAAAAATACGGGTCAAATGTTTTGCGATAAAGATCAAATCTACCACTTTTCACGAAAATCTGAGAGCCACTATATCGGTTTGGCATGGAATGGCTGGATATATATATGTTTACAAGAGTTCATCAAAATTATTTTCGATTTCGATAGGTTCGTGGAATTGCTAAATTGAGAAAACGGACGAACACTGCCTCCCCGATTAGCTGACTATAGACGTTCAGATGTCCAATTATAGGCGAATCACTTACTCTAATTAAATGAAAATTATTGATTCTCGGTCTGTGAGACTAATTAACCAATTAACTAGAAGTATAAGAACTATCTATCGTAGAAGTATAAGAACTAACTAAGTATTGGCCCCTATTATGTAAATTGAATCGAACGATCAATTCGATCCCTATAACTATCATTATTGAATTATTGCATCATTATTTACTGTTGCAAACCAATGACAGACATATGATCCACAAACAATGGTTGCAACAAACCGCCATCTGAAAAGGCCTTTTCGGAATCAAACTATTGGACCTCGATATCACACAAACCTTGCGCTCGATAATTGTTGTACGCAACTAAAGGATTTATGTTGTATAGAACAAAAACTATGAATTTATTGTTCAAATTGATTTAAAGGCGCTCTTACACTGAAGATCCTTTCATTTCCGTATTGAAGTAAAGAGAAGAAAGATAGTGCAGTTTTAAGAATAAATATTCAAAGTGTAAATTATAGAGAATAATAGGAACACTAAACGTAGGAAAACTCAATTTTATATTGTATTCCATGTTATTGAATTATATTAAACTTCTAGGGATTTTTCAACCTACCACCGAATAAAGAATAAAGGTTCAAAAAATTGAAAAAGTTCCTGTTGTTCACGCAACATTACAGTAAATTATACACATGTATATGACCTTTTAGGATACGCATATAAATATTTTTTATTTGATAATATAGGATCGAAATTCGGACAAACGGTTCTAAAGACACATACAGGCAAACCTTTTTTTGTGCGGGGGATAGGGACCGCACAAAAAAAATCGTGCAAAACTTCACCAGTAGCATTAAAAAATCGAGTTCGGCACACATTTTGAAAAAAAAACTTCTTTTGTGCGGTAGATAGGGACCGCATAAAAAAAGTTTCCCTCAAGAAAGTAACTCAAATTCACGCCATTCACCGTTCAATTTCCTTTTGTTTCCCTGCTTTGCGATGGGACAGATGCCTTTTCGGTTGCGCGTGGCTGTTTTGTGCTTTTAGTTGCATGTCGAAACGCGTTGCTGTTAGAAATCATGTCATGCAAAATCTTAGAAAAACCTAGAGCATTTGATGGGAGGAGGGGAATGATTTCAGAAGTGGACAATTGAGACGCAAATATGCTTTTTTCGCACTGAAATGCATATAAACCTTCGAAAAAAAACCAAATGGACGATAACTTCGTCAAATATGCTTCTTTTCATATGCCGCACAAAAAAAAACACACAAAAAAACCGCAGAAAAACAAAAACCCGCACAAAAAAATTCGCACAAGAAAAACCGCACAAAAACAGGTTTTACTGTATTTAAAAAGTATGGGAACAAAAGTCGTTAAAGGCGAAATGAAAAGCTCAAATTTAATCCTTTGCGGTCGGAATTAATTTCCCTTGAGAGAGATCCTCTTATCTTTTCACGCTAATATTTATTTTGTTTATACTGAGTAGTTTGAAACAGTGAATATTACTTGAATCTGCTGACAGAGCGAAATGTCAAGACGGGCAAGCATTTTGATTTGGTTGAGAATCTCGGTGATACATTAATTGATTTTTTGGTGAATACAATAATAACGATGTTACGTTCGTCAACGGATAAAAGTAGTTTATCAGTACTTCTGTTTTCGTCGCTCAACTTTCTGTATCAATTGAGCAAACATTTTCATCGGTGTACAGCAGTGCCAAGCAGCTCATTGTTCAACCTATCTAGCATCTGCACAATATTCGGTAGATTTCTACCAGAATATGTCATTAGGCGAAAGTGAGCACCTTCAAGGCTCCGGTGTGTATAATTTGTCAGACACTGTTCTTGCTGCTTCGTACGGGACCCTCTCAAACTCTATAGCCGCCCATTCCTACGGACCGTACCCTACCACATCAGTGTTATGCACCCTCACTAAATCCGATGATTGCCAAGTATTGTGTGTCTCCAGGTTTTGAAACGCCACCCGTTCCATATCCTTCCAATCCCAACGAATATCGGTGTTGAAATGTTAGGTGTCAAGTTTTAAGTTTTCTTGTACCATGTTCTCTTAAATACCCCCATCGAAATACTAGTGTCATGCGGATGGACGATGTCTTACCTAAACCTACTGCTGTTGCCTATACCTCTTGGAGCGATTGCCCATACGCAAAGTGAACACAACCATCACATAGATTTATGGCTAGGACAACCGAATCTTGCGGGCCGAAAACACTACTCTCCCGGCTTGGCGTGATCACCGAATTCCGGGAGCAACGTTAGCTGGTTAGAGGAATCATTTCGGTTACAGTACATTTTCGTGTACATGGCAATTTAAATACACACTACTGGTTGGTCTTTTCAGCCGAACTGATGTTCAGTGGGTGACAGTAACACTAGTACTGGGAGCCACTCTTCCTCCAGAGAGAATCTCGGGTGACGTAATACAACATGACATATTACGGCGAGATCAAATTATTCTTCTGAAAACCCTTTCCGTTGACGATGCTTGTTTGAGGGATGCAACATAATGTGTAACAGAATGTGGTTAATAATGGAAAGATGTTCTGATAAAATCTGATTCCAGCTTTCAGCTTGGCCAGCAGGGATGAAAATGAATTACTGTGAAACCAGAAAATTACTAGCACAGAAAAGTGAAACCATGTCGTGCTATTCTCAAAGAACATACATGCCATTCAATTTTTTTTTGCGATGAAGTTATAAGTAAAATGTTTTATCAAAGGATAGAACAACACTAACAGGCGGCTTACATCGTTCTCATTCAACCAAATATCAATATTACTACAAAAAATCGATCAACTTGTTATAAATCATCGAAAAAATCACTACTAATCACTATTATGTTTGATATTTTCGGTAATAATAAATTATTGTATCGTTGAAAAAATAGAGGAAGAATTTTCCTATTTTACGAAAATGTTTATGTTGAAAGATTCAATTTTACGGGTTTGAACAAATGAATAAGTTAATTTGTTATAAATCATATCATTTGACTCATTGTAAATGTTAATTAACCCCTTAACGACCAGGCTGTAAAAATATTTCATTGACGAAAGCCGTTTGATTATTGGTGTCAAAGAAATCCCAATGTTCATGAATTTATTTTACTATCTTCCTTTTTCCGAGAAATTACGGAAAATCGAGTATTGGACAAAAGCTGCTTTTTCTGTAGGAAGTTCAATCGAATGTTTTTTTCCTACATCACATTGTGCTTCATTTCAACAAAGTTTTACTGTTGAAAAGTTCACATATTTTTGTATTTTGTTATTTGTTAGGGTATGCTATTGAAATACATTCCGATCATAGTTGCTACAAATCGAACATATGATCCAATAAAGTTGTACAAAATTAAATGAAATTGATGGTAATCTATAATTTTGTGCAAAAACATTACCATATGATTGTTTTTCAAAAACATGAAAAATAACCAAAGCTGCTGTTTTTCGAACAGCTGGTCGTTGATGGGTTGACGCGTTAAGCCCCGACCGAAATATGGGACCGACAATGAACTTTTCGTCTGGTCCGTGTTGGTCCCAGCGAATCGATAGGGAACTTTTCTAAGCATCATTTGTTAACTTTGTTGTTGCCGTTCCCAATGCCGACACTCTCCGAACGAAAAGTCTACTGTCGGTCCGGTCTGATCGGCACAAAAAAGACGGAAAATTCAGTGCCAGTCCCCAGGGACCGACGTGGGGCTTAATGTGTTAACGGATAGTCCTTATAAGTCTTTCAACTTTGAAGTTCATCTAATAATGGCAACGGAATCGTTTGTGAAGTAGGGTAAGTGACCCAATCATGGAGGAGAACCAACTTGCAGAAATTTGCGAATAAATACTCTATTTTAGTTTAAAAGTATACAAAAGAATATTTTTTCTAGCAGGTTGAACTCTGTTTTTGAAGATTCTCACTGATATTTTGATGATTAATTGACTAAATTTTATAAAAAAAACATGTTTGAAAATGCCGCTTCCATGTACCCATATTGGTAATAGTGTTCCTGGAGTGTCGTAATAAGTGTACCTATTATGGTAATAGTCGGTGTCAAATGGAAAAAGTATTAAAATAATACTTAGATAATAATTTTTAAATAAAACTATGACTCTAAATCTTATTCCTAGTATACAATACTATGTCGTTGATTCTACACTCGACAAAAATTATGGGAACGGAGCGCGAAGTCGAAGTTCTTAAGTGATTCTACAAACGCTGTAACTTTGTGAAGAACCAACGCATGAAGATGGGATATACATCATTTTAAAGCATCATTTGAAGCTTGAAGCTCTGAAGTGTGATACTTGAATGCTTCTATCTTTTTGTGTGTACACCCAAACTAGCGTTGGCAGAAATCATTTCATCTTTGGCAGAAATGATGCCATTCCGTGTGCTATAGAGTCAAATGCCCAAATAATGAGCTGTTTTAAAAGCTTAAGAATGATTTGTATGTATGCGAGCAGACATCTCTTTCTGTTTTCTTTTCTCATGTCATTTGGGATTGTGCCAAAAAAAGGTGCATAGAACGTCAATGGGGATCGAACCAAGGTCGGCAAAGCTATTTCACTCGACCACGCTATCCACATGGTTAATGACGCTTCAGTAGTTGTTCTGCAAATACGTGATAATATTGCACTTGATTATATAATGAAGTTGGAAATTGTTTTCTAAGAGTAAAAAAGGAGCGCATGAAGGAGAACAATATCTATCTCGGTCTGGGCCGTGTATGTGGCAAAGCATGCGGAAAGCATATTTGTCTTTTGTTTCGCTCGCTCGTATTAATCTTATATTGCTGTACCATTTATATTATTCAAATGCTTACCAGTATTTGTGAGTCATGACATTTTCTGTTATGTTATGTCTCATTTAATGTCATAAAACGGGACGGTCCATAAAACAGAATGCGCTGTTGACCAACATTGGTTGTTGGTGAAATGTTAATACTTGCGATTCCCTAGTTGAAAGGCTCAATGTTGTATGCTCGGGAATAGCCTGGTATATTGCGGCTTTGGGGATCTTGCGAAGATGCTGAAACGACTGAAATCGTTGATGGACCTTTTTCTGAAGTATACTATATACTTCTATCGGTTCATCTACATCTGGATTAGAAAATCATTCTTCTGTATTGTTCTGATCCTCAGTATTGCACTGCTTCGGTTTAGAAGATGTTGAAAGTTGTATTTAAAAAGATATTGCATCTCATTAACTTAAGTTTCTAACTCACTGACATGGTTAAGAAACGTTTTGATGTCGAAACGTCAGATGAACGTTTCTTACCGTTTTTCGGAAACGGTTCACAACATGAGAAAATTTTGTTGCAGTCCATTGAGGTATTCACTCTATAAGGAACATTGTTCGACTGACGAACGATGTTTGAATCTGAGTAACTTTATATAGGGGAGAAGGAGGCAAGTTGGCGACGTTAAGCTTAAGCTGGATCTTGGAATTATTTTTTTTAATGTTGATTCATATAGCCTGAAGTGTTTTCTATCATATTATCCATTGGATGGGCAAAAAAACTAAAAAACTTGTCCACCCAAAAGCTTTGCGCAAAAAGCGTCGAATTATTTAATATCCTTGGTTGGAACAGAGGAAATGCCATTTTCATCAACGCTGTAAATGTCACACGCAGGAAAACGATACTGAGCTCGTATATCTCCCAAAGTTCGAAAAAATAAGTCACAACTTTCTATATTGAGCGCCATTAATCGAGCCGTTGAGGTATTTTCTGGCTTTCTCAAAGATAGCTTATGAGACTTCATAAACATTTCAACCCATGTCCGTCCTTCCTTTGAAAGGGTGCTCTATGCTATTTTTAACCGCAAACGAATAGGCAATTCTTCGAAGCTGGCCTTCGAATGGCCTGAATGTGGCTTTAAAGCGGCCTTTATTGGACGACGCATCCTGAAATTGATACAGATTTAATATCTCTTGCATAAAGAACATGGAAACGCAAATGCTGAATTGAAAATCTAACCTCCATGTCTGAATATTTTCGTCGATAGCGTCTCAAAGTTGGTTCTGGCACACCTAACTGTTTTGAAGCACCCAGAACAGACAAATCTTCTTCTATATCTTTCATAACATTTTCCAAATTGGTGTCCGACCAATATTGGTCTCTTTTTCGCTTTTAAGTTCAAACCATCTGCAATAAAAAACCAAAAATTAACATAATGTTGCAGTTCGCCAACTAGCCCCCAAGCGACTTTTTCACTAAAAAAAATTTAGCTGAAAAAAAAATCATGATTCAAACTCGCCGGAAACAAACAAATTATGTACAATAGAGTACCTTTATCATGTATAAAATTATTTTGAAATTTTAACTTTTCTCATAAAGCGGATAATAAAATTTTAAAAAACGGAAAAAAACTCATTTTTATTTTTCACTTTTTTTGTGATAACGTTTTCGGCAGAGTTACCGAGTACAAAGTTTGGCCTTGTTATGATGCATCTTCAGTAAAAAGTAGGTGGCGCTACCTTCATTGAAACGGGTCAAATTACCGATTCGCCAACTTGCCTCCCTCTCCCCTACAGCCATTCAATGTCAAGCCGATATAGTTCTCAGATTCTCGTGAAAAGTGGTAATTTTGTTCTTTCTCGCAAAACATTAGACTGGTAATTTTTATTTTTCCATTAGGGTGCCCATTTCCATTTTAGGGTGGTCCAAAAACGCAACTTTTTCCCTTTTTCCCAAAAATAACGTTTTAAAAATTCATAACTTTTGAACTACTACACCGAATTCGATGATCGATATATAAAATTGAAGGTAATGAACCAGTAATCTTTACAAAAATATCACAATTGAAAAAAATGTATTTTGTATTCATAATTATTGATCGTATTTGTTTTTTTTTATTTTCATGGTCTCGTGACTAAGGGCGCTATATTTTTCTGTATATTTTCTTGAAAGCTGAGGGTTTTTACATATTTATTTATTTTGTTTATAATGATACTACATCCCATTGAGAGATTAGATCTTCTTCACAATTTTTCGCCAATAGTCCCGATCCATGGCTGCAGTTCTCCAACTCCCGGCTGCACCGATTCTTGCTAAGTCCTGCTCCACCTGGTCCAACCACCTCGCTCGCTGGGCTCCTCTCCTTCTTGTTCCTACCGGATTCGATGCGAACACCATCTTTGCAGGGCTGCTGTCCGGCAATCTTGCAACATGCCCTGCCCATCGCACTCGTCCAGCCTTGGCGACTTTCTGAATGCTGGGTTCGCCGTAGAGTTGCGCCAGTTCGTGGTTCATTCTCCTTCTCCATACTCCGCTTTCCTGTACACCACCGTATATTGTTCTGAGCACTCGGCGTTCGAAAACACCAAGCGCTTGTGAGTCCTCTTCAAGCATCGTCCATGCTTCGTGCCCATAGAGAACAACCGGTCGAATTAGGGATTTGTACATGGTACATTTCGTACGGGGTCGGAGTTTGTTGGACCTCAAGGATTTGCGGAGCCCATAGTAGGCACGACTTCCATTGACAATGCGTCTTAGAATTTCACGGCTGTTGTTGTTGTCAGTTGTTATCAACGAGCCAAGATAGACAAATTCCTCTACCACCTCGAGCTCGTCGCCGTCGATCACAACACTACTACCAAGAAGAACTCTGTTGCGATCAGTCCCTCCAGCTAGCATGTATTTAGTCTTAGACGCATTGATCCCAAGCCCAATCAGCCCTGCTTCGTGTTTCAGTCGGGTATACAAGTCGGCTACCGTCGCATGTGTTCTTCCGATTATGTCCACGTTGTCGGCGAAGCAGATAAACTGACTAGACTTGTTGAAAATCGTGCCCCGCATGTTGAAGCCCGCTCTCCGCATAACACCTTCCAGCGCCACGTTGAAGAGCAGACAGGAGATTCCATCGCCTTTTCGAAGTCCCCTGTGAGTCTTAAATGATTCCGACAGCTCACCTGAGATCCGCACACTGCACTAGAGATGGGCAAACCGTTCACGAACGGTACGAACGAACTAGTTCGCCGAAAAGAGTGAACGAACGGTCGTTCTTTTTCAAAGAAGGGTAGTTCTCCCCACGAACTGATTGCGAGCGAACGGTTTGTGAACGAACTGATTCCGAAAGATCGGTTTGCGAGTGAACTGTTTGAGAGTGAACTGATGGAGAGTGAACTGCTCGTGAACGAACTGTTTGCGAGTGAACTGTATGGGAATGAACTGATTGAGAGTGAACTGTTTGGCAACGAACTGGTTGAGAACGAAGTGTTTGCGGGCGAACAGTTTGCGAACGAACTAGTGCAGCTGAACTGATTTGCGCTGGACGGAATAAACCAATATAACGGGAACGTTTGTAAGGAAAATAAAACGATATTGTCATGATTAGTTAATGTATACTCAATTTTGTGTTAAAAATTAAATTTGATTTTCGTAGTTTTAAAAGTAAAACTTTATATTTTCAATTACATATATTCTATCAATTCCGCGTAACATTCATATATTTCCTGATTATCAGAAAAAAAAACTGGGGGAAGCTGGGGCGATTCATGGATTAGGTAAACATAAAATCTTATAGTGAGAGCAAAGTTTTTTCGTTGCTTTCAATTCATTGTTTGGCCTATTGCGTATACGTGTTATCGTGATTGTTTGTATGATTGATTGTTAGTGAAAATCACTGCTGATTTTGCATATTTTGTGCACATCGAATTATTACATAAACTTTTGTTGACCGATAAACATATTTTCACATACAGTTTGCGACTTTTAAAGAAGAAGCAGCTTATCTTTCCCAACTAAATTTCAAAAATATAAATCCCATACGTACACTATCCAATCCAACGATATCAATTAATAGCTGTTGGGTTCCAGCTAACATTCTATGTTGTTCTTAATTGACGAATTTACGCAAAGCTGAATCAGCTCATGCGATATCTACATTAGAGCTCAGAACCACCAAAGTGAGGGTGTTTGTTTATTTTACGCACTGAAAAGCAAGATTCGGTGGTGATTATTCATTTTATTTAAATTTAGATTCATGTCGTTGAATGTCGTCAGTATATGGTAAGAAAGTTGGAGTTTTGTATATTTACGATGGTTTCAACACGCGATTTGACCAAAGTCATAGATAATCTTCGAAAATGTTATGTTTGATAATGCATATCGGTTATTGATACTACGGATAATTGCGATGAAATCGATATCATATCAAATTGGCTGATATCATTGATTATGTAGGGGCCGATACGAGAAGAATTTGCAGTATTTTTAGCGCAAAACACTCTATTCATCGTTAACTTAGTTGAAAAAAAAAATTAAAGTTACAGTATTTATAACAAGCCATTCCTCGTAATATACATAGCACATTGTAAAATGATGATTTTCTAACCTTTTCAGCGTGGAAAGAATACATGAAACCGGGAAATTTGAAGATAAATTCTGATTTTTCTAGAAAATTTGAACGAATTTCATACCAAAAAAACAAAACATCCTCATTAAACTCGCTGCGCCATCTGGTTGTAAATCCAACATAAATTCGTCAATACCGCTGAACGAAAGAACGGTTCAAAAGAACTGATTCACTTAGATGAACGGTGAAAGAGTGAACCGTTCATCAAAGTGAACTGTTTTGTCCATCTCTACACTGCACCGCACACCGTTCATCGTTGCCTGAATCAGTCTTGTCAGCTTTCGGGGAAAGCCGTGTTCGTCCATGATCCTCCATAGCTGTCGTCGATCGATTGTATCATATGCGGCCTTGAAGTCGACGAAGATGTGGTGTGTAGGGACCTGATACTCGCGGCACTTTTGGAGAATCTGCCGCAGTGTCAAAATCTGGTCCGTCGTCGAGCAACCGGGCATGAATCCGGCCTGATAACTTCCCACAAATCTACTTACTATTGGCGATAGGCGGCGGAACATTGGCGATAGGCGGCGACAAAATTTTGTAGGCACCATTCAGGATTGTGATGGCACGATAGTTCCCACAATCCAACTTGTCGCCTTTTTTATAGATGGGGCAGATTACCCCGTCCTTCCACTCCTCCGGTAGCTGTTCTGTGTCCCAGATCTTGACTATCAACCGGTGCATACACTCTACAAGTTTTCTCGGACCTCCATTGAAAAGCTCCGCTACGAGGCCATCCTTATCAGCTGCTTTGTGGTTCTTGAGCTGATTAATGACCTCCTTAACTTCACCCATCGTCGGGGGTGGTACGTCGTCGTTGTTCATTGCACCGGTGTAGTCCTCCTCAACGCCGTCTAGGTCTCATGTCTGCGCGCTGTTCAGGTGTTCATCATAGTGTTGCCTCCACCTTTCGATCACCTCGCGTTCGTTCGTCAAGATGCCTCCTTCCTTGTTTCTGCACATTTCGGCCCGCGGCACAAAGCCTTTGTGCGAGGCGTTTAGTTTCTTGAAGAACTTCCGCGATTCTCCTCACACTCTTTCTCTTCCAGGCGGCGCTTTTTTCCCGAAAGAGATGTGTTTGCTGCCTTCGTTTCAGTCTGTATCGTTCCACGTTTTGTCGAGTCGCTCGTTGCAGCATGGCTGCGCGTGCTGCATCCTTCTCGTTCAGGAGCGCTCGGCACTCGTCGTCAAACCATTCGTTCCGTTGTCCTCGTTGTTCATAGCCGATGACCCGGTTTTTACATAACATATCCCAAAATCAGAGAAAAAGGGGAAAACATTGTTTTTTTCCGGAAAAGGGGAAAACATTGTTTTTTGGACCATACAAATGAAACACCAATTACGGCATAACTCAAGAATTAATCAAGCAAATGAAACCAAATTTGGCATGTGGAGGTTTTAGGGGTCAAGAAACATTTCTAAGATGGTTCAACACTTCTCCCACCTTTCTAAAGGGGGCTGCCATAGAAATGAAACACAAACTTCTGCATAACTTGAGAACTCATCAAGCAAATGAAACCAAACTTGGCATATGTAGGTTTTAGGGAGCAATAAATGTTTTTATAGTGGTTTGACACTCCTTTTGAAGAGGGGGGGGGAGGTCGCTGAACAACTCGGGAAATAATCAAACAAATGGAATCAAACTTAGCATATAGAGGTTTTTGGGATCGATAAACATTTCTATGGTAATTCAACACTCCTCCCCCTCTCTAGAGGAGGGCTCCCACACAAATGAAACATAAACTTCTGCATAACTCGATAACTAATCAATCAAATTGAGCCATACTTGGTATGTGGAGGTTTTAGATGGCACGGAACGTTCCTATGGTGGTTTGATACACCTACCTCCTCTCTAAGGGCATGGGGCTGCCATACAAATGGAACACAAACTTTTGCAAAACCCGAGAACTATTCAAGCAAATGGAGTCAAATGTGGGATGTGAGGGTTTTTGAGTACGAGAAACGTTTCTATGATGGTATGACATCCCTTCCTCCTCCGGAAAGGAGAGGGGATCCCATAAAACAAATGCACATAAAGGGTGTGTCACATCAAATTGCATCACGGAAAAAACGCTGTAGAAATTCGCCCAGTAGACCGATCCTTTTGAAAATTTTAGACAGTAAAATAAAAACTATTAAACAACTTTTGGCATTTTCTTTTTATTCATACTTCGAGCCCAAGCCCGTATGCTCGCACCTTCCTCTTTACCCCATCCATAAGGTTCTGTACAACGTCAGGTTGTAGTTTTATTTTAACAGAAATCCATTTTCTCTTGAAGTCCGCTTCCGATTTGACAATTTTTGGGTTCTTCCGGAGGGCCTGCTTCATAATCGCCCAATATTTCTCTATTGGGCGAAGCTCCGGCGCGTTGGGCGGGTTCATTTCCTTTGGCACGAAGGTGACCCCGTTGGCTTCGTACCACTCCAACACGGCCTTTGAATAGTGGCACGACGCGAGATCCGGCCAGAAGATGATCGGGCCCTCGTGCTGCTTCAATAGTGGTAGTAAGCGCTTCTGTAGGCACTCCTTAAGGTAAACCTGCCCGTTTACCGTGCCGGTCATCACGAAGGGAGCGCTCCGCTTTCCGCAAGAGCAGATCGCTTGCCACACCATGTACTTTTTGGCAAACTTGGATAGTTTCTGCTTGCGAATCTCCTCCGGAACGCTGAATTTGTCCTCTGCGGAGAAGAACAACAGGCCCGACAGCTGACGAAAGTCCGCTTTGACGTAGGTTTCGTCGTCCATTACCAGGCATTGCGGCTTCATCAGCATTTCGGTGTACAGCTTCCGGGCTCGCGTCTTCCCCACCTTGTTTTGCCTTTCGTCGCGGTTAGGAGCCTTCTGAACCTTGTATGTACGCAGGCCCTCCCGCTGCTTGGTCCGCTGGACGAATGAACTTGACAAATTCAGCTTATTGGCGACATCCCGGACCGAACTTCTCGGATCACGTCTAAACTGCTTAACTACGCGCTTGCGATCTTTTTCACTGACGGAGTATCCATTTTTGCCGTTCTTCACCTTCCGGTCGATGGTTAGGTTCTCGAAGTATCGTTTTAGTACTCTGCTGACCGTGGATTGGACGATTCCCAGCATCTTACCGATGTCCCGATGTGACAACTCCGGATTCTCGAAATGAGTGCACAGGATTAATTCACGACGCTCTTTTTCGTTCGACGACATTTTTCCAAATTTACGAAAAATTGACAGTGAAGCATGGCCAACGTGATCTATACACTCTTATCTGATTATAAGCGAAAGCTGAAGATTTAATTCCTAAAAATTAAATTACTACAGCGTTTTTTCCGTGATGCAATTTGATGTGACACACCCTCTATTTCAACATTTTAGATTTTGGGCAGGACGAAGTTTACCGGGTCAGCTAGTATTTTATATTTGTAGACTTTTTTTTCCTTTTTTTCTTACTTATCTCTCTTACTGCATCGTTCTCATGTTGTTCAATACGGTGGATACTTTCAAAAGATCTCTAATGTTCCACTGTGATTTCCCTTTTTTATTTTTTATTCGTTTTTAGTTATATTATCTCTATTCTTTATTATGTTTGTTGTCTGTTAGCAAGTGTCCACTACCAGGGGGCTCACTATTCGTGCTTCCTGGAGTGTGGGCAGAGGATTCTATTCTTTAATCTTAGCACACGCGAGCTTATATCCTATGGTGGTTTAGATAAAACTGAATATTTCGAATGAAGGAATATAGAATTTGATGTTAACCATGCAACACTCGCCGGAAGTTTTGATTTGTTTGTGTTGAAGAAAAATGTAGCTGAAACATCCAATATGAATCAGATTTGTTCGAATGATTTTCGGAGGCTATAGAATTAGGAACGATGTGTATAAATTTATTGTTTAAATGATGATGGTGATGATAATGGTGGTTCTACCCTCCTATCCCTATAGAGGTTTAAACAAGACTTCAGTCAAAGAGGTCTCATTTTATTTACATATTTAAAAAAAAATATTTTTTATTGCATTTTCAAAGAGGCAAGTCTTGTTAGCTAGAAAACCGATAAGATTGAAACCCCTAATTGGTCCACCAAAGTATAAGTCCAACCGCCGGTCTAGTTCTGGATTGACCATGAATTTTTTGATCCAGATATGTATCTCGCAAGGTAGATAAAGAGTCGGATTCAATCACTAATTAATATCAGATTGGCGTCATTGGTCATTGGCGAATTTGCGTTCAGAAAAACAATTCCTGAAGCAAACGTGAATGTTCGAAATTAATTAAATCAAAAAAATCAATTGTGAGCGGGTCGAAGTTCGCCGGGTTTGCTAGTACAAAAAAAAAACAACAGAAACAAAAGTAGTCCATCATCACCAAGATTAAAATGATTTCTTTGTCTCAAAGGTTTTCCATTCCCATGTATTGTCCTTCTCTTCGATATGAAATTATAAAATTGCTTGAAGATGAATAAATTTACTTACCATCGATGGGCAGTTTCTGTTTTCTGTCTGTTTTGTTTTGAAAAAAATCAATGCATTTACAAGTGCCGTCGCTACTACTGTTTCATAACTGTTTAAAGTTTTTTTTAACTCTTTGCGGTCGTATGTCTGCTCTCAGCCACACCAAGGAATCATAGTAAATACTTTAATCAACCTTTTTTATTAAACACTAACACCTTCACACTTTTTTGAACGACTTCCAATGTATAGTGAACCTGTTCACGAATCAATACGTAGTTTCTATGAATAAAAAACGGTACTTGGTAAAAACAAAACATCTCTTGCAAAGGTAATTAGTTCCAACCAGTACGACACCCACAACAACATTTAATAGAACCACAAAGGGTCAGTATTCTTGTACACCTTAAACTAATTAGACAAAATCATTTTTAATATTAAATTAATAACCAGTATAAAAATGTAAACATGTTTGACATGTGATTTTTATTTTTATTCAGTTTGGAATTCTAACCACAATCTTTTTCATAACTAGGATTATTTCTTGAGAGCAGAAAAGTGGTATCGAGAATATTCTCGGTTTCTGGGTGTAACAATGACATTATTAGATCATTTAAATTGAATGGCGTTTCGAAATGGGAAAAAATATGGGAAAGCACATTATTATCTCTACTAATCACATAAAAAATGATTGGATTTACATCCAATCTGCAAGCGAGCTTTCGCAATTTTTCACATTCCACGAACATCCACTTCGTTGGAGCCTTTCAATGTAATGAAGTGTAGCGGATGGATTCGGATCCTTTCTTCTGCTCCTTCACGACGCTCGTCGTAAATGAGTGATTCCCTCATCGAACGCCAACTATCTGAAGGCGCTTCGAGCGCCGAAGAGAACATAAACGATCGATTCTCGTTTTTTGCTACAAACTTAATTAACACATTTACAAAATCACCAACACATACACAGACCCCGAACCGTTCGCGGAAAAGAGAGGAAAGCTAACTGATAAAAAATTCCTAAAAACAAACCAAAAAGGCTTTCGTTCCAACGAGGGGAAAACCAACTGTTCCCCAACCTGTTGTCAGCTGCGCGGAGAGACCCTTTGACTTTTGCATGGAGAGCGAAAGCTAAGAGGAAAGCTTTTGAACCTTTCTTGCTCCCCTTCCCAATTGTGGCGTCTAGTTCCAAACGGGGAGAGGGAATCTTATCAACAGAACGGATTCGGCTTTCGTCACCACAACACGCATCAGGACGGTACCTCTGCGGGAATTAAAGTGGAAAATACACCCAAGAAGAGAACATCCGTTGCGATAGTAACGCACCAACGCGGGAGGTTTTGTGAATGAATATCTTTCTGTTTGTTTTGATGAAAAGTACAATGAAAAGAGTGTTTCGTTCGTTCGCTGAATTGCGGTCGCTCGTGGTGTACTCCGAAAGGCTTCTGGTCGCGGGATGCCATAGCAACGTTTTTGTCGAGATGCGTCTGACGCGGTCGAATGTGGCTCGATTCGCCATGGTTTTGTCGGCTGACTGCCACACGATGGGATTAAGTTTATTGATTTTCATGTTTATTGATCTGTGGCAGCCAGCTTTAAGCATTTCCGATTTTGCTGGCATGCATTGTATTTATTTCAAAATCATGCATTGTATTTATTGAATATTGGATTGCATGGCACCCGTGCAACGCTTTGTCTGTTTGTTTAGCTCACATACAGGTTGGACTCGATTATATACAATTTGGATTCGATTTCATATAGTTTAAGAAAAATTATATTTAAAATATGACTTATTTCGAGGAAAAATGTAACCTTTCAACGTTAAGGTGAAATTTAAATGGCTATTATAAGTACAGTGGGGTAAAAATCGTGGTTTTTGAAGATTTTGCTTGAATTTTAACCAGGAATTGTTTATATCGATATTGCTGCGAAATTAAGAGCGATAGAATTTAGATAAAAGAAGTGTCAAAGAAAAAATGGAAAGCGGTTAGAGAACTTTGATTTGATTCATAGAAACAGTCAAGATTAATATGATTTTTTGGGATAAAATCAATAATATCACATAAAAAATTACTAACCTTTAAGTTTTCACTTCCAAAATTTGAAAAACGTTTTCTCTTTGTCATGTTTTCTTTCGCGTTTGTTGGTGTAGAAAGATATGTAAGATATGTAAAAACAACTATTTTTTCTTGTGCTAGATTTTCTGTGGTAACTATCACAAGTACGTTTTATTTCGAATCATTTTCTCCACATAGAGCATAGAACGTTACGGAAAAGAACGTCTACGTTCCGTCAACGTCTCCACCAATTCACACATGCAGTCAATGCTTGCACCAGCACCGTCACGTCAAATGTCAAACGAATTATTAATTTAATGTTATTCATGGTGTCGCCACCTACAACGATTTTAAATTGCAATTCCCTCTTTCGAATCGGCATGCCTAGAATCAGTTCTAATCTTAGAAAAATTCAATGAAAATCATTGAATTATATCATTTAAATGTTTAAATCCTGTTGTCCCGACCCGAGATTCAACAATAATAATATATAGACTTTTTTTTCTAGCTAGTCGCGAAAGATTTTGACTCCGAACTTTGGAACTATGAGATATGTTAGCATAAAAAATACAACCAAAATCAAAACAAAAGCCTGACGCGTCGTTACGTTACCGGTGTATGTAAATGTTTTCATAAGGATTGCATGGTAGAATAACTGACGTAACGTGACGTGGATGTCTCAGATTTCTTTTCATTGTATATAATCGAAGCCTGTATATAATCGAGTCAAAAAAAAATTTTTTTTTATTCGTATATATAAATGAAGAATTTTGTTTCTGATTCATCCTCTCAAAGTCAGAAAACACCTTTCTCGCACGAAAAAAATAAATCTACCCAGAATCTCTCAGGAGGTCATAGATCATCATATTTGATGAACAAAATCATTCTACGCATATGGTCGAGTTTCAACAATTTTGTTCCAGGCAGGGCTTGACAATTTCGAAAATAAAAGATGAAAATGACTTTTTTATTTCTTCCTTTCTCTTCAGTCAATTTCAATTTCGAATTGCGTATATACGCTAAGCATTCTGAAAGATCGACTCTTCAATTTCGTTTTCGTTCTGCTGTCGTTTCCTATGAATTTGAAAGCAATCGATTTTTCATTTGACGAATGAAAGTGCCATATTCATTAACATTAACAATGGGCGTCATGTCGCTTTTAGTTTCACATGTGAAAGGACGATCACTACTTTCAATTGACAATTTCATTCGATTTCATTTCTTCAAGCTGGATTTTCCCGCACCGTCTTTCAACAAAAATGGAATTAAAAGAGGCATATGAGGGCAATTTATTATTGATTACGCCTGCTAGCGTACTGCACACTCTTCTACATAGTCATTTTCATTTGTTTCGGTGAATACGATTGGAGCTCCAATGAAATTTCCATTCGAAATAAGACATTTTCATTCGATATAAAAACCTTCCATTTTCATTGACGATTTTATAATAACGCGTCGGTGTGAAGAATGAATGAAATGGACGTGATGCGAAACGAGACTAAATGAAAAAGAAGTGATATTCTCTTTATTGAGCGTGAAGAGAGAGTAGCAGTATTTTCAGTCTGCACGAGTTTGCAGCGAATTGGAAGGCAATAGGCTCATTATTCAGTGACGATGTGCCAATTGAAGTGAAATTGTATGGCCCTTGTTTTCAGGATCTATTTGTCTTAAACTGACTCTACTTCAAAAAGTTTGATACATAGGACGGTTATGTTGATTCCATTTGAAAAATGAGAAAATTTTGTATAGGGCATAGTTGTGAAACATCTAAATTAGAGGATTTAAATAACCTTTTGGAAGTAAAAAACTTAAAAGATAGAGTAATGCGGGGCAAAGGTGCGCACCTAACTGTTGTCGTCCAATAACTCTTGAAAAAAAAGCAAATAAAATTTCGTTTGCTTACCAAATTGTAACCATATATATTACCTTCGAAACGTAGTGCAAGCATTTCTCGAGTTGTGTTTGTAATTGGACAAATACATATTTTAATACAAAAATACAAATGCGCATCTTTGCCCCCACTATGCGCACCGTTCGGGGCGAAAGTGCGCACTTATAGAATTGAACTTCTGAGATAACTTCTACCAAATATAAATGCTTTATCATCAGAAGCGGGAGAAGCATCATTACTAGAGAGTGTAGGCACCATCCAGGAGGCAGGAGGGGGTGTTCTATGGTTTTTTTTATTATTGGTGGAGAAGGGTGGGTGGTATGGTCTAACATACCACGTGGGAATTTTTGGGAGGAAGGAGACTGACAAAATAAGATATCCGAAAATATCCAACATTTGAAACAGAATTTGTTTTTATCAACAAAATAGCTGACCCGGCGAACTTCATCCCACCCACAATTGATATATTAATATAAATCATTTCGAACACTCAAGTTCCCACAGAAATTCTCAAGTTCCTCAAGTTCCCACAAAAAAAAATCATTTCAAATTGTTTCCTTTTTTATTCCTCATCTTGGATTTCGGTTCTGAGGATTCCGGCGCTTTGCCCTGGAGCGCTGTTGCTTCGTTGTGCTGTTGGGGGTTTGAAGAGACAGACGATGGTTCCTCATGAGGCTATAATCAAAATCTCTTCCTGCCAGTTTTGCAACTTGGTTGAATTCGTGCTGGAGACGAACATACGCCAGACGCCGTAAATCTTTGAGAGTCATACTATAGAAAGCTTTGTCCAGTGCCTTGCAGCAATTTTTAAACTAATCGAATTTAAAAAAAAAACTCTTGAACTTTTGACGTAGGATTACGTCTTTCGGGAACATATTGGGGTACAAATTGAAAATCGAAAATCGAGCACATCGTGAAAATCCAATTTCAAACGCTCATTGCTTAGTCATTTCATGATGGATTTATGAAATTTTTGCGTCAATCGATTTCGGCATTCCATATCATTTTTTTTATATTGAAGAAAATAATATATGTCATGTTTGGTTTAAGCTGTCTGTTTTGTTGTGCTCATTTTCACTCAAGGAAAGTTTATATGGCGAGAAAAATTGAAAAAAATGGAAAAATGTTAGGAAAAGTTTGCTTTACATATAGTATTAGTTGTTGTTAGTCTAATTAAAATTCGTATTGGGTTGATTAAACACTCAGAAAGTAAAAACTATAAAAGAAAATAACCTTTTCCATTTCAAATATGTTTTCTGTATATTGAAGTAACATGTTTTTACTGAGGAAAAAAAATTGATAATTGTGTTCGGTGTTGGTAATTATCTCATATTACATTGGTGAGTTTTGACGTGGGACTACGTCTAACCGGAATATATGGGGGGTAAAATGAAACATAAACACTGAACATGCAGGAAAAAAATGCAAGATTTCGAATGCTTATAACTCGAACATTTTCTACTGGATCGGAAAGATGTTTGCATCAATTGATAGGGAATATTTCTACGCATCTATCACAATTAAAAAAATGTTATTTTTCATTAGATAAATAATTGAATAACTGTAAAATGTTTAGCATTATCTAAACGCCCAAACTGCCTCGTTTTGATTGGCCCGCTTTACGGTTTCCCCAACACAGACTTCAAAACCAAGCAGCCTTGGGGAAATCGGAATTGCAAATACATGAAAGTAGGGGGACTTTTGTTCTCTCCGAAATATGTTCCCTAACACAGACTTCAAAACCAAGCAGCGTTGGAGAAATCGACATTGCAAATACATGAAAGTAGGGGGAGCTTTTGTTCCCACCGAAATGTATTTCCCTAACACAGACTTCAAATCCAAGGAGCTTGGGAAAATTGGCATTGCAAATTCATGCAAGTCGGGGGCATTTTTGTTCCGACTAAAATGTGTTTCCTCAACATAGGCTTCAGAATCAAGGTGTCTAGGGAAATTGGGATTGCAAATTCATGCAGCTCGGGAGTATTCTTGTTCCGACTGAATCTGTTTACCTATAAAGATTTCTAAACCAAGGTGTCTGGGGAAATCGGCATTGCAAATACATGCAAACCGCGAGTACTTTTGTACTCGCTTGCCTTTGTGCAGACTAGAGTGCGTTTCCCTAACACGGTCTCACAACGCAAATATATTAAATTCAATTGAATTCGGAAATTGTTTCATTCAATCAAAAATTTGATCAATACGAACAAATGACTACTAAGCTAAGGTAGTCCCACGTCAACCTTGCGGTTATATCATAGATATAACCCACCCATTTTTTTTTTCTCTATTTCATACATACATAACACAGGAGGCATCTTGTCTAGGATCACAGAGGGCGTTTTTCATCATATCTCGTTCCTCTTCGGTATCATTTATCTGATACGCACCAACCAACGACTGTTTACCATCCTTCTGTCATCATCACTCGGTAAACACTGGTGCAGTGAACAAACAATACCCAACAACCAAAAAAACGGCCCTTTTCAGGAGGTCACCAAATCATTATCAAAGAGTTTAACGATGTAATTCTTCAAACATATTTAAAATCAACAGATAGCCTAACGGAATCCTACGTCAACTATGCGGTCGTGTCTCGGACACAACCCTCCTGTGACTTTTTCACAAAAATGAATACGTTCTATCATCTACTATAAAATGAAGGTTTCCTTGACAGTGTAGTTTCGAACTTTCCGGTTATTTGAGGTAAGTAAATCGTCATCTCCAAAACTGAAAAAGTTAGATTATTACTGCTCACTCTCGGTCAGACGGACCTAGACAAGACCTCTAGTCTCTGGTCTAGCTACGGGTTCCAACAGCTCTTTTTCTGGCTAGCTCGAGCGTGGGATTCGGAGATCCCAAGGTCGGCCAGCAAGGACACTTTCAGACATACAAATTAACATCAACAATTTCTTTCAGTTCACTATCTCTTCTTTTATTTATCAACTTACAATTTTGTGTTGTGTGTGTCGTGTGTGTTCGTCGGCCGGCCGGCTTCGCTGGTCCTCTGATCCTCGTTGTTTCCCTGGTCGATGATTCTGGTGGACTGGGGTCTGGATAGCGCGTTGCTGGCTGGCTTGTTACGAATATTCGCAATGGCGTTCAAGGCTTAAGCCTAGTACAATAGGTCCTGATCCCTTTTGGGTGAGGGCAAATGAGCATGTTTTTTTCGCTTCTATTTCTTTAAATTACCTGATTCTTGCTTAATCCTTTTTCCACTGTCTTTTCTCCTTCCTCTCTAATTCAAATTTATCTTGCACTTGTAACTTCACTTCAACTTTTCAACGTCTATCTTCTTCGACTATCACTGTTTATTTTTTTTTGTTTTTCAGGTGTTTTTAGCTCGACGATCACAGTGGAAAAGAACTAGGCAAGTCTCCTAGTTCTTTTCCTAGGCTCATTATTCCCCCCAACCAACATCCAGCCTCCCAGTCCACGCTCTCGATAATATATTTTCCCATAATGTATGTCTGTATGTGTTTCTGTGTAACCTCCTCTCTGTCTCCCTAACTGTTATAAAAGGTTGTCAGTGTCCTCTATGCGCGATTCTGGTGAAGTCATAGGGCAATCTACCCAAAACGGTAACAAGATCAAAACATCACAAAACTCTTTTTACCTCACTTTCATGAAATGTATCTTGTTTATATGTGTGAGCTGATGGTGTAATAATGATCAAACGAATACACTGTTGTCGAATTTTTATGCTCGTTTGCTTCAAAAAGGCCGATGCGCACTTTTGCCCCGTACTACTCTATTGGTTTTGAAAGTGTTATTATCAAAATCTTCAAAAATCACGATATTTACTCCACTGTACTTATTATTGCCAATTGAATTTTACCTTAATGAAGAACTACAGGCCAGACTCGATTATCCGGGATTCGATTATCCGGAATTTTAGACTCGATTATCCGGAGTATTTTATTTCTGATTTTCGGAAATTTTGAATGATTTGTATAATAATTCCATATTAAATAGCCAATGTGGGTATCAAATGAAAGGGCTAGACTAGTAGAACACAGTTATTTATGAAAAATGCAAATCCAAGATGGCACCCACTACAAAATGGCGGATTACATATTTTCTCAGAACCCCATCAGTATGGATACCAAATGAAAGGGATTTAATAGTAGAACACAGTTATTTATAAAAATATGCAAATCCAAAATGGCCGCCACCACAAGATGGTGCCATATATATATTTTTTCACCGCTCCATCAATATAGGTATCAAATGAAAGGGATTGACAAGTAGAACACAGTTATTTATGACTATGTATTTCTTGCAATCCCCTCAGTATTTATATCAAATGAAATGATTCCACTAACACACTGCGTTTCACAACAATATAACCACTCATTTTTTCTGAGTTTCCAGAGATATGTAAGAAGTCGATTAAATTGAAGTATATAGTGTAGAATACATTTACTATCTTCATTTATAAGACTGGCCATTTGAACTTTATTGTTTTATCCAAAATATATATTTTATTAAGGCTCATATGGCGTCAGCCTAACGGGGCCGGGAGTTCAATATTTTGACAATGTTTGCTTAGACTATGTTAGTAATATGTAACCGATTACTCGCGGTTGACTCGAGGTTAGTATTACAAGTGTTCTCATAATTGGTATGTCGCAGTCTTCGATGCTCTGTACATGTGCCCGACACGGGATACTTCCTATTGGGATGCAGCTGACCATTAATCAGCAACGCCCCCCTAGTCTGTACCCCATATATAGCGTGGTGCGTCTTTCTCGACTCGAGGAATCCAGGATAGAATGGTCACTAGCCGGCGCAATCATCAGCTCGTGTAGAGTTGTCATGAGCGGTACAACCTTTGGCTCTTGTTGAATGATCAGTGGACTGCACAACCTTCGACCCGTGCATCTGTAAAGAGTGTGTGTATGTATTGCCGCGACTAAGTGAAGGTTTATCGATCGGATAGGAGGGATATGAAACGGGGACACAACGAAGGAAACATCATTAAACGTTGACATCGGCGTTTCTGAGGAACAGGTATAGATGAAGCAGAAGATCAGGATCCCGGCTACCTAAGATATCCCGGACGGGGATATCCGATTGTCTGCCTTGTGCTCTCAGTGCTCTAGAGAGCTGAGAGCGAGCAGTATGGAACCGGATACACGACCAGACAACATGCTCGATGTCGTGGTAGCCATCGCCACAATCACAAAGATTGTTTGCTGCGAGCCCAATGCGATAGAGATGCGCGTTTAGGTTGTAGTGATTGGACATAAGCCGAGATATCACGCGAATGAAATCACGACCTACATTCAATCCCTTGAACCATGCACTCGTCGAGACCTTAGGGATAATCGTGTGTAACCAACGACCGAACTCATCTCCACTCCACATGCGCTGCCAACTTACGAGCGTGTACTGACGAGGAATGTGGAAAAATTCATTATAAGCAATTTGCCTTTCAAAATGTGTGCCTTCTAAAGCGCCCACCTTAGCTAGCGAGTCCGCTTTCTCATTCCCCGGAATCGAGCAATGAGAGGGAACCCATGCTAAGGTAATCTTGAATAATTTTTCGACCAAAACACTCAATAGTTGTCTTATTCTTGTTAGAAAATAAGATGAGCGTTTATCAACCTTCATTGAGCGGATTGCCTCTAATGAGCTGAGACTGTCTGAAAAAATAAAATAGTGGTCGATGGGCAATGTTTCAATGATCCCCAGTGCGTAGTATATCGCACCCAGTTCAGCAACATACACGGAACAAGGATCTTTGAGTTTGAAAGAGGCACTGGAATTTTCATTGAAGATGCCAAAGCCAGTGGACCCGTTTATGAATGAACCGTCGGTAAAGAACATTTTATCAGATCTAACTATGCCCCCATATTCTGCCGAAAATATCGGCGGAATAGAATCGGAGCGTAGGTGATCTGGGATTCCATGGATTTTTTGTCGCATGGACAGATCAAAAATGACAGAGGAATTGCAGAAGTATGGGAAGCAAACTTGGTTGGAGATGCCTGGTGAAGGGTGCACGTTGTGGGTAAGGTACTCATGGTATAAAGACATAAAACTTGACTGAGGAGTCAGTTGGAGTAGATTTTCGAAGTTATCAATCACCAATGGATTCATGATCTTGCAACGGATGAGAAATCTGTAGGATAATTCTGTGAACCGAAGAGTAAGCGGGGGTACTCCTGCCAAAACTTCGAGACTCATCGTATGTGTCGAATGCAAACACCCCATGGCTATACGCAAGCAACGATATTGTATCCTCTCCAGCTTGAGAATATGAATCCTGGCAGCTGATCGGAAGCAAAAACTGCTATATTCTAACACTGATAATATCGTTGTTTTGTACAACTGAATGTGGTCTCCTGGATGGGCACCCCACCATGTTCCGGTAATTGTTTGGAGAAAATTGATTCTTTGCTGGCATTTCTGTTTCAAATACGCAATGTGTCTCCCCCAGGTACACTTCGAATCAAAATATACACCCAGGTATTTGAAAAACATAGAGTGTTGGATCGTTTTGCCAGATAGGTGAAGCTGGAATTGGGCGGGTTCGTGCTTCCTAGAAAAAACGACCATTTCAGTTTTCTCCGTAGAGAATTCGATACCCAGCTTGAGGGCCCACGTGAACAGATTGTTCAGGGTATCTTGCAACGACTTTTGCAGAACGACGGGATTAGTACCCGTGATGGAAATAACTCCATCGTCTGCAAGTTGTCTCAGCGTGCAGTCTCTAGTTAGACAATCATCCATATCATTGACGTAAAAACTGTACAAGAGGGGGCTTAGGCAGGAGCCTTGTGGTAGGCCCATAAAACTGTAACGAAAAGTTTCGAGCTGCCATGAGAGAAAATCATGTGCTTTTCTGACAGTAAATTGTACAGGAAATTGTTAAGAATTGGTGAAAGTCCACGATTATGAAGCTTCTCTGAGAGAATTTCCATGGAATCTGAATCAAATGCCCCTTTGATATCGAGAAAAACGGAAGCCATTTGTTCTTTGCGAGCAAATGCGATTTGGATTTCAGAAGATATCAGCGCGAGACAATCATTTGTCCCTCTACCTCGGCGGAAGCCAAACTGCGTATTTGACAGCAAATTGTTCGTTTCGACCCACTTGTCCAAACGAAGTAGAATAATTTTCTCTAACAATTTACGAATACAGGATAACATTGCAATCGGCCTATACGAGTTGTGATCGCAAGCCGGCTTGTTGGGTTTCCGTATGGCTATCACTCTCACTTGTCTCCAGTCATGCGGGACAATATTCAGCAATATTCAGAAACTTGTTGAACAAGTTCAGCAAACGCTGTGTTGCCAAGTCGGGAAGATTCTTCAACAAGTTGAAAAATCTTCCCGACTTCCCGAATCTACCTTTATTGTTGTGCGAAACATTTAAAAAAACTAAAATTCCAGTGTTTCATAACTATAGAACCAGATGGAAAAACTCTCACTCTTTTACAAAATTCACGTCAGTTTAACATTAATTACGATAAGTTTCTAATTCGTAGGTCATCTTTAGTTCTCAATCAGTTAAAATGCTGCGCCATGTTGTAGTTTGTATTTCGTTCTACGCAGTAGTATCCTCGTTTAAGCTTTTCAAATCACTCATACTGCTTGTAAGCTGCATCTACTATTCATATGATCACTCCTCACAGGTTCTTCACAGGGTTTGGATTTGGTGAACAAGCTGACCAGTCGAGAATCTGAAGCCCCTATTCATTAAACTATGCCATGACCATTTAGTGGCGGCGATCTTTCTGAATTTATGTTGTTTATTATGTTTTGTGTTCTCCAAGTCAAGGCATTAATTCATTCAGCCATTTCTTAGCGAAGACCAAATTGAGCTTTTCAAGATCATGGAATACGCAGTTTTATAATGACAGTAGAATTAAAGGTGTCTTCCAAATTTCAGATCAATCACTCAACAGGAACGGGGTCAATTTTCTATTAATGTGGGACAACCATACAAACATTCAAACATACATACAAAAAGGTCAAGCTGAATGAAACTATGTAAAAAGTAATTAGTTATTTGGAAGATGCGGCCGTATTGGATTTGGATTTTTCATGATCTGCTATGTTCTACTAGTCGAGCACCTTCATTTGATACTCATATTGATGAGGCTTTGAAAAAATATATATGGTGCCATTTTGTGGTGGCGGCCTTTTTCGATTTGCATTTTTAATAAACAAATGTGTTCTACTAGTCAATCCCTTTCATTTGATGCACACATTGATGGGGTTCTGAAAAAAATATGTAATCCGCCATTTTGTAGCGGCCGCCATCTTGAATTTACATTTTTCATAAGTAACTGTGTTCTACTAGTCAAGCTCTTTCATTTGATACCCAAATTGAAGCGGTTCTGAGAAAATATGTAATCCGCCATTTTGTGGCGACCGCCATCTTGGATTTTCAAGATAATGGAATACGCAGTTTTATAATGACACCAGAGATAAAGATGTGTTCCAAATTTCGGATCAAACGGTCAAAAGGAAGGGGGTTAAATTTCTACAGACAAAGTCACAAAGTTACAAAGTTTCAAAGTCACAAACATAAAAACGGGTCCAAGCTAGATGAAACCGTTTAATGAATAAGTACAAATCATAATTATATTATGTTTACCGAGAGAAAATTCCAATTTTGATTGATGTAAAATTTCTGTGCGACATGGGTATTTTTATTTTCTTAAATTCTGTGTCCAGACGGTTAAGTCTTGAATCAGAATAGTGATCTACGGTGGCAAATATGCAACACGAAAAAATTTAAAAATTCAATTTCATACTTTTTTACGACCACATTATGATGTTTTTTCTTATCTACACTCGACAGAAAAATGAAGGAATGTATTTGTAGACTAACACAATATTTTAGTAACTGATTATTTAATTAACTTTTCATTCAACTACGTTCCTGTAGGACTTTCTACTAGATATATTGTTAATTGAAAATTGATTGCAACCGTTATGTAAATATCGTTTCGAAAGTCGGGCAGCTAAATATTTCACAACTGTTCAGTGGTGGTGTGGGAAGAGCCATGGTGTTGTATTACGACTACCACTAGAATAATGAGCAAGCATCGCTAGCGTTATTTTTCCACTAGACATACAAATAGCTGATTATATGTTAGTTTCATCACCAAAATTATTCCTGGTTCTATTGAACAAAGCATTGAAACTGCATAATGATAACTATAACCAATAACTTTATTCTACATTTGGAAACGCATGAAAATCAACAACAATGGCTTATGATGCAAAAATAAACAGCGATCTTTGCCAGACGCCATGAAAACCGACGCTCTGTATCATTTCATCGAGTTGCTACCAAAATCGGACCACGATTCCATTCACAACGAGACACACTACCTTGAAAAGTCAAGAGTGATGTTGACCGCTTGTTGGTAGAGATGTCGGTTAATCGTACGATTGATTCAAATGATTGAATATTTGCAATCATAATCAAATAATTACGTATCGAATAATGCAAATCCTAAATACATTTAATATATTTTTAAATTAAGAATAACGTTATACATTTTTATTGAATAGCGACCATTTAACAACGACAATCCGTAAGACCACGCGACCAAAACGACAACATACTAATATTGATTATTAATGGTATTAATTGTTTTCGCATATTCTCACGGTTAAGTTCTTGCCGGAAACGCCAGTAATTGTCTCTGCGAACAATGGTTTCAAGTTTCCCGTGGAAAGGAGTATTCGATTATCCGGAGCAAAAAAAATCAATACTCCGAATAAGCGAGTCCAACCTGTATATATTTATATTTATATAAATGTATATAATCGAGTCCTACCTGTATGCATTTTTATGTCATTTAAAATAAATAAAATCATATTCCTCACAGCATTCAGTGAAAATAATTGTATATAGTAATGTTATTAGTATATCTGAAAATTTGTTTCTATTGGACCTATGTAAAACCTTCAGAATTAAACAAACTAAAAGAAATGTAAAAAATTCAAAAGTAAATTTAAAGATATGTCTGTACCTCTGCAAATCGTAACGCAAAGTAGTCTCTGCGCATTTAGAAATTCCAAAGTTACATTATTCAATGGAAATAATTAATCTGGTATGTTCCGTAGGTAGGTAGGTAGAGCCATATCAAATTTTGCGATTTTGCGATCAAACGTTCGTCGGGGGAAAAACGAAATCCAAACCAACACATACATCCTCTTCCCAATAGGCAGAACAAGTTACTAAAAGCCGATTTGTCGCGATACAATGGGAAGCGAGCGGGTTTCAAAATTTCTGTTTGAAATCCTGTCTGATCTTCTCGTGTATTTGCTTAAACGAGCGTCACTTAATGAAACTGACACGCTCCATGTCCTTTGGTTTCGATCGACTGAATGATTGAAGAAGCATTTTATTAGTCTATCTCGCCATCCACTTTCCCGGCAGGCTATCGGTCCGGGAACTACATACAGGTACATCAAAATCACATCACAGTATCCGAGTTCAATTTATCTTGTCCGCCTCTAATCTCCGACTTTGTTCTGCTTTGGTTGAACCCTTTTTGCTGCCCTCGTCCCAACAGCCCAACGACGGACAAAGAGATGGATTCCTTTTCGATTGCGTCTTTACGTCGATAAACGGAGACCGTGTTAATGATTTATGTGCTTTGGTCGGCCGAGTCGAGAAAAAAAAAACTTAATGCCTTTTATCGTATGCATCTTGATTCGGAAAAATAACAACTGTCAACGGAGGATATTGAGGATTGAGAACAGGTAGCACTGAGTAGGATTATGACCGGAATATTTTGAAGCGTGAACTATAAAATAAATGTTAGAGTTACAGCTGAGCAGTGTTGTAACATTGTATCCATTCCATTCGTCTGACTAGAAACTGGAAACAGTTTAATTCAGACATCACCAGAGTGATTTCATCACTGCAAACATATTCATATATGTGATTGTTCATTTGCTTGAATGCAGATATATGGATGTAATTGCCCTGGATCGTTTGAAAGAATCTATCAAGTGTGCGCAAAACAGTTCGATAACACAAACTACATAAATCATAACTATATTTGTTTTCTTCTTCAATTCGCGAATACACCACAGAAGCAGCACAAAAAATTATTCGTTTTGCGCATCGTCTCGTGTCGGATAGGAAAGCATATGCTGCTTTCTGGAAGATACCATATACATAGCGAACTCTTCAGCATTCGTTGGAGTCTCTGGCGAAAAAAAAACACAGTACAAGCTGCATGTACAACGGAAACCACTTTATGAAAGAAAGCCTTCACAGCCAGCGATATTCTGAGAAATTGAGTTCGCGTATCTTTCCGGCAACCTCCGACTGACTGAAGAATGAGAGGACCCGAGCTGAATGGGCTCTGCGCGGCATTTACCTATATTATGCTACAGGTGTTTCCCTTGTGAGCGGAATATAAGTCATACGAACGATTGCGATCAGTTGCGTGTTGTACAGACTTTGGAACGGGCTGGCGAAATCCACTCCCCGGCCGCTCCTTCACGTGTTCGTCTTGCAACTCTTTTGACTAATGGATGCACAGGAAATTTATGGTTGTAAGATATTTTTGTAATGAACAAAGCAAACATATGAATGAAACGAGACTAATTTTATAGATTTTGTGTCCATTCGTAACACATAAATAAACATGTTTTTTTATGGTGGCATGTAGAATATATGAGTTTTTTGAGCGATACAAACTGTGTTCATTGTTTCTTTTTACTGTTCCATGTGTTTGTTTTTCTTTTTTACTGGTTTCGATAAGAGTAGTGCTGAATACATCCATTAAATAGCAAAACATCTGTCAATTAACATCGTGTTTTCTCACCTTTTAAGGCTATTGATTTAATGACTATTTCATAATTCATAATTAATTGCTTTATAATGCAACAAGATAATACTACATAGGTGTAGAAATAATTATATGAGGTTTCCGTTGCTTCCGCCAATTATGTTTACTACTATGTTTGTATCTCTTCGGAAAATAGATTTTTTTTTCATATACAGCTTGGCAACGTTCGTTATTAAAGCATCACACATGGTTTTTTTCGAGTTCAATTCCATTCAAGTTTTTGCCAATACTCTCTCGAATTATTGGAACGTTCGATAAGCAGTTGCTTACGATAATTATAAATATTTCAACAGAGCTTTGTATGTAAAATACCAGGTTAATTAGTATTTCATGCTGAAAAGTAATCCAAAAATAACATAGTCAAAGAAGAGAGTCCGACTGTGATGACACGCGATAATTTTGATTTGAGAGTATTTTTGTATTGATAATAAAATGCAACTTTTGACATAGGACTACGCCTTCCAGCGAGGGTACAAAATCAGAAAACAGGTCACGTTTTTATGCAATACGTTAGTAATTATTGTTTGTTTCGAACGACTTTTACATACCAATCAAATCGAAAATTCTCTAGTATTTGTTTGATATATTATAGGGTAGGGCGGGGCTAGTTGGTCATATGGGTAAGTTGGTCAGTGACGATATCTTGGAATCTGAGCGTCCAAAAAATTAGCGATCTATGGATGAAAAATAGCGAATTGCTCATACAAAAAAAATAAGCAAATCGGAAAAACTTTTTATTAAGTAGGTTAAAAAGTACGGACATGGTTCCGATTTCGCCAAAAACCATTCACGGTTTGCGCCTTATAAAATGTGTTCTAAAACTGGTGAATAACCATGAAAAAAATCGCCTCAAACGTAACACAAAGCTTTATTGTACGTATTAGCTTTAAGTGTCAATGGAAATCGCTTTTAAAATTAATGTTGTTGAATTTTCATGAATATTCTTTTTCATATATAGAGGGGTTAGTTGGCCACACAAATTAATCGTTTGAGAGCAACGCATATAAAATTTTCAGGTATGCTGTGTTTCACTACGCAAGCTATAAACAAATATAGAAGGCATATGTTTTACTGCTAAACACAGTGTATTTGGAACGAGACAACCACCACACAAACCACTTGCAATATAATTGTCATATTTATATTTTTTGTTGTAAAATTTCCATTAAATATAATAAACGCTAACACTGAATATCAGAACTCACAATAATGCATTGAGTAATGTAGCATACATGGAGGCTATTTCTATATACCTTGGGGCGAACGGTACAAATGTCATCAAAACAAATGCAAGAAAGAATGCAAGTGGTTGTGCGTCGCAGGGATGCCAGGTGATTTTTTTCAAAAGTCTTGACACGGTACGAGAAAATGTCTTCATCATAATATCGGAGGAAAGTTCTTCACACAAAAACGGAACTGTGATAACTCTATTTGTTTATTTTAGTTTTTTTTTGGTTGTAACACAAACCATATCCATGAAACTAATTGTAGAAAAGGCATATAACCGGAAGACCTTCGATTTGTGAAGTGGTCGTTTGAAAGATCTAGGTTAATCTATTGTATAGTAGGGCCAAAATAATAGAAATTCAATGTCAAAACCATTCGAATTTTCCAGCGCAAATGATCTAATGTCTTCTAGAGATAATATGTATTCGGATCGCTTCGATCGCTGAAACTAAAGCCCTTCTTTTTTGACGATATTTTCGGCCAATAGTTAGAATTTCATGAAAATAATATCTTTTAAAAATTCACGTACGCTATCATACTGAAATTTCTTCACATATTTCATAATATCTTCAAAATGTCTTCACAAAATCAAATGTCTTCAAAATGAAGACATGTCTTCAAACCTGACATCTCTGGTTCGCCACAAAGTAGAAGAGAGACGAAATCGCTAGAAAAGATTGTCTGACTAATTTTCAACGATGATAATTTGAAATTTTCATTAATTTGTTTTATTTCTTGCTACATGATATTAGCTAACTGTTTTTGTTTTGATTTATTTGATTTATTTATAATGGAGGAAACTTCTAATGGAAAAACGCTTATTATTTGCTCAAAAATAACATGCCATTAGATTATTTCAAATTTATTTCACTCAGTTTTGCTCCTGCCAGCCAAGATGATTTCGATGAAAAGATACAAAACGCCTGGTTCATGTCATCTGGTGAAGAGCGTTTGTGTATGTCTATAACTCAACTTCAAAAACGTTCCAATTTGAGTTTTCTACAGAATCCTATAGATGAGGTTTTGAACTATCTTCCACATTATCAAATACAGCTGGTAATGTGTTTGCAGCTGAGTTATGACCAAAAGAGTGAGTCGATGAAGACAAATCGATGATGTCACTTACATCCCTTTCATTTTGAGCCCCTCATTTGTAATCGATTCTGAGCAAGCGGCATGCGTAAAGTTTTTTCATATGTAAATGCCCATTCAAGACATTTCCTACACGTTCTTCTGAGATTTTTGCTATAACCCTTGGTATTGTCATTTTTTTTTAGGTCTTCCAACGTGGTTATCATCGAAAACGCTTATAAAACCAGGTTGTTCAAATTGGTCGTCTCATTAACGAATATTCATATACAATACACAATGGTCCAGGAGATGCATTTAAGTGGAAATTAGTATTTAGAGCTCGATAGTTATTCTCTAGACAAAAATTGTCTTCGACAAAGTTGTTATATATGATAGAGCGCTCATTTTCATGTTGCCAAAAATAGGGTGATCAACATTTGCGATGAAATAAAAAATCTAACTTTCTTATCTTTTTAGATAGAGGTAAACATAGATCGACAATGTTGTAGTCATTTATTTGAGTAGCCAGTTATTTGAGACATCTTTGTAGAACAACTTTTTTTTCTATCTCTTGAAATAACCGATATAGCGCCTTTCTTCTAAGTTGCGTTAGGGTCACCATGAAAAAAAAAGTTTTGCTCTAGCTTTTATATTTCCAATTCTACATACAAACTGTCTTTTTTAGAACATACTGATACAAATATTTTGCGATGCAGAACTTGTCAATATCTTAACTTCACCCAAAATTATTGATGTTTCTTCTCAAAAAATACGTTTTCTCCAATTGCTTTCCATTCTTTCTGGGGCAAACATAAACAAAGTTCATTGGCTGCATTTAAAAGAACAGAGTTCACTCTACATAATGTGTGATTTTCAAAGACAGTTTTAATGTGGAATTCGAAATATAAAAGTTAGAGCAAAAAACCGCTTTTTCATGGTCACCCTAATGCAACCGAGGAAAAAGCGCTAAATCAACTATATTAAAAGATAGAAAATAGCTTTATTCTACAAAGTTGATTAAAATAATTGGGGCTACAATATTGTAGAACTATGTTTATCTCTATCTATAAGATAAGAAAGTTAGATTTTCTATTTTATCGCCATTTTAACCCTATTTTTGATAACATAAAAATGAGCGCTCTATCATATGTAACAGCTGCTCGAAGACAGTTGTTGTCTAAAGAATAAATATCTACCACAAAGTTGTTTTCAGCGCTTTTTATCTAAGTTGCATTAGAGTAACCATTAAAAAACGGGTTTTTACTCTAACTTTTATCTTCAAAATTCTACATCAAAAATGTCTTCGTACGATCTAAAAGTCTTCTCAATTACAACATTTTGCGATGCAGAATTCGTCAATATCTTAATCCTGCTCAAAATTATTGATGGATTTCCACCCAAAAACTCATGATTTCAATTTTAATTTACTCAAATACAAAAAATAACATATCTTTGAAAATCACATATTATATAAAGTGAAAGGGCCTGGCCGGGTAAGGGAGTAAAAAGTGCCCCCAAACCAAATCACCAGCTGTATGGCAAATATTGTATAGGATATTAAATAAGAAATTTTGACGGTTTATTTGAACCCCTATGTGGTTTAACATAAAGGCCCTGATTATCAAATACATTTCACGGTGGAAACGAAATAAACGGCACGCCACTGAACTACGTTTTAAGAGTTAGTGAAGTGTCGAAGATAATAATGAGTTTTCAGGCAGAATGAGCACAAATTTGAAAAAATACTGAATGTGCATCTTAATACGGTGTATTAAGAAAAATTATCAAACAAAAAATTCATCAAAACGATTAGTACTAAAAAAATATTGAAATTAAAAAAAAATTTTTTTTTGGGATTTAGAGATTCAGTATTTCTCTAATTCATATTTAAATGTGTTTCTACGGTTTTTTTAGGTATGTGTGATTTTTTTTCACATTTTTCAGTGTTGCGCGGTACAGAAAAAATATTTTTTTTTATTTCCAAAGGGTCGGGCTGGGTAATTAAGTGAAAAGTCCCCCTACCCAAATCACCAGCTGTATAGACAATATTGTATAGGGTAATTAATGAAACATTTTGGCAGTAGTACCATATATTTGAGTCCTTATATGGTACACCATAGGATCTATACTGAAAAATGCACTTTTTCGTTTTTTTACTCCATTCTCAATAGCTTTGAGACAAAAATACGAAAAAATGCTGAAAGTACATCTTACTTAGGTGTATCGATCAATATTTTCAAACAAACACTAAAAAAATTTAAATTAATTTTTATTTTTATTTTAAATTAAATTTTTATTTTTTTTATTTTGATATTCAGTACTACTCTAGTTTGTACTCAAATTTCTTCTTACGTCTATTTTAGGTATAAGTGATTTTTTTCAGAATTTTTAGAGTGTTTTTCGCGGTACAAAAAAAATTATATACAGTAATCGTTCGCTAACTGGTCCTGGTTTAACTGGTCTGCTTTTTAGCTGGGCGAACGTTTACTGGTCCTTGGACCAGTTAAAAAGCAGAATTTTGTAAACAATCGACGCCATATTCAAATGGAAGATTCGCTGTGAGGGGCATTCGAATGTAATTTGAAATGTTATGAAAATTGACATTATTTTTGCATGACAAAAACATTGATTAAATTACAGAAAAATAGTTTCCTCGAATTATAATTCATATCTGTTGTCGCACTTAATCCGAAACTTCAATTGGAATCCTTTTGTTTATCCAATTTCATGATCAACGCGAATCAAACAATTCATTGAAGTTCCCCTCGATTTTATTTGACGTTCAACATGCCGGACCAGTTAAAACGCGAATGTCGATAACTGGTCTTCCCTTTTCGCCTAGTTAGTGAATGTTTACTGTAAATTTTCTAGCATTTCGAAATTTTGAAAAAAAATACTCTGAGATCGAATTTTACTCTAATTTTTATTTAAAAGCGTTCGTATGTGTTGTTTTTTTCCACATGTAGCGTAATTTTTTCTTGATTACTGCTCTGATATTTTTTAAATTTTGTTTTTCATATGTCTAAATTTTGTCGGTATATTTAGTGCATTGCGCTGTACTATTGTTTTTCTCATATCTTAAAATATATGAGATTATCTTTACATTGGATTTAGATGGTTTACCAAATTCATAGGAGTCAGCAGTACGATAGAGCTCTGTGAGAAATAAAATAAATTCCTTGTGGAAAGATCATTCGGATTAATGAGAAGAACACTTTAAAAAATCCGAATTGTTTTTATTTTTTTTATTTTAATCTTACAATTGAAAACCACGAATACAATAAAATGATCGATTTCAAGAAAATAATAATAATAATGCAGACAATGAAGAAAATTATTTTTGTGTCTCGCAATGCTCTTAAATTTCATTGTGTCTCGCAATTCAGGAAAAATTACGCCACATGTAGAAAAAAAGACACATACGAACGCATTTAAATAAAAATTAGAGCAGAAGTGGGTCTCAAAGATATTTTTTTTCAAAATTTCGAGTTTGCCAGAAAATATATAAAATTATTTTGTACTGGGCATTTAATTTTTTATTATTATTAGATTTTTTGATGAAAAAATAGTTTGAAGATATTTATCGATACACCCTAGTAAGATGTACCTTCAGTATTTTTTCATATTTTTGTCTCAAAGCTATTGAGAATAGCGTCGAAAAGGTGCATTTTTCACCATAGATCCTATGGTACACCATATAAGGACTCTGTTGCCTCAAACTGGCTCTACATTAAAAAGTACGCTACGGAAGACAACTCTGTTACCTTCATTTGAAAGATGAGAAAATTTAGTATAGGATATAGTAGTGGAACATCTTAGTGCATTTTAATAACATTTTGGAAGTGAAAAACTTAAAAGTTAATAATTTTTAATGTGTTATTATTACTTTTATCCTAAAAAAAAAATCCTAAAATTGTACTAATTGGATTGTTCCTATCAATTAAATTGAAGCTCTCAAACCGCTCTACGATTTGTTCTTTGATACACAAATTCTATCTTTCTTAATTTGGCTGCAATATCGATATAGAGAATTCCTGGTAAAAAATCAAGCAAAATCTCAAAAAATCACTATTTTTACCCCACTGTACATGTATTAGCCACTCAAATATCACCTTAACGTTGAAAGGTTACCTTTCTTCTTGAAATGAGTCATATTTGAAATATAAAAAAAAAATATTTTTTTCCAAACTGTATATAATCGAGTCCAAAATTGTATATAATCGAATCACATATAATCGAGTCTGTGCTCGACTAGTAGAACATAGCAGATCATGAAAAATTCAAATCCAAGATGGCCACAGTCCGAAAATAACTGATTACTTTTTAATGGTTTCATTCAGCTTGCCCTGTTTGTATGTATGTTTGAGTGTTTGTAGGATTGCCCCACATTAATTGTAATTTGACCCCGTTCCTGATCACTAATTGTTCTGAAATTTGGAACATACCTTTAATTATGCTGCCATTATAAAACTGCTTGAAAATTCAATTTGCCCGCCCCTAAAAAATGGCTGAATGGCTTGACTTGGAGAATAGACTACAAAAAATATATATATATGGCGCCATCTTGTGGTGGCGCCCATCTTGGATTTGCATTTTTCATAAATAACTGTATTCTACTAGTCAAGCCCTTTCATTTGATACCCATTTTGATGAGATTCTGAGAAAATATGTAATCCACCATTTTGTTGTGGCCGCCATCTTGGATTTGCATTTGTCATAAATAACTGTGTTTTACTAGTCAAGCCCTTTCATTTGATACCCATATTAATGGGGTTGTGAAAAAATATATATGGCTCCATTTTGTGGGGGCGGCCATCTTAGATTTGCATTTTTCATGAATAACTGTATTCTACTAGTCAAGCCCTTTCATTTGATACCCATATTGATGGGGTTCTGAGAAAATATGTAATCCACCATTTTGTTGTGGCCGCCATCTTGGATTTGCATTTTCTATAAATAACTGTGTTCTACTAGTAGAGCCCTTTCATTTGATACCCATATTGGCTGCTCAATATAGAATTATTATACAAATTATTCAAAATTTCCGAAAATCAAAAATAAAATACTCCGGATAATCGAGTCTAAAATTCCGGATAATCGAATCCCGGATAATCGAGTCTCCGGATAATCGAGTCCGACCTGTACTGCCAAAATGTTTAATTTAGTACCATATACAATATTTTCCATACACCTGGTGATTTGGTTTGGGGGACTTTTTACTCCCTTACCCGGCCAGACCCTTTGTTCGTTCAAATTCCGTTAACAAACATTTCTTTATGTTTGCCCCAGAATGAATGGCAAACAATTGAAGAGAGCATATTTTTTGGGATGAAATATCAATAACTTTGAGTGAAGTTGAGATATTGACAAGTTCTGCATCGCAAAATATTTGTATTAGTAAGCTCTAAAAGTCTTTCGTAGACAGTTTATATGTAGAATTTGAAATATAAAAGTTAGAACAAAGAAAAAGTTTTTTTCATGGTGACCATAACGCAACTTAGAAAAAATGAAATCGGTTATTTCAAGAGATAGAAAAAAAAACTTTGTTCTTCAAAGATGTCTCAAACAACTGCAGCTACAACATTGTCGAATTATGTTTACCTCTATCTATAAAGATCAGAAAGTTAGATTTTTTATTTATTATCTACAATTTTGGTCACACTATTTTTGATAACATAAAAATGAGCGTTCTATCATATGAGCGTTGTATAAAGTGTGTGGAGATTTTGGGAGAGTTAATAATTTGCCTTAATCAATACTGACATTTCCAAATGGATGAAACGAAATCATTTTTCTTGCCATTTCTCTTGATTTCGTTCACTTTCTATATCTCCTCTAATGATCCCGTAGATCAAATATACCAGCAACAAAAAATAAAACATACAACTCGCAGCGCCATTCCCGCTCCAAATCGTTCAAAGTATCCCAATCAAACATAAAAGTAACACGTGAAATGCACAATGAATTTATAACGATTGCGACGATAAAATAATAAACATAAATCCATACGTGGGCGCCAGGGCGAATGGGCTCTCTGTTCCGCCCGGGTAGAATAGGATGAGAGCACAGAGCATGTTTCCGAAAGTGCTAGCCAATAACAAAAAGCCGAATTATTATTGCCGTTCGAACCGTTTCTGCCGTTCCTGTTCGTCTGTCTCCTCATCTGCTAACTGTGGCGCGACTCTCGATTAATAAATCATGGATGACGGCAAGGCTTGAAAGAGATTTCCAAACATGCGCCCTTTCCGTTCTTTCGAACCATTCTTTCCACCGAACGCGAAGTAATTGAATTACTATGCGACTCGATTGCGGCACGATTTGGAACTAACAGAATAAAAAGAGGGAAAACAAAGGTGTTGAGTTTAGCCACTTTGGTGGTCTTTTCGATTATTTGTATGCATGTTGCGGCTATTGTGTTGAAAATGCCCATAAGCAGCAGCGTTAGTGATAAAACTTATCACGGAATCAAAAATATCTATCTAAAACAGCATATCCGGACAGAGGTTCAATTACTGTGGCGTTACCACTTCCTCAATTCGGCCATAATATATTCAAACTGAGTGCTCTTTGGTAACGAGCCAGTCATCGGCACGAGTTCCATGTTTCTTTCCTTCATTTTTCACTAAATTTGTCGTCAATGGCTTTCAAACTGAAAACACAAAAGACGGAAACATCACGCGCGCGCTGACAACCGACCTCAAATTGAACTTACATATTCTTTTTTTCCGGAACGATGAAAAGAAGGTTGAAAGTTGGTCAATCGGAAAAAAACATCGAACAAGATGCGAAACTAAAAAGCGATAAACGCCGAGATGTAGACTTCAGCAGTACACTTATGGACGCTCAGTCTTACCGGCATGCGCATTGCAACTTCGTCGCGTGACACGGTTATGCTACGAATATGTTGCGATGCGATGTTTTATCGAGATCCAGAGTAAAAAAAATTGGTTTAATTGGAAGTAATATGTTACACTGAATTTTTCATATTATCATAAAATATCTAGTTGGAGCAAAACACACTCAACCCACTTATAAATCTAACCCGGACCGCATCGGCACAATGTTGCATAGAATTCCAAATGAAAACATATCGATGTTCATGTTCTCGCTAATGTACCATAACTCGGGGTGGGATGGAAAAAAGGTCGTCCTTCTTATCGCTTCCGAAAAAAAAACAAATCCCAAACCATCCTTTGGGTCTTCCTTCATCTTGTTCACCGATGGTCATCAGACAGACTGCACACAATGATCAGCGGTGAGAGGAGGATAGGTCGAATGAATGACCAACGTGTGTTTCCCATGCTATTTTTTAGCATTTTTTTTGTGTTCTGTAAGTGATATCCCAGGTAGGAATCGACATAGACCGAACACGAGTAGGCGCCACGGGAGATTTCCGTTCAAATCCGGACTTGAACACGAGACACTCCTCGCCGGACGGACCAGAGCATATATAAAATATAAATGCGAGTGTGTACATGCAGGAGACAGTGCAAAACACCAACATGGCCATTCAACATAAAGGCTAAAAACGAATGCTGTAACGAAAATTTTCACGTGTTTCCTTCCTCTCGGGGCATGTTAATTGATATATTAATATTACTTTTTCTGGTTTCGTCGTCCTTTGGGCCACGATATCTGAATGGAAGATACTCATCAATGCATTTAAATCAAAAACGAACAAGCGAGCGCGGGAGAACAAAGCATGGAAAATGTTTATTGGGAAAACATGGTTTCGTTGAAATGTGTGTTTTCTGTATTTATGAGTTATTTTGGTTGGACTCATTAATGGGAAGATATGCTTTGAATTGCAGATCCATTCCCTTGAACACAGCCTGTAAATCGTTGTTTTTAAATCAAATGTTCCATATGGTTAAAGTATCCAGCTCTTAGTTAGAGTCACTGAATTTGTGTTTTTTCCGCAATCAAACACAAACATTAATCAACTACTCGAGAACAAAATTAAACCTAACAAATTATATAATAGAAGTTGGAGGTATGTTTGAACCCAAAACATGTTCTCACAAAGTAGTGGAAGCAAAGTTTGCGATTTCATCATTTGATTTTGAAGAAATGTCAAACTTAGCTTCCACTACTTTGGAAAAAAAATGTTATTAATTAAATGAATTTGTACGTAGCAATGAATCGTTCGCTTATATTTCTAACCTAATTGTGTTATGCATGTATTTTCATATCATAGGGAACCTATGTTGTAGTCATAGTGGATCCATTTTTCGTTCCCGATTCCGATTAGACTTCCTTTTGTGCCATTCATGCAACATTTCGGATTTGCATAATCGGCGTTCGACATCTCTCGTTTTCAATTCGCATGGAACATAATATCCTTGCTTCCGGATGTATACTGCGGCTTCAGGTCATTTAGAAATACAAAGCTTGTCGAGTTACTCTCAAAGATTCTGCAAACTCTGTTTTCTTTTGGCACTAATCTTGATCGAGTAATGTCTATAATTCTCCGTTTTCAAACTCTGACCCTTTTGTCTTCAACACTAAATTCACTACTGTTAAATCGTCCAAAAGTGTACAGGAAGCTTCACTAGAACTGTTAACATTAAAATAAGCACTGCCCAGCCTTTGGAGGTTGATACGGATTAAAACCAACTATCTTAAAAAAAACGCTACTCAATCCCAATGATGTAGGCATTAGGGAAATGTAAGTTTATGGATAAAAAAAAGCCAAAACGCTGAAGACACACTATAAAAAAGAAAATTATGAAAATATACTCAATAGCTCTGGTCATTCGAATGCGTGAAAAAAGTTGAATAAAATTTTTGGTCGGTCTAAACCTATGGAGCAAATTAGATTGAGAATTGATGGAAACATTTTAGATTCAAATTTTGATGTTGCCGAAGGATTCAATTGTCATTTCACTAGCATTGGTAGTAATTTGGCAAGTAAATTACCTATTAATATTTACGATTATTTAAAATCTGTCGAAAGTATAAGTAGCTCTATCTTTCTAAGACCCACTAGAGATAACGAAGTAATAATCTTGATAAGTCATTGAACATTCCCAACATTCTTCCAAAAATGGAAGTAAAGTGAAGAACCAGCCAAATGTGTTGATGAAGCCACTATAATATAGAAAAAAAAAAATCTAAGAAAAGTAAAGGTTACGATAATTTTCCAGCAGACATAATCGAAGCTAACATATGTCAGTTTTCTGAAATTATCTCTAAAATCTGAATTAAAAAAAAACATTACTGGAAATTTTGCAAGTGCTTTAAAATTGTTCAAATCCGGGACACTTGTAATCCTTCGAATTATCGACCTATTTCTACATTATCGATTCTTAATAAAATTTTGGAAAAACTTTTTACTAGTCGGCTTGTGAACTTCTTGTCTATCAACAATGCTTTGTGCAATGCTTGTAATTTCATCAATGAAAGTATCAGTACCCTTTCCAGGAAGGCTGTGGTACAATGACTGGTACACCCATACCTCGCTTTACTGCCTAGATACGTTCCTGGGCCGCTTAGAAAAAAGCCGCATAACTAATCAATTATTCCAATACAAATTTATACAAACTCTATCGGATCGGTTCCAAGCTTGTTCAACGAAAAGTCGAAAAGAGCGGACGTATAGCGAGGTATGGGTGTACTACTGAGCTCATTGATGAATTAATAAGTGAAATTGATCAAAAAAGTCATAGGAGGGTTGTGTCCGAAACACGACCGCATAGTTGACGTAGGATTCCGTTAGGCTATCTGTTAATTTTGGATATGTTTGAAGAATTACATCGTTGAACTCTTTGATAATGATTTGGTGGCCCTGAAAAGGTCCGTTTTGTTTGGTTGTTGCGTATTGTTTGTTCACTCCACCAGTGTTTACCGATTAATGATGACAGAAGGTTGATAAATTGTCGTTAAATGGTGCGTATCAGATTAAAGATACTGAAGCGGAACGAGATATGATGAAAACCGACCTCTGTGATCCTAGACGAGAAGCCTCCTGTGATATGTATGGATGAAATAAAGAAAAAAAAAACTCACCAATGTAATATAAGATAATTACCAATACTGAACACAATTATCAATTTTTCTCATCAGTAAAAACATGTTACTTTAATATTGAGAAAACATATTTGAAATGGAATAGGTAATTTTCTTTTATAATTTTTATTTTCTGAGTGTTTATTCAACTCAATGCGAATTTTAATTGGACTAACAACACCTAATACTACATGTAGAGCATGTGGGAAATCACTTTTTCTAATATTTCTTCACTTTTCCAATTTTACTCGCCGTATAAACTTTCCTTGGGAGAAAATGAACACAACCAAAAAGACAGCTTGAACCAAACGACCCGCTCTTGAGCAGGAACACACCTTGGTTTTTATTTATGAAAATTGAAATAAATCGTTTCATATATCAAGTCATTTTTAACACAACTGCTACCATATACAATTTTACACTTACACTTATGCTAAATTTTTCACAATACACGATCGATCACTGATATGAAACTTCATGAAGCAACCAACATTAAAGTTCCAAATTTAAATTATATTTGTTAGAATTAATCGTATCAGTCACCTTACTTAAAATACAAGAATGCCCCCGACTTGTATATATTTGCAATGTCGATTTTCCCTAGGCAGCTTGGTTTTAATAACTCTGTTAGGGAATACATTTTGGTAGGAACAAAAGCTCCCCCGACTTGCATATATTTGCAATGCCGATTTCTCCTAGGCAGCTTGGTTTTGATGTCTCTGTTAGGGACCCGCCGCATGTATCGTTCATTTCGACCAATCAGAAGTGGGTATTTACGTTAGGATAGTGGTTGAGATTTTTCAATTTTTCGCTAGTTAGATTCATGACATATACTATTTTCTTCAATATAAAAAATTGTTATGGAGTGCCGAAATCGATTGACGCAAAAATTTCATTAATCCATCATCAAACGACTGAGCAATAAGCATTTCAAATTGGACAATTTTCACGATGTACTCGATTCCCGATTTTCAATTTGTACCCCAATGTGTTCCCGAAAGACGTAATCCTACGTCAAAAAAATCGTAGGGGGCTTACTCATCGATCTTCACACTTTCAGGACCGGGAAAAAATCTGTAAGACATACGCCTGGGACCGCACGTTTTGACTTGTGTGAAGTTGCTTGCTTTGCTTGCAAGTTTTTAAGAGGCTTTAAACTTTGTAGTTCATTCGCTTCTATGTATGAAGTTAGCGGATGAAAGTTCAGCGGATAAAAGTTTTCGTTGTGTGCAAGTTTCTGTCGAACTTGTTGCTGGATTTAATGAATAGTGAATTTTTTCAGTTGAAATAAATTGATAGTTTATCAAGTAACAACCTTAAAAATAATGCTCATTATATAAAGAACTGAATCATTCATCTTTCCAGAAAAATGAAGAGAAAAGTTATAGGCCAAGTTGTATGGAAGAAATTAAATATTTTAAAGACAATTATAAAAAGTTATTTGAAAGGACCGAAAACACATTCTCGAGATATTACTCATTCAATAAAGAATATTTTTATTTATCTTTAGCCAAATTTTCATTGGTCCAAAAAGGGTATGAGAAAGTTATTGGCCAAAACGTTCACGAGTTGTACGGGGGAAAGGGTCTGGCTGGGTAAGGAAGTAAAAAGTAAAAAGGAAGTAAAAATTTCTAGAAATTTTGCCTATTTTTGGAATCCACCATTTGAAGTACTAAAATAAATCTTGAAATATTGATTTTTTTTGAGGATTTAGAGATTCAGTACAACTATGAATCGTATTCATATTAATATGTGTGATTTTTTCCAGATAATAAGATAATTATTTTCATTTTTCACTATAAGAGCTATAGCGAAAAAATGAGTTTTTCTTTTTTTCCTATTCTCAATAGGCTTGGAAATGAAAATTTGAGAAAATACTCAAAGTACATATACTATGGTGTACCGCGACAAATTATAATAAAACTCTATCCCCGCGTAAAAAATCCTTGGTGTATAGAATTTATTGGAGTTTTCAAAACTGTTTTTCGATGGTTATTTATTGAACTATTTATTATCAAATACGGATTCGAAATTTTTCGTTCATACAATAATATCTCAGTACTGAATGGTCTACAACAACGTTCTAGAAATCAAATGAAAGATAGTTGATAACGTTAATTGGATTTGCTATCTTTGAAAAAACAGGAAGAAATCGATTTCTCATCTCTACCCGATATATTTGTCCACTACATCTACATACATCGAAATCCAAATTTCTCTGTAAAATATTCCGTGTAAATTCATGTAAATTATGTTTTAAAGAGATTTATATCCCATCTTGATGCGTTGATATTTCAGAATTTTGAAGCATTTCAAAAATCGCCTAAAAATTTCTACTTCGCACTCTGTTCCTTCATATTTTTTTCGAGTGTGAAAAAGTTCTATTTCCATTTTCGATAAATTTATTAATTTCCCTCCTACAACTTTTATACATTTTGGCCCATACCTTTTCTCAGACTCATTTCCGGCCAACGAAAATTTGGCTGAAGATGGATTAAAGTATTCCTATCTAATGAGTATTATCTCAAAAATGTGTTTTGGGTCCTTTCAAATATTTTTTTTTCTTTCTCATAATTAATTTCTTCTATACAACTTGGCTTATAACTTTTCTCATACCCTTTTTCGATTAATAAAATTGTGGCTGGAAGATAGGTGAAATATTTCTATTTCTAAATATAACTTCGATAACTCTATTTGAACAACTGTTTTAATTTTCAAAATTCTGTATTTTTTCCTATATTGACCCATGCTCACGTCTATAACTTTTCTCTTTCACGATCAAGGAAAAAAAATGAATTATGTGGAAAGATAAATGATTCAATTCATTAACGTATCCATCTACCAGGTCGTGTACATCAGTTATCAAATAATGTGAACGCCATGACCAAAACAAAAGTGCATGAGCCTATTATCGACTGACAAATTCTGGAAAGACCTACAGATTAACTATGGAGCTTGCCATCCAAGAAGTGGTGGAGAGCTTACAGGAAGGTTTCGTGATCGTAAAAATCAACGGAATCTTTATGTGTAGTTGCTATGCACCCCCAAGATGGTCAGCGGAGAAGTTTCACGAGATGTTGGACGTACTCACGGATGAGGTTAGCGGCCGAAAACCAGCCATCATCGGAGGAGACTTCAACGCTTGGGCTGAGGATTGGGGAAGCAGATGTACCAATGCCAAGAGGTACAGCCTACTAGAAGCCTTCGCAAAACTAGACGTCACACTTCTGAACGTAGAAACTAGCAGCACCTTTCGAAGGGATGGCCGAGAATCCATCATCGATGTAACTCTCAGCAGAACTCTTTATCTGAGCGTCGTCGAGCTGGCAGGAACATTGGTAAAGGCGTGCGGCACAGTGATGTCGAGAAGACTGGATCCTCCGTGCTAACTGTCTACGAGCCAGAAGAAGAGGTCCAGAGGGCACGAACCAATGTAGAAAGAGAGGAGCACCGCGTGTTGTTCCGAGTGACCAGAGCCGCCTTGAAATTGGAGATACGTAGGAGCAAATCAAACTGCTATAGGAAGCTGTGTCGAGACGTCGACGCAAATCCTTGGGGTGGAGCATATCGAATCGTGATGGCGAAATTCCGTGGTTCAACGACTCTCATGGATCTATGTCCGGAAAAACTCGAGGTCATCGTGAATGGACTCTTTCCGCAGCACGACCCACCGATGTGGCCACCCACACGGTGCGGTTTGGACGAAGCCGAGAACACACAAGTCACCAACGAAGAACTCATCGCGGTGGCAAAAGGTTTAAAGATGAAAAAAGCAGCCGGCCTCGACGGAATCCCCAATGTGGCCCTGAAATCGGCGATCCTTGCTTTCCCCGACGTGTTAAGGATTGTGCTGCAGAAATGCCTGGATGACGGTCTCTTCCCTGCGAAATGGAAGATCTAAAAGTTGGTGCTGCTCCCGAAACCAGGAAAGCCACCTGGAGATCCAGCATCGTATAGGTTTGTTTGTTTGCTGGATACTTTAGGAAAGCTCTTGGAGAGGGTTATTCTCAACAGACTGGTGAAATGCACGGAGGGTGATCGCGAATTGTCGAAAATGCAGTTCGGGTTCCGGAAAGGAAAGTCGACAGTGGACGCTATTCGAACAGTTATCGAGAAAGCTCAGTTCTCGCTTAAACAAAAACGAAGAGATGATCATCCAGGACTTTGGAGAGTGTGCTGGGAATTGCTCTAGTTTTTGTTAAGCATGTCAGGTGTTGTAGTTTATCGAGCTTTTTCTGAGCTGATATTTGTGTGGTTTTAAGCCACCACAATAACGAAGTATATGTTAGTCTGGGTCTTACTATTGTATATCCAGTGAATCATTCTCGGTTTTAGTCCACACTTCTTCTCGAATATACTGCTACAAGTCCAGAGAGCAGTATGGGCTTTATATGCTGCATGCCCCAGTTGGTCGTTCCAATTTCGCTTTTAGTCAAGCGTGCCACCTAAATATTTGGTTCGTTTTGAAAGCTCCAATTTTACTGCCAATCTAAGAGTTCTTATAATTACTTTTTCTGGTAAATGGAATTATGATTATTTTGAAGGATTAACGCTAAGTCCTCCCAAGTAACACCATTTGAGTGTGCAGTTAAGAGCTGTTTGCATTCTATTCGGAATTCTGCATTCATATGTTCCCCTCACTAAAATGATTATGTCATCAGCGAATCATATGATTTTGTATCCCAAATTAGTTAGATTTTTTTGAATAACCATCTACAACTAGAAACCACAACAAAGGAGAAAGAACTCCTCCTTGAGGGCAAGTACTTGTTGGTTTCGTTGTCAGTGTAGATCCTCCTTATTTAGCCGTTATTTGTCCGTTGGTTACCATAGCTTGTCAAAACCACATTTTCTCATAGCTTTATTTATATATTTGTAAGATGCATAGTCAAATGCTCTCACAATATCAAGAATCGCTGTAAGTGGGATTTTTTTGGCGTGAAAAACCTTTCCTTTTCTATTTTCAAAATCAACGTGTGAAGCGCTGTTTCAGTTGATCTATTTGCTTGGCAGGCAAATTGGAATTTCTTGAATGGTCTCTGTTTAATCTTCATACTCTATTCAAACAATACAAATTTAATCCGCATTTCAAACAAGAAAAGCCAAAAATATATTAAGCCTCAATATAAAAAGTCCAGATACAATCAAAAGATTCAATCTTTGAAACAAAAATGGCCATACTTGCGGACAGATGTTCGAATAGTTGAAGGCTAATTTTGAATAGCCGCATGTATCGAATAATGCATAGAAATTTGGTGGAAACGCAATTGTCCGCATCTGATAGAACCTTTGTATAGTATACATTCATTTGGAACGTTTGCATTAAAAAAATGGACAAAAATTGCAGAGTTTTCATAGGTTCACCTTCACACGTACTGCAAAACTCCTCATGCAACATCAATCATAGTAACCCATGAGTCAGCAGATAAAAAATTGACAGCTCTATCAGTTGAAATCTAGCCGTGATAACGAAAACAGTGAAGCTACTCCGTTCAGAAGTGTGCGCGTCCAAAGAACGGTACCCCGCCGCGTCGAAAACTGACATCGTGCGGCACTTTGTGAACGCCGAATACGTCCGTTATTTCACACACCAAGTTCCCCAAGAAGGTGCTGCTGTGACAATCAGTGAGAAGGGTATGTCAAGGCCGCTCTTCTTTATCTCCGGACTGGCCGTGAACGGGGAACTTTATAGAACTTTGTTGAATACTCTAGTTCAGCGCACCTGCGTCAAATCAGGTACCGTCAATGGGGGTGAAAATGGGTTATGGGGGTGAAATTAGGTAAAAAATGAAGAACGTTACTTGACAAATATTGCTGTGAGCCGTTTAATAGGAGAATAATATTTCCACAACTTCCAATGCATAATACTTATGTACAAATAGTTATTATTTAATAATTCATCAAAGTTTGATGTGTAAAGAAGAAATCTCAGAAGAAATCTCATGCCCAGCATTATACAGAACTACTAAAATTGTAAATATTGGATAGAATTATGCATTAAAGTCTTGCCAGATTAGTCATTACTGATTTTGAACATCAAATATTTTTGACGTAGAAGTACGTCTTCCATTAAGGGTGCCAAATCAGAAAGCAGGTCACGTTTTCATGAAATAAAGTTAACGTTAATAACTATTTTTGCTGCGAACGGATTTTGGTGATTCACATACCAAACGAATCGGAAATTCCCTTAGATTTGTTTGATATGCTATACATTGTAATCCCATAGTCTGTATATGGTTTAAATTGATGAAAATTGGAAGCATTCCCATTTCCTCATACATTTGTTCAGTCCGTGAGGGGAGGGGAGGGGCGATAGCAGGATGGAAATATTTACGCTAGGGTATTAGTAATTAATTTCTGCTGAGGGAAACATACAGTTTTTTTCCATTGTTTTTTTTTCCAAAATATATATTTTTATCAAGGCTCATATGGTGTTAGCCTCACGGGGCCGGGAGTTCAATACTTTGACAATTTTTCTTATTATCTATGTTAGTAATATGTAACCGATTACTCGCGGTTGGCTCGAGGTTAGTATTACAAGTGTTCTCGTAATTGGGATGTTGCTGTCTCCAATGCTCTGTACGTGTGCCCGACACGGGATACTTCCTATTGGGATGCAGCTAACCCTTAATCAGCAACGCCCCCCTAGTCTGTACCTCATATCTAGCGTGGTGTGTCTTTCTCGACTCGAGAAATCCAGGATAGAATGGTCACTAACCGGCGCAATCATCAGTTCATGTAGAGTTGTCATAAGCGGTACAACCTTTGGCTCTTGTTGAATGATCAGTGGACTGCACAATCTTTGGTCCGTGTATCTGTAAAGAATGTGTGTATGTATTGCCGCGACTAAGTAAAAGTTTATCGATCGGATAGGAGGGATATACCCGCACCCGTGGCCGAGTGGTTAGCGTCATAACTAACATGCCGGGTGTTCGGGTTCGATTCCTGTTCTGGTCGGGGGAATTTTTCGTCAAAGAAATTTCCTCCGACTTGCACTGTGATCACGAGTATTCTAGAGCTTGCCACTAAGAATGCATTCAAGGCGTGTTATTTGGCATAGAAATCTTAACTAAGTACTAAAAAAAATTATGCAAGTAATACTACGTTGAGACGGCGAAGTTCCTCTAGGAACGTTAGTGCCATTGAAGAAGAAGAAGGAGGGATATAAAACGGGGACACAACGAAGGAAACATCATTAAACGTTGACATCGGCGTTTCTGAGGAACAGGTATAGATGAAGCAGAAGATCAGGATCACGGCTACCTAAGATATCCCGGACGGGGATCTCCGATTGTCTGCCTTGTGCTCTCAGTGTTCTAGAGAGCTGAGAGCGAGCAGTATGGAACCGGATACACGACCAGACAACATGCTCGATGTCGTGGTAGCCATCGCCACAATCACAAAGATTGTTTGCTGCGAGCCCAATGCGATAGAGATGCGCGTTTAGGTTGTAGTGATTGGACATAAGCCGAGATATCACGCGAATGAAATCACGACCTACATTCAATCCCTTGAACCATGCACTCGTCGAGACCTTAGGGATAATCGTGTGTAACCAACGACCGAACTCATCTCCACTCCACATGCGCTGCCAACTTACGAGCGTGTACTGACGAGGAATGTGGAAAAATTCATTATAAATAAGCAATTTGCCTTTCAAAAAGAGTGCCTTCTAAAGCACCCACCTTAGCTAGCGAGTCCGCTTTCTCATTCCCCGGAATCGAACAATGAGAGGGAACCCATGCTAAGGTAATCTTGAATAATTTTTCGACCAAAACACTCAATAGTTGTCTTATTCTTGTTAGAAAATAAGATGAGCGTTTATCAACCTTCATTGAGCGGATTGCCTCTAATGAGCTGAGACTGTCTGAAAAAATAAAATAGTGGTCGATGGGCAAATCCCCAGTGCGTAGTATATCGCACCCAGTTCAGCGACATACACGGAACAAGGATCTTTGAGTTTGAAAGTGGCACTGGAATTTTCATTGAAGATGCCGAAGCCAGTGGACCCGTTTATGAATGAACCGTCAGTAAAGAACATTTTATCAGATCTAATTATGCCCCCATATTCTGCCGAAAATATCGGCGGAATAGAATATGAGCGTTCATTCCTCGTCGATTATTTGCAAGAGACGGACACACATTGTCCGTCCTCCGCTACAATATCGAAGCTGGAAAGTTTTTTTCCCCTCCGCCAAAGTGATTTTTGGTTGTTGTTTTTTTTTCTTTCGCCCATTGGTGACAAGTTAAGTGCCAACGCATCCGGAACAGCGAGGAAGCAGCACCTCTCCAGCGACGCTGGACCGGTGTTCTGTGAATTGGTTCCATTGAGCGTCACATTTGTATCTTCACCAAACATCAAACAGAGAAGTACAATAGAATAGTTTTTGCCGTCTCGCTATTGTGCTTATACCGTAGCGTGCAGCGTTGTATAGCTCCCTGAATAGGGTTGTTCAAGTTGTTCGAACTCATCAGACTAATTTTTTTTATTGAGTTTTTATTTATTAAATTTTTTTTTTTACGAAATTATTGTTTTTTTTTCAAGAAGATTTTTGATTTGAGCTAGTTTTTAGTTTAAGTTAGTTTTTAGTCTAAGTCAGTTTTAAGTTGAGTTTTTGCGCGAGTGTGTGCGTGTGAGTTGTGTGTGTGCGTGCGAGTTTTTTTTTCGTTTTCATAGGCGGTTGCGCACCGTCTGCGCAACCGTTATGACATCTGCTGATGCCAATGTTGCGCGGACGCGTTATTATCAACAGTCCTCGAAGGCACCATGGGTTGTTTTCTTTCGGCCCAAGGAAAAAGCTTTGAGAACTCTTGATATTTCAAGAGATTTGCTGCGTAATTATAAGGGCGTCTCGATACATAAAGAGAGACCGGACAAACTGCGTGTAGAAGCACCGACTTTTGATGTGGCCAACAAGATTGTTGACCACGAAGTTTTTAACAGGGTGTATCACATCTACATCCCTTCTCGAGAAGTGGAGATAGAAGGCGTAGTAACCGACGCGAGTCTGAGTGTCGATGAACTAAAACAAGCGTCGGGTTCCTTCAAAAACTCGATGATTGGAGATCTTGTAAAGATCCTGGATGTTAGAAATCTGCATTCAGCATCTTTGGAAGAAAATAAAAAAGTTTATAAGCCCTCGCACTCTTTTCGAGTTACTTTCGCAGGTTCTGTTCTCCCAAATTATGTGAAAGTAGAAAATGTTTTTTTCCCAGTGCGCCTGTTTGTACCGCGGGTTTATAATTGTACCAAATGTAAAAAGTTGGGACACTCGGTTAGCCACTGCGGCAACAAATTTCGTTGCGGCAAATGTGGCGATAAACATAGTGAGGATTCTTGCACTCAAACAGTGGAAAAATGTATTCACTGTGGCGAGAATCCTCACCCTCTACAAGAGTGCCCAAGGTACAAACAGCACTCCGATAAAGTGAAGCGTTCTATCGCTGGACGCTCCAAGCGGACTTATGCCGAAATGCTAAAGACCGCATCAGCCGCTCAAAATGAAAACCAATTTTCGGTTTTGTCATCTCAAGAATCGGATTCTGATTCTGATGAGGGTCATACTTCGGCTGCACCAGAATCTTCAATAAAGGATGAATCATCAAAAAGAAAGCTCTCTTCACCAATGGTGCACCGTAAGAAAGCTAAAATGACCCTCGGAAGATTGTCTAATTCCAAAGGGTAATAGTAGCAAAAAAACGAATCCGAAGGCTCCTTCTCAGCCAGTTCCTGGTTGCAGCAAGGATTTTACGTCATTACCCAGAGAAGAGAGAAATAAAAACGCTGCTCCTCGATCTTCTCGTAGAAAATTCGCGTCTAATCGAGGATTTATAGCTTTTTCGGACATTGTGGACTTCATACTAAACACGTTCAAAATTCAAGACCCCCTCAGAAGCCTTATTTCTGCCTTGCTTCCATCTTTAAAGTCTTACCTTAAGCAATTGACTGCTTCATGGCCCCTCCTTGCATCAATCATATCTTTCGATGGATAATTCATCTAACGTAGTAGAAGATATGATCAATGTGCTACAATGGAACTGCCGTAGTCTAGTGCCTAAACTAGACTCGTTCAAATTTTTACTTCAAAATTATGATTGTGATATATTCGCTCTTTCCGAAACATGGCTTTCTTCTGACACAGAACTCCACTTCCACGATTTTAATATTATTCGCCTGGATAGAGATGATTCCTATGGAGGAGTACTTTTAGGGATCAAAAAGTGCTACTCTTTCTATAAAATTCCTCTCCCAGCTCTATCAGACGTCGAAATCGTCGCTTGTCAAATAACTGCAAAGAATAAAGAACTCTGCATAGCTTCAGTATACGTTCCCCCGAATACTTCCATTAGCCGTAGTCAACTATGGAATCTAATTTCGATTCTCTCAACCCCAGTTCTAATTTTGGGTGACATGAACTCCCATGGTACTGGGTAGGGCGATCTTTATGATGACGCTAGGGCGGCTATTTTTTACGATTTATGTGACGATTTCAACTTGACTATCTTGAACACTGGTGAAGTGACACGAATTGCAAAACCTCCGGCTCGAGAAAGCCGACTCGATCTATCTTTGTGCTCAAACACGCTATCATTAGATTGTCAGTGGAAGGTCATCAATGATCCCCATGGTAGCGATCACTTGCCAATCAATATATCAATCAAGTGTAGCCCGCAATCCACTGAACCATCTCGAGTTCCATTTGATCTAACCAGGAACATCGACTGGCTAAAATTTGCAACGGCGGTAACAATCGGTGTCGAATCAATAGATATACTTCCACCATTGGAAGAATATCGATTCTTCGTCGATTTATTGTATAAAAGCTCACTGGAAGCACAAAAAAGAAAAGTTCCAAGTGCTTCATTTAAAAGAAAACCAGCCACTCCTGGCTGGGACGATGAATGCACAAAATTGTATTTGAAAAAATCTGATGCTTTCAAAGCTTTTCGCAGACATGGAACATCCACACACTTCGAGGAATATTCAAAGCTTGAAATACAGCTGAAACAATTAGTTAAAACAAAAAAACGCGGTTACTGGCGCAATTTCATCGAAGGTCTTTCTCGTGAAACCTCAATACGCACCTTGTGGAGGGTAGCTCGCAACATGCGTAACCGCTCATCTACCAACGAGAGTGAAGAATACTCCAACCGATGGATATTCGATTTCGCTAAAAAGGTCTGTCCAGACTCAGTTCCAGCCCAACATATTCTTCGAGAAACGTCTCCAAGCGGTGGACCTCTGGACAGACCATTCTCAATGCTGGAATTTTCTATGGCTCTTCATTCATCGAACAACTCTTCACCCGGAAGCGATATGATTAAATTCGTTCTTCTAAAAAATCTTCCCCATATCGCGAAAAGACGCTTGCTAGACTTATTCAATACTAGAAAACAATATTGTGCCACCCGAATGGAGACAGGTCAAAGTGATAGCAATTCAAAAGCCTGGCAAACCAGCGTCTAACCATAACTCATACCGTCCGATTGCTATGCTCTCGTGCATTAGAAAATTGCTGGAGAAAATGATCCTTCGAAGACTCGATCAATGGATCGAGACAAATAATTTGCTATCAAGTACACAATTTGGGTTTCGCAAGAGCAAAGGAACAAACGATTGTCTAGCGTTGCTTTCTACAGATATTCAACTGGCCTTTGCGCACAAGGAGCAACTGGCTTCAGTATTTTTGGATATTAAGGGAGCTTTTGATTCAGTTTCCATAGAAATTCTGTCAGACAATCTGAACAGATGTGGACTTCCTGGAATTTTGAATAACTTCTTGTACAATTTGTTGTCAGAAAAGCAAATGAACTTCACCCTTGGACAGCTGACAACTTCCAGAAATAGTTATATGGGTCTACCCCAAGGCTCATGTCTCAGCCCCCTTCTTTATAATTTTTATGTGAAAGATATTGACAGTTGTTTGGCAGAACAATGCACGCTAAGACAACTTGCAGATGATGGTGTGGTTTCCGTCAGAGGTCCCCATGCCGAAAACTTGCAAAGACCATTACAAAATTCCCTAGATAACTTGTCTTCTTGGACAAGGAACTTAGGGATAGAATTCACGCCGCAGAAAACAGAACTGGTAGTGTTTACTCGAAAGCGGTCCCCAGCCCAATTGCAACTTAAGCTTTTGGGGAGAAACATTACCCAATCATTGACCTTCAAGTACCTTGGTGTCTGGTTTGATTCAAAATGCACTTGGAATACCCACATTACGTATTTGAAGCAAAAATGTCAAAAGAGGGTCAACTTTCTCCGCTCGATTTGCGGCACGTGGTGGGGAGCTCATCCGGGAGATCTCATAACGCTTTATAAAAGAACTATTCTATCTATTCTGGAGTATGGCTCTTTCTGCTTTCTCTCAGCAGCTAAAAGTCACCTTCTAAAATTGGAACGAATTCAATATCATTGTCTGCGTATAGCTCTCGGCTGTATGCACTCAACGCATAACATGAGTCTCGAGGTTCTGGCAGGAGTAACTCCTCTACAGAACCGATTCTGGGAACTTTCTCTCAGAATACTGGTGAAATGCGGTATCACGAACACACTTGTGATTGAAAACTTTGATAAAATGCTTCATCTAAATATACAATCTCGGTTTATGAGAATTTATCATCACTATATTTCATCAGATATTTGTCTTCCATCGTTTACTCCAGACCGTGCTCACTTCACCATCAGCAGTTCCTCAATTGAATACGATCTGTCGATGAAACAAGCAATACTTGGGATTTCAGATCAGCTTCGACCAACTTTCATTCCCCGTATTTTTAACCGAAAGTACCAAAAAGTCAATTGCATGAAAAGATACTTCACTGATGGGTCTCGCCTCAATGGATCCACTGGCTTCGGTGTTTTCAATGAAAATTCAAGCGCCTTCCGTAAACTGAAGGAACCTTGTTCCGTTTATGTTGCTGAGCTGGCAGCAATCGACTTCGCATTGGGGATGATCTCCAACAAGCCTGCAGACCATTACTTAATTTTCTCGGATAGTCTCAGTTCGCTTGAGGCTCTCCAGTCGATGAAAACTAGTAGGCACCCATCTTATTTCCTCACAAAAGTGAGACAGCAGATGAGTGCACTGATCGAAAGATCTTATAAGTTAACCTTTGTTTGGGTCCCCTCTCATTGCTCAATTCCTGGCAATGAGAAGGCGGACACTCTCGCAAAGGTGGGTGCCCAGAAAGGCGAATTGTTTGATAGACAAATTTCATACGATGAATTTTTCCAATTACTGCGTCAGAGTTCCCTCTTGAGTTGGCAAACCGATTGGGACACTGGAAGTCTTGGGCGGTGGTTATATTCAATTATTCCAAAGGTTTCTTCGAGAGCGTGGTTCAAAGGTTTGGACTTAAGTCGTGACTTCATTCGTGTAATGAGTAGACTTATGTCCAACCACTACTCGCTAGATGTGCATCTCCACAGAATAAATCTTGTTCAAAGCAACGTCTGTCGGTGTGGAAACGGTTACGATGACATCGATCACGCAGTTTGGCAATGTACGGATAATTACGCAGCCAGAGAGTACCTTTTGAATGCCCTTGAGGTCCAAGGAAGACAACCCTATGTTCCTGTTAGAGACGTGTTGGGAACTCGCGACATCTGCTATATGCAGTTGATCTATATGTTTGTGAAACGGTCTAGTATAAGTATTTAATGCTTTTGTGTTTTTCTTTTTCGTTATTAGTTTGTTTGTCTTGTCCCCCCATCTCACCGTCGCCCACCCTCGACAGCTAGTCGAACACCAGATGCTATCCCTGGCCATTATGCACTATGCTACAGTGCGTGCGGCAACCCTCGGTTGAGATAACGATACCTCATATCCATATCCCCAACCTGACCCGTCCCACAAAAATGTTGCCCTTTTAACCTCGAGTAAACCGCGAGTATTCGGTCGAATCCTACTAAACATAGAAATTAGTTGAAACTTGGTATAAACAAACCTTGAATTAGCGGCTCCGCAAAGCTTATGCGATTGAGCCTTACAAATAAATGAACTGGATAAAAAAAAAGAAAGAATATGAGCGTTTTCCATTGTTCTCTGTCATCAATGCATTGAACTGACGCTGTGGTGAAGCAGGTATTAAGATTGTGCACCAAAAAAATATTTGGGGAATACCAAGTTATTCAATAAATTATATTAAGTTATTCCGATTACGTCCGATTATAGACTATATGTAATATCTGATGTGTTCTTTCAAGGAATTATTTATATGTTATATTATATGCTTTTTGTTATTATAATTCTTATACACATAAGTTTTTCTTATATTTGAACGGTGTTAGAAAATAGTGCGAATGGAAATCCATGCTCAGGATCAGATTGACGATGAACAATAAACTGCGTACTTCAATGAATGTTGTCATATACACTTTAAACACATTTTCGAACATTTAGATGTTTTGAAGATCAATTTCATATATTGACCAATAATCACAATCCATTGTACAGAACTATCCTGAAGCGAAGCGACACACGATCTACTGTAAATGAGTCGAACAAAAACATGATCATCTTGGAGAGATTATTTTCAGACGCTAGGCGAGAGACGCAGGATGACGCGTCTAGACTTAACTCGATAATTTATCGCTTCTACCTTCCTTTCGCTTTGTCGTTGTTCTAGTTCTATGTACAAGATAATGTTTTGTCATATCTTAACAAAACAGATTGTATTTATGGTTTTGATCCTTGTACAAGGATCGGGTGAGTTATTCAAACAATTTATAAAAAAGTGTCATTTGATAAGGATTCAAACAAAAACTGGAGTGCATTTCGAAGAGGGATGGTTATGATTGCTAGACCGATCACCAAGTCCTGTTTTTGTCATAGTGATTCTCCGTCGGTATATTTGCACCAGACCGATGAGGCGACATCACCACGACATATTAATCCCATCAACGAAGCAAGACGTGACTTTTTCGCCTGAAGACTTTGACTGAGAATGACACTCAAAATATATTTTTAAAGAAGTTATTGTAGAGTAATTTGAAATCATCTAATGTGTTAAACGTTCTCACTTAACCTTTTTTGATAAAAAAAAGCCAATCTTCAATATCCGCAGATATCAACGGACAGAGTTTTTTACTGATATAAAAGTTGTTGATAAAATGAGCAAGTTTTAAACCGTTTAAACCGACTAACGGATTAGATTTCCAACATTAGTTAAAATAGTCAAAATAGAATTTGCATAAAATATTATCGCTATCGAAGACTAAGCTCAGTATTTCGCTAAAGGCGTTTGTTATGACCGCCCAGAACAAGTCATTTGACCAGATTTTCAAGTTCTATCTCAAACGAACATTTCGCGCGCGAGTCGTCCGAAATCAAGCGCAGAAAACCACAGGCGTTGAAAAATGGACAAAGATAAGAAAGGCCTATAAATGGTCCAACAATTCATTCGTTGCCAAGCGAAGTGAACGACTGCTGTAAATTACTTCACGATGTGCCACAAAGTTATTTATTCACCATTCCAGCTCGGGAGTCGAGGGAGTGAGAAAAAGAGACTTCAAAATTGTGTCCATTAGATATTTCGGATGGCTAATCTTAAAGACCGGAGCGACCGGAGCCTCATCCGCCCATCGCCTTCTTGATGTGTGCATTATTTTGTCCAACAAGGAGTAGGTGCTCGTTTTGGGAGATTTGGGATTGTCTCGAGCTCTGGCCTGTGTGCTCTTCAGTTTCCGAAATGATAAAATAAAATATTTAATTAATTGGATTTGTGATAATATTATTTGTCAAATTTACATTTTATGACCGTTTTGTTTCAACTTCGGATAAAATGTGGCTGATGAAAAGCGGAGAATTATGTTAAAATTGGTGATTTCGGTTGTTCTTCACTTGATAAAGCGTGTCGAATGCGAGATACTCTGGTTGTTTCTTTTGCATTTTAACAGAAAGCATCTTCTAATCCTTTTCAGTAGACTAGCTTTAAGTGTCTAACATGTGTTTCAGCTGTTTCGATACGTAACCCTTCGAAATATTCAATATACGGTGGATCCGTATTAAAAATTAATACATGTGATAATCAATCAAGCATCTTTACAACAAATTTGAAGCTTATTAAATTTGAAATCTATGACTAATTAATATTCCATATAATATTAATCCAACGCTTTCCTGTCAACTACATCTTCTCATTTTTTACACGTTACACTCCAGAAGCATCCATTATCCTTTTTCACGCCCGTTTTGCATATCCAGTAAAGGCCGGAAGGCTTCCGATTCGTCTCATCACTTCAGAAGCACATGTCGCACGGCTTCGCCTGAGGGAAATGATTTTTATAAATTTTCTCCTGATTACCGGCGCTGTAAATATCCGCAAAGCCACTGACAAGATACGATGCTGGGATGGGCGAAGGGTTAGTTCCCGCGATGTTGTGCCCGTTAACCCGCATTACATGAAGGGTGGTGGAGTTTTTGTCCCTCCGTGAGCTGTAATTAGAATGTAATTTATCATTGTCAATGTAAAAAATGCAAAAATTTGATGACACTGTTCACTAAGCTTAGCAGCCACCAGCTGGTATTCGAAAATCTTCACAGAACTATTTGAAGGGATGATCACCAAACGCGATGCAAGTTGATTTTTTCTTGATTGATAATACGTTTTGCCGATATTCATAAAATAGCAATAATCAATCCTAAAATTAAAATATGATGTGAGCCTCCTCCGTATCGGGGAATAAATGATAGGGTAATTCAAGCAAGCAAGCTTCGAGTCAGTGTGACAAGGCAGTTTCTTTCAGTATCCTTGGTCGTTTCATTATGGGAAGATTTGGCCAGACATGACATTACATCACTCGAATGTAACAGACTTTATCAATCGAAAAATGTTTTGTTTACATAGCATTTAGATATGGGCGCTGCTGCAAGTTTCAATAAATTTGCCACATCTGTTTGGTCAAACTTCATTAACACGTTGAGTGCCACGTTTTCATAGCGACTCTATGGAAATTTTTAAACGTATTAGAACCAACGTTTCTTGTCGTAGTGGAAGGTATTTTTTTTCGAAAGCGAATGCTTATAAGCTTATATGATTTAGTTACCTTTATTATCATATGTTATAATGTTAGTCACCGGTGACGGACGTGGCAGTCAACGTGTTAATTCGTTTCCTACATGAAGATTGCACGTTTCTAAACTGCGATTGCGAACATGAAACACTTGAAGAGATACGACGGAGGAGACGTTTCTGCCAGGGAAAGATTCATCGGCCCGATACATAATTTATCAGATCAAACGGGAGATATCATCAGACGGAGCTAATCTAGACTTGCCGTTAATGGCCAAATCTTGTCGAAATTAACCGATCGTTAAAGCGACACATCATTCAGAACGAGTTGTCACAGCATACAACCCTTCCGTTTCGTCTTCTCCCCCACTGATGTTTCCCGATGAAGAGTGTAATTCAAACAGCCAAAGAAACTCCCGTTTGAGCATCGTACGAGTGGGAAAGTAACGCTCCCCTCATTTCGGCTGAGCTGAAAGTCACTGCGATACTGAGGCATTAATATGCAACAGCAGCAACAGTTTGCCGATTTTTATTGTTGTGAAAAAATCATTTGTTTGTCCGATTCTGGGTCCATTGGCTCGCTTGTTGTGTTTCATCCCTAAATCGATACGCAGTTGTTCATCGTACAAAAGCGAGTAAGAATAAACATTTTATTATATCGTGCGTTGCATTCCTCTTAACATAGGAAACTGCAAGAGTAACAAAATAAATCAATGTTTGAAAATTATTCATGAGATGAAGCCACATCGAATTATGTTTGAATTTCAAGCATTGAAAAAAATTATTACATTGAGGTGATACAAATGTAATTCTTGAAGAATTGTAATTATTTATGTTCAAAGAACAAGTTTGTACAAGCTATTTAAATTGAAAATAAAACACTACAAATTGTGTTAATTGTCAAGAATTGGTTTCATTCGAAATTCACAATTCTTTGCCACTATTATGAAAATATGATTTACGACATATGGCTAGGAAGTACATAGTACATAGTACAATGGTACATAGTTGCTCGAACTAATTGCTTCGATGAATGACTAGTTTTCCTTATCTTCGTTTATTTTCCGTCGGCCTTTTTCCGCCACTTTAGTGCCAATAACCGATACCAGGGAGGCGACTCCACCTGTATCTTACCTATTGAACTCAACAACTCTTGAGCCGGGGCAACGGCTTTACCAGAGATTTTTCGCCTAGGAAAATCTCAACGACGCCAGCTGGGATTGAACCCAGGCCGATGGGTTCAATGTCGACCGTAAAATGGACGAAGATCACGATGAGTTTCTCAACTGAATGATTTTTCAAGTAGCGATAACTATAGCAATCGCACTGGAACGAATTTTCATTTTCAGTTTTCAACCGAAGAACGTAGCTCTCTCTATTGCAAAATTCCTTCTTTCATCGGGCTTGCAATATCTTGTGCCTTGACGCTACTTTTGATCCGGAAACAATGCACGAATTCGAGAAAATTAAATTATCGATCGGAATGTAACCATCCACCGATAAGACAAAGATATACTAAGATGGTGGACATAGTAGTGTGTTTTGTGCTGTGATAGTTTATTGATATTAAGTGTGAAATATTGTCCCGTGCAGCGAAAAAAGTACTCGTTCGCGTGCCTTTTGTGTTGTGAAATCAGGATAAGTAGAAGAAAGGTTGCCACAACAATCGGTTCTCGTTTAACTTTGATGCGTGTACATAATAGCGTCCCGCTTTAATTTGTGTTGGCAATGGAATGTTCCGTATGTAAATTGGGGATAGTGGTAAGTGATCTGCCGCTTTGCTGTATCGGAAAGTGTAGCGGTGTGTTCCTCTACCGATGTACTTCCCTTACTAAAGCGTCGGCAAAGCTTATCACGGAGAATGTTAATGTCTTTTTCAAATGCAATGACTGTCTAGCAGACCAAAGTTGTAGTGAGCAAAGCGATCATATTTAGGATGTGCGAAAGATAGAGAAAGAGGTGATGAAATTATCTTCACTCTCTGACTTGCTTACGGGCATGCGAGATCAGATCGCTGTTCAGATAGACAGCGCGTTAAAGTGCGGGATGAAAAAAATGAGACAATATGTGAATGGGTCTCTTGATAAATTAATATGTGAGAAATTGGATTCAATGACAAGTTCGGTTTTATCACTTAATGCGCAAAATATTTTTTTTTTAATTCGTTTATTTTTAGAGGCTCAGTTACACAAGTTTAAAGGAGCCGAATTCTTAAATATGTTTTTAAAACTATATATATACAAACAATTTTCTAAAATCTATGGTTAGTAATGTGGGAAACCGATTACTCGCGGTGGACTCGAGTTTAGAAGGGTGACATAATTTTTCAGGAAAAGGATGGGATATAAGGAAATTATTACAATGTTGATAATCACACACACTTAATTCTTAAATCTATTCGTATATCTATTGTGAATTTACATTTCAACTTGTTCTCCTGATTAAAGCAAGGGGACCAATTACTCGTAAAGGAAGAAAAGCAGGGTATAAGGATATAAGGATAATCACACACGAACATCGATAGCTTTAAGGAAAACATATATTTGGGACATGTAATCAAGGTCTAACCGAGCCAACACATCTCTCACCGGCACATTGGGCTACCTTCCTCTAGCCCTCAAAATAAATTAGCTGCAATGAATGATTCCTATAATGAACATGGTTCAATTCCTACAGAATCGAACCTGAATAATCCGAAACCAAAGAAACGTAAGATTCAGAATAATGGTGAGGATAATGACCTTCAACGCAAGATAAGTTTCGCGGATGTTGTAAAAAGTTCTGTCGAAAATAAAATAACGGGTAATACAACATATAACAAGTGTAGTGCTGTAATTGAAATAGATGTCGACACATACAATGGTTTATTAAATGTGAAAAAGTAAAGGTCGGTTCACTCGGCCACGGGAGCGTAGTCCCCGCGATAAATGTGTTGCAATGCTTCAAATGCGGAGTATTTGGACACAAGAGCACGGATTGCAAGCAAAATTGTGAAACGTGCTCTAGGTGTAGTCAGAAACACAAGACATCTGAGTGCAGGTCAACTGTTTTGAAATGTGTTAATTGTTTGAAAATAAATAAAGAACGGAAAATGATGCCGCATTTAGCTCAGAATGTTCAGTGTATCAAAGAATTTTTGATTTGAAAAAAAATCAGCTTGCATTTCAATAAATAGTAATTTTGTATTTGAATATTGCGGGACTGTCAACAAATTACGTAGCTTTACGTCAGATTGTTGAGGAAAACCGTCCATTTTTAGTTCTCTTGTCAGAAACACACATTGTTGAAATTGAGTCATTTGATCAGTATAGTATCCCGGGATATAATGTTGCTGCTTGTTTATCACATTCTAGGCATAAAGGGTGTGTCACATCAAATTGCATCACGGAAAAAACGCTGTAGAAATTCGCCCAGTAGACCGATCCTTTTGAAAATTTTAGACAGTAAAATAAAAACTATTAAACAACTTTTGGCATTTTCTTTTTATTCATACTTCGAGCCCAAGCCCGTATGCTCGCACCTTCCTCTTTACCCCGTCCATTAGGTTCTGTACAACGTCAGGTTGTAGTTTTTTTTTAACAGAAATCCATTTTCTCTTGAAGTCCGCCTCCGATTTGACAACTTTTGGGTTCTTCCGGAGGGCCTGCTTCATAATCGCCCAATATTTCTCTATTGGGCGAAGCTCCGGCGCGTTGGGCGGGTTCATTTCCTTTGGCACGAAGGTGACCCCGTTGGCTTCGAACCACTCCAACACGGCCTTTGAATAGTGGCACGAAGCCAGAAGATGGTCGGGCCCTCGTGCTGCTTCAATAGTGGTAGTAAGCGCTTCTGTAGGCACTCCTTAAGGTAAACCTGCCCGTTTACCGTGCCGGTCATCACGAAGGAGGAGCTCTGCTTTCCGCAAGAGCAGATCGCTTGCCACACCATGTACTTTTTGGCAAACTTGGATAGTTTCTGCTTGCGAATCTCCTCCGGAACGCTGAATTTGTCCTCTGCGGAGAAGAACAACAGGCCCGACAGCTGACGAAAGTCTGCTTTGACGTAGGTTTCGTCGTCCATTACCAGGCAATGCGGCTTCGTCAGCATTTCGGTGTACAGCTTCCGGGCTCGCGTCTTTCCCACCATGTTTTGCCTTTCGTCGCGGTTAGGAGCCTTCTGAACCTTGTATGTACGCAGGCCCTCCCGCTGCTTGGTCCGCTGGACGAATGAACTTGACAAATCCAGCTTATTGGCGACATCCCGGACCGAACTTCTCGGATCACGTCTAAACTGCTTAACTACGCGCTTGTGATCTTTTTCACTGACGGAGCATCCATTTTTGCCGTTCTTCACCTTCCGGTCGATGGTTAGGTTCTCGAAGTATCGTTTTAGTACTCTGCTGACCGTAGATTGGACGATTCCCAGCATCTTACCGATGTCCCGATGTGACAACTCCGGATTCTCGAAATGAGTGCACAAGATTAATTCACGACGCTCTTTTTCGTTCGACGACATTTTTCCAAATTTACGAAAAATTGACAGTGAAGCATGGCCAACGTGATCTATACACTCTTATCTGATTATAAGCGAAAGCTGAAGATATAATTCCTAAAAATTAAATTTCTACAGCGTTTTTTCCGTGATGCTATTTGATGTGACACACCCTTTACCCCTGTTATAGAAGTTCGCTTCCTTATTGGCAAAAAACTCGGATAGCCAATTTTCACAGGCCTCTTTTGTGGCTAACTTCTGACTACTTAGCTCGTTCGCCATGGACAAAAACAGGTGGTAGTCACTTGGTGCAAGGTCCGGACTATACGGCGGATGCAAAAGAACCTCCCATCCGAGCTCTCGGAGCTTCTGGCCCGTCACCAAAAAAGTGTGTGGCCTGGCGTTGTCCTGATGGAAGACAATGCGGCCTCTGTTTATCAAAGATGGCCTCTTCTTCATGAGTGCTACCTTCAAGCGGTCCAGTTGTTGGCAGTACAGGTCCGAATTGAGCGTTTGGCCATAGCGAAGCAGCTCATAATAGATTATTCCTTGACAATCCCACCAAACACACAGCAGAACCTTCCTGGCCGTTAATGAGGGCTTGACCACCGTCTGAGTCGCTTCAGCGGGCTTCGACCACGACCGTTTGCGCTTCACGTTGTCGTAAGTGACCCACTTTTAATTGGCAGTCACCATCCGCTTCAGAAACGGGTCGATTTTGTTGCGATTCAGCAGCGATTCACATGCGTCGATACGGTCAAAGATGTTTTTTTGCGTCAACGTTTGTGGCACCCATACATCGAGCATCTTTGTGAATCCGAGCTTCTTCAAATGGTTAATAACGGTTTGATGACTTATCCCTAGCTCTTGGCCGATGCTATGGCTGCTACTATGTTGGTCTTTCTCGGCTAATTCAGCGATTTTGTCGCAATTTTCGACGACAGGCTTTCAGGAGCGTGGCGCATCTTCGACGACCTCTACACCAGAACGAAAACGTTGAAACCATCGTTGTGCGGTGTAAATGGAAACTGTATCGGGTCCAGAAACTGCACAAATTTTATTGGCAGCTTGAGATGCATTGTTGCCTTTGTCATAGTAGTACTGTGAAATATGTCGGATTTTCTCTTTATTTCGCTCCATATTTGCGACACTATAACTCACGAACGACTTAACCAAACAAAACACTGTCAAGGACTATATTATAGCGCACAAAAATACCTTTACAACAAGCTATAGTATGACTCGATACAATGAATACAACTAGAACTACGCGCTTACAACGACACCTCGCGGAAATACCGCAGGACTTTTTTGACAGCCCAATATTAGTGATAGTAATAGTAGTGATAGTAGTGTTTGTGGTATAGGTTATCACGATATTGATCACATTGTGTGGTATTGCTCTGAATTTCAAAATAACAGGTTATCTTTAATAGAAAATTTCCGCGAAAAGGGAATGACACCCAGTGTTTCGATCCGCGACGTTCTGGCTACACGTAATCTCGATGCTATTTCGTTGATATATCATTTCCTCAAGTCCATTCACTTTCAAGTATGAGTATGTATGTATTTTTTCTGTAATTTTTAATTATCGTTTAAATCTCCAACTTTTTGTTTTTGTTATTAATAATTTTATTATTTAAAAATAATTCATGGTTTTAATGTTTTCATGTTTCTCCAACTATTTCCCTCAGAACTTAAAAATATTCAGATTCACGCAATCGCACGCAATCTTCAATGAGGTGGTTATCTCTATCAAAAAATCCACAAGAAGAAGCCTCAAATATTATTTTATTATGAATTGTTATATAATTATTTATATTGTATCATCTTGAAAAAAAAACTATAGGGTTTTGATGCCTTTTTGAGAAAGAACATTTGCATAGTTCTACTCACAAGGGCTTTTCCCTATTTATAAACACGGCTCATTGATGCTTAACGTAGTTGAGCCAGTTGAAAATAAATGAAAAAAAACATAGACGAACAATAACTAAATTAAACTTTGGAGTACCAAGACTAATCAGAATGTTCAAAGAATGTATGGATCTGAGGAAACAAAATTGTATTTTGTGCCCAGAGAGCCTTATTCCATCCATCCAAGTCGTTTACAAAAACTACTTCAGTAGATGCAAAACCTTTCGTGTGAAGATTTCCCAAGAAATGCTCATCGATATCCCCGACTTTGAAGAACAAGAACAGATAATTGAAAATACTCACGGAACTTCTCATCGAGGAATTAAAGAAAACCATGCCGAAATTCTTAGAAAGTATTATTTCCCCAGAATACAGATAAAAATAAGGAAATACATAAATCTTTGCAAAATATGTAACAAAATGAAATACGAAAGAAAACCATACAAGATTATTCTCGGAGGAACGCCAATCCCTAAGAAACCCTTAGAATTCGTTCACATGGACATTTTTATTTCACAACCGTGCATCTTTCTTCCAGCCATAGACAAATTTTCCAGATTCGGAACATTAATCCCGGTCAAATCAAGAGCGACGCCCGATATACGGAAGGCAATAATCAAGTATATTTCCATTTATGGCCAGCCAGAGCTCATTGTATCTGACAATGAACCAGCCTTGAAATCTATTGAAATTCGAGGAATGCTTAACGATTTGAATACAACAATACTTTACCCCAAGATACTACGAACTAATGAGCAGTATAGTGTCTTCATAGCGTAAATATCCTGGAAGTTGCTGGTACTACGTCGAACAAATCCTAGGGCTGAGAACGCTTTGGCGGTGGTTACGTTGATATGTTCGTTGAATCGAAACTTGTTGTTCATAGTCACACTGAGATCGCGGATGGAAAGAACACACTCCAGGGGTACGGACCCGATTGAATACATGAATTCAATTCGTGATTGTCGGCGAGAAAATGCGATAGACTTACACTTTTTCACATTTAGCTCAATACCATTCTCAACGCACCATTTTTGCAATTCATCAATATCGGCCTGAAGTGTATAGTAATCCAGGTGAGATGCGACGGATCTGTAAATCTTCAGGTCGTCGGCGTAAAGCAGCTTTCGTGATTTTAATTGGAAGCACAGATCGTTCACGAACGACACGAAAATGAGTGCCCTGTGGCACACCAGATGTGATTGGGAACATACGAGAATTCGAACCGTTGATATTGACGAACGCCTTCCGCTCAGTGATCCAGTCTGTGATCCAGTGAGGGAAACCCAGGTGACGAAGTTTCGTAATGGCGAGGTCGTGAGGTACTTTGTCGAACGCTTTCGAGAAATCGAAATAAATGGTGTCTACTTGTTGCTATTTCTCAATTTCAGATGATATAAAGCTGGTGTTCGGGATGCTGAATAGAGAACGTTGTGCACTAATTCCTCTAACACTTTCGCCAGGCAACACAAAATGGAGATACCACAGTAATTTTCCACTAGGTGATTCGAATCTGTCTTAAATATCGGGCAGATAGAAGCTGTCTTCCATAGCTTCGGGAAAACACTGTGGCGAAGCGACTTATTGAAAATCGTTGACAGTTGCTTTTTCAGAGAGTCCGCACATTCCTTCAGGAACAACGGTGGAAGATTGTCGCTCCCGGGTTGATTTGGTGTAAACCCGAAGCAACCAAGGTTTTGATTAGCACGATCTCTTGTTCAGAGGATGCGTTTGATGGCAACAAACCCTTGACATCGTCATCTTTCTTCCATATTAGACGAGGTAGATTGCAATCGCCGACTACGACAATCTTGTCAGAATCCGAGATACGTTCGCGAAGCTGTTGAATTGCCTCGGAATGTGCAGAATACAACGACGGTTGCGAGCGAGGTAAATTCCGCATGCGTAGACCGTTGAATTCAAGAGCTTCATGCGAACGACGGCTTGCAACGAGATTGCAACAGTCTTCCAGAGTAACCGAACTACAATGGTGGCAGTACTCCGATCGCATCGAAAAATGCTGTATATTGAAGCTAGCTCAGCGTTTTTGATATCCTGGCGTAACTATGTTTCCGTGAGTACAACAACATCATAGTCACAGGACGATAGCTTGAGAAATAGTTCTCGCGTTTTAGTACGGATGCCTTTAACATTTTGGTAGTATATCGTCAAGTATTTAGAGCAAGCGTCAGAAGAGCCTGAAGAAGGATTGTGGGGATCGGGTGGATTTATATCTATGAAGGAACTTGTTGATCGAGCTGGTGTTGCAACAGATTCGAGGAGGTTGCTCCTGGATCGAGACGCTGCGTAGGTTTCCAAAAATGCCGAACATTAGAATCATTGCTGATAAACTCTCGAAATTCTATTCCTTGTGGCCAGGTGGCAGGACCCATTGCTTTGGATTTGAGATTCTTAGGAATACTCACCTTCAAGGACACGAATTATAGTAATGATGACAGTTTTCCTTTTGGAATCAATGATTTTGCAACGATATCCGCTGTTTGAATGCATTTCTTAGCGAGCTTTTGAATGTCAGACTCGGACACTTCAGGTGTTATTCTAGTTAAGTACACCTCGAACTTGTCATTAGACCTTGCTGTTGATCCATTGAAGGTGCTGCCTGCGAATTGTTCAGTTCCACGGAAAATCTTTGTTGGTTGATCATTTTGCTCCGAGGCGTCCTCGTCACGAATGCGCTTGGGAGTGGTGGTGTGAGCCCTAAATTGTAAATAACGTGGAACTGGTGAGAGCGCAGCTGGGGATAATTTGTTAGTTACTTACTAATGGTTTATATTTTATTGTCTAAAGGTTCGAAAAGGTCAACTAAGTAATTTTCTACAGCGTTTTTCCGTCGTACAATTTGATGTGGGACACCCTTTACTGGAAGCAATACAGAATGTTAACTGGCCCAGAACTAGGGATTGCATTACCGTACCAAAATTTCGATAACCGGTATCTTCGGCATCTTTTATCTGATACGCACCCTCCAACGACTGTTCACCATCCTTCTGTCATCATCACTCGGTAAACACTGGTGGAGTTAACAAACAATACCCAACAATCAAACAAAACGGCCCTTTTCAGGGCCTCCAAATCATTATCAAAGAGTTTTACGATGTAATTCTTCAAACATATCCAAAATCAACAGATAGCCTAACGGAATCCTACTTCAACTATGCGGTCGTGTCTCGACCCTCGTGTGACTTTTTTGTTTTTATCAAAATGGCAAGTTAGAAGAAAGAAATAAATATTGTTACACGTACAATGATAATATTGTTACACGTACAATGATAATAATAATTTGGCATCTTCAATGAAAATTCCAGTGCCTCTTTCAAACTCAAAGATCCTTGTTCCGTGTATGTTGCTGAACTGGGTGCGATATACTACGCACTGGGGATCATTGAAACATTGCCCATCGACCACTATTTTATTTTTTCAGACAGTCTCAGCTCATTAGAGGCAATCCGCTCAATGAAGGTTGATAAACGCTAATCTTATTTCCTAACAAGAATAAGACAACTATTGAGTGTTTTGGTCGAAAAATTATTCAAGATTACCTTAGCATGGGTTCCCTCTTATTGCTCGATTCCGGGGAATGAGAAAGCGGACTCGCTAGCTAAGGTGGGCGCTTTAGAAGGCACTCTTTTTGAAAGGCAAATTGCTTATAATGAATTTTTCCACATTCCTCGTCAGTATACGCTCGTAAGTTGGCAGCGCATGTGGAGTGGAGATGAGTTCGGTCGTTGGTTACACACGATTATCCCTAAGGTCTCGACGAGGGCATGGTTCAAGGGATTGAATGTAGGTCGTGATTTCATTCGCGTGATATCTCGGCTTATGTCCAATCACTACAACCTAAACGCGCATCTCTATCGCATTGGACTCGCAGCAAACAATCTTTGTGATTGTGGCGATGGCTACCACGACATCGAGCATGTTGTCTGGTCGTGTATCCGGTTCCATGCTGCTCGCTCTCAGCTCTCTAGAGCACTAAGAGCACAAGGCAGACAATCGGATATCCCCGTCCGGGATATCTTAGGTAGCCGTGATCCTGATCTTCTGCTTCATCTATACCTGTTCCTCAGAAACGCCGATGTCAACGTTTAATGATGTTTCCTTCGTTGTGTCCCCGTTTTATATCCCTCCTTCTTCTTCTTCAATGGCACTAACGTTCCTAGAGGAACTTCGCCGTCTCAACGTAGTATTACTTGCATAATTTTTTTTAGTACTTAGTTAAGATTTCTATGCCAAATAACACGCCTTGAATGCATTCTGAGTGGCAAGCTCTAGAATACTCGTGATCACAGTGCAAGTCGGAGGAAATTTCTTTGACGAAAAATTCCCCCGACCAGAACAGGAATCGAACCCGAACACCCGGCATGTTAGTTATGACGCTAACCACTCGGCCACGGGTGCGGGTATATCCCTCCTATCCGATCGATAAACTTTTACTTAGTCGCGGCAATACATACACACATTCTTTACAGATACACGGACCAAAGATTGTGCAGTCCACTGATCATTCAACAAGAGCCAAAGGTTGTACCGCTCATGACAACTCTACATGAACTGATGATTGCGCCGGTTAGTGACCATTCTATCCTGGATTCCTCGAGTCGAGAAAGACGCACCACGCTAGATATGAGGTACAGACTAGGGGGGCGTTGCTGATTAAGGGTCAGCTGCATCCCAATAGGAAGTATCCCGTGTCGGGCACACGTACAGAGCATTGGAGACAGCAACATCCGAATTACGAAAACACTTGTAATACTAACCTCGAGCCAACCGCGAGTAATCGGTTACATATTACTAACATAGATAATAAGAAAAATTGTATTGAACTCCCGACCCCGTGAGTCTAACGCCATATGAGCCTTTATAAAAATATATATTTTGGAAAAAAAAAAAAAAAAATTATAATAAATATGAACTGTCGTGGAAATACATTGCAGGAAATAGCAGATATAGTCGGAAGAACTCACTTTACAGCAAATAAAATCATAAACAAGTGGAAATACGAAGAAACCATGGAAAATCTCCCGAGTAGAAGACACAAACGTATCCTATCTTCTGATGATGAACGAGTAATTATGCGAACATTGCAAAAGAACCCTATAACAAACATTCCTAAATTGACTACCGAAGTGCCCGGCACCATTAGAAGACCTGTCAGCACAGACACGAGAATCGAGCAGCATACAGGAACAATCTGAGAGGTCTTGTTGGCCGTGAAAAGTCTTTCATCTAAAAGGCGAATATGAAAAAAAACGACTACAGTGTGAACATGACCTAAGGAGTTCTGGAATAAGGTCTTTTATACGGATAAGCCGAAAACCAATCTCTTTGAGTCGGATGGAAGACAGATGGAGTGGAGAAAACCAGTATCGGTGCTCCAGGTTCAGCATTTGGTTCCCACAGTAAAACACGGCTGCGGTAGTCGGATGATGCATTGTACATTGGCGGCTTCTGGATCTGGAACCATGGAGTTTATCGATTCGGCGATGAACAAAATGGCTTAATTGATCTTCTTAAAACGTAGACTGCAGTCTCCCGTTCTGAAATTGGGTCTCCCTCGTGATTACTACTTTCAACAGAATAATGACCCGAAGCAAACTGATCTCATCGTGCGGGAATACCTGCTCTATAATGTCCCAATCAACTCAAAACACCTCCGCAATCACCGGACTTCAACACTATTTAGTATACATTTCTGAACTGATTTTAATTTTCTTTTTAAGAAAAACTTAAACTGTACACTCAATTTTGCCACGTCTTAGATGGAGATTTGTTGTTTGTACATTAGGGGATGGAGTAAAATGGATCAATTTTACGATGAATATGAGTCGCATTGATTTATTTACTTTTTAACCACGAAAAACTCAAAAATAACAAAGCCGCATGATGTGTATACTTAATTTTGCGATAGACTGTTGGTTTGTTTTCAATGTTTTACAAAATCTGACTAGTTTCAACACGAATTTCTGACAATTTTCTGTTTATGCAATACGTATTTTTGGAAGCTGGGACCGACAGGGATATTGCGCAAGTGCTCTTGATGCGGGTTAAATGGAATGCGTAGCAACAACAATTCGGGGCTCAACGTGTTAACACCCTATAGGATTCACATATTCACTGATTTTTTTACATTTTTGTAAAAGAAAAATAAAGAAAGAGGACCGCAAACATGATCATGATGGGCTGCGAGAGGTTCGCGGGCCGCAAGATGGCCGTGCACCAATGTTATAAGATGATGTAAAGGAGGTCAATTACTTTCCAATAGATGGCGTAAATAAACTGTGTCTCGCATTGTAGATGTGATCGAGTTATGCCAGATGGCGTTACGATAGCTCTCGGAAAAAGTAGTGATTGCTTGGCTTAGTATTTATTTAGTCCGCATCCATAGACGGATACCAGCAAAGAGTAATATGTCATATTATACAGTTCGATTTTGATAAAACCGAAAATGCGGCTAGTGTTGAAAGCCTCGAACTATTCTTGGCCCCATCAATCTATTTTATCTACGAATCACTGCTTAATCACAACAAAATTGACCCCTTCCTGAAGTGTATGGTGACTGTTGATGAAAAGTATTTCAATTCCAAACGACGTGGTTGAAATGCGATGTGAATCATCCACTATGAGTTGTTCCCCTAAGATCAAACTATTGGTTTAGGCCTGTACTGTCAACAATTGGACCGTCTGTCAATGTTTTGAAAAGAGTTGTTGCCAAACCGTTGAAGCCTAGGTTTGGCAACAACTCTCTGGTAATGTTTGCAAAAGATCGAAACGTTTTTGAAAAAAGGGGAAAATTTCCACAAACAGCAAATCTTATTAAAAATTGACAGTAGAAGAAATTTAACCAATTTTCTTGTCAAAGATGGTTGACTTTCCTGATCCGAATCCCTGACTTCATTTCGTCGATGGTCAACAAGCATGGCCAAAATTGAAATCCAACCAATATGGGACGAAATGCCAATGAAAATCTAGTGTGATTGCAATGGATATAATTCATACGAATTCAGTTCTAATTTGTATGACGGTATATCAGAAACGATGTAATTAGACTTTGGATGATAGCAATGTGGCGTTTGTGAATTTCACGACGTTGTGTAAAACAGTTTCGTTTTCATTTTATTATTACTTCTATTTTCCTAGTAATTTTCGTTTAAATATATAATTTATAGTGTTTTCTTGTTTTCTGTATGCAGTTACTTCACTATATATAAGGTATTACTTTGTTTAGCAATCATAACTATTTCTGTGATAGATGTACATTTCTCTTACTCCGATTAGTTTCATTCCTGCTTTAATTACGAATAGAAATGTACATTCACACGGTTTTTGTTTTACTCTCTTACGAATATAATTAAAGTAGCAAATTTCCGCTAAATCGTCAATCATGTGCCGGCTGATTACCGCTGCTGGGATATAGAAGAACCCACCAAATATGTATTTTAGGTTATATGCAACTCGAGTGTTTAAGTGATGTGTCGACTATTCATTGTTCTGCTCGTGAGGAAGGGGGAACGATCGTAAACAAAAATTTTCTTAACGTCAGGATCGAATGAGACCTATACACGACTATAGTTCAATTCACGATCAGCAGTTTATTTTCCTACATTTATGTTTTGTTGTGTTTTTTTTTCTGTTTGTTCATTATTCGCATAAAGTTTCACAATGACGGTTGATAAAGGGATCTATGTACAATTGTTTCATTACATTTCGAACAGCTTGTGCTTTGCGATTACTTTATATCGTCTGATAAAAGTACCTTTGAAAGAGTTTATTTACAGCCCATCCTTACTCTGTAGCGATGTTGGAACGAGTTCTATACAAGTTAATGCTTTTTAAAATATTTTATACATAATTGAAGCTCAATTCAACGAAATGATGAACGGGAATTACTGCATAGCAAAGTGTTCACATCAACTCCTTGTGTTGTATCCTTTCCGTACCATGTGTAAAAACTTTCACTTCTAGCTTAGGTGCTTTAGGGGGGAGTGTCATTCTTGCATCCCTCCTTGTATTTCTTTTTTCGTTAACATTCAATACACTTATACGAAACATTAACAAAGTTGAACGAAAAAGGACCCATCTGATTGTTACCGATTTACTCTCTGATGCAATCACTCGAACAAACGTGAAATGAAATGAAACTTGGCGCTGATAATGATTTTTTTTTCTTCTATTAAAATAAGGATTTCAGCGTGTCTTAAGTTAGTGTTAAATAGGTTCAATATTTTCATATACGTTTTCGTTATCACAGATTACAAATGCTTCTCTCAACATTTTTCTTTTTTTTTCGATTTTACTTTGCGTGAAATATATAATACAAGGCCGAAAATTAATGTAAATTTGTTTTACGCGCGATTCACGATAAAAGTGGCTGAAATACACGGAAAAAAAATGTTGATGATATAGGGAAAAGGGAAATCATTGCACGTAATATTAAAAGACGACAACCATTTGTCGATACGAGAGTGGTAAGTGATCTCTGCAAAATGTTCACATCAACGAAACAGTTTGGTTTCTTTTTTCTAAATAATTTTCGTTTGCACATAGCCCAGTTTTGTTTTTCATTTGGGTAAGGAAAAATAGTTCTAATCCGGAATTTGCCTGTCATTATTCGCTAAGGACAAATTTTAATCCTCGTATACCGCTGATTTGAATTTCTTCTATCGTTCGGGTCCGGCATTCATTGCTGTCCGGAAGTGGTAGTACTGATTTTTGCGCCTCCAAAAAGAAAGACGGGAGCAGCCTCTTTACTGCACAACGACGAGATATACGCGATAACGTTGAGAAATGAAAACCATTATAGTTGCGCGATGGGAAACTGTTGCACCTCCAATTCCTGCGAGACGACTGTTGCACTGTTGTAGTTGCAATACTTCGCCCCGCTTTTTTTCTTGTTTGAAAGCTGCCTCTGTTGGTTGGCAACTCATCTCACGATTTGAAGGGGTAGCTCACGTGCGCCGGGATAGTTTCAATAACCTAAAATGAGACCAAAAAAATGTGGTCAGATTGAATGTCAATTGAGATTTATTGTTGAAGGAGTTTTTGGGATGGGGATATTCCAATCATAAACAATCCGCTGAACATTCCAACTTTTGAGAAGTATTAATTTTCAAAAACGAGTTTATTTTAAGAAGAAACTGCAACTGAAAGACTTGGTAATGTTACTTCAATCAAACCTTCTTTGCAAAGTATCATAAAAGTATCATAAAAAATAGCCTTGATTTTGTTCAAAGACAAAGTCAAAATCTTTTTGTTTGAAATTTGATAACCATTTTAGTTATTCGGGGTAAACTGTAATCGGTATCTTCTCTACATATGATGCAAGCAGATACACAAGTACAGACATTCAGAACTTTGCACATCGGAACGGCAACGACAGCGGGTCTGTTTTGGAAACAAGAACCGAAAAAAGGTCAAGTGTTATCCAAAAACGTCTCACGGTGATTGATAAGCGGTGGCTGACTGAATGGATGACCAAACTCATCACATGAATATAACCTGCCCTGTTTCTAATGAGAGAGTATAGCAGTCACGCTTACCGCTCACCACCTGCGCCGGCAATTGATTACTCATGCTGACCTACTGCACAACCTTTAATCTCATTGTTTTCATTTGTTTCTGTGAGTGATTCAGAAAATGAAATTTAAAAAACAAAATTTGAAAGAAAATTTTGACTTGAACACAACTGCACGAATGAATAAAAGTTTCAATTCGAAAAGAAAATGACGATCGAAAACATCGCTTCAGTGTGATGAATTTAATTCACCAATGAACATGAAACGAATGCGACGAGTACGGTGACAGAGCAACTGAAGCACTGCTCGTAACTCTGGACCAGCTGGATCAATTTAATTCCCTTAGCAGCAACTTTGTATGAAAAGTACTGAACTGTAACTCAGATTTTTTTCGCCTAAATGTAGGCAAAATCTTTAAAGTCTTGATTTTGTTGTGTTTTTTAAGGAGTTGAGGTGCTGATTTGACCGAAGATAGCATTTTCCTTACGGTGAATGACCTTAAGAAGGTTAAATCCTACTAAAATAAAGCAATCAAACCATTTTTGATTAAATCTAGTTTTTGAGCCGCTTGACTGATTTTTGGATTATTTCATTTCTAATTTATTACGCATCTATTCTTACTGTGTAAAAAAATTCAGCTTTCCAAAAATGATATACACACCCAGGATATCTATGATCTCAAAATTTCAAAAACCACATTTTTTTAAATTCTTTTAAACTGTTTTAATGAAAACTTAGAATAGATATAATATTTCACCTAAAATTTGAAATTTGAAATACAGTTTAGTATTTTTCACATGAATTGATTTTTTTATTTCGTAAAGAGTGATTAAGAAGAGTTCTTGCGATTCAAAAGCTAAGAATTTTCAACCGAAAAGAAATTAAAACCACCCTTATTCACGAAGCAAAATCAAAATTTTTAGAACTTGTTTTCAAGTTTTTGCCTAAAAGTAATCAAATTCCTACTAGTGTCATAGAATATTTCTTGACTTGGGACTACCTCTTTCATTTGTTTTTTTGTGAACGGATTTTAATGATTTGCATAACAATCGCATCTGAAATTCTCGACGATTTGTCTGACTACGGTTCACCGACTCGTAAATTGTTAAAACTAACGGAAATTGGAAGTGATTACGTAGGTTTTAGAAAAAATAAAAAAATACCTGCAAAATTCGCTTGATGGCAAAAAAAGTTCAACACCTATTGCCAGTATAAAAAATACGAGAAAACAAATATGTTCTGGCATGAACAAGTATATAAGTAAGTCTGCCAATAAAAATTATGCTTTTATTTTCCCAAAAATCGGAACGATCTTTTCGGACAACCCAAGATAAGCTATTCTGATTTCTTCCTGATTTTTATTTTCACTACTTTTGATTTCTGTTAAATATAGTTGGCAACTCTGCTTCGGAGAGTCGATGCTGTTCTGAATGACAGATATCGCGGTGCAATTTTGTTCGATGGAGGCTCCGCGTCGATTTTGATGGTGGAGAGTGCTTATGTATGTTTGCATCACACGCACACATTGTTTTTGTTTAAATGCATTGTCAAAGATAGATCGAAATGGTTAAGAAATATAGAATATTAGTGCTGGTGGAACAAAGTTTAAAGACCCAACGTGTGTCAACTGCGAAAAAGGCCGTTGCGTTAGAAGTCGTAAATCCATATTATATATACATTAATCGTTCACTAACTGGTCTGCTTTTCAACTAGGCGAACGTTAACTGGTCCTTGGACCAGTTAAATAGCAGAATTTCGTACACAATCGTCGCTATATTCAAATGGAAGATTTGCTGTAAGGGGCATTCGAATGTAATTTGGAATGTTATGAAAATTAACATTATTTTCGCATGACAAAAACAGAAAAATAATTTCCTCAAATTATATTTAATACCTGTTGTCGCACTCAATGCGAAACTTCCATTGGAATCCTTTTGTTTATCCAATTACATGAACAACGCGAATCAAACAATTCATTGAAGTTCCCCTCGATTTTATTTGACGTTTTACATGCCGGACCAGTTAAAACGTGATGTCGATAACTGGTCTTCCATTTTCGCCCAGTTAGCGAATGTTTACTGCTTTTTACTATTTTATTTATTATTTTGCTTACTATTTTTTAAAACATCCTAATAAATTCAAATCACCGAAAACATCGCCTTTTTTTTCGAAAAAGAATGAACATACAAGTTTTGAACTAAATCAGAATTGATGTTTCTCTTATATACTTGTTGAAATTGTTGGAATTGGAATTGTTGATTTTGATATTCATGTATTTTTTTAAGCATTTTGTTTCTGTTATAGAGGTTTCAAACTACAAAGTTCATTCGCCTCTAAAGTTCTCAAGTTTCTAGCTGAGTTTCCTTGGGTAAGGAATGTGAAATCTAGATCATTTGAATGTAATTGATTGAAACTTGGAAAACGGAGGGATTACAATGTCTAACAGGTGGAATGTTACATCAGAATGACAATTTAGCTATTGCTTGGATTTAAAATAACCATGACGAGAGCATGATTACGAATGTATGATGTAACAATCACTTACTGCTGCTTGACTTCGACGAGGCAAAATAGTACAATCGTGATTTTGTTTAATAAACATTGGAGAGCATAAACAGATCATAAAATAATTCTCATATCCTCAACTCTGTAACATTATACTCTTAAACCATTGTGGGAGAATCGTTACATTTTGAATGAAAAATAACGTTACGAGCTCTTTAGTATCTGCATGAGATAATTATTCGTTAAGATATCAATTAAGTTATTGTTGTTTGTGTGAAGCTAGAACATTGATCACCAACATACCATCGAGCGGCTAAATATCCAGAATATGGTACCGGTGGAGTACGATTTACCATTTGAGTATTTCCAGGCATACTGGATGGATTTCGCAACGTTAGGTCAGGCGTTTTCATGATGCAGAATCACTTTCTCGAGCCTCTTCTCGTATTGTGGCCGTTTTTCGCATCCATTGAATTTTATAACGTTTCGTTCGATGATTTTGTTCGATTTCAATAGCTCATAATAAATAGCATCAGCTTGCTTCCATGAAAGAGACAGCCTTCGTAGAGTGAATAGTGGAGCAATTATTCACAAACGACCATCAAAGTCTCAGGGCTTTCTATCATAAAGAACCAAAGATTGTTTCTTTTGAACCATTTACGATGCATGCAAATCGATTTTTTGGCACAACATCAGACAATAGTGCATGTAATTCGTCAAAACAAAACATTCAACTTGGCAAAGCGGATTGTTTTCCATATGTCTAATTTGCTGCTAGAGCCATCTACAGACTAACAGCGGAAACTTAGTTATGCACCTAATAATTCTGATTAGCGGTCATAAATGGGGTATAAGGACTGGGGTATAGAATTTAGATTTTAAGAAGGGGGTATCCTTATGTATATTTTTCCTGGAAGTGTTTCAATACATGGATGAAGTATCATTCATTCTATGAAATTTATGAGGTACTTTGAGACTTCATACAGAAATTTACATGGAAAAGAACGAGTAGAACGAGTAACCTATGCAATCCGGAAGGATGTTCTTGTTGACAGAAGCATGTTGATGCTTCCGAAAATACATATGTAGACGAATGCGATGAGCGGTTAGTAACAATGTGATAGTTATGTAAAAAATCAGTCGGAGACTGGTCAATTAGATGGTGCTTTACTGTATAAAGAATACTAAATTCTTCACGATTCGGCCAATACCATTCGCTATTATGATTTTTTTTTTTGAATAGTTGTCTCTTTACTTTCGATTTCGTTAAACGGATTATCCTCGGTTTAGACCCATCTGGGGATTTTTCTGCACATTGGTGCTAGAATTTCTCTCGTTGGTCAATCATTCGAATCGTACGGAACAGATTGTAACCAAATATTCGATCAAAATGCGGTAAATTAATAGTTCGGAAATATAAAGGTTGTTTTTTGAAAACATTTGCTTCATCTATATAAATAAAAATGGAAGGCCATGTGTGTTGGTAAGCGCAAAACCCGAGGAAGAAATGGTCCGATTTGAGTCGTCTTTATTTTGTTGTATTCGTCTCTTCCCGTAGATCAATATAGCGTAGAGAGAAATCGGAAAATTTTCGGAAAAATCTGAAGGATGGACGGAATGTTCGGAAAATTGGTTTCCCATATGTCTAACAATTAAATCATGATAAGCGTTGTTAGTCCATTTGATGTTTGCGCTAGCGAAATTGATCTTTGATGGAAAGTGGAAATAGAGTTTCAGGTGAAATAACACCCTTCTATATCTTTTATCTATATAAATAAAAAATGAATGACCAAATATATGCAGAAACCCCGAGGAAGTAACCGTCCGATTTATTTTATTGTATCGTCTCTGTATTGTATTGTCTCTGCTCCGATCTTATGCACATTATTTTGTTTTGACTAAGTTCGTCGGGCCGACTAGTTAGGTATAAAACCTGAAGCTTTTTGAAGCTCTCGACACGGAAAAGAACGAGTAGTACGAGTGATCTATGTCATCCGGAGGGATGCTCTTGTCGATACAAACTTTTTGTTTGCTTTTAAAAATACCCTTTTGCGAATGCATCGAGCGGATGGTGACTTTATCATAAACACTAGATTGTTTCCACTTTCGATTTCGCCATGCGGATTTTTTCATATAGGTTCATCTGGGAACCTTTATTCTGCACATCGGTGCTAGAGTTTCTCGTTTTAGTAAATCAGTCGAATTGTGCAGAACAAATTATTCTAACATGCTCGATAGAGATGCGTTCAATCAATAGTTCGGAGATATAAAGGCTGTATACGAAAAAATCCGGACACATTAAAAACGATGTCATTAGACCCAAATTTTTTATTTGTCTAAAACGAAACGCTGTTGAAGAAGGCGGGTTTAACTGTAATTGAACTGAAGGATTTCGAGTTGGGAACAGGATGTGCAAAAGATGATTGACAGTGCCGAAGAAATGCTCGAGCTATGGCCAACGGTAAGAATGAAGACTGAAACAATAGTTTTGCAGTAATACCTACACAAAGTCTACTTTTTTTAACTATTTGAAGTAAAACGCATTTTTAAACCCCCGCAAAATTTTAGTGCAATGTATAATTCTCAATGTATAATCGAATGCATTATTATGGGATAGACTTTTTACCATGTTCTTATTTGGTTTTTGAAGCTTGAAAATGGTTTTAGAAAAGCTCTGGGAGTTTGCCGTATTCTTTTAAAACATGGCATGAATATTTTACCGATTTCCCAAAATTTATATACGGTGATCCCAAGTCCTTTGGCTTTTTTCAACACACCTTTAATGGACAGATTTCGGTAGAAGAAGGGTTCCAAGTACACAAACACCGAACTAATATTCGCAGCAGAGCTTGAAAAACACTCAACAACACGCGATACCGTATCATCTGTATCATCTGCTGATGAAATGTGCGAATCCCTAAAGTCAGATTTCTTGAACACAAGGAGTAGTGTGGTATAATTCAGACGTCGGGAAAACTGCTCGCATAAATCACGCGCAGCCCACTGCTGTTGCTCGTACGAAAGTGTGGGGTTGTGTCGCACCCCTAGTTACCAATTCTATTTCCTCGCACTTACTATTTCTAGTCTCGTTGTGGGCGTTTTGAGCAACAATATCTCCGAAATCACTTGCAGCCCTTTTTTCCCGCGCTATTATAGTTAAACGCGGAGTGCAAATTCTGAATGGAATTTCGGTCGAACAGCCTCATTAGAAGATTATGGTGTGTTCTAGGCTATTTTCCAACCGGTTCCAGGGCGTCTTGTTACAGAACATCAATCCAGCTTGCCGTCCCTCGCTAGATGCAATCCGATGTGATCTATAATTTCATTCTGATTTATAGAGTTAGAAGTTCGGGAACAAATTCCTTGATCACGTTTTTCGAAACAAACAAAAAAAAATCTTCTCGAGTGGCCACACCGCTGCTGCTGCGGTTAATCAGCGTTCCTGCGTGGGTTTTATTTATTCATCCCACGAATAAAGTCAAAGAAAAATGGCTCAAGTCGCGATGGTGTCGTCTCTACTTTTTTGTTTTAACGGACAAACGGACGAGATCTCTCTCTCTGTACCCGAAATACAAGCCGACTAGTCGTCTGCGTGCGCGGCTTCATCGTCATTTAATGAGACAGTATCGCTCCGCGAAGATCCTCCGGGTTCTGGATACTGATACTGCCAGGTATCAGAAATTGTTTTCGGCCGGCCGGCCGACTAGAAAGAGTGACTGTTAATTCATTCATAAATATTTCGAACTAATGATGCTTATCGAGCGAGGGTTGTCCAGCAGTGTTGGGGACGAACGCCTGCGTGGATATCCGCCTCGCATCTCTCCGATGCCGGGAGGAGATGAGTATCGAAGGTGGAAATAAAACAAAACAAAAAAGTCGCATTTTCCGCGCACCTTTTGACAGAGTCTTTCCACGCCGACAAGATTAATGTTCGAGAATCGAACAATATCGTAAATCTCCACCGGTTGGTTGACTTTTTTTTTTGTTTTTGGTTCATTCTCTTCTGAGTTGAATAATATTAGTTTGACGGAGATGAAAATGTACCCAACGCATTATGGATCCAACAGAGACGGTCTGTCTGTTGGAAACTAGTCGAAATTAAATAAGATGTGTCACAATACCTTCAAACGGATTGCTATCAAATGCAACCTCAATGAGGGTAAATAACAAGTGTTTGGCAATAGACACGCTCCGAAAAACAAACAAATATCAGTCGACACGCGGGTATGAGATGGCAATGACTTTTTCACCCTTCGTATTGTTGTAGTGCGGTGCAAAAATAGGCATTGAATAAATGAAGAGGCACAGCATCCAGGCACATGAGTGGAAGGACACGCGCTCGCACAAGGGAGGAGATGACTTTCAAAGGCACGCACTAATCCCGGGCGAAAAGTTTCAAACATTAATTTTGTCACGTGGATGAGCGATGGCCTTATCTAAACATTTACATAAAGAAACGCGCCGGCGGCCGAGCAAGAGCGCATCGATATCCTACCCTACAGCTCTGTGTGCCGGGAGATTACGACGGGCCTTTGCTTCAGCCAAGCAGCATCATTTATCAAATCAGCATCGTGCCATAAGAGGCACAAGTGCGTAGGCTTTTTGTGAATGGAATGGAAGGTGGGATTTGGATGTGGGGCGGAATGAACTTTGACACGGCTAAAGAACTTGCTGAAATTCATGAAATTACCTTTCCAAACCGGGCTTCGAAACTACGACAAGAGCGCGGTGCGTTTATGTGTGCAGAAATCGGTAAACCTAAATTCATGTTATGTGTCTGTGTGTGTGTTTGTGGGGTGGTGCTATGTTGGTGGTAGTTATAACCAGCAAAAGATGTCATTCGGTGGTTGTCTCGCTAAATCTCATCCGCTAATTCGTCTTCTCAGTTCTAGAAATAGTTGCACGGTTGCTGCTGCTTCTGCTCAGACCGGTGAAACGAAGCCATTGGAGGCCTGTGGCGAACTAAAATGGACAAAAATTGATTGTTATTAAATTATTTATACCAGCGCAAGTGAGTGGCGAGCGTAAGATCTACTCACTTTTTGTAGAATGGTTTGAAGCCGTCTTGTTGATGAAGCATTTGCTGCGCATAGTCTTGTTGGGATTTTTGCGGTGAATTTGATTGCATCCGATAGTAGCTGTTTTGCTGCTGTCCTCCAGACTGATTGTTAGACTGACCCATCGATTCGGGGGATGATGCATAGCCATTCGACTGGTTTAGGCTGTTGTTGTTGTTGTTTGGGGTGAGGTTATTATTGTTGTTCATATTGCTATTGGCGCTGTTTGTTCCGTTATAGCAGGTACCGGTCGTAGGGGTTGCTGAGGCTGTAAGAAGGTTCCCCGCCACGCTGGGCAGTTTCATATTCGGTGGGGTTTGAGGCGGGGTGTCGGTCTGGACCTCTGGAAACCCCATCGATTGGGAATTGTTGTTGGCCGTAGCTTGCTGGGATTGCTGCAGAAGTTGTTGCTGTTGTTGGTGCATCCCTTGCTGTGGATGCTGCTGCTGTTGCTGTTGCTGCAAAGTGGGGGTTGTAGCACCCGTCACTTGACCCGTATTCGTATTGCTGTTGGTATTGCTGCTGGTGTTGCTGCTGCTGTTGCTGTTGTGGGTAGTATTGTAGTGTTGAGCTCCTGTTAGAAACCCCCCATAGCGGGAATAGGGGGTATTCGCGAAACTGTTCATCATACCACTGCCCATAGTCCCCATACCTTGGTTGTGAGTTGTATTTGCCATACTCATACTCATAGGGGAACTTCCTTCGGCCATCATCATCCCACTGCTCGGATGTTGTTGATGTTGTTGCTGCTGCTGCTGGAGGTGCTGTTGCTGTAGATGATGCTGTTGCTGCTGATGCTGCTGCTGCTGTTGCTGCTGCTGATGATGATGGTGCTGTCCGGGGTGATAGCCTCCGGTCATCCAAGAGCTGTGTAATGCCTGTGGTGGTGGGGTTTTGCAAGCGGCTGTGTCTGCTAGACTCCAAATTTTCGGCTTTGAGGCTGGAATCGGCACTCCACAGTCGCTGCCCGTTTGGTTTTTTGGATGGTCTAATTCTGATTTGAGTCCTGAATGGTGGTGGTGTCCCCCGAGCATCGAATGGTGGTAGTACGGATGGTGCTGCCCCAGATGTCCCGGATGCCCCATTAAGTTTTCCGGCTTCCGTTCATCGTCGGTGAGATCGTCATCGTCATCGTCTTTGTCGTGCTCGGCTTTCACATGATGATGTATATCTAAAAACAAAAAACTATTATTAGTTGGTTTGATATAAATCACAATCAAAATCATCAAAATAATATCATAACAAGCCGCGAGAAATAGGTGACGTATGTTTTTCATCATCTATATAAATAAAAATGGAAGGTCAAATGTGTTGGTAAGCGCATAACCCGAGGAAAGAATGGTCCGATGTGAGCCGTCTTTATTTTGTTCACTTCCTATTATAGAAGCTACAATGTTTATTTGCCTCAGCCTTGAAAAAGACTTGAAGAACAATCAACGAATAGTCCGGGGAATAAACACACGAACGGTCGCTTAGTATGAAAACGTCAATTTGGGCGGGACGAAGTTCGCCAGGTCAGCTAGTTACGAATAAATACAGAATAAATACATTTTCACATTTTCATTCTTCTGTGAAACATTTCAGTTGAATTGAAGACTATTTTTCGAGAAATGTGGAAGGAGTTTTTTTCACTGCCATTGAACCTGTTCCAAGGGGCTTAGAATGCTTATCAGACTCCCAAGTTATATGGAAGACAATTTTTGAAGGAATTTCGAAAGAAATGTTTTTTGGAGTGTGAAGTTGTCATTGAGCCTGATTCAACGGTTTTAGAAATTCTCTAGCATCTCCAGATATGTTCAAGAAAAGTTTTTGTTTTATTTCTTTCAATAATATTTTCATGCATAATATTACATTACTATCATTATTTTTATTATTTCATTTAATTGTTATAGTTGGGTGTTTAAAAGGTTCTCAATTCTGTTATTATAAAATTATTCTTTTTAAATGGAGGGAAATGCACCTTCCGGTACAGAAATGAGGGTCTTAGACACTCCTTCCGATGGTTTTTCGATGGTTTCCTTCAGGAAAAAGGAAAAATAAAACAATCGCGGTCTAACTCTACAAATGTGTCAAACAGTGGCTCTGTACTCCTCTCTTCAGCACAATATCTGCCTAATTTATCTCAACTTCTACGTATTAGGTAATATCAGGACGCCCAGGAATCATCGAAAAATCGTTGGGTGATATTCTTGAACCTTCAAGAGGAACCCAAGTTTGTAAAGTACTCAAGTGCCTTAGAAATGACGAATGTCAATCATTCATTTTCCATAATGCGAATATCCCTTATATAAAAGTTTTGGAGATGTGTTTCCTGAACTCTGTGTCAATGTGTCGATTGTGTGTTTTATCGAAGGTACAGCGCTACCAAATTATGCGCCTATAGATAAACGTCATCTGTCAGTTTGGTTATTATTTATTTATTTCTCTATTAATTCTCTAATCTCTAACTGTAAGTTGTCACATTGAAAATGGTAAAAAAGGCAAAATTGTACAAAACGCACTAAAACTACCGTTCTGAATCATATTTCGGACGCTTAACCCATTGAGGACCGCACGTTTTGGGGCAAACTTGTACGCTTCATTTGTTGGGATTCCACGAATGAGATCGTTTCCTTCGGCGTGGATGAGACGAAGGCGAGCCATCGGTAGGCCTTGTTAGATTCTTGGCAGACCAAGGAGACTTAACCATCAAGTGTAGAAAACACGGTTTAATTCGTGATTATTCCGTAATGGACGGAATGCGAAACACTAGAAAACTCATGAGCGGTCCGCAATGTGTTAAGGCATATGATGCAGAAAACAAATCTAAAGTTTATGCACAGGTATTTTTCGGTTGATATTTTTAATAAATTAGTTTAATATGCTTTTAAGCTTTCTAATTTGGTATCTATATGAAAACATGAGAAAATCATCGAATAAAATTCTTTTTAAATGAAGCGAATAAGAATCAACACTATTTATAAAAAAACAAATTTCGGACAGATTGAATTCAAATTTCGGACACTCTGTTTGGTTAAATTGTGATAGAACTTTAACCAATTGTTTTTTAATTGGCTTGAAATAATGTTCAACAATCTCTTTTATGATTTTTTTAATTTTCCCCAAAATGCTTGTCGTTTATTGATGTTTCTTTGTAGCTTCATGGTTTCAAATGCCGTAAGGCTTATATTGCTTCAATGATAATTATATATTTGAATTCAGGTTATTTGTTGTTCAAAGAAATAAAATAATTGAAGGCTTCAGAGCATAAATCTTGATTCTTTATTTTTGTTACATAGTTACATCTATTTTGTCATTATTCTTTTGTACCTATTTATCTTTCTTAATTCTTGAATTTGCAGCTTTTTTGTCTTTTTCAGTTCTTCAAAGTTTTTCTTTCTGCACCATCCGTTCTTCCTGCTTTTTCAGCTTAGCTAATGTTTGGATTTCTTTTTCTTCCTGTTTCGATTCAGTTTCTCTTTTCTTTACCTCAAGTTTATTGGCGCTTCGTCATTTCAATGAACTTCTTCGCAGGTTTCAAGGTTTCTTCTGTTAGAAGTTCATCCAGTTGCACATTGTCCACTGAAACATGGGAGAAATTTAAATATTGATGAAGGGGAAAATTCTACGTGCTCACGTTAAGCAAACGTCAAACACAAACGATAATGAGTAGTGTTGTAAGATTTCTGCCGATTATGTTAGAATTCAAATGTACTTCTCATGTGAAATGATAGTGAAACCAAGGGATTACTCTAAAGAAGCAAGTGTGATATTAATTTGATAGTTATATCATCAGTGCATTAAGCATTTCAAGATATTAGAACAAAGTGTCCGAAACATGATTCAGAACGGTATCAGTAATGGCAGCCAAGAGAAAGATAATATCAACAACATAAAAAAAATCGAGGGGTTGTATCCGGGTTTATCATTCCGGATATTATTTGCGAATACATCGAAATTTCATAAATAACTCATTAGTAAAAAGTTCCGGGGACCCTGAAAAGATTTGATGGATTGCGTGGTTTTGTAGAATCATTTCGAGAAGCAACGATTCTTTCTTACCTTTGCGAAAACAATGCACAAATTGGTCATATGTCGCAATTTGTTTCTTTATATCAATGCACGCATTGCACTGAGTGTTTAACGAGAGGCATCTTCCGTGCATCGCCATTCAACAAGCATCAAACACGCGTCTAACAGATGCACATAGTTGATGCGATGAAAATGAAACATCGGCACACAGAGTTGCGGTTGTTTCGGGCACAGAAAGATTCTGAGAATTTCCCTCAGAGGAGATGCAATACTTAAACGCTAGCGACAGCTTAGTTACTATGCAAGGGTGGAGTTTACTTCGCAAATATTCTCTTTTCGTTATCCTCCTTCGTTGTTTCTATTCTAGCGGCTGCATAAGTTGCCCGTTATTGACAGCTCCGTTCGGGAAAGCACACAAATGGACAGAACAAATGTATGGGGAAATGGGCATGCTTCCAATTTTCATTAATTTAAACCATATACAGGGGATTATGGGATTGGAATGTATAGCATATTATATACATATTATATATATTATTTGATAAAAACTTGAAAAGTTTTATGATTTGGAACCCTTAATGTAAGACGTAGTCCTACGTCAAAATAAAAAAAAAGTTTGCATAGCATTGCAGGAAGCGTCTTTTTCCGGTATTCACTGTTGATCCAATAATCCTCGTTGAATGCGAAAACGAAAAGCTTCAGCAAATAGGTTATAGGTCGAAGTATCCCTAAAATTCATTGAATCGGACTGACATAAAGCGAATTGGGTCATGCAAGCTGTAGTTTGCGAAACGGGGTCCAAGATGGAAAAACCTCTTGAACGAAGTACTCTCTCAGGTGCATACATATTTAGCTCCGAAAGAATATCAGGACCATCTATTTCGTCCAGTGACACTTTAGCTGCAAACATTGCCTGGCTAACCTTCCTTCTAGAACCAAGCGTTTCCAGTCCTAGCAGCTGGAAACGGGTCAACGGGTTAAAGTCAAAATACATTAGACATACAGGTGTGCTAGATTTTTTGTGCCATACACAAAATCGCTCACGCAAAAAAATACGATGTTTTATTCAGAATTTTCTTATTTTTGTTAATTGAAACACGTTTTTCCGTCTGTGTTGTAAAATTGGATTCGGTGAACTGAAAAATAAAATCTCAAAAAATATGCAATCGATTTTTCATTCATTTTAAATTGATAGGAGATGAACACAACGAAATTAAGACAGTTCAAAGCTGGCCATCCGTAATCTTATGATGATGAGCTATACGTACGAACCGAGCCTTTGTTTTTAATATAATAACAAACTTTAATTCTCACAAACAAAACCCCTTTTTTAAAGGTGAATCTGAGTGTCACCGGAACAAATTAAATAAGACCAAAACGGCGCCAAATTAGTGATTGAATCATATATTTCTTGGCGACTCCTCAATTTTCGCTCCTCCGCAAGTATTTGGCCGCCCATGGTATATAGGCAAGGATATTTAATTAATTGATTAAATCGGTCCGATTTTAATTAGTGATGAGTTTCAAATTGAGATGGGACATTCATCCGAAGGGGTAAAAGATGAAGTGGTTCGATGTCCTCGATTTCCTCGGTTCGCAGGGAACCGTATATTCCGAAGGAAGCAGCTGCTAATAGCGAGACTAATCCCTCGAAGGTTCTGAATGAAGCGGTAGAATGAGGACCTGCCTGTCACAAATGTCAATCCCTCCGCGTTGACTGGCTCACTCCGGGGCTTGATGGAAAACCTAACAAATTGAAAGCGAAAACTATACCTCCCCTGAGGTGTCAAAACGTTTCACTCATTCTGGCACTTCGTCTCCTCCGGAAAAGGAACAAAAAAGGAGAAAGGGCAAAATTAAAATCTTTTGACGGGGCCTAAATAGCACGGAAAATGGACCATTCCGTTGAAATTAAACCATTAGGCAACGTATAAATATATATATATATAAATTTGATAATAGACAGAGGGAATCTGAGAACCCGAGAGGAGGGAATTAGGATATCTATATCATCTGTTCGTTTTTCCATTTCAATTGCGATTGCGTCTTTTTGGTGGTGTCCAAAGTGGCAAAACCATTTTTCCCCGAACCTCGTCGTATTTTAACGAGGGGTGAGAATTCGAAAAATACTGCCAGCAGGGTGGTTGTTTTGCAGTCGAAATACTTGACTGACTCTTCTGGCTGGAGACTAGTTTGGCAAGGGGACGCGCGGGATGCCGTAAATGCACAGATTCCCTGCGGGCTTATGAAAGCCTCTTTATCAGCTTCACAGCTTCGGCTGTGGAGAGCTGTTTGCGCCGAGGCCTATGAATGTCTAAATAACAAGTGGCATTTTCACTTAACTTAATCGGATAATGGATATATTATCACGCACAGTCATCAAGATTCGAGTTTTCCTTCGTCGCCGCCGCCGCCTCCGCCACCGATAGAAAAGGGAAGGAAATTGCAAACAACCAGGGGGAAATCTTCCCTTCGCTGTTGTTATGAGCGGCTTCCGACGCCTTTTGTTCCTGCTGTTGGGCGTTAATTGAATCATAGGATGTATATTGGTGCTCATATGGCGCGAGGAATTGATTTGAATATGTTCCTTCTGATCGGAGATGGCGCTCCACTGAAGAGAGATCAATTGAAGGCTTGTGAGCACAAGATTCCTCGGTGTTCCAATGTATCAAATTAGGAATTATTGGTTTGTTCATTAGCAAGAATTATGCTCTGATTGAACAAGTTATTTCATTTATTTTAAAAACTTTTTTGTGCAATAAAAGTTATTCAAAGGATAAATATTCCTAAAATATTGCACTTCTCGTCGGTCTCATCAATTATTCCAATCCCTGGCTGGATAAACCAATCTACCTAATTCGCACTTTTGCTAACCCCTAATTTAAAATGATACCCACAACCCTTGCGCATTAGTGACCGCCGCATCCAGACAGGCCAATCGAGTTTCGAAGGGATTCCCCATATTAAACAACACGAAATGAGCAATTTCTGTTTCGGGTTTTCGGCCGGCGGGTAGGAGAACCAAAAAATTCAAAAACGCAATACGGCTACGATCGAGGGTGGAAAATGCTATGTTTTCAATTGAATGAAAATCACATAATATCACTTATTAAGACTCAATTCATTTTCTCACCCTCCCCTTTCCTGGCTGGCAAACGCTCGCTGCCGGCCGGAAAGGGGCCAATTCTCGGGGTTGGAAAGCATAAGGAAAGGGATACCGAAACCACTTTGGCTGTGGCAGTTTTCCCGCTGTTGCTACTCGTTGTTCTCTAGTTGAGGCCAGCGTTGAAGCATAACGAGGCCATTTCACGTGCTGTTCCCTTCTGAACCTGCCGAGGGTGCTACACGGAGCATAAACAGCAGACGCGAGGGTGAGCCCTGTGCTCTGTGTGGTTCTCAATTTCAAAGCCAGGGAAAGCGAGAATTCATACAGAGAGAGGTTCAGTGTTGGGAGGCTGCGTGTGTTTACTGTTATTAGATTTAATTTACCATATCAAATTGTTGAAATAAGTTTATTCAGGGTCGATGATTTTTATTGGATTTAATGGAAGCATATTTTCGCTCGGGTGTCTAAATTTGATTACACGAGTATTTGCCGCGAAATGGCCGTAAACTTTGATTCAGAGGCATAACGTTATTTGTCACAGATTTTTTTTTGGTTGATCGATAACATTGATAAGAACATCAAAGTTATACACTCCCAAAGTAAGTTTAGGCCGCCATAGACTGAACCACATTTCATGAGTATGTGCTCGTACCGAGATCACATTGCACCTAAGCTGCTGGCCATGCACGGTTCTCATATCAAGGATGCTGTTGCTGCTTCTCGTGTCGAAGGGACCGGAAATTTTCGGAGCGTCTGAGCGTAAATTTAGCAACCAGAGCAAATTTAATTTAGTCCTCATCTACATAGCGCACACACAAACACGACCTCGATGGAACGTCTCAGATTCTTACTCATAACATCTGCAGCAACAGCGTATATATCATGAGACAAGAGTATTTATAACGATGCTGTCAGTGTCTACTACGATCCCCGAAGTCCCCACCCATCTCATGGGCGGTTTATATCGCCCATAATGATTTGTGATTCTTCTTCCGTGGCTACTTAGACTTGAGCGATTTCGCACAGATACATACATCGGTATGTAATAGTCACGAAACGCCGAAGTAGGCTCTATCCTCGATGTTGTACAATGTATTTACAGAGGATATAATATCTAATCCCTACTTGTAGAAACCACACATGTGTGAAACAGGTCTTAGGGACACACTTGTTTACGATGGGACAGTCATTCTTCTCAACATGTCAAAAGGAGTTGGAAAATGATACAGAATCATAGCCACACATCCATAAATTTCCTCAACCCGAACGTCACTTCCACTCTGGTCCATCTTTTTTTTACGTGTTTACACAAAATCAGAACTCGATTGCCTAGCTCTGTCTGTGATTGTCGTCTGCGTCGTTTCCAACACATGTAAAGAGATCCGAATCAATTTTCTTCCCTGATGTGACGAACGAGGGGCATTTATTCCGATATCGACAGCAAAACGTACGTTTGCAATATTGATAAAGCATGCATAGCACTGCAAATCAAACCAGACAGGGATCAATCCATCAAATCAATTGGGAAAATGAAATAACGCAAAGCGAACGCGACTGCAGTAGCGACCAGCAGCAGCAGTGCAATGCAGTGTTCAGTAAATCAATGCGAGACAACGGTTTTTTTTTTGCTCCTGTAGTTATTTCGCTGCCAACCTGTGCGGTAAAAACGGCCTTCGATGAAAGCCACTTCGGAATTGGAATATTTCCCGCGCGTCCGCTCGTCGATTCCTGCGCGCACTCACTCACATACCAAATACGGAAAGCGGAAAGGGTTAATGTGCGGCCTAACCACGTGGCTTTGTAGCTGATGTGCCAAAGAGTGGCGCTAATGGAGACGGATGGATGGATGGATGGATGAATGATTTGGCCTAAGGTATACAGCACCAGAAGAGAAGAGAAGCAGTTAAGCAAAGAATGGTGCATACACGCGAGAAAAGGAAAATGAATCCATTAAATTCAGCTGACAATCGCTTCCCGCCACGGACTGACTGACAAATCGGTTTTCCATATCGATCGATCTTCTGTTTAGGGGGGGTTTGGAGTGGGTAGAAGCACTTTGAATGGGTGTTTTTTTTGTTCGGTGAGAGGAGAATTCGAAGATGCATTTTCGTGAAGTGAATAAAAAGTAGGCTTTCAGGCTCGATGGAAAAGAAATTGTGAAGATTGTAGCTCATTACGTTTTTGGTGAATAATACTGAATTTATTTTAAAATGGTTCAGCAACATAACATTTCCCTATTCTCCGGGAGTAGAACAATACAAATTTTCTTTCTCAAACAGGCATAAAAACCCTATTATCATTTTGAAAAATGTTCCAATATAGATAATGAAAAAAATCACAATAACACGCAAGCTAAAAGTAATATTTTTCTTTTGGCTTGTTGTCCCTTTTTATGTGGAATGAATAAACGATATTTGTTGTTTAGGCTGGAATTATTATGTTATTTAAACGGAGAGAATTTTTAAAGGATACCAATAATCGGATGGAGTATGGTTTGGAAAGCACGGAGGATGAGGAAGAACGTCCTAATCAAACTGTAAAAAAATTGCCCTACAGCCAACGCAACATGCGGTCTTACGTTGTCGTGATGGGAAACAACATTGGGTCGCTAATTCTGGCCGTTTTCTGCTATGGTGGCTTCAATTGCTCCAGTCGATTGCAATATTTGTTAGCATTGATCAAATCACCTTTAGAAAGGATCCTGTAGCACCTTTCCTACGCCTTTCCAATCCTACCAAATTCACAAAAGAACCTTTTTCATAACTGATGGTATCAAACGATTGTATGTTAATTCTAAAAATAATATTGAAAATAATGACCAAAAAACATATTTTTAATAATAAAAATACGGTAAAAATTGATAAAAAGACGGGACAATGAAAAATTGCCGAAAAAACGGTACTGTCCCGTTCATAATGGTACGTTTGGTCAGCCTATATAGATCTCTATCACTCATTCCAACCTGACTGGCAAGATACACGTGGAAAATGAAGACGTTCAACGAAAGTAATAGACCTATGAAATAAGTTTCTTTGCATAGCGCCCTTCTTAACAAGAAAGTCTGCTCTCTCATTTCCTGGTATCGAACAATGAGAAAGAATCCATACAAAATTGATATTAAATGAAATATTTATAAAAGCACTTAAAAGCCGTTGAATTTCAGACACAAAATACGACCCATATCAAGTGCTCAATGAATGGAGTACCTCTAAAGAGCTGATACTATCAGAAAAATGTAAAAACTATCAAAAAAATTATCAGAAAAATGTAAGAAATGATCATCAATAGCGTTGTCATGAATTAAACCAGCTAAAAAATTATACTCATCCAACGGAGGTATTTCATGAACTAATGCCAATGATTCTGAAATAATTGAAGAATATCTCCTCCAATCCATGTATCTAGATAAATCATGCTGAATATTTGTTGTTTCAGACGATTTAGAATTATTTGAAATTGGGAATAGTGATTGGCAAATGGTCATTCCCATGTGGATCTTGGATGACTTTCCAATTTGAAGAGAAAGAGAATGAACAAAGGGACTAATCTAAGCAACTATTCCTGTATTGAAACTTGCCATGTTGAAGACCTCGCAAATATCATAAAACAAATTGACACTTTGATCAACAAAAGACTCACCCCATCCAATTTCATGAGAGTTGAAATCTCCCAAAATAACGTTGGACTGCGGTAATAATTCAATTATATTCACAAGATTTCTATAATTAATCATTGTTTTTGGTGCAATATACATTGAGGCAATGTACAAATCACTATCCTACATACATGCCTGAGGCGCAACAATTTCAATTCTTGTGACTAAAGGAAGAGGAATCCTATGAATTGGGTAGCATTTTCTTATACCGGTGAGAACTCCTCCATAGACATCATCTCGGTCTGAAAGAATAATATTGAAATCATGGATGTGTAGCAGATTGTCCGAACGAAGCCATGTTCCAGATAGACCAAACGCAAATTGAATTGCGATCAAAAAAATGGATCATTTGCTTAAAACAGTCAAGTTAAGATAGAAGACTTCTACATTTCCAGTGGAAAATGTTGGATTCCTCTGACTCATTCGATAAATAAGACATCGAAATTATTGATTGAGAGCAGGACCTTGCAGGTTTTGCTATCTAACTGATAGAAGGGAGCCAAGCAGAGATAGAGATTTCAATGAATCTGATATTCCGAAAATATCCAGAATCCATTGAACAATTGATGAAATGGAAATATCTCCTAAAACAGATTCGGGTTCAGAGACCGTTTGAGAAGTAAATTTAGAATGACTTGAATATTCAGGAAAATGAATGTCATAGTTACTTTTTGAGCATTTCATTCTATTACAACAAAAGGCTTTTGTGTGATCTAACCGTTTGCAATTAGAGCAAGTCATTATTTCAGAAGTATATAACAAATGTTCTTGATGCGGGTTAAATGGTAAGCGTAACAAGGACAACTGGGAACTTAACGTGTTAGACGACTTAAATATTGAAAATATTTGAATGCAATTACCCAATGACATCATTTTTAATCATTTTTGTATTTGCAAAACCATCCAGGGCATCACGCAGTTTCAACACTTAACTCTTCCATCAATAGATTGAAAGATCAGAACCATGTCTAGGTTAGAGCCGGACAACCAATTTATTTTTCTAGTAATAATCTGCTCAGCTATTAAAAAATACGTAACGGATTTAGCTGAATTTCCCAGAAAATGCAAAGCGATTTAGATTAATTATTCTTCTTCAAAAATAGATGGTTTGCAATTTTTTGGTTCCAATTAGAACGAAAATTGAAAATTGCACTTGACGGAGGAATACGTTTGACATTTCAATATAGGGGCACATGTCAATGTTTCGGGTGGAAAGTGAAAGATTTTGATCGTTCACACCTCAAGAGGTGTTTGTACATAGAGGGATGGACCTATTTTTTGTCTAAGACACACGGTGACTCAAAGTCAAATTTGTACACCACCATACAGATCTTTTTTTTCACTATTGTTGAATGTCGAAAACAAGCTTTCTAAACATTCTTTTTAGGTAACATAATGTACATAATTTTAAAGCTTAAACTTTCAGCTCTTGATTGGAATATTTTACGAAAGGTGCATGTAGATGCATTAGACAAAAATATAGGGAATAAATAATAGAAATCGTTTTTGTTTCTGTTTTTTGCCAAGTAAGTCAATAGCAAATTCAATTGACCTCATCGACCTGCTTCCTTATAGATTTACGTTTCACAATTCACTTTCAAACTTCATTTTATAATGAGGTTTAACATTATCACACATTTATGCAACAGCACCAGTGGCTATGTGGATAGCGTGGTCGTGTAAAACAGCCATACATTCCATCCGACCTTGGATCGATCCCTGTTGACATCGTTTGGACTTTTCTTGGGTACAATCTCAAGCTGACGTTCAGCATGAAAAAAGAGATCTCTGCTCGCATACATACAAACATTTTAATGCTTTTGAAAAAAGTGCTATTATTGGTTCATTTTACCCTTCAGCACACGAAAGAACATTTTTTCTGCCGATGATTTAATGTTTTCTGGCAACGCTATTTTGGGTGTAGGATCCTTTTTTTAGGATTATTAATCGAGTAACTAACATTTAACGTACATCACTAGTCATATAGAAAAAAATATGGGCGATTATGAAGTTCAAGCTCGGGAAACCAGGGAAGGTGTTCAAAAACGACCAGGATTTGAAGAAAGAGTAGATGAAAGATGGCACAAGTACTGCAAAGGATTTAATGGGTAGCGTTAAGTCCAAGGTGCGAGCATTTAGCCTAGCTAATACATCGCGGACTCGATTATATACAGTCTCCGATTTCTTTTCACTGTATATAATCGAATCCTGTATATAATCGAGTCGAAAAAAATTTTTTTATTCGTTTTTATGCATAAATTTATTGAAAGTAAAAGAAGAATTTAATTTTTGATTCATCCCCTCAAAGTCAGAAAAAACCATTCTCACATGAAAAAAATATTTTTTTCCAGAATCTCTCAGGAAGTGATAGATGATCTTATTTCATGAAACAAATCCTTCTATGCATATGTTCGAATTTCAACATTTTTTAATGTGTAATTGTAAGTTTTTTCCCAAAAATTCATATTAAACTTGATTGTTTTTATCAATCAAATTAAAGCTCTCAGAACAGTCTAAAATTTGTTCTTTAACGCCCAACGTCTATCTTTCTTAATTTCGCTGCAATATCGATATAAACAATTCTGGTGTCTGTAATTTTTGATTGTAAATTCCTCGCTTAATGGCACATTGCATGTCATATATCACAATAATAAATCACAGAGATGAACCAGCCTTTTGCTGAAAAACTCTTTCATAAATAAAGAAAAAAACAACAAATCTGTGTAATGTGTATTTGCAATCTCCTAAACTTTGTTGCATGTCTTATTTTCAATTTCGTAGGGTTATATTGACGTAGTCCTACGTCAAAATTTAGATAATAAGGAAAATAAAAGAGTAAAACCACACAAAATTCATTCATCGTACTCAAAATGTCCCCTGCGTTGGGTCGCATGCTTCCCTACACATACCCCCGAATTTCTTCGAGCAAATAAATATGTGTGAAGCTGTAAAATACGATTGAGAGGGGGGTGGGGGAGAAAAAAGAAATCTCACTAGCATGTGTATGTTCGCACATGAAAACCCCACTCAGATTTGGGAGTGGGATCAAAAGGCTAGAACAAATACGGGAGAAAAATGACTTTCACTTCACTCCACCGAATATCCCTCTCGGGACATGGCATTATGTTCTTTTCACATGGAAAGTGAAAGTGATACACAGCTCAAAAAGTGAGATGTTGGCCAACTTCTATTGTTGCCACTGACGTCTCCTACACGCGTTATAAATGGTTGGAAGCGGGATCCTTTAGAAGGCGAATTCAAATATTTTAATTCTACAAAAGTTGTTCAAGTTATGCATAGAGGTTGTAATGCATGAAGATTCTCATTCGCGTCTTCAATTCGTGCGGCATTATACCTTCATCCCGATGCACCTTGTGCCGGCCAAAAACACAGCCCGTCTCGGATAATTGTAATAAATGACTTCGGGATTAGAAGCGTATGCTTGAAACGCTCGTAAATTACGGCCCCTCGAAAAATAAGCAATAACCGACGGCTGCTAAACCACTGCCTGTGGGCTGTGGGAATCCGAGGATCCGTGACTTATGTATGCGAGAGAGAGAGTGTGTGCACTTTCATCCGCAGTGCAAACATCATGGCACGACAGCACAGACGACCGGCAGGGGGTGAACGACTTGCTGTTTGATCCCACGTGTGTGTGAGAGAGAGGAAACCGAAAAGTCAGCGAAGGGATCTCCGAGATCCCCGAGATGATGTTTGATGATGATAAGGATGCTCATGATTATTGCAATCATTTCACGGCTTTGTGCTATTGCTACAATTAAGTGGAGAAAAGTGTGCCTCAACTCAAGGCCAACACGAATGCTGGAAGTGGAAGGAAATGTCGCGCGCTATAGGAAGAAATGTAAACAAAATAAACCATGCGAATAGCGAGGGCGGGCGATGGTTTTCCCGTGAGAAAATACAATATTTTTCGTAATAGATCAAGTGATAGAAGAGGAGGAACACTGAATAGTGTGGTTTGCCGGTTTCGCTGTGCCGGATATTTTTTTGCGAATAACTATGCTGTATGGGTTTACCTTTGTGATCACGACTTTTGTCCGGCTCCAGATCGTCCTTATCCTTTTCGTCGTCTGACACCATCGCGTCATCATCGTCGTCCGTCTTGTTTTTGGGCTCCCACGTCATCTTGTTCTCCTTTTTCAGTCGCCGGCGTGCGTTCGCGAACCAGGTGGACACCTGCGTCAGTGTCATCTTGGTAATGATCGCTAGCATAATTTTCTCGCCCTTGGTTGGATATGGGTTCTTTTTGTGCTCGTTGAGCCACGCCTTTAGCGTGGCGGTGGACTCGCGCGTTGCATTTTTTCTGCGGGCCGCTAAATCATAACCAGCGCCATATCTGGATAAGATAAAGTAGAGAAAAAAAAAGAAGAGGACATGAGAAGTGTAAATATCATTAAAATGACAAATTGTTTCTGTTCACTAAGATGCTGCTTTTGTGTGTAGTAAAATCCTTAGGCAGAGAAATAAATGCTTTATATTCCTCCTAGCATTCTTCTTCTTTTTTTTATTCATAGCAATAAATCATAAGAGTAATATGTCTCTTCGCTGCTTGTAGCCTAAAAGCAAGCCTTCGAAGATCGTCCCAACACGAGGCGAAACTTTCGGGAGTTGGAGCGACACAGGGAGACCCCATAAATAACAACAACAATAATTATTTATTTGTTTGCTCTTCGCGCGACGGGTACTGTTTTGCCTCTAAATATACACGAATGCCTTTATAGTGCCTTTTTTCCTGCCTCGAATGAATTATAACCAGAACTGAGTAATTTATTCTATTTGAAATATTTCTTTTAGGTCAACTCGTGACTAATAAATTCATCATCATTTAACAAATGATTACAATATTTCTCTCTCGCTTCCACTCCTATACCACCCCTTCCCACACAGCCTACTACTCTGCCTACTGCTTCAAAACGATAATCTCCGCTCACATATCTCTCGGTGAGCCACAGCACATCCCATTAAACGATCACAGTGACCTATGAATACACTTTTCCTTTCAACTCGTTTCCAAGAGGTGGCACTGAATGCTCCAGATGCATCTAAGATGGACATAAATCTAGTAGCCATGGCAGATCTTACAGCAGATTACTCAATCATAATTTGTCTGGAGAGAACCCCTGTAATCCCCGAGCAGCGGGTATTGAGTTTCGGAGAATATGGAAAACAAATGAAGCAGTCTCCGTGTCCGTTGTTTGGACTAAAGTCCGGTAGCTGTTCTGATTCGAATGTGAAAATTTGCTCTTTCAATAGCGTGGCTGCTGCTAGCACGGGACCACCACGGGAGTTTTTTGCTCCTTGTTACCTCCGGTCTGAGTCTGAGTTCGTATCGTGCCTTCAGCCTCTGGAACTGAGCATTATATTTGTATGATTAACCAAATGAGTATCAATTCATGACTAAATACAGATGTTATCTCGGTTGTATTCATGAAATCTTGTTGCTTTTTTTTCTTTATTGTTGCGGAAGACTCTGAACGCTCTGGGCGCTCCATCAGAGATAAGAAGGACTGCCCCCCGAAGAAAGCGGACTCAGGACTCTTCCTTTGCGCGCGCGTCCGCACTGACGCCACACAATGCGACGATGAGCGGGTCGCGCAGCAACAGAATTCGACATTTACCCACCACCGAGCCCAATATCTACTCCACCGAAAGCCCCACTAAGCGTTCAACTCGTGTGTGGATTATACAAAAAAAAAATCGAGATTAATAACAATAATGAGACGTAATTAATTAAACCCGAGAAGGCAGCAGGCAGGCAGCTACTCGGCTTTTGTGGCTGTTCACTTTGGATATTTTTTATCGTTTTACTCTCGCTCTAGTATTAGTCGTCGTGATACGATTTTTCACCTTGTGATGAATCGAGATCGGCGCTTGGCGTGGTCAGAAAAAAGGGACAGTATTTGACTTCTTTGTAAATTCGGAAGCTAAGCTCTCCAGGGTTACCATAATAAAATCTGTGTTTTGGTCTTGAAAAATCTCCCCATCTTAGTTTTTTTTTCTCAGAAAATCATTATTGACATCTGTATTAATTTCGAAGCCCAATATTGAAACATCTTAGCTTTATTATCATTGATTGGCATAGTTATCACGAAGATGTTGATGGTATACACGTAGCGCGATGGTATTCACTAATGACGAATTTCATGCCAACCATCGCAAGCACCATCTCAAGATAGCAGCGAAACGTTGAGGGTGTAAATACATGGGACTTTTAAGCAACTTTGCATACTGGAAATATTTTTAAAAAAATAGACTACTTTTAGAAAAAGACCAAAAAAAATTCTTGATTTTTTACAAAAAAATATAACTTAAAAACTATAATACCTGCTACATTCTCGTCAAAGGATGAAATGTAATAAATTGTTCAAATTTATCAAAATTCGTAAAAAAATACAAAAAAAAAATTTAAAAATTTCGCTGAATTTTGTTTTTAAATTTAAAATTCATTTTTCTCAAAAACCTATTTTTTTTAAATTCACCAAAAAAATATGAATAGCCCTTAGAATTTCTAACAAGTCGTCCATACATTAGAACTTTTACAAGGAAAAAGTTTTTCTAACAACAACTTCTTCAAGTTTTCTTTGAATAAAAGACAACTAATCCCATTTTTGTTTAAAATCAAGATAGCGATATAGTATATCCAACAAAAATTGAATATCTATGGCGACTTCAATAAAAAAAGAAGTAGACTTCATTTTACTTCCATTATATATTTGACGAAATTGCACATCTCGGTCCTAATCGAATAACTCACTTAAAAAATTCCCGAAATTATTATTTAGACCTATTATTTACTAATATCACCGACGACTTCTATGTGAATGAGTCCATGAGTCCCCTTTGGAAAAATGAAAAATGTACACAGAAATTGAATACTCAGACATTTGCTCATCGACTGGGATTATGAAGGAGTACCGGAATACAACAAGACGAACTTTGAAGCAATCAAATGTAACTTACAAGTCAAGAAATGGCAAACTTTATTAAACAGCGAACAAGATATCCACCTGTCCGTACATATTCTTCACGAAATGCTGAACAACATAATATCAGAATTTGTACCGAAGAAAAGAAGACGAAGGAATTCAACCAGCAAATATCCTATTCGATGTAACGCTCAAATGAAAAAAAATAATTTGAAGAATAGAAAATAAAAAGAACGCAAAAAAAAACATAATAAACAAAAGTCATCAAAATTTGCTTCAATATCAGAGTATTTCCCGATAACTAAATTTTGCCATTAAAAGTGCACACGAAGAGTATAATAGAAAGGTCGAAACTGAAGTCAAATCATTTCCGAAGGAATTCTTCAATTACGTAAAGTCTAAGCTCGAAAGCAATAACTTCCCATCGCAGATGCATCTCAATGAGGATGTGGAGAATTCTTCGAACGAAATTTGTAATCTTGTCGCAAATTTCTTTCATGATGTATATACCACATTACGATCGGGACTATACTTTCATTTTCACCGGAATATCCAAATGACATATCGGTAAACTATATTTCACAACAAGACATATACCATGCATTGAAGAAAGGAGCAGAACCCTGACGGAATAGTATCTGTATTTTTGAAGAACCTGACTGAGGAACCCACACTTCCCTTACATTACATTGCATTCTTACATTTTCAATGTGTCACTACAAACTGGAATATTCTCAGAAAAATGGAAACAATCTTTTTCGGTACCTATCTTTAAATCAGGCGCTAAATCTAACGTACGTAACTATCGTGGAATTGCCATTATCTCGAGCATTCCTAAACTATTCGAAGCAATAGTGAACGAAAAAGTCTTCCAATGCGTAAAGAATAGAATAACGTGTATACAACATGGCTTTTTCAAAGGCCGTTCGAAAATTTCGCAACGAGTACAATCAGCAGAATTACTAGAAAAACTAAATTTCTGTTTACCTGGGCGTCAAGTAAGAACACGCAATTTGCTAAAAAAAACAGCAAAATAGGAACATGTACCGTAGGAATAATATTTAACCTAAGAAAACATTGTAACATAAGTATGTAGTCGAGATTTGTGTGACGAAAATGAATAAAATGAAAATGAATAAAAAAAAGTTTGAAAAAAAATTGAGAAAAATTGATTTTTTATTTCTTCCCCATATATTTGTCCAGTACAGTGTGTTCGTAGAATATTCCCAAACATTAAAAATCACCTTAAAAATCGACTTCGCACTCTGCTCCTTAATTTTTTTTTGTCGAGTGTATTTTGAAGGAAAATAATTACTTGTTGTTTTTTTTTTGGAAAGTTTAAACAAGTATTCCTGATTTGACCATTTGTCTGTAACTCATCATTTAAACAGTTACAGTTTTTGACTATTACTTTTCGAAATATACGAAAAACGTGTTCCTCTATTACTTAGAGTACATATTCGATACGAAAAAAATACGTTTATTACACCAAGAAACTTATTATGATTTTCGCTTCACAATGAGAGAACACGTAGCTCAATGTTGTAAAACCGAACTAGACCTTGAACATGAATCAACATACGGAATAGTATCGCGAGGTCTTTTTTTCTCTTTTTTTCCTGAAATTCTCTCAAGTACAAGAACTTTGACGCTCTGGACAGCATAAAAAAAACCTTGAACAGTCGGAAAAGCAAACAAAAAAAAAGGAAACTGAGAGAATAGATTTTTAGCTGCGTCAAAGATGGCTAAAGATTGAGGAACAAATCTGTGCAAATACTGGAATACAGTAAATACACATAGCCAGACATAGGCCTATAAAAATAATGTAAATAAAAATATTTTTTTTTCAACCAGATTTTACCTATCCTGATATCTTCCAGATATTTATTTTCATTCTTCGTGATTTTTGAAAATTATAGTTGGTAACCCTACACGCAAGAGTTAGATAAAGCGTTCTGATTCCCAGATGATTCGGGGTGAATTCAAGTGTTTCAGTTTATTTTGTTCAACGTTGAACGTAGTCCAAAAACAATAAAATAGGTTTGGTCATCGAGCCGTTCAAATGATTCAGTGTTCGTTTTGCTGTTTGGTCTCAGTAGTAGGCTAAGTCCTAATACTAACCAGTCCTATTTTCTAGTATCCGTTAAGGAAGTTGAAAATTTTGGTTATTGCAATAGTTTGTTAGGGATTGTCCAAATCAATTGGACCAAAAAAATTTTAAATTCATCAACGGAACAAAAATCGCTTAAAGTGGACTATTTCGAAAGACTATGTCTCTCATTAGGACTAATCAAAATTAAATGCTAAATGGAGAGGTGGGGGAAATATTATTGATCTCAAGCCATAACTAATATTGGAACGTAATTTTGAAAAATCTAAAAAGTCAGAATAATCTGTAGAAATACAGATTATTCTGTAGATATGGTAGTTCTGGTAGCTGAAGTTCTCGCTAATGCACAAGTCTGGTACGGGACAGCGTTAATATATATTTCATTTGTCATGTTTTGTGGTTGTTAATTGAGCGAAATTATCCGATAAAACGATAAACAGAGCTACAATATTTGTTTCTAATAACACATAATCAAACGCACGAAGAGTTGAAGTATGTTTCTAGCCTGTGTGTGAGTTGGTTTTTTGTTCGCCAAGGCACCTCCAAAGGTAGATATTGTCCGAAACGTGATAATAACGTGTCGCGTGCAAGCTGTGTTATGTCGCAGCTCAGCAGGGATACAGCTGGATCGGGGCGATGGTAATTATATTCCGATATCTCTTGGCTCCGGCGAACGGTTCGGAGACACAATTTTGTACAGCTCTGGCTAGAACCCTGATTTCCTATCTTCCCCGGCAGGAAAATCCATCGCCATTTAAGCTACAGCTACAATTAAAATCCAATGAGCGCACATGATGATAGAATACGTATATGCACAATTAATAGCTAATAAAATATTATAATTTGCATGGGCTGGCATCTGAAAATCAATGGTTGCTCATGCGAGAGTGAAAAAGGAGCACGAGACACCAAAAAAAAAACCATCACGCAGTGAACAGTACTCTAACGTGATCACTTGTCGCTTGGGGTGGTTTCGAAACGTCGAAGCAGTAAAAAATCGGATCGATTGCATTAGCCAGCGGGGATACACATGAGAATTGAGCGACGACGGAACGGGAAATAAATCCTGCTAAAGTGGAATTCTTTACGATTGTGTTGAACATGTTGTTCTCCGAGAGAAAAGACAGTCGATGGAAAGTGATAAAATGGAGAAATATTTTTCCCCAGCGTGTATGTTGCTGGAGGATCCTCTCGACTGTAGTTTTCTCGGATAAACGGTATCTTGAGATAGGTGCAAAAAATTTGGAACGAAAAAAGACGATGTACAGATTTGAAAATGCGACTGGGAATAATTATGATACTATTCTTTACCGAAATTGATTTAGGTATTCACACAAAAAGTAACAAACTCGTTGATGCGATGGAACGAGTTGTGTCAGATGAATTATTGCAATTAAGAATAATAAGTTCGTGATAAATTATGTCTCTTCAGCTTGATCACACGACTTGAGCAAAAATTTAATTATGACGTGTCCAGCAGCTTTATACAACCATGCCTATTCCGCAACCTCTCCCTATCTAACTTCAACGAACACTTATTTTATCCAACAATTACATAATTATGGAAATTGCTAATTAACGACTCTAATAATACTAGCAGATAACGACTGTGTCACTAAGCAGAGACAATTATGTGCGAAGATAGAGGAAGCCAACGGTAGTGAGTAATTTGTATTTGAAAGAAAGTGCAGTTTCACATACGAATGCACACTTCGAGGGACCTTCCAAAGGCGTACCGAGTAGTAGTAACATGAAATAAATAATCAAAAACGTATAACACGCGCGCGCACACCATTAGCATGCATGTTCATATTTCTATAATCACAAATGGGTATCATGTTGCTGCCAAAGTGACTCGTAAACGCAATTTACACTGTCTGGGAACACGGAGAGACGTGGAGTGACTGCAAAATCATGCGACAGAAAAAAAACGGAGACCAAGTACATGATGGACTTTGTTGGGGTTTTAATGTTCACAATTCTAATTTATTGATTGTTTAATGAACAATCATAATAACTAGTAATTGAATTGCGTTCATGATAATTAATAAACAAACGAAAGGATACTGATAAGTTGGCCTGTTTGTGGTTCCCAACCTATAAGCTATCCGAAGACGAACGTGCCCGTAAAATTAATGTTATTCATCCCAGAAATCTGTAGTGCAAATCAGAAGCAAGCACGTCTGGAAACAAGTACTAAAACTTTGCAAAGTTCTTCTTTAATACAAACATTCTGTTCCCTTCTCGCTTAATGTTATTGATTATTCAAGCTATTCCTGCAAACAAGACGACAATCGAGAGAGAAAGAGCGCGTCATGGCACAAGAAACAAGAATTTCATCTAAAAGTTCCTTGCTCAACCATTTTTCCCTGGCGAACTGAATCTCCGCTCCGCTTCTTCACCGCTGACAGGTCTTCCCCCCAAGAAACGACCCGTTAAGGTTTCACTCAGACAACAATCCCAAGCAGCAGCAACGGCAGCAGGGGAAATTTGAAAACAAGAAACGGAACGAACGTGAAACTGAATTCATTTTCCAAAGGAGTAAAAGTTTTCCTTTCGCACAGGAAAAGTCACTTCCTGTTTTCACCCGGAGTAGTGTGTTCGGCGGCAGTTTCCAGCTCCGTTCCACTTCCACAAAGTTCAAACAGTGCCCCCCGAAAGTGGCGCGGGTATACTCGCGGGTCATAAAAATGAATGTGAAACAATAGATTTAATAGTGGTTCTACAGCAACTACGACAAGAAAAACTTTCTCTGTCGTCGTCCTCGGGTCGGGCAGGCAGGACGAAGCAGCGCTTCTGACATTTTCTATAAATTTCAATTAAGCTCAACACATGTATCATCCCTACACACTACACACCACGGTAGGGTAGCTCTCTGTCCCATTCTGGCCAATACGGTCGGATGCTGGCGGAGTTCGCACGCGCGCACTTGAAATTCCAACATGGCTCATATCACACACATCGGTTCTCGTGTTAAACAACTCCGCCAGGGCCAGTAAAAAATCAGCGAACACCGTGAGACGAGCAAACAGAGGCACTGTTTGGTTTTATTTTTCGCCAATCAGAAAAATGACTTCCCTTCTGTGTTCCCGGTTCGTTCACGGTTCGGTTTAATTTTAGATAAAACTATGTCAAATGCTTTTTTTTTGTTTTTGTTTTTCCCGGCACTAATGTGGTTTGCCCGGTTAGTTAGTGTGTGAACTGATGTGGACTGGCAGAATGCGGTCGAGTGGAAAATTGGCACTATTATATGTCATGGTGGCGTTCACAATCTCGCAGAGGATCAATTGGCGGAGGTCGCGGCGGCCGCTGCTACTCATCGCATAACTGATCCAGCTAGATGTTTCACCCCTGTTGTCACTAGACGCCCAGAAGTGCATTCAGTTGAGCAACAGAGCACAGCAGAATTTTCCCGGTCACTTTCACCGAAAAGTCAGCGGGTGCATGTTCAGCAAAGTTGATAATCACATTGTTGGCAGTCGCAATGAAAAAGACGACTTAGGGTGTTAGGCAAAAGGTTTGGTTTATGTTTTTGGAACTAACTGCTAACATACTGAATGTGAAATCAGGGCCGGGTATGCTTGTCAATATCACCATTTAAGAATGAATGTAGATCATCAAGAACAAATGACGATTAGCGATGAAGGCGCTAATAATCGAAGTAAAAAATAGGTCGGTTCCTGTTCTAAGTGAGTTAGCAATATTGTGGTAATATTTAGTTTTAAACGCATATCAATTATCTTTGTGACTTTAATTGGAACAGAAAAGAATCTGAAGCACTTAACGATGTGATGATGCTCCTACTAATAAATCTCTTTATGAACTGTTTCACTTATCATAGATTGGGACTTCCAATTCCCATTTTATCCAAAAACGAGTAATTTTTTCTCGATATGGTTTTAAAAAAAACTTCTCGAGAAATGAGAAAAATAGTGATAATCGATGTTCTCCTCTTATTTGGAAAAAATACCGTATTGTTTTGGTATATATAATGTTGCGAGGACTTCCAGCGATTTCGCTGAAGTTCCTACAACATTGTACATGTCGAGGTCACTGAATTATGAATTTTTTGTGCTGCGCTTTATTCCAAATTTGAACCACACATAATTCTTGCTGAGGTTTGTGGTGACGGTACTCAGTCGGATGGATCGTGCAAAGAATTGTTTGGACTAGTAATTCCCAACAGGTGGTCCGCGGCCGACAGCAAGACCACGAAATCTATCCAAGGAGCGAATGATTGTTAAAAGTATTTTAGTTGTAATTTTTGCCCTAATAGAGGAGCCCTGAAAACTCGTATATTCGAGGACCTATGCAATGAAATGAATTCAGATTCCAAAGTTATTCATCAATGGTCGCATAAGTCCTTATCCAACAGATCACATCATCGACAACATTATATTATTCAAGGATAGGTTGGTCCAGAAAATTTCATAAAATCAATAATAAAGTGTGCGTGTGGTGCAAAAATACAGAAGCACTCTTCACGAGGCGTCGTGAAAACCGACGCGGTTCAAGCCATTTACGGATCAGGGAATCGTAACGTTAAGCATATCACACAAATCATAGAGAATTTTTGATTCGATTGACATGCAGAACTGTTTCATAAAAATGTGTCATTAAAATTAAAAAAAAAATCCATATATGAATTTTTTTATATCCCACTCCCACCAAGAGCCAACTTATTTTTTTTCATTTCTGCGAATATAATTATTCTCATATATATATGGCTATTCGCGAGGAAATACACAGGACTGACTCGATTATTTGCAGTCTCCGATTACCTTTCAATATAATATACAGCCATTCCATGCCAAACCGATATATTTTTTCTCAGATTTTCGTGAAAATTGATAGTTTTGTTCTTTATCACAAAACATTTGACCTGTATTTTTTTTATTTTTTTCATTAGGGTGATCATTTCCATTTTAGGGTTGTCCGAAAAATCAACCTTTTCCTCTTTTTTCAAAAAATTTTTTTTTCAAAAATTCATAACTTCTACTACTAGACCGATCCAGATGATCGAGACATCAAATTAAAGCCAATCACCTGCCAATACTATACCTGAAGAAAATTCGTTATTATTGATTGTATTTGTTTTCTATTGTTTTCATAGTCTCAGGGCCAAAGGCGCTATATTTTTTTATAATTTTTCTGGAAAGCTGAGGATTTATCAAATAACATATGTCGAAACCAGAGAGACGTTTTTTTTCGTTTTTGAGTTATGCTTTTTCATAGTTCAAAATCCAGGCTTTGAGCGCTTTGATGCACCCCTAAATCATGTCCGATTGAGCTGAAACTTTGCACAGGTCATTTTTTGGGCCAATAAACAAAATGTACATGGTCGGTTTTTGAAATTTGATATGAACATTTTCGCTGCCACTCGATTAAATACAATTCTTTTCACTGTATATAATCGAGTCAAAAAAAATTTTTTTTATTGTTTTTTTGCATGTATTTTTTGTTTTTGGATATAAAAGAGGAATTTGATTTTTCATTCATCCCCTTAAAGTCACACCTTTCTCACATGAAAAAAATTAATTTATCCAGATTCTCTCAGGAGGTGATAGACGTTCATATATAACGAAAAAAATCCTTCTACGCATATGTTCGAATATCAACAATGACAGAGTTATAGAACTTTTTTTTTGTCTCGGACTCTGTTGCCTCAAACTGGCTCTACATTAAAAAGTACGCTACGGAAGACGATTATGTTGCTTTCATTTAAAAGATGAGAAAATTTAGTACAGGATATAGTAGTGGAACTACTGATTTAGTGGATTTAAATAACATTTTGGAAGTGAAAAACTTAAAAGTTAATAATTTTTAATGTGTTATTATTAATTCTATCCTAAAAAATTCTATTAAACTAAATTGTTTCTATCAATTAAATTGAAGTTCTCTAACCGCTCCACTTCTATCTTTCTTAAATTCGCTGCAATTTCGATATAAACAATTCCTGGTGAAAATTCAAGCAAAATCTTCAAAAATCACGATTTTTACCCCACTGTACATATAATAGCCACTTAAATTTCACCTTAACGTTGAATGGTTACATTTCTTCTTGAAATAAGTCATGTTTGAAGTATAAAAAACTATATTTTTTCCAAACTGTATATAATCGAGTCCGACCTGTATATATATATATTCGAATCAAGTATATAATCGAGTAAAAATTATTTTTATTCATTTTTCATAGATGTTTTTTGTTTTTTGAATATAAAAGAAGAAGAATTTTGATTCATCCTCTTAGAGTCATAAAATACCTTTCTCATATAAAAAAATCCGAATTCTTTCAGAAAGTGTTAGAGGATCATATTTGATGAAAAAAAAAATCCTTCCACATATATGTCCGAATTCCAACAATGATAGAGTTATTGAACTTTTTCTCTGTTTCAAGCTTTGTTTGCCTTAAACTGGCTCTAATTAAAAAATTACGCTACGTAGGACAATTCTGTTAATTTCATTTGAGAGATGAAAAAAATTATACAGGATACAGTTGTGAAACTTTCAAATTAGTGGATTTAAGTAACATTTTAGAAGTGAAAAACATAAAAGTTAGTGCTTTTCAAAGTGTTATTCTTAATTTTTTTTTCTAGAATATTCATAATAAACTTGAATGCTTCTATCAATCAAATTGAATTCTTTCTTTGACACACAAATTCAAACTTCCTTAATTTCGCTGCAATATCATTTTAAACAATTCCTGGTGAATTTTCAACTAGACTATACCAAAATCACGATTTTACACCACTGTACTCATAACAGTCAATTAACTTTAACTTTAACGTTGAAATATTTCATTTTCGCTTAAAATAAGTCATATTTGAAATATTAAAAAAAAAAAATTTTGAACCGTATGAGGTTGCTCGTAAGTCACGCAACCGATTTGCACAAAAACAAAATTCGTTTAAAAAATAAAAAAAAACGAATACAAAGTCGATACAGTCGACAACTGAACCGCTTAGGAATCAACACGCTCGATAGTTGCACCGCGATCGTTATTTTTTTCCTTCAGAGTGCGTTACGTGACTTATGCACCACCCTGTATATAATCGAGTCTGTATATAATAGAATCCGACCTGTATTACATTTGACGTAAATATATTGCGCCATTTGTTTTTTTCTATGTCTGTAGCAAATCGCATATTCGAATGACAATAGTCGTATTAGGGACATACATAAATCGTATGTTCATCTAAACTGATTCGTAACAATTTGCCATGCACTTCCCAGCAAACATTAAATCGTGTAACTTTTGCACATACTGAGTCGCATATAAATTTCGCATTAAATTACAATCGCATAAAATATCATTCAAAGTATGCATCATGTGTATCCGAATTCCTATTAAAAGCAAAAACACGATTTTATTTATCATTGAATGATTAAGTCGGTATAGCGAATTATATACGTACATTCTATGCATTTTATATAACATTGTCGGGTGAAATCAGTGTAACAAACATCGTAATATCCCCATATATGGCTTTGTATGCGTATATAATGTGACATATACGTATATCGCCTCCACTTTTGCATGTATATGTCAGTCATACGCATCATATATCACACAAACGTGCGTATCGCCTCCAATTTTGGCATAATATCAGATTTAATGTTTGCCGTTTAAGCCCTTAGACCGAATATCCACATCGTAGGGGTTTTCCATCAATTTTGGTCATTTAGAGCCATTATTAGCATATCGAAAGGTGAAATAAGATCACTTTTTTTTCCAAAATATATATTTTTATCAAGGCTCATATGGCGTTAGCCTCACGGGGCCGGGAGTTCAATACTTTGACAATTTTTCTTATTATCTATGTTAGTAATATGTAACCGATTACTCGCGGTTGGCTCGAGGTTAGTATTACAAGTGTTTTCGTAATTCGGATGTTGCTGCGCGTTTAGGTTGTAGTGATTGGACATAAGCCGAGATATCACGCGAATGAAATCACGACCTACATTCAATCCCTTGAACCATGCACTCGTCGAGACCTTAGGGATAATCGTGTGTAACCAACGACCGAACTCATCTCCACTCCACATGCGCTGCCAACTTACGAGCGTGTACTGACGAGGAATGTGGAAAAATTCATTATAAGCAATTTGCCTTTCAAAAAGTGTGCCTTCTAGAGCGCCCACCTTAGCTAGCGAGTCCGCTTTCTCATTCCCCGGAATCGAACAATGAGAGGGAACCCATGCTAAGGTAATCTTGAATAATTTTTCGACCAAAACACTCAATAGTTGTCTTATTCTAGTTAGGAAATAAGATGAGTGTTTATCAACCTTCATTGAGCGGATTGCCTCTATTGAGCTGAGACTGTCTGAAAAAATAAAATAGTGGTCGATGGGCAATGTTTCAATGATCCCCAGTGCGTAGTATATCGCACCCAATTCAGCGACATACACGGAACAAGGATCTTTGAGTTTGAAAGAGGCACTGGAATTTTCATTGAAGATGCCGAAGCCAGTGGACCCGTTTATGTATGAACCGTCAGTAAAGAACATTTTATCAGATCTAACTTTCCCATATTCTGCGGAAAATATCGGCGGAATATAATCGGACCGTAGATGATCTGGGATTCCATGGATTTTTTGTCGCATGGACAGATAAAAAATGACAGAGGAATTGCAAAAGTATGGGAAGCAAACTTGGTTGGAGATGCCTGGTGAAGGGTGCACGTCGTGGGTAAGGTATTCATGGTATAAAAACATAAAACTTGACTGAGGAATCAGTTGGAGTAGATTTTCGAAGTTATCAATCACCAATGGATTCATGATCTTGCAACGGATGAGAAATCTGTAGGATAATTCTGTGAACCGAAGAGTAAGCGGGGGTACCTGCCAAAACTTCGAGACTCATCGTATGTGTCGAATGACTGTCGAATACATATTATACAAGATTATATTCGTTAGTTATTTTCAACCATTTGTTATTTCGATTTGGCCTCGGTTCCTATTTTATACACTCTTGAACCACACCGAAAAGTAGAAAAAATAATTCCAATGCCAAAGTCTCCAAGTATCAATTATTTTATGTGCTCAGTGGCCGTTGCAATTCAGGGAGTCGGGTCAGGACCACCTTCTCCTATGTATGATTTTCGCAGTTCGCTCTCCGCTTTGTTAAAACGATGCCAATGACATTCATTTCCATTGGAAAATTTTCAAAAAGCAGAAGCGAGTACAACATATCATTTAAAATTATAATAAATTGCATTGCGTGAACATGAGTATCTCATGTTTCGATTATTAGCATATAAATACAAATATTGCGATTGCTTGGCACGTCATCTTTCTCATGACTACCCACATACGCACTCGCACTCACACTCAGTTACAAGGGAGAGAGAGAGACTATAGATGCGGAGCATAATCAGAGAAATTATGTATGATATGCGGCAAATTGTATGCACTTTGAGGGTGTAATTAAATGGCGATGATCTGCGGTTTGCTTTATCAACAAAACTAACAGCTGATGGTTTCTCGTCTCGTCGTATAATTGGTTGGCACGAACAGGATTGTGTTGAATAAGACAACCCACACCACCTCGATGGTTCAACCCTGTTACCACTATTCAGGAGTGTTTTCGATTATCGTTTGTTTTTCACACACTTTTCTCTGCCACTGTCATAATGTGTATGTCTGGCACCACATCACAATTTTGCACCTACCGTAGCGTTCGCCCTTTCGTGTAAGCTCTAATAACAGTAATACAGCAATCGCCCATGAACAATATGTACATCGTTATCATCGTCCAGATGAACACTTTACGGAAAAGAACAATACACACCGGAGAAAACATGATGCGCTTCCCCACCTCTCTGTAGCCGGTGCTGGGTCTGTCACGCAATGTCTAATTAGTGTGTTTGTGCGGTTGACGCCTCGGTTGTAGTCAGCAAACGGCTTAGGCTAGAAGTTAAACTCCAAATTTACGCACAGCCGGACGCACTTCGCCGGTGGGCCCATCATCAACACTTCACGGTTAAACTTCCTCTCTTCCTTTCTTCATTTATTTGACGCGGGCGGTTTTCGGCTGGATCATAAAAGAAAACCCATCATAAATCTATGTAGTGCGTAGAGGAACACTACGGCCATGTTCGTGAGGAGTTTAAGTTTGCCACGAGCTCCGCGACACATCCTGTCGTTCCACGGCGAAAATAGCCTAGTGACAACGGACATAATAGCACAGGAGTGGGCTTACATCCGACACGTAAACGCTCATGATACTTTCGTATCGCTCTCTAACATCGTCGCTTTCACTCGAAAATTGCCACCCACAAATCATAGGGCGCAGTAAAGTTTTATTGGTGGAAAAGCGCCGAATACACGATATGAATATATTAGCACTAACAGTTCAATAAATCATGCAGAAAATCGTACACTTTTCAGTGATTTTCCTAACGGAATTCACCTGTCTTGTTCCCAGTTTACATCGCACAGAGAAAAAAAGGAACAGACAAACAGTTTTTGCGAGGGTCAAACAAGTGGGAATAATAGCCAATCAATGCAAATGGTCCCCCGATATTCATGACAGGTACGATTATGTCCAATGACCCGGGTTTTTTTTCCGCTGTCGGTGACTGGGTAAAGAAAAACACGCAAAAACCGTGTTATATTTCGCGTTGATAAAAACAAATTTCTGACAAACTTCTGAGAAATGCACTTGAAGGTCGCTTAGCGCCACCACCAGCCATTGAAATTTATGACATCACCCAGATCGGCAATTTATTTCCCTTTTCGCCTCCTTGCCGAGCGAGACAGAGTGCGCCAGGCTTTCTCGTATAACGTGAAAAACGCAGCTTTTAAATAAGATTAATTGATTTTTGATTTGTGCTTAAGTTTGCCAGGTAAACAAATTTATGTAAAAAAAATCTTCATTTCTACTTCTGTCAAGCCTTGGGCTCTTGTTCATAGATTAATCTGGTGCGATTACACTTTTCACCCCACGGAAACAAGTTTTTATTGTTGATCTTTTTTCGTCCTCACTTAGTTCATTGAGAGGAGTACTTGGAAATCAACTGTGGCATTGCATGAGTTTATATTCTCGATCATTCGATAAGTTTTTGTTTCGCTCTCACTTCTTTTACTTCTTCTTCATTCTCGTCTTCCCCTTCTTCTTCTTCTTCTTCTTTTCCCCTTGAAACTAATTTATGCATGAGCAAAATTCAAACCTCGGGGCAATGTGAAGAAGGAACGTCGCAACCAGAATGTACGCATTTGGTGGAATGACCGCTTTGGCGCGACATCGATAACGACATCGATGGCGACACTGGTCAAAACTACGGCCGCTGAGTGGCGTACTTGGCTTTTCCTTTATTTACGCTAAACTTCGATATGTTGTCGTTCGTCTTATCACCCTGCCGGGCTTATGTTAGTATAATGTTATTCAATTTTATCATACAATTTAATCGATTAGGCGCCGCCATTTTGTTTCACATGGATAAAATGAATAAATTTAAAGTGAAACCAGCCAAAACGATGGCAGCAAGTCGTGTACCAGACTGTGAGGGGGGAAAACAGCATAGCATGAGATAAAATTGCACTGATGAAAAAGTGTTTGGCGTGCACTGTGAGAGTATGTCTACCCTTTGTTTCATTTCCTCAGTGCTTGAGACACTCTCGTATACACACACAAACACAAGACGACTACGGAACAGGCTTTTAGGTGGAAATTCCAGCGCCACCCAACAGCAACGCGATGGTGCCAATGAAGAGTCCCGATGAAAATTCGGAAAAGGTAAAATTTGATTTTTTTCTGGTTGTATCACTTCTTACGATACACTTCCATGGTTTAGTGGTAGACCGTATATTCCTCATTCCCACCACCCACCAGACATTGGAGCTTGGCTACGGAGAGTGAGAGCATGGGACACACAGAGCTCAGAGTGCTCGTTATTCCCTGGTGTCGTTTTGTGTCGCATCTCAATGTACGGTTCGCAAATTCGAATCACAATACACATAAATGCGCATGACTATTTCATAACAAGTTTTATGCTCATGTCGTCTCGCTTGCTTTCAGTCTCGTGCAGCCGATTGAGCAGAACACATCCCCAGCAGCAGGCCAACCGCTCCACTCCATGGTCCATGGCCACTCCACTGCTTACGGTATACAATGTACTGTGTGTGTGCGCCTTTGAGCCTCTGGCCTTTTTGTAAACAGCTTCATTCGACAGCATTATTCGCTTTCATGCAATTCTATGAATATGATTTCAAAAAAAAAATGTATGCAAACCATAATCAACAACAACAAGAAAAAGGAGAGATGATGACCAAACATCCAACAGAAAACATAGGTGAAAATAACGAGCAAAGTGTGAACGAGTCGAATGTTATTGTGAGACGTAACGTTTGTATAGATAAAGAGATTCGTGTGGTGTGTTTAAAATTGACTGGTGGGAGATTTTTCATCCTTGTGTAATCTGGAAATACTGCCGACGTCTGACCGGTTATGCTTTTCTGCCAAGTGAGACAGAATTTTTGAGTATTCATTGAACAGAGTTGGTCGCATGGCATGAATAACATAAATATTGGAAGCGATTGCAATGTTAAATAATCCGTCGTTAGAAAAATATAAAATATAATGACAACTTTCAAACGCTTCATAATTCCAATACTAGAAAGTCGAAAAAAAAATTTTAATCCATGTACATTTCGTTTATTGGTCCAAAAAAATGACCTGTGCAAAATTTCAGCTCAATCGGACATGATTTAGGGGTGCCTCAAAGCACTCAAAGTTTTGATTTTTTGGCCACTCAGGCTAAGTCGATTTTCGGCCAAAAATTTTCGAATCAATTTTTTTCGTACTCGGCCACTGTTAAATAATGGATGTTTTTTGGAAGTATCTAACTGCAAACTGAGCAGAATGCTTATGGAACCATTTTTTGTTCGAGATTCTCATTTTCATGGTCAATCACATACACAAATAATACACTGAACGGCATTTGAGAGTACCAAAATACCATTCTCATTGTGTAAGTTTCGGTGATTCGAACATTAAATAGTGAAAAGCCGACCATGTCCTTGCAGTCACCAGCAGAAGGGAGGGAGTGTTAGTATGACACTCGCGGCCAGAGGGGTCTTCTCTATAGCGTGGCTTCCCTGTGATTATTATGGAAGGGATAATCGGTAAGGGTAAAGGTTAAAAATTAGTATCCTCCGCGGTAAGTAATGTGATTCGAAACGAAACGAAATCCTACAAAAATGGAATCACTCCAATCCGTGGCGGCGGATAATATTGCTAGACAACCTGAAAAGACTCGGGAGAGTTTCTCAAAAACAATTCGAATGTATCGCATATTCAATATGCGACAATAGGAGGTTATTTCTGGATCACCTTCATGACTCGTTGTGCGTAGTACTCTCTCTTTCTTTCCTCCTCTTTTTCTCTCTTTCTCTCTCTCTCTCTCTCTCTCTCTCTCTCTTTCGCTCTTTCCTTTTCTCTTCACATCGCACAGAGAAATCCTAATGTTTTCTCTGTTTTTCTCTATTTTTCTCTGTCTTTCTCTGGTTTTCTCTCTCTCTCTCTCTTCCTATTTCTTTCGCTCTTTCTCTTTCTTTCTCTTTCTCCTTTATTTCCTTCTCTCTTTCTGTCTTTTTTAAAATAAATTTTCCATCGATCGAAACGCTGCGGCTAGTGATCTCTCATTTAGGAAATTATTCGTTCATCGACTAATCAAATATTTTTGGGCTGTTCGTTATTCCATACGATTAATTGCCTTAAAATAATCGATTAATCGATTAACGGCTACACTGAGAGTTTTTTTTAATCTGTTTTACAGTGACTTCAAACTCATTTGGCTGCTTCATCACTTTTACTTCCATTTTTGGAAGAATGTCGGGAGTGAGAATTGAACTCGTGACCTTTAGCGTGAGAGGCATGGATGTTACCACTACGCCAGATCGCCTCCACAAGCACTGAGAGTAATAATTAGTTAGACAAATTTTTCTAGACATCTTTTTACCGTTATAATCAATTGTATTTGTTATTATTTTAGTTATTAGTGATGCTGCGGTTGCTGTTTGGTTAACCAACTTGTTTGTAAAATCTCTTCATAAGCTGTAAAAATGAAATCAAGCTATGTTTCGTGTAACAAACGCTACCCGAAACAATGATAGCCTAGCAAAAAATGTCACAGAGCACACTATATCAGTTGGAACTGTGTTGCGCATATGAAATGAAGTGCGAACCACGAAGAATTGTGATTAATGGACGCATGCGTTGTACAACTAATCGTGATTATTCGACTGTCTAAACAAAATCCAAAATTTTCGTCGAAAAATATCGTGAAAACAATGATTTTCAATGTTAGCAGACGTACTGTTCGCCATCCGCTGTGGTTTGGCAGCTAAGCGCCCTTCATAAACAATCGGAACAAGAAAAGAATGATTAAATTTTGCCAGAAAATATGCTGGAATACCTGGAAAAAGGTTTCATTGCCTGACGAGAGTAAATTTGAGCTGTTTGAACGAAAACGCCGCTCCAGAGTATGGAGGAAATCTGGAGATGCACTAGACGGATTTCACGCCAACTCATCTAATCGAAAATATTCGCTGTAGAGAAAAAAAACTAATTTATTGGCATGAAAAAAATACTCATTTATTTACTACTAATACTACATTAACATTTGCAAGTCATTCATGTGTTTGATGATTCTTGTATATAGTTTTTCTGAATTTTGGTTGGATACTATCATTACATACTATTATTTAAATTTTCGAGATGCCGCCACGATGTTTAATCAACTCTTTTGATATCAAAATAGCGTTCACCGTATCGTTGCTAAGCCTATTTCAAAGCTTATTTTTGTTCTGATTATATCCAGAAAAAGATCGCTCGACAGTTCCGAGGAGTGAGCTCGTTTTCTCGTTTTCTGAACTGTTATTTCCTTACGTAGTAATTTTATCTTTAAGGTACGGAATTAATTCTCTAAATGTTGTACTTTCCCATCGTAGAATCCTGGAAATGCCTCTAACACAACGTTAACGCTTTTCAAATTGCTTGGAAAAGTTTCTGGGATTCAACATTGCCGCAGCCTTGAGCGTCGGATCATCAAAATCGATTCTTTTTCTCATTTGCTTCATTAGCTCCACGATAAAACTTCGACAACTATCCTTAAAAATGATGTGCCAGGCTCGAAGTCCAATGGTAAACCTAATATCTATTTTTTTCTTATATTCTAATATTCTAACATAAATTGGTTTGCATTGCCTAAGTAAGTTGTCTGGATCTGAAGAACATTAAAAATTTACACTTAATACAATCACGTGACAAATTAAAATCAAACATAGACGCTATACGGTTTAATATGCGCAGCAGTTCGGTAATAGCACCATAGGCCGGCCCCGTAGTGGAAACTTGTCCAAAGTGTTCTACAACGACTGAAAGCCGTAATCAAGGCCAAATGTGACCAGAACAAATATTAACGGTTGAATCAATTTCATTGAATAAAATGAAAACCATGTGTTCCCACATCATGTATGATTTTTTTAAATAAACTATTACCATTCCCACTATTCATTCATCTTTAGTCTGAAATATAAACAGTTCTTATAACATAAAAGAAACTTTGTATATCAACGAAAGTTCTATAGTAGGTTGATTGTATGATTTATTTAGTCCAATGCAAGAAAATCAAATTCAGAAAACTTTTGTTTTACCTTTTTGAAGAAAAGAAAACACAAAATGACACTAAAGTGCTAGAATGGAGGTAGTAGGGAAAATGCCTCAATAAAAATAAATTGTCAGTGTTTAAGGTGTTAAATTCGCGAGTTCAGGACCATCGGTCGGGCTACGACCACTTTCCCCTATGCCACACCCTACTACGTACAAGATGTGCGATTTCGTTTAAAAATGGATGAAACTGAAAACATCGTCGCAATTAATTATTGCATTGAAACATGTTCATTAAATTCCCGAAGTATGTGCGCTCTGACAGCACGACCGTCTAGTCTGTCTGCTTTCTAGACTCTTTGGGGGCATATTTTGGTTTTGTGTGTGACATTCAAACAAAGCGCGCCCAACTAACGAAATACAAGCAGGTGCGATTTTTGTTTCACATTCCGTCTCGCAATTTTCTACGCTTAACGCGTTAAGTTCGTTTGACTTTCTGAAGTGCTTGCTTTTTTTTCTGGATCAGCAGCAGCATTTTAGCTGTACACACCAATTAATCGAACCATCTTTGTCAGAGAGGCGGCAAAGTCTTATCTTTGTTGCATTTTTTTTGTGTGTGCACAATCCCCTGCATCGATGAGCACACGCGGAGGTAGTAGTAGGCTTTGCTATCTCTGATGGATTCCGTTCCGGCGGCTAATTAATGCACGATAAATTATTTCGCATCGCATTAGCCATTATAAATATTTTAACGTTCCATTAAATTTGCACTGTGCATGCGCATGCACGAAAGCCGACCGTGTTTGTCCATTTTCACACTTCGGTAGTGCAAGTACTACTGTTTCGCTTTGCGGCGGACATATTTGCCCCAAAATGTTGCACTCTGAACTCTGCGGAAACTGTTTCGTTAGACAGCTTAAATATGTTGCAAATATCTTGTCTCTGTTTCGAGTAAATTTTCATCTCATTGTTCAATCAATCACTTATCTGGAAGTAAAAATAATCCGCCTGAAACATTTATCTACTGCTGAAAATTGTGGCCAATGTTTGAGGGGAGCGAAAAATTACACGCAGGAGAATCGATTGCCAACCAGAAGTATGGCAAAAAACCTAGAACTGATTTATCATGCTAAAAGTCTATATTTTTCCACTTTTCGTTTGCCGCGACTAGTTTTCTTTCCTTTATTAGGTTAACCCACCACCACCATTTGATTGACTCTCGACTCGAATAAAATTGAGGGAGGAATTTCCCCTAAACGAGTAAGTAAGTGAGTGAACAGGCGAAGCAAAAAAAAAACTGCCGAACAGAATGAACAAGCACATTTACGAGCATATTTCACGTATTAAATCACGGAACGATGACTTTGTTGTTGGCGCGGGACTGGGGATGTGTGGCGAAAAGTTAAGAAGGGGAACATCATCATCAATTTCGATTCCAATCGTCGTCAAAGGAAGCTGTGTGGATGGATGTGGAGAACGGTTCCGGTCTCGTTCCGTGGGGGGGCGGCGATGGAGGAAATGTGAAATTTATCAACTTTTATGTATTATGCGTACCAACGCAAAACGATTCGTATTCATTCACATGTTCTAGCTAACAGAAAAAAGTGATACACAATGGAGAGTATTTCTCCGAAAAAAAAAACAGGGAAGAGACCAGGTGCTTACATCTTTTAATACTCCTCGTTCGGCAGAGATTATCCCGGTGTGTATTGATAATTTGTCAAATTCCTGTTCATGCTTGTCTGATTTTCCACATTTTACTATTTTCACTTTCAACACACTTCCATTTCTTCAGAAGCCATCACACTTTGTGTGGAGATAAAAAACTCGATAAAAGAACCATTCATCCATTCACACGTGCCGAAAGAAGCACGTGGCGCCAGCTACACCCCCTGAAACTCGCCAAGCGGAAAGGTGTACCCACCAAGACCATATTGATAGGATCGATTCCGGGTTTTATTGAATCGGAAGCTGCCGCGCGCTCTCTCTCTCTCTCTCTCTCTCTCTCTCTCTCTCTCTCTTTTAAATTCAAGTTATTCCCTTTTTTCCGGTGCCTGTGGGAAGCACTGGTTTGATAGCATTTCACATACCTAGTTCAAATGCTCCTCCGCGGCATACCAAGCGGCCGAGGTTACGACGTTTATAACACCAGGGGAAAGCTAAAAGTTTTTGAATTTTTTATGGGATCAGAAAACGTTTTTCAATTTTTTTTGCCTCGTTTTTCCACGTTTATTGAATGATATTTTATTATCGCCGAGAGGAAGCGCGGCGGTAAATACATGATGAGATCCCGTCCCGACGGAGAAATGTGTTGAAGAGGCCGTTTTGTCGATACTTTATTCGAACGAAGTTGATTAAATACGTCAGAACAGAAAACGGCAAATGGCTTTCCCTGATTGAATTTTGGTTTTCTCCACTCGCATTTGTTTGAGATTAAATCGTTCAAGCACCGGAGTAATCTACATAGAATGCGATTCACGGACATCGTGTCCTGTCGCCGTTCTTCGATTTCATCACCCACTCTTTGCAAACGGATCGGAAAGGCGTCAATAGCCAAAAAATTGCCAGAGGTCACGCCAACGCCGACGCGTCGTCGTCCCCTCTGTACATTTAGTCCTGCCCAAGTCATCGACGAGCCCACTTGAAACGCCGGCTAATAGTTCGCCTATCACAATCATACGCTGTTTCTATGATTTATTATGGTTTATAGAATTTTCTCCCTTTTCCGATGGTTTCGGGAAAGCGCAATGGAAAAAAATAAATAATTCAAGATTGCAACAGTAGCAGCAACAGGAACGAACGGAAGGAAGTAAATAATTTTGAGGTCAATTTGAATGGTTTCAACAAGATTTGGCAAAAAAAATAATAATCACGTGGGAGTGATTTCTGAATCACACTACCATCCGGATGCGGATGCTCACGAAGGATTTATTTTATTTGTCACTTACCCGTATGCCGCCAGGGTTGGATCGTATGGGTAGTATCCGGTGGTTGGCTGCAGTCCTGCTGATGTCCACGCGGACATATCACTAGTTGGTCCACTTTCTTTCAAACCGTAGGGATTGCTCTGTGGAAACACAATCGGAGAAACGAAGAAGAGAGGAAATTATCTAATTGAAATTGAAACCACAGTGAGTGAATTATTCTCATCTTGATAGCATTAGTGTGTACCATTGTGTTTACGAATTAAGTCGAACAAAACAAAACAATTAACACTTTTATTTTTCCATTGCTTCGTTTGCTTTGTTACGCTACCTCCTCGGATGCGCTCGGATATGGTTTACGGTGAAGTGTATCGCTTCTTTATGAAACCTGTCCGACCTGAGTGATTTTCCGGGCTGTGTCCGCCTATCACAATGCGGTGAGCAGTTGGTTTTTTCTTTGACGTTCATCCTCATTTTCTCTCTGAACGCTTTTCAGCAATATTCATCATTTTTATGTATCACAAATACTTTTGTGGTTGTTGTTTTGTTTCGATTTTTTCCTGTTCATTCGGAAACTCCATTCCCGAACCCTCAGCTGCTTATTTCTTGAAAATATACACCTCATAACACACCAGCGCCACAGTTAATTTACATTCGCTGTCGGCACTTATGAGAAGAATTGGCATTTTTAGCGCGCCACTGCTTGAGCGCTTCAACGTTCGACGCCGCCGAGGGGCTACAATGTGGCGTTTGCATGTGCCCCCGATACAACATGTTACAACTCAGGTGCCTTCAACTGTGAGTACAAATGATTGAAGGTGTAGAGATGCAGCAGCGGTGGCGATGTTCATTCCAACTAAATGCGTAGGATTTGCGCATTGTTTTACATCGTGCACTTAGATGCAATTGTTTGTTCAATTTGAGACCGAATCAAACGCAGTGTTGGAAAGTCCTCCGAAACGACTTTGAAACAATTATCGGTTTACAAGTACGTCGACCTGGGACGTACTTGAATTGTGTTGATCGGTGTCGGGGGGTATTCGCAAGATCATTGTCCTCCGGTCATCGAGGAGCGTGGAACGTTATAGTTTGTGTTTGACAAGCTGACAATATAAATGTTTATCCAAGATCGAGCTCGATCCAAGCTTTACTATGAGTTTTATTTATACAAAAAACAACTAAAATTAAACCCGACGAGTATGATTACAAGCAGTTATCTCAATATACCCTGGTAAATTATGACAACATAAGACTAAGCGGCTAGATTAAAAAGAAGATAATGTCCGAATCTTAGTTGAGCATTTTCGATTTTTGATTCTTTTATTTGTTTTCCATATACTAGATCAAAAGAGTGCTGATTTGCGTGACAAATACCAAGAATTGCATTTTCAGATTAAATAAATACACTTTTGAAATAATGTTATGAATAAAAATTCACTTAGCACTTTTGACCGTATCACATATGACTATAGTTAATAGATTTAAACGTTTTGTTGCAGATGATGAAAAAATCGTGAACGAAAATTGTGTTTAACAATTATTTCATGTTATAATGAAAGAGCCACTAACGAATTTCATGCCAATTCGTCTTAGGAGTTGGCAGTACCATCTCAGATAGCAGTGCAACACTGTAGGGGTAAATACATTGGTCATTTAAGCAACTTCGCAAACTTCAAATATTCAAAAAAGAATTAGACTACGTTTTGAAAACCGCAAAAAAATTTTTTCTAATTTTTTACAAAAAATTATAGCTCAAACAATTTAATACCTACAAAATGTTGATAAAAGAATGAAATGTAGGAAATTGTTTAAACTACCAAAAATAAAACATAAATTACAATGAAACTTTTTTTTTAAATTGAAAGCCATTTTTCTCAAAAATAAGTTCTGAATAAAATACATATGAATAGCCCGGATAATTACCAACGAATCATCCTTACATCGGAAAAAGGTCATTGCTACAGGGAAAAAGATTTCCCATGCAACAGCTTTTTCATGTTTTCTTTGAAAAATTACTACAGGGAAACAGGGATATAACGTACATTTCACATTCAAATTTGTACGTTGTATCGAATTGTACGTTATATCGATGCATAATAAAGAACTCAGAAACATAGCTCATATTACTTTTTTGTGACGTTGTTTGTGTAGCGTTAGTTTATTGTTGTTTATTGTTTGGACAAAAACTCATCTGACATAGTCTTGATGAATTAAAACTTAAAATTGAAACATTGAAACACAACATTAAACACATCGGATTTCACAATTCTGTTTTTGGATTTGGTTCTCCAAAAACAAAAAAAAACTGCTCTACTGACGAAAACGTACGGATCATTCCCGAGATCGGCTCATGTTGCCCAAACGATGATCGATGTGGAAGCGGTTGCAGCAAATACGAGGATCGTAGAATTCTGCTGGGAGCACGAAAGTTCACCATCTCGAGCAGGCGAGGCGCATCAATTTCACCACAAAGAAGCTTGACAATGAAAGTAGCTTGTTGAATACGCCTTCGTCTCTCAAGTGTATCCAGATTTAGCAAGCGACATCCGGCTACATATGGCGGCAGGTTCCGGGGAACACGCCAAGGCAGATGCCTGAGCGCTCTTCGAATAAAACATTTTTGAATCCGCTCAATCCTGATGTTTCACATATGCTGGTAAGAGATCCATACTACCGATGCAGTCTCGAGAATCGGCCGAACAAGAGAACAGTACAGCGATTTCAGGCAATAGGGATCAGTGAAGGCCCTAGAGATTCTCGATATGAATTCAAGCTGATGATTAGCCTTAGTAATCAATGCAGATCGGTGTGTATCGAAAGTGAGCTTATGATCGAGAACAACGTCCAAGTCGTTAACCTGACTGACTCTCTCTAAAATGAAATCGTCGATCGTGTAGTTGAATATAATTGGTTGTTCTTTTCGGTAAAAGCTCATGATCACACACTTGGCGATGCTTAAGGTTAGTTTATTCAAGTGGCACCAACTGACAAACTGGTCAAGCAAGCTCTGTAGTCGACGACAATCCTCAAGCCAGAATAGCCAAATAAATCCTTAAGTCGTCTGCGTAGATCGACACACAGCCGGATGCTAGAATAAGGGACACATCATTGTAGAATATCGCGAACTGCCTTGTGGAACTCCCAAACGAACAGCAAACGGAGACGAAGTGTGATAATGGAGCTTTTTTTTTATCCCATTTATTTATTTAAGGCTCATTAGCATTTTAGATGTAACAGAGCCGAATTTTAATCGTGTACATGTCACATGGTTAACATATCTATAATTAGCACATTACACAGTTGTCATTCGTCAGTATTCCTTCTATACCATTACATATGGTACATTCACACAGTAGCCATTTTAGGCGTAAGAGTATTCTTTCTGTTCTTCCATTATCCAGTTGGACCACCGGATAGCGAAGACAGTTGATTGATCATTGTTGAGTTATTTATAAAACAACAGCCCGATGTGTCTTGCAGAGCAGAGCAGTTGTATGGATGAATCGATCTTATTTCGACCGTGGATCGATCTCCATCGCTGATGATTGTTGCGTGGACGTAGCTATTCTGTAACAACACAAAGATGGTCAATGAGGGCCCTGAGTTTTGAACTCACGATCGATCGCTTACTAAACGAACGCGCAACCAATGTGGCTACGGAGACCCCCAATAATGGAGCTTAACACGGAGCGTTCTTCCAGAAAGGTATGATCTCATCCAGTTGATGAATCCATCAGAAGCACCAAGACGAGATATCTTTTTCAGCAGGATGCGGTGGTCAATTCGGTCGGAAGCGGCTTTTATGTCGGTGTAAATAGCATCAACCTGAGCACTTTCTTCTAGGCGGTTGACACAGAACGATGAGAACTCGAGAAGATTGGTGCTTACCGAGCGTCCTGGCATAAAACCATGTTGTACTGGTGAGATATAGCTCTTAACTTCGAAGAAGACAATATCGGTTACAATCATCTCAAATAGCTTAGAGGCGGCAGATAAGCTGGTTATCCCGCGATAGTTGCTCACGTTACACTTGTCTCCTTTTTTGAAGACAGGAGACAAGATATAGGTGTGGTTATCTACATAGATTACCCAAGAACGAATTATGCCAAATATAGTCCTATTAATCGTATGATGAGCCTCTGTAACGAACACGGTGAAATAATTGATGTAACCATGTCAAGGTCAATGCTCAAAGACTATTTGAATAGAATAAGATATAGTTAAATTTCACTCTAATATTTGGGCAGCATATTTAGTCTACGCTGGTTTGACGAAATAAATAAATAAATAAATTGTTGTTAAAATCGTCTTTTGAGTTAAACGGATAAATTATCCAGCCAGCTCTCTTTAGTTTTTATTTTTAGTTTTAAGTAAGTAGTTTTAAGTAGTATTAAGAATGTATTGGTCTACAATTTTGATTGACGACAATAAAATAATAAAAATAATAATAATATGACCAAAAACCCTTGCAATGGTTAACAATGAGCTAGTTTTGACAAACTAAGAAGTTCGATATGTCGAATGATGAGATTCGATCCGGGTTATTCGAGGTGCTTCTTGTGAAATAGTTTTTTGTCATTTCTTTCAATAGTAAATACACGCGATTGATTACTATTTCAGCTCATAAATTAACGGCTGGCAGTTAATTTATATGTTTAGTGTCTATAAATACACATCAAGTGTTGAAAACATGTTTCTTCACCATAGTTAAAAATGGAAACGAAAATGCTATTCAGAAACGTATACATTTTCATGCAAATTAATTTGTGATTCGTTGAGAGCCACTGACAAAAAGCATCTTCAGATGATTATTGGCCAAGGATGGCCAATTTAGGGATAAGACTACGACAATTCCACTGAAAAACAGTGATATCTCCGACCTCTCTATCTAAATTAGACATCAAGAGAGATAATAATTAGATTTGTTGTTGAATTTAATAATTATCACTGGTTGAAATTTTTCTCAATTGATTCTCAATCTCAACAAAGACTGTTGACTGCTCGCTGTTTAGAACGACAAAAAGGACGTATTAGGACGTATAAAATCACAAAAAAAACAAGTAGAAGACTCATATTTTATTGCGTTGATTGTTATACTTATTTCCATAGAATGTGAGTGCTGTGCAAGCGCCCTAGGTGTTTGCACTGGGCAACGCAAAAGATTAAAACAGCGACCACAGTAACAAAAAGCCAATTTGAGATTCTTTGAATGAACTCTCAACCAGTGTGCAGATTTTCGTCAAAGAGTACAGATTGGTACAGATTTTTTTCCGCGGATGAAATTTCTTACATTTGAACAAAACTACGTTAAGGTACATGACCACTTGACCACGCCGCAATATCGCTTGGTGCGGCAGCTTGAAACTTTTTATAAATGGTAGTACGCAATCTAGATTCAGAGAAACTGTGTATAAGCATCATCAAACACACTAATGACGAGTGAAATGTAAATGTGATATCTGTAGTAAATAATGAGTATTTTTTATGCTAATAAAATGGGTTATTCTCTTCAACGAATATTTTCGATGGTACAGATTCTTGGAAGAAAAAGTACAGATGGGTAAGATTTTAAACCCCTCTGGTACAGATTAAAAAGTGGCAACACTGCTCCCTGCTCCGTTAGGCTGACGCCATATGAGCCTTAATAAAATATATATTTTGGACAAAAAAACAATGCTCTCAACCCTCACATATGCTGTCGGCTACACGCTGACTAGAGCAATACTGGAACAGAAATCGCAAACGACATAAATTATATTCCCACTCGGTAATCGACAAACTGATCATAAGGGTCAAAACGTTCCGCATTGTAATGGATGATGACTATCAATAACAGATCAAAAGCGACAGATAAATGCCAAGATGCGCATACTAAGTCGCCAGCTCTACGTTGGCGGTGATATGTTGTTCGAGTTGAAAGGAGATCAGACGATTAAGAGCTCAGCCTATAAAGATCTGGTAGAGAAATCGCTAGGGGAAACGGCAAAAGTTAGAGCACTATCACAAGAAACCGTGATCGAATGTAGAAATCTGGATGAAATCACGACGGTAGACGAACTGAGAGAAGCCTTGAATGGCCAGTTCGAGCTGACAGACACTTCCCTATCAATACGCCTGAGGAAGGCTTTCGGAGGTACGCAAATGGCTACGATAAGACTGCCAAGGAGGGCAGCAACTAAGATTCTGGAGGTTGGCAAGGTGAAAGTAGGGTGGACAATATGCCCCCTTAAAGTTGTCCAACGAATTGTAAGGTGCTTTAACTGCTTGAGCTTCGGTCATCTCGCGACAAAGTGCAATGGCCCCGATAGATCGAAGCTTTGCCTAAGATGCGGCGGAACGGAACATGTAGCTAAAGACTGTAGCAGGCCACCGAAATGTATGCTCTGCAATGCTGAAGAAAGGAATGACCACTTTACAGGAGGCCCAAGATGCCCGGTCTTCAAAGAGGCACTGGTTGACAGAAGAAAATGGAAGTAATCCAAATCAACCTTAACCACTGTGACACGGCACAACAATTGCTTTGGCAAGCCGTAGTGGAAACGAAGTGCGACCTAGCAATCATAGCCGAACCGTACAGGGTGCCCCCCGATGACAGAAACTGGCTGGCCGATAAGGCGGGACTGTCAGCTATAATGACTACGGGAAAATACCCCATTCAAGAAAAGATATCCAGGGCACATGAGGGGTTCGTGATTGCCAAAATCAATGGAGTCTTTGTGTGCAGCTTCTACGCACCCCCGAGGTGGACGATAGAACAATTTGACCTGATGCTCGACAAGTTAACAGAAGAGCTCATTGGTCGAAAGCCCCTCGTCATCGGCGGAGACTTCAACGCCTGGGCAGTGGAGTGGGGGAGTAGACTCACCAATACGAGAGGTTTTGATCTAATAGAAGCTCTTGCGAAACTAGAAGTGAAACTAGCCAACGAAGGCACAACCAGCACTTTCCACAGGAATGGTCGAGAATCGATCATCGACGTCACTTTCTGTAGTCCGATGCTAGCGGTGAATATGAATTGGAGGGTGTGCGACGACTACACTCACAGTGATCACCAAGCCATTAGATATAATCTCGGCAGTCGAAAGTCATCATCAACTCGAAGGCCAAGGCCCAGAGAACGGAGGTGGAAGATTAAGAATTTTGACAAAGATCTCTTCATCGAAGCACTTCGTGTACAAACTCCGCCCAACATGAATGCAAGCGAACTGACCGATACTGTGACAAGAGCCTGTGACACTGCCATGCCACGAATGCTACAACCAAAAAACGTACGCCAATCAGTTTACTGGTGGAGCGAAGAGATTAACTCTCTATGCGCTAGCTGTCTTCGAGCTAGGCGGAGCATGCAAAGAGCTAGGTCTCCCGCAGACAGAGAAGAACGCAGGGAAGCACTTAGAGTGGCGAAATCTTCACTAAAACGTGAAATCAGGCTCAACAAGAGACGATGTTTTAAAGAACTCTGCCATGACGTTGATGCAAACCCTTGGGGAAACGCGTATAGAGTTGTGATGGCAAAAATCAAAGGCCCGTCGACCCTCACCGAACAGTGTTCGGAAAGGATAAATAGCATTATTGATGGGCTCTTCCCGCAGCATGCACCGACGAGTTGGCCACGTCCACCATACAGCCAAGAACGAGAAGGAGTCGAAATAGTAACCACGGAAGAACTATTAGCTGCAGCAAAAAGATTGAAGGGAAATAAATCCCCAGGCCCTGACGGAATCCCCAATGTGGCGTTAAAAGCGGCCATACAAGCGAACCCGAATATTTATGTTCAGAGAAACTCTGCAAAATTGTCTGAATGAAGGAGTCTTCCCCGATATATGGAAGAGGCAGAAACTCATACTTCTGCCGAAGCCGGGGAAAACACCAGGAGAGCCGTCATCATACAGGCCTATTTGTCTTCTAGATACACTTGGTAAGCTGCTGGAGAGAATTATACTAAACAGGCTGACGAAGTGTACAGAGAGCGAACATGGACTCTCATCGTCGCAGTTCGGGTTCCGGAAGGGTAGATCGACTGTGGATGCTATTATGCGCGTCATCGAAATAGCCGAGAAAGCTCTGAAACAAAAAATACGGGGCGACCGGTTCTGCGCCGTAGTAACAGTGGACGTAAAAAACGCGTTCAATAGTGCCAGCTGGGAAGCCATTGCAAAGGCGTTACACAGGATGTTGGTACCGAACTACCTGTGCGCGATCCTGAAGAGTTACTTTGAGAACAGAATCCTGCTCTACAACGCAGGAAAGGCAGAAAAAGTGTTCAATATAACTGCAGGTGTCCCCCAGGGCTCCATTCTGGGCCCAACTCTTTGGAACGGGATGTACGATGGAGTGTTAAAGCTAAAATTGCCAAAAGGCGTCAACATCATTGGGTTCGCAGATGACATCTCTCTAACAGTAACGGGCGAGACACTGGAGGAGGTGGAAATGCTGGCTACCGAGGCGATAAGAACGATAGAGAGCTGGATGCTCGAGGCAAAACTGCAGATAGCGCATCACAAGACGGAAATTATACTGGTCAGCAACTGCAGGGCTGTACAAAGAGCGGAAATCACAGTGGGGGACCACACCATTACCTCCAAACGGGAACTTAAGTACTTGGGTGTGATCATAGACGACCGACTTAACTTCAGGAGTCATGTCAGCTACGCCTGCAAGAAGGCGGCAAAGGCCATAACGGCGATAGCCAGAATCATGCCGAATAATGACTGGAATAGTAGCAGTAAAAGGCGACTTCTGGCTTGCGTATCCACATCGATACTCAGATATGCTGGTCCAGCCTGGGTGGCAGCGATCAACAATAAACAAAACAGAACGCTGCTGAACAGAACCTACAGAGCTATGGCGATGAGAGTAGCGAGTGCATATAGGACCATATCCATGGAAGCTGTATGTGTCATAGCGGGAATGATTCCCATCGATATTGTTCTGGCGGAAGACAATGCGTGCTATAAAGAGCGTGCTTCAACTGGACGGAATACCAGAGATGCTCGAAAACGAGCAAGAAGTGACTCGTTGAGGAAGTGGCAGCAAGAGTGGAACAACACCTCAAAAGGAAGATGGACCCACAGGCTGATTCCAGACATAACCAAGTGGATTACCAGAAATCACGGAGAAACGAACTTCCAGCTGACGCAGTTCCTGTCAGGTCATGGTTGCTTTCGGGAATATCTCCACAGATTCGGACATGCGAATTCGCCCCACTGCCCCCAGTGTGCACACATAGTGGAAACTCCGTTCCACGTAGTGTTCGAATGTCCTCGATTCGTCCAAGAACGTTCTGAAATGCTCGCATCTGATGTCGAAATCAACGAGAGTAATGTGACCCAAAAAATGTGCCGCGACGAGAGTACGTGGAATGCAGTAACAAAAGCGATTACGCTGATAATGTCAGAGCTTCAACGCAAATGGAGAGAAGACCAGAGAATGGCCCAATGAAATGAGTGCGTGAGCACTGCCTCCCCCTGAAGTAATACCAATGGGTGGTTCCGGGGGGGAAAAAAGGCACAGCGCATAGGAGGTGGTTTTAGTGAGTAAGAATCTCACACTACCCAGTCAACATGACGACTGGGTGTCTATGAAGATCTCCACCTTCTTCACAAAAAAAAAAAACTACGTTGGCTTCCTAGGAGTTGATAGAAGGAGACGCTGTCGAAAATTGCTAAAAATTTCCTTGTCTGACAAGCGATCAGATGTGGCGAAATGAGTCGGCCGTTATTCGCACCGGGGACCATCAACGGACGAATCTACCAGACACTAATGCCTCCAAAGGCGATGTACTCCCTACTTTCAGTCTCACGAAACTCCGACACTGTTTTCTTAGAATGCTAAAAACAAAAAAAAGGTCAACTCTCCGAACACTTCATGACTTCTTCCTCTCGAGAAATTGTGGCTCGTTACACAGGCAAACCTTCGTATAAAATCCAAAATAATAAGCTTTGATTGGAGAAAGAGTGGTTGAAAGTATCTATACAAGTCGATTGTACAATTGTCAAAAATCTTATAAAAGGGTGCGAGGCAAAAGTCTGGACGCTTGGGTTGGGAGAGGCTTTACTACTGCTTTACTACTGATGCCAAAACATGATGCGAATACATTACACATCATTACACAGTTCAATTTGAATATTGTCCATAATAATAATGGACAAAAAATACTTCGAGTTCGGGTCCTCTATAGTAGCCATAGTAACGTCTCGCCCCGTGAATCCTGTGGTCGAGTGATCCGTGTCACGTATATCCTACAGTCAGTTTCGGTTTCAGTTTCCGATCTGGTTGGTTATATTTTTGTTGAACAAATTTCTTCCGATTTGTACCAAGAGACGAATATATTACCGTTGAGCTGGTTCTACGACAACGAAGATCCATCATCGATGTAAGGTGGTGACGACTCTACACCCAAACTAGCGTTGACAGAAAACATTACATCTTTGGAGAAATGATGCCATTTAGTGAGCTGGAGAGTCAAATGCGCAAATAATGAGCTGTTTTAAAAGCTTAAAAATGGTTTGTATGTATGCGTGCAGACATCTCTTTCTGTTTTTTTTTCTCATTTCATTTGGGATTGTGCCAAAAAAAAGTCCAGACGACGTCAATGGGGATCGAACCAAGGCCGGCTGGAAGTAATGCTATTTTACACGACCACGCTACCCACATGGCTAATGATGCTTCAGCAGTTGTTTAGCAAATACGTGATAATATTGCACCTGATTATAAAATGAAGTTGGGAAGTGTTTTCTAAAAGTAAAAAAAGAGCGCATGAAGGAGAAAAATATCTATCTCGGTCTGGGCCGTGTATGTGGCAAAGTATGCGGAAAGCTTATTTGTCTTTTGTTTCGCTCGTTCGTATTTATCTTATATTGCTGTACCATGTATATTATATAAATGCTTACCAGTATTTGTGAGTCATGAAATTTCTGTTATGTTATGTCTCATTTAATGTCATAAATCGGGATGACAAAACATGAGCTAAAAATCAATTTTGGGTTTGGCTGCACCTGTCAGATTCGTCTAGTTTATTTCCTCTGAGAGAAAGCTCCATTCCAGAAGAGAATGACGTGACCAAAGGTCTGAAAATCTAGACCCCTTGCCCGTCTTGGGCCGACCCCAGGACAGCTTTGTTATGAGCTCCATAGTGAACAATTGTCATGGTTTACAGAAACGGGAAGAGCATCGACTCCTAACCCCTTGTACGAGCGGCTTGAATTTCCCACTCCATTCCTCACGTGAAGTCACCAACAGATATCTGTTCGCAGCGATGGAAGTACAACACATAATTATAACATTTTATTCGGTAAAATTTGTACGTATGTTAGTAACTCACGCCAAGTTGGACTAATTTGTTCCACAACATGGTGGTACACTTGTTCCTTTTATAAATTCAAATTTTGTGGAAATTTGTAAATGAACATGTTCTGTGAGATCTGGCAGAGCGTGCTGCACGCATGGTGTCAGGCACAAGTTTCTTCTACATAGCTGCTGCCGCTGGAGCTAGAGCTGGAGCCATGGGAAATAATTATAGACTTGACCACGCCGAAGATAGCAAACTACAATGACAAGATCTACTGTTCTGTAGGACTCACAAACAAAGGAACCCCTCGCTTAACTACTAATCCAATTAATTATACATTCAAATGACACTATGGCGAATTTGAATATCACACGCATTTTGGGGGATCCGTCGGAAAGAGTGTGTAAATGATTCAATCTACGAATTTCTAATCAGCATACAGCAATTAACCACTGTGCGGTTGGTTTTCACTGCGGTCATGGCTCAGTTACCTTTTTATGTTTCAATTAAAACTCGTGATAGAAGTATCCTGTAACAAGCTATAAAAGCGATTTGTAATGAAAAGGGGCAGTAAAAAGAATGGCGTCTCGGAGCGCAAAACTCGTCACCTAGCGTCTTCCTAAGCAAGCACACCGAGTCACTTTTTATTTATTTCCTTTTTGATGATTTATCACACATTATTAAGATTATTAGCAATGTGTTTACTGCTTCCTCGGGACTCGGGCCGGACGGTAGCAAATGGCATTTTCATTTATCTCTAAGGAGTAGCAAAACGTGAGAGATATAAAATACCTTTCTTCAGTTGATGATGTGAACAACGCCATAGCTGGGCTGTTCCCAAGATCCACACAAGACCGCATCGGTTCACGGGACGCATTGCTTCGCTAATATATTCACGATAAGGGAGACCCGGTGGTGAGTTACACACTGGGCGAGAATGTGATCGCTAGAGCTCACAATTGCCAGAGAGACAATATTGCTGCATCAAGCGACAAACCCGAATCACCACACGGATCACGATATGACCAATGTGGGGCTCCAACAATTCCAGTCGCCATAGCCGGCCAACCTTATCCAGCAGGCGTTGAGAGACTAGTAAAAACGCACCATAACACAACTTCTTTGGGAAACAAGAATTGTACCGGTTTACTGCGATCCGCGGACGTTTCCACTATAATAAATTTATCGTTTATGAAATTTAATAAATGAAGAAAAAAAAATAGAAAATGAGCAAAAGTGGTTTTAAGTATGGCATTCCATCGATAAAAATTAAGTTATTAATTCTTGTGTATACGTTAGGCTGGAAATGGACAGCAGCAACACAGATAATTGTTAAAATTTATGTAGAAGGAAAAATGTTTTAGTGCATTTATGGCATGTAAGTCTGGCGTTGAACTATTTCTTCCAATTTTGTTTTCTGGTTAATGCGCGAGAGCGCGCAGGTGTTAATAGCAGCGAAGTGAACTGAAGCGTTTCGAACCCTGAGAAAAAGCAAAGGGAAACCAAGTCGAGCACCTTAATTCCGCCTGTATTGTGTGTTTGTGCCATTGCAGTGGCCAACAGTTCAAGGACTTCCGGTACTCGGGCCTATTGTATCACCCGCATTAACAACATTTCACTTGCTGCTGCTGCTGCTGCCCGAACATCAAACTAGATCTGTTGTAGCGTAGCGTGCTCTCGGGATTGTGGCTAACGGGGGAAACAAATTGAACCACATTTAGTGACCATTTGTTCCGTACAAATTGCTCTTTCAGCGGGAGACGCGAAAACGTACAACTGTTAAGTCACCGTTGTACACGGATAGAAATTGTAATGAGAAGAAGAAAAGGAAAAACGAGGAGAGAAAAACAGGTGACATTTATTTTATCAGAATGAATAAATGTGTGAGCGAAGTTGAAAAAAAGAACAATCCGGCGACCAAAGCCGGTTATCCTTATCAACTAATTGCATTCCCGATATTTATAATGCTTCTGGTCATGTCCAGCGCGCCAACTGGCTTCGGCAGTTGGCCGACGGGCTGCTGCCCGGTTGTTATATTAATCGTTCGCTGTCCCCAACGTTATATTTAATTTTATTTCGCGGACAACTTGGATTAGCCGGTCTTGGTGTCTTCCGGTTATGTTGGCAGTGTTGGACAGTTCTATATTTCGATTGATTTCCCAATAAATCATACTGAGACTCAGAATTGAGGCAGACAAACTGGACAAACTGTGCAGACAGCAAAAGACTTAAACCGTGAGGCATGCTAGCCGAACATAAATTTGCACCCTGAGAGCGGGGGTATAAAACGGCAATTAAAATTATATATAAAAAAGAACTTTCCGCATAAATCAGATAATAAAGCAAAATTGTATATTCCGTGTTAAATCCTTTAGATATTACGCTCATAATCCTACTCTACATTCATGGAATTGCATATTTTATAATGCTCAACACTAAGTGTTGAGTGGTTGAGCCGACGGTTTCTTCTTAAACCCGATCCCGCGTCCGTGTTTGTTCAGTTTACGAAAATTGCGCCTCCAAACGCTGGGCTGGAGCGGAAAAAAAAACGCGCGAAGTGTTAGTGGAGCACCATTGAGAATGTGAAAAATAGTGGAATTATGCCTGAACCGTAGAAAGACCAAACGGCCGCCGGTGGGGCGAGGATCTGGAGGGGAGGGGTGGCGGACGGTACATAAAATTAAAAAGCAATGGCTGGTGGATAATGTAGTAGAGAAAAAGTTCACCCAAAACGTTCGGCTTTTCTGGCGGTTGGAAAGAAAAGGAGGAAAGTTCATAAACTGAATTATTTCAACAATACCGGAATTTATGTTGTGGTAATGACAATATTAAAGCATGTTTTAAATGGGTAATATTTACTTGGCGTGTTTTTTTTTTGTTCGAAATGGTATTGAGCTGATGGTTTGGGCGTTGGATTGACGGGAAATGTCGGATTTAACGGAGTGTCTTAATTAATGAACGTTAATAGTCGCAAGAGGCATTTCATCTGTCTCAGAAATACTCCAATTATAATTGATGTCAAATAGTGACTCTTATAAACAAAAACCACAATTCTTCAGCTAATAATTTTGGACTTTAATGATTACTTTATTTTTCATAATCATCACCTTCCGGGTTTTCAAAACTTTCAAAATGACCTGTCGACATGAACGATGATGAAGAAGAAAACTTGGAACACAAAACAAAGAGACTCTTGACGTGAATATTTGGGGCTAATTAAATTCACCCCTTCCCGCATGTTCTGCGCGGTGCAGCATATTTTTTTGAGCCTTCTGCGGCTTTTGTTCGCGCAATGAATGAAGCCAATAGCGTGCGCAATTTCTTTATGTCATGAAAACATCGGCTCGGTTGCACATGTCCATGGCATAGCCACAGGTGATGGAAAAACAGTCGCTTTCCAATTTAAACTATGAAATTTATTAACATTGAATGAACATGAAATCAATTGCATAACTAGAGTGCATACATGCCAAATGTAAAACCAATATATCCGTATACGAAAAATATTAAGTGATTCGTCATTGCCATTTTACCATCACTTTGATTTTATTAATCAATTCAAACGCTTCAAATGAGAATCGTGCGCCCTTCATTCAGTGTCACGCGGGGTCTGTACCCACCCGAGAAGAAAAAGGACAATTTGCACAGATTTCTGCAATCTAATCTCGCCAACTCCATTCACGGGGCTCTCATCATCGCATCTCCTCGTGCAGAATCCTCGTGCATATACTGACCACCGGCTCCGGATCTCCGGTTATGTGAGTACATACGCGAGGGAGGAAAACAAGAATGAGAATAAGAACACATTCTCTTAATTATCCATGGACCACCAAATCGTGTCGGCAGAGGATGGAAAAATTTTAAGCTCTGCCAGGCGACGACGAAAGGTCATCGAAGACCCTTCAGCAGCTTTTCCGTTCGATTGGCAGTGGACGGGGTGGAAAAAAAACAGTCGAAACAGAATTTATTTGCTGAAAATAAAATTAATTGACAGTTTCATTTTATCTAATTTCGACTTTACTTACGACCCGTGTGTCTGAAGGCTTGGCTTAAGGGCCCAACTTCGAGGCCCTCGGAGGAATCAATACGCTCATTTACATTCAGGCGTTCTCCTCGTCGCCAAGCGGTCTTTGTTTTGCTGACTTATTCTTCCTCTGTCGTCACCTCGTTCCGAACCAGCTTTTGGTCATAACACAAAAAGTATTTCCGGATATTTATAGAATCCGAACAGTTGGTGGCAGAGTCCAGCTAGATGGTTCTCCAGCGCGCTGGAAGTGTCGAAGCGATCTCTTTGAAGCAATCGCGAAACACCGCACGAGACATCCAATATAACCGAAGTGAAGGAAGCGAAGGAAAAGATATCATTAAAGAATTTTATAGAATGTCAACAAAACGAACGACCAAAAAGCAAAGTTACGCCACTCGCCACTCGGGTGAAAACATACAAACGAACGGAAGAAACAGATAATAAAAAGGTGTAATAATGATTTCAAAACTTTTATTTCCAAATTTGAATACGCCACCCAGTGCTTTCAAGTGTCATCACAGGGCTTTCTCCCGTCGTCTCGCCCTCCCTCTCTCTCGTTTCTCCCTCGTAGATTAACCAATAAGATGTGGTTGCGGGAGAGCGCGACGATTTCGGCCAATTTTTATCACCTGTTTCACCTGAGGGGGGCCGCCAACCGAGCACACGGGGAAACACGACGACCACCGGCGGCCACCCACAAAATTAAAGGGAAGCAAATGGAACTTGCTACCAAGATTCTTAATGGAATGAGCTGCGAAACGGACAGCACAATTAATTGGACCCATGACAACTCGATATTTCGGAATGTGAACGTCTCTCGGAAAGAAGAAATAAACACGAGATTAAGTATAATTTTTATTGAAAATGCTTACGGATTGCGAATTAGTAAACATTAAATTTTTATGGCTTCGATTAGAAATGATTGCGAGTTTTTGAGGGCTCCTCAAAAATATATATATATTCATGAAATTCAAACGAAACATTCGAGTTTCACGTCTGGACCAATCGACGATACAAAACACAGATAGTTCACACCGATTGTGTGAATCTGTAATCTCGAAGGCGGAGGGTCACAGGAAAAAAAAACAGAACAAACCTCATCGAGGCATGTTTGGTTTCGCTAAAGGTAAACTTCCAATGCTTTTTGATCCTTTTGTGGGGGGATCGGTAGCGGATATATCTCATAGATTGCGGGGGAGCAATTCGAAGAAAACAGCAGCCATTGATCGAAAAAAGGTGAAAAATTAAATTTGAATATTTACGAAAACAATCGCGGAGAGTGAGAAAACAAAAGAATGAAATTTATTGAAGCGAAAACATACGTGGGCAGAGAAAATTCTTTACTTTGCACATTTGATCCCGTAGTTTTTTTTTCTTTTCCAAACTTGCGAGGTACATTTGGATCTGGATTTTTTCGTGATGCAGGGACCAGGTAGGAGACGTTCGTGAACGTTAGCATAATTGCCAAGGTTACAAATCGCGTTCTAGGTAAATTTTTCACGAAAATGTAGTTCACATCAAGCAACGAAAGAGCCAGAAAAAAGCGTGTGCCTCACGTTTATGCTATCGAAATCTGTTCCGAATCTTATTTATGAATGGAGTGGTCATTGATTTTTCCGTTTTCAGCCTCGTGTTTTTGTTGTTGTTGTTGTTGTTGTTGTTGTTGTTGTTGTTGTTGTTGAGCGAAGTGGAAGACTTCGTTAGCAGCAGAACACGTCGAAAGAGCGTGGAAAGAGAAAAATTACGTTGATGATCTTCCTGCAGTGATAAGGAAGCATAAACCTCTTTCGGACCAACGCTACGGCATACGGGATCACCAGCAGCAGCACGATGATGGAAGCGAGACGACCATCTATCGGCCACGGTGAATTATCCTATTGGGAAACAAAAAGCGCCTCGAGTGTGTGAGAGGTTTTCAGTCTTCCGAAGAATTTATCTACAGAAGATGCGTGAAATCAGTCGGCAATAAATTACCATTTCATCGCTCGTTTGGTAAACTGGTCATGTCTGTGGTTTCAAGTGGTTCTAGTTGACACCAGATGATTAAAACTGAATAAATCACGATGCAGCAATCGGCTAATCGATAACCAGTTGGACCAGAATTGTTCCAAATAAACAGCAACGGCAACTAATAGGTCGCGAATTGTTGCCTCAACTGGTACACGCACTACACATTCACGTTTCATATAGATAAGAATGTTTGTTGAAATTGCCCGAAAAAAGTATAAATGAATGAAATCAAAGCGCGAGTGGGTTGAGAAATTGATTGCTTTCCCCTGTTAGGTCGATTCCATTTGAACCGAAAGCCGCCGCCGCCGCGTTGAAGATAAAACGCCAAAGACAAGGTCTCGCGACGATAGTAAACAGATGATAAGAACCACTGATAACATCTCGGGTAAAACATGTCCTAATATAATTATAATAAGAGGTAATTGGATTCTAACGGAACCACACGCAAACCCGTTGACGAAATTCTTGTTACAACCTGATTGACGTGTCGTACCTGGTGACAGTTGGCTCGAGAAGTGAAATAATTAGTTAATGGCTTATCTACTCCTACAGAAGGCGAAATATGTTCGTAAAACCCTTTCGTAGAACGCACACTCGCATTGATCAGCAGTCACATTTTTTTTCTACGCTGGGTTCAGCTGAAATTATTGCCTATTTTGTTTCGTACCCTCGGTGACAATTGATTCCATATAAATGTCACCCAAAGTTGAAGCCCGATCTAATATCCTTGAAAAATAAATAAATAAATGACTTCAATTATACGGCCGGTTGACACGAATCCAACCGTTGAGCACATTAAATAAGTCAAAGTAGGAAGCAGCATAAAATCTTTTCTCGCCGTGAGGGAGCTTTAAAGTGAAGAAGTGTTTAATATTGCTTAGTCCTAATGCGATAATAGTTTGTTAGTCGCGGACACTACGGAAACGCGTTCAATTCAGTCCCATGGCCCATCGATAAGCGCGTTCCTGTGGTCACCCCTATAATTGTTATTCCGGTTACCGGTAACTATCTCGACGCACAAACACATGTCAGGATTCACCCGTTTAATTGTTTCCATAGCGTTACACAGCCATTCGTCAAAGTGGTCAAAGTTAGCACTGGACGAACATGTGAAAACCGGGTGAAAAGAAATGGTAATTTGACGCCAATAATCAGCTTACTATGATTTTTTTCCTTCGTTCTTTCCGAATGACCAACCGAAAACTAACGTCGAAGCCACCAAAGCAAGCTGAAACATAGCTACATGAAAATTATAACATAGATTACATCGATCTGGTTTCGGTGTCCCCAACCATGGGGTTCATTCTCAAGCCAACCAACAGTCAACATTGGCGGCGCACGTGGACTTGAAACATAAACACAGCCCCAAGCGCTGGGTAATTTCGTATTTATAGAAAGGGTTTAATTTACATCTTGTTATACATTTATTTCAACTGCATGACCCAATCGTTGACGACGTCGACGACGACGACGACGACGACATTAAAAATTTGTGACCACCACCACCACCACATGGACCAAGAGGACGGAAGAACGATGACGTTGGTGGCCTGGGTGGAATAGAGAAATTCTATGCCGGCGATTGACTGGGAGAGAGCTCGAAACAGCGACAAAACGAGTAAAGTGAAGTGTTGCAGCATGTGGGCAAAAAAATGCCGTTAAAATTGTGCTGTCGCACATTTTGCAAATGCATTTTTAGCATTTCGAATTACACGAGTAATCCTTGGTTGGTGCTCGAGTTACTTTTTTTTGTATGTTTGCTAAGGGATCAAGGAACATTTACACACACGCTATGAGCTGAACTGTTGAAGAAAAACATTTGTGTTCCTTTTTCCAGACTCGTTTTCGAGGGTCGAAAAGTATTTTACATTTTGATATCATTGGCAATGATCAGATGCAACCCATTGGACCATAATCAGTAATAACTATCTGACTGTTGCAAATGCGAATATGGGCATCGAGCGATTTTCATAATCGTCCAGCGAAAAGGTTCACCTTATCGGCCTCAAAATATCACGAATTATGGGAAATCATTGTCTTTTTTCACCGTATGCCTCAATTTAACAAAAATGTAAAATGAATATCTAAAAACCTCGACCTTTTCTTAAGATGCATAAATCGATTGTAAAAAGAATTCTATCCATTTATCACAATAAAAGAAAATATTTTTTTATACAATCAATTGAATAATTCTAATATGTCAAGCATTATTTCAACGCTCTATATCCCACGTTTGGGTTGGTCCAATTTATGCTCCTTGAATTGTGCCGACCAAAAGGAGCGACGAAAGTAGCTGCAAAATAAAATTTTAATACATCAATACCACTGCGAAAATAATCGTAGCTGTCCACCGTGCATATCATTATATCGAAGGGAAATAGAAAAAAAATAGGATAAAACCACCATAACAATATTGGGTTTTATCAAATCAAACTCAAATTCGCACCAACTAGCGAGCCGACAACAGTCTTTGCTAATGATGATATCACATACAACGGTTATGCTCGATACAAAGGAAGACCGGAAGAATGGAAGATATCGCAGTCCAGTTTCTGAAAAGAAGTAAAACATTACGTCGCAAACCCTACTCCTGAGTAATTCTTCTACCTGCAAGTATGTATCACAACTTGAACGAAAATACAAATACAAGTGCGTTTATGCTTCGCTCCTCTCAGAATGTGACAATTCACAATTCACCGTTTACCAAGCAGAAGAAGCTAATTTATTAATTTATCTTCAGAACTATTTTTCCAAAATTTGCAAGTTTCCGCTCTCGCATTATAGAATTCATAGTGATGTAATTTTGTTCTGTTGAGACATCGACTCGATGCTTATGCCGTCTGTTAGAAAGTGCTTCTGTATTTTTACATCACACTCACATATTGTAGCTGTTTCCATGCGTTCCCACAGATATGTTGAAGTGGTTAATAAATGTGGAACAAATACTTAATCGACTCATTCACGATCAAAGTTGCCAACCTTCCAGTTTTCCCTGGATATTGCCAGTTTTTTTAGAGCATGCCAGCAAAACAGCCAAAAATTTTTTCGTCATTTTCAAGTGTTTTACTCCCCCAAATTATACTCTTTTGTGCCCACACTTGTTTACACTAGAACGTGTTGCCATAGTATGACCCTGTGTGCATTATGTGCATGTAAACACATGCGAATCGAGCAGTTGTGTAAGGATATTTACTCCTATATCAGCATAATACGTTACTAAGCAGTAAGTTTGTTGAAATAACAAACTCTCTTAGAGTCGAAGTCTTTTAAAATGCTACAATCGTCAGCCACGCGATGAATTTCATTGGAAAGTGTTGTCAAACGTATATTGGAACATTAAGAACCGAATTGATTTTTGTTGTTCAAGTAGATAAGAACAAGATAAAATCTATGATGGGTTTCCGTAATGATTATTTATTTTACCTTCTTGTTTTATGCTCTAAGCATGGTGAACAATATTAACAGATTATTTCAAAGCGAAAGTCCGAAACTATGCAAGGGCATTCTAAGATTATTAAGAATACTTTTGGATCACTTTTTTAAGGCAGACTATATGAAAAATATAACCAAACTGAACAACGTACAGTTCGATCAGAAAAATTATGTTTGTTTCGAAAATGTGTATGTAGCTACCGCGACTGAAATGTTGATCAAAGAATATTTGTCCGTATGTAAAATTTCGGTCAGCACTGTATCCGATTCGATATGTTTTTACATGTGGAGGCGATCTGGCGTAGTGGTAACATCCATACGTCTCACGCAAAGGCCACGAGTTCAATTCTCACTCCCGACATTCTTCCAAAAATGGAAGTAAAAGTGACGAACACTTTGCAATCGAATTATAAAACGATTTTAATGATACCTTGATCATCAACATGACGATAATTGATCCAACTAATGTCATAGAAATGAAGCATATGTCAATTGTAACCCTTCTACAAAGTCCTCCGAATGTTTGCGACTGAAATTATATTCTGGATATCGATAATGTATTTAGGGAGATCCGAAACCTGGATTTTACTGACTTCACTTTAAACGAACGCTGTTTCATTTTTTGAAGTAAAATGTTGTTCCAAAAAAGGAAAGACTTATTGTCATTATTGTGTTTTTCCCAAATTGAGAAAAAATATTACAACATTTCTGATTTTGCCGCATTCCTCAGCAACCGTTCAATGATTTTTTCATAAAACAATTTGAATAAAACAAAGCTAAGAAATGGAACATGAACAAAAACTATGCGAGGAATCCTAGATTTCAAAAATTATGTAGATATTCATAAAATACAGTCAGGATTAGTGTAACACAAAAATGTAAAAAAAGTATAAAGTTAATAAGGAATGATCACAAACAAGATAAGGCAAATTAAAAATATTACGATATTTCCGAATTAACACTAGCGGAGCGAAATTTTCGTTATGTTTTTTTGCAATAAAATTTATTCTGAGGTTAAAGTAATTAGGACGAAATCCTCATCTAACAGGATTAGGAAACGAGGTGGCCTCAAGTCGCTGAAATGACGCAATTCGAGTCAGCCGCCTCTCGCAAACAAACCTGTTTCCATCTATTGATGTATTTTAAAGCAAAAATCAATGAAAAATGATCGTTGGAAAACAAATTTGCCCCGCTTCCAACGTTGGGTCGGCGGCCGACTCGGATTGCGTTATATTGGCGGCTTGAGACCAGCTCGGTTCCATATCCTCGTTAGATAAGGGTTTTGCCCCCATTAAATTGGCCTCAGCATAAATTTCATTACAAAAAAAATTATTCATAATGGAAACTAAGTTCTGGTGGCGATAATACGTTAGTACCAATAGTTCATACTGATACTGTCACTGTATATCCTTATTTTTATTGCTAATATAAACTGAAAGATAAAAGATAAAAATACATGTTTATGTTGAGTGTCTATTTGACAGTCTACTATTATTGATTGTTTATTGCTTGGTGAATCGTTCACGCCCTTCACTCTGTTTAAGTATGCATTTATGCGTTCTTGTAAGCGCTACCAAATATTTGTACTAAAGAGTTTCACTCTGGAATTTTTATAAAGTTTGTTCTCACCGGCAGTATTTTTGTAGTAATACGTTAAAAATGCGGTCGTGCCTTAGACACTAGCCTTATAGTTTTTTGTCGATTATTTTGTTCGGCCCATGTAGTCCTAATCGAAATTATTTCCAAATGAAAAGTGGTTGAAACTATACAGAAACAATGATTTCGATTTCTATGATGATGAACATGGAAAGTTCACAATTGGACTATCACTGGTGAACGATGTCGACGAAAACGACCGTAATGAAAGAATAGTCACAACAAGATAATTTTACAGCACGACAACGCAAGACCACATGTTCATAGATCTGTCAAGAACTATCTGGAGAGAGTGAACTGAGGGGTTCTACCTCACCCTCTCTCAGATCACAATTTGAAGTAATCAAATATTGTCTCGATAACTGGATCGCATAAAACAACCTGGTTTCTGCGATACGGAAACGGCGTAATGTTTAAAAGATGGGTCAACGTTGTGGCTTTCGATGGGGCATACTTTAAATGTAGTTGCAGTAGGTTTCGAGTTTCAAGCGTATCCCATAGTTCATTAAGAAACATACGTAAAATCATTTTCGTGCTCCTTATATTTCTGCTAATATCATATATTCTGTTTGATCGTGTCAATGCGATAATGATGGTGAGGCAACCTTGCATGGAACATGGCTTCAAAAATTAGCTCGATAACTTTGGTAGTGTCTCCTAAATGCCGACAATTCTGATTATTTAAAAAACTGGTGTGAAACCGAATGTTACATAAAAACATGGAATCAGTTCGCACTTCTCCTCATTATTCAATTACTTCAAATCTATGACTTTTTGGGGAGAAATTGCCGGGTTTTGAATTTGCTATTCAACGCCTGTTCCGTACCTTATACGAAATATATTATATTATTTATATTAACCGAAAAAAGAGTCTATTTTTATTTTCCCCTCTCCCCTCACGTCTACTGGGGAAAAAGAAAGAACCACAACCAAAAAGCTTATCCGGAGTGAATCATGATGCTGTGATAAATTAATGGAAAAACGGAGCGAACGATTTAATACACTTTTTTTTCCTGTGTTTGGTTCTTTTCTTACTTCGAGAACACGTTTTATCGTGTGGCTAATGAAAAAGACGAAACGCTCAGAATAGTAACGCTGCCCCAGCCCAGGATTGGCTGAATTGGAAGGTACGCCGCACAGGAGGGAATGAACTAGCCTAGTCACTTTTATTCCCATCATCGCCCGCAATCGTGCTGCGTGATTACGGACGAGAGTGACCGTGCAGCCGTCGAACGCCCCCGTATGACGAATTCGTGATCTGAATGCGAAATTCGAGTCTGGTTAGCGATTGGTCGCGGCGATTGAACAGCTTCAGAACAGCACACTTTCTTTGTTTGGAGGGCGGCAGTTGTTGGGAAGTCTTAAATCTAATGTAACTCTGGCAAAAAAATAGGCAAGGAGTCACCGAAATCCGGGTGAGTGCGTGAGTGAACACAACCTTAAAGCCACCACAATTGGAGGATGGCGATTGCACGGAAAGAGTGTCTTCCCGTTGTCAAGCAGTAGAATGAATGGAAGGACCGTCACACTAATGATTAGATTTTTCAAATACTCAATGAATATTTTCTTCATTCAATACTTACAAGAGGTGAATAAAATGCTGAACTATCTACTCCAATGCTGGGATACGGGTTCTGCTCCGTCGAGGGATAAGGAGTTCCGTAAACGCCAACACTTCCGGTTGGTATCCGGGAATAGCCGGACAGTGCTAACCGGGCAGAGTCGTACTGGCAGGAGCACACGGTTTGTCCTGATACAGGATCTGTCATAATGGGCCTGCCATTTTCACAGCAGGAGGTTGCCGGTGGCGCATTGTTTGAGGTTTGTGAGACAGCCCCGGGGCTTAAGGCACCTGATGGCGCGCCTGTTGCCGACCCACCCGGGCTCAGTGACGGAGCGTTTGTGGCCGAGATCGGTGACTGTGAACTGGCGGTTGTCGTCTGTCCACCACCAACCAACAACTGCAAAGAAAGTGGAAAAATATAAATCGCATAAATAATCTGCACAACATAATTATCGTGATGTCTAATTTCTCACTACACAAAAAAACATTTGGGATCATATTATCCCACACTTGTCCGGCACGCCTTCGATATCCCGCCCCGCCAATTAAACCTCGACCCATTCAGCTGTGATAATCGCTTCAAGTGTTAATATATCGTCAAATATTGTCTTTTCATCTTTCAACACCACCATCATCATTATTATCAACGTCGTCATCATTTGCCGTCAGCATCGACATCTCTCGCATCCACTCATCCAAATTACCTTCGATTCACTCTATTTCCCAAAACACTCAGAAGGAAGAAAAGAAAGAAACAAAAAAAACAAAAACTGACAACCGACGCAACAAGCTAAATAAATAATGAATCTAATGGCCAGTGTTTTTTTTTTTTGAGAATCGACCGGCATTTCTGGGGTTTGACTCTCTCAGTTCTCGCGCCCCGTGTCATCCCTTGTTGTTGAGGCACCACTTCACCAAGAAGGCACACGGCGTTGATTATTTACGTTTGTGTACCCCACGAAGCGGAATGAAGAAGAAGAGCAGTATCTATATAGGTGAGAGGGCGGGAACGGGAACCCCAAAAAAAAGTTGAATAGGAGAGAAGGAGATGGAGTGACTTTTGAAAGGCAATGACAGCACGCCGACAGACACAAAATAGCCGAAGCAGAACGATCCGATCCCCCTTCTCGGCAAAGATCACAACATTCAAACATATCAAATTACGCGATGACGGATCGTATAGTCAATTTGATTTTATTATTTGTCATCTAATATGTTAATACACAGTTAAATGAGATTAAAAGATTTCCGTCTTAGTATTCGTTTCGGGCGATTAGCCGAACGAGCGGATCATCTATTGGTCCCCCACCTGTCAATTGTGCAATATTTGTAGCAAAAATATTGACTGTTATTGCAGATCTTTTCGAAAAAAAACTTATCATTATGTTACTCATGTTTCGCACATGACACAGCATAAAAGCTTCAGTTCCAGTGACAAAGTAGAAGCACAAACGATAGGATTAACATTTAAATCTTCCCTCCTTCTTGCCACATAAGATGTTTTATAGCTTTTAATTATGTCTCTGAAGATGTCGTTTTTAATAATACACACATTAGCTGCTGCCAGCAAAAGAGGTTTTCATAATTACATTAGCTTTCCTCCTAGCATCCGATGGGAGCCAGGCATGAATTAGGGCTCACATTAGAGAGGCGTTCGGTGGCATTCACATAAGAATCTTCGTACGACACGGTCGTGATTATAGGGTTAGCAACGAGAAGAGAAAAAAAACTGTCTCCATGAAGCGAACAAGTTTCGGATGGCATCAGAGAAAGAAGGAAGTCAAAGGATTAAAGTAGGATTAGACTCCGAAAACGGTGCCTCGGCGGCTACTGATTTTTTTCTGGTCTAGACGAAAAAAGCAGCTCAGTGCAGGTAAGGGAGAAGAGAATTACTTACCCGCCACTGGGAGCCATGTGGGCATTCCGGTGTTTTTTTTTGAACCAGCATTACGACGAAGTGCACTAATTGTGCAACACCACAACACAAGAATCTACTTAGAAGCAGGCAAAATTCATACCCTTTTTTTGCATTTGCCGACAAATCGCGAGAAGAAACTTTTATGGCGGCGTGGTCTAAAATAGACATGTAATTAAACTTTACCCATTTTGCGCTATGCCAAATGAAGTATTGAGCAATACGGTGGGTAATGCAGAATTGTTCCTGCACCTGTGCAATGCATAACGCCAATAGAACAGAGCGAGAAATTGTTCCTTAGCAGGGTGCTAATTAGGATTAATTTCAAGCCCACTTTAACCGTGGCAAATCGACACGATATGCTGAAACCCTATCGAAAGTGAGAGGATCGTGATTATTTAAAATGGAATAGGTATGTTCAACACAATATTTGTAGACCCACCCCCCGCCCCCCACCTTATTCCGGTCCCCACACAGCCCGATTTGTTTGAAGCTTCCATGAATTCGATTGAGAACTACTATTGAGCTTGAAAGAAGATTTACCGCTCGAAGCATAAAGCATTAGGCATGGACAAGGTGGAGTTAAATATCATTCGAAGAACAAGAATGTTGCACATTTTCATTCAAAGTTCAATGATATTTTAGTGAATCAAAATATATATCGAAAACACTCAGTGAAATCGTTAATGGTGTGAGATATGAGATATGAGAACGCATGTCTAATCAAAGGGATACTATTTTGATATCGTTGATGGAAGAAGAAAACAAAGCCTTCATTCTAACATTCTGAACTATAACTCAATCCTTTCCCCACAATACACAATCCTTTTATAAAATATAGATATTCGGAGGGCGAATGACTCTTCCCAAAGCAGTTCCCTTACAACAGCTTTGAGATAATTGACCTATTTCTTATCCGACAATTTTTTTTTCTGGTTTCCCGTTTTTGTCTAAACTCCCAACCTATCTAAATTGGCCCAACAATTCAAAAGAAAATCTACGGTTAGAAAAGCTACTATAATCTTGAAATAATTAGTCTACGAATATTATTTCGTACTTATAACTCATCTTCACAAGTGAACAGATGGTAAGATTTAAGCTGCCTTTATTCCGTTCATCTGCACCAAAATTAGAATGATATAATGAATTGGAGAATATTGAAGAAAAATAGGAAATTTGAAAAACAGATTACACATTTGTCCAATTGGAGTTTCTACAGTAGAAATTATGGATGGCGAAATTGAAGTTCGTGTTTCGTTATTGTTAAAATAAAAAACGATTTTCAGACGGAATAAGCTAATCTTCTTATATATATAAAATAAGGTTTTGAGCTGTCTTTATTTCGTTGTGTTCGTCTCCACTCGAATTAGAATGATAGAATGAGTTAAAAAACATTCTGTTCGTACGTTCGTACTCATCATCATGTTTCATTGCACACTATTGTTCGTTCACAAATTAGAAACCGAAATCGATCAGCATTGTGTAATTTACCGTAATATGAATGAAAGGTTCAATTGATTTCTGGAGGCGTTTCTTTCATTCACTAATTGAAATTTTGATAGGCGTCCTGACAACGAAAAAAAAACAATTTTAGGAGAAAACTCAAAAAACCATCTCGGGCGGGACGAAGATCGTCGGATCTACTAGTAACTTCAACCATGATTCATAATATAACAGTGGAAGAACAGACTTTGAAGGGTCTTGGCATGATTCAAAGCGTCTGTTAAAAGCTAAAAACAACCATTAAAAGTGCAGGAAACGTAACAAACATTTTCCCATGCAATGCCGAGTATGTAAGCAAGTTCTTCTTCTGGAGAAAATAATTAAAATGGTGGTATCCACGACTCGACCGCAATGTTAACGTAGGACTGCGAAATTATGTTATCCAATCCGTTGGTTTATCATTTACGATGTTATTTTAGGAAAAAGCTAAATTGCATACGAGGGCTATCCAGAAAGAAGTAGACGGTTTTCACTAACGCGGCAGTAAATGGGGCTGGAGCCTCCATCTTTGAGTCAACAGATTCCTGCGCTGAGTGCACATCAACTTGTGGGAGTGGAAGGTCCGTATTTTTCTTACTTGTCTCATTGTGACAAGTTAAAATATATGCTGTAATAAAAAATTACGCCATTTGCGAAAAGCGTTCATTTAGACCGTTGGTGATAAGTCGTGAACATTGGGACGACCATTTTTGAAATCAACACATCATTGCCCTACTCCGCTTTCGCTCAAAATTAAATTACCGTACACTCAACAAAGTTCGCGATGAACTGAAATTGGTTTGTTTTTTTTCTCTGCCAGCAAAAACCTAATTGTCGAAGGCACTTCACAAGTGGTGAGATTTTCTATTGAAGCGCACATTTTAACTGGTCACAGTGGTAAAACAAGAGAGTTACGGATCAAATCATGTTGGTAACCCTGATGCGTCTCGTAGCCACTTCGAAAACTGTAAAACTACCTCTTAGCCTTGACAGAGGCAGTCGACTGCTCGTTAGAAAGAGTGATACTGGAATAGAAATGATGATAATGATGATGACGTTTTGGATCCAATAGGCTTTAAATTAAAATAAATTAGCGTAATGTAACAATTGAATAACAACCGCAAATGACATATTTTATACTTTTGCCTGGTGTAATGTGTATTGAGCATAATCAGTCCACAATTCAAAAAAGAAATCAATCAGTAAATTATTATTTATTATTTATTATTTCCTTGTAGGATGCAAGTATGTGCAAGCACATTGAGTGCTAGCACTGAGCGAACCAATGGCATAGCGGCAAAATAACGAAAGGTCGAATTGAAAATGTTCAAATTAACTCCCAGCCTCAACATTCGCTGCTGACTGCTGGCTGTCTAGAACAATACTGGAATATATTTCGTGAACAACAACTCTGGTTTTGCTAAAACTTCGTATGTTTGTTTTTTTTTTCAGATGAAAATTGTTTTTTACGCTAAAGGGTGTGTCACATCAAATTGCATCACGAAAAAAACGCTGTAGAAATTCGCCCAGTAGACCGATCCTTTTGAAAATTTTAGACAGTAAAATAAAAACTATTAAACAACTTTTGGCATTTTCTTTTTATTCATACTTCGAGCCCAAGCCCGTATGCTCGCACCTTCCTCTTTACCCCGTCCATAAGGTTCTGTACAACGTCAGGTTGTAGTTTTTTTTTTAACAGAAATCCATTTTCTCTTGAAGTCCGCCTCCGATTTGACAACTTTTGGGTTCTTCCGGAGGGCCTGCTTCATAATCGCCCAATATTTCTCTATTGGGCGAAGCTCCGGCGCGTTGGGCGGGTTCATTTCCTTTGGCACGAAGGTGACCCCGTTGGCTTCGTACCACTCCAACACGTCCTTTGAATAGTGGCACGAAGCGAGATCCGGCCAGAAGATGGTCGGGCCCTCGTGCTGCTTCAATAGTGGTAGTAAGCGCTTCTGTAGGCACTCCTTAAGGTAAACCTGCCCGTTTACCGTGCCGGTCATCACGAAGGGGGCGCTCCGCTTTCCGCAAGAGCAGATCGCTTGCCACACCATGTACTTTTTGGCAAACTTGGATAGTTTCTGCTTGCGAATCTCCTCCGGAACATTGAATTTATCCTCTGCGGAGAAGAACAACAGGCCCGGCAGCTGACGAAAGTCCACTTTGACGTAGGTTTCGTCGTCCATTACCAGGCAATGCGGCTTCGTCAGCATTTCGGTGTACAGCTTCTGGGCTCGCGTCTTCCCCACCATGTTTTGCCTTTCGTCGCGGTTAGGAGCCTTCTGAACCTTGTATGTACGCAGGCCCTCCCGCTGCTTGGTCCGCTGGACGAATGAACTTGACAAATTCAGCTTATTGGCGACATCCCGGACCGAACTTCTCGGATCACGTCTAAACTGCTTAACTACGCGCTTGTGATCTTTTCCACTGACGGAGCATCCATTTTTGTCGTTCTTCACCTTCTGGTCGATGGTTAGGTTCTCGAAGTATCGTTTCAGTACTCTGCTGACCGTGGATTGGACGATTCCCAGCATCTTACCGATGTCCCGATATGACAACTCCGGATTCTCGAAATGAGTGTACAAGATTAATTCACGACGCTCTTTTTCGTTCGACGACATTTTTTCAAATTTACGAAAAATTGACAGTGAAGCATGGCCAACGTGATCTATACACTCTTATCTGATTATAAAACCAAAGCTGAAGATATAATTCCTAAAAATTAAATTTCTACAGCGTTTTTTCCGTGATGCAATTTGATGTGACACACCCTTTATTTCGTCCTTAAGCTACATGATTCAGAATAAGGTCTGAAAAATCGGATGCTTTGCAAGTACGTCCGTTTGTATCTTTTAACCCGCCCAACCGCTCTGTGATTTATTATATGCAAATGAAGAGTACCTTAGCAAAGAAAAAATTATTATATGGCACTTAATGCCTATTTTTAGTCGAAAAATTTCAAAATGTTAGTTTTTTGTTGTTTTTGAGGTGTCGAAACCCAGGAGATCCCAGCCTGATCTATCATTCTAACATCAGAAAACTGAGACTTTTTTACATGATATTTCATTCTGAAAAGTCTACTGAAATACCTTTCATTTGCATTTTATAAATTGCTGATCAGTCAATCGGTTCAAAATGATTTTGCTAATTTCAAAATGGGCGTTGCGCAAAACAGCCATTTTCACAGTCTTAATTCTGTATTACGAATACTAAGGCGAAACAAAAAAATACGCGCTTAACAATTTAGTTACCATTTTTTTTCATCTCATACTCTATACCTTCATGTAAAAATTATTGTACGTTACAAACATTTGATTTAATTATAAGCACAAAGAAGAAAATATTGCAATTTAGGCTCCGCCCGTTTTCAACATATTGGGTGTAGATAAGCTAATGCTGATATCACACACAGCGATTTTGCTCAATAGAAAGTCCAATAATAAATTCACCCCGAGTGCCAATGGTATTGTGAATGAAATATGTATCAACACATTGTGGTGTAGTTTGGTTCGGTGGAAGCGCCGCGTTGATTTTCTGGTGGAGAGTGCTTCTGTATGCATTTTTGCATCAAACGCACACAACATTGATATGAAAACATGACTACCAACAGACGAATGAAGTGGTAAAGTTTCTGTTTCTACTCAATTTTTAAACTATTTTATTAAAAATGATCAACAGGACAGACAGAAATCAGTAGTTATTAACCCTTTTTTTGAAAAAACAGGGATATATGCAAGATTATAAAATAAACTTTTTCTTAAATTTTTTTTGTGATGCCATTTTAATGTGATGGTTTTGTATGAAAATTATATTTTATAATTTGTCTTCGTGTGAAACCTTTCTAAACAGTCTCTAAGAGTAAATCATATGAAGCATAATCAATACACAATTTAATTTGTATTATCCGTTGAATATGAGACACTTATGCAAACAATTATTCTGCTCTTTTCAAACAATTTCTTCAGTAGTTACTCAAATAATGATTCCTGCGTATTCGAAATGATCAGAACTTTTCACTTTAGATGAACAAAGATTTTGTTGCTTGAGACACTTATGCGATTATCAAAATAACATGAGACATTTATGCAAACAGTAGTTCTGATACTTATAAACAATCTTTTCCATCACACCAAAGAGTTACAATGGCTAAATGCTGCTGTTATGATTTTTATCCCACATTCATATGCATTCAACGCACTGTGCGTTGTCTTGTGTGGGTGATTAATTTTTTTGATACATTTGACAGGTTCACTAGACGTCAAGCTTCGTTTAGTAAAAGCATAAATTGATATTTGTTTGAGTAAACTATAAGATTAGTATGGTTTCTTGCTGTGGTGGCTGAGAGCAGACAAACGACCAGAACGGTAAAAAAGATATGGTGGCTGAGATCAGACAAACGACCACAAAGAGTTAATGATGTTTTCTTTTACTCCACAGTTGGCATTGAGATTCCGTTTTCGAAAATATCCCTTGACTGTATTTTTGAGTGGTAAGCTCAAATGATACTTTTGTACTAGAGCTTTTAGAACATTCTTCAACATATAAATCCCCTGGTTAATGACCTGTTACGAATTTACTTCACTTCATTGTTGATAATTCCCCAAGAGTTACCCATGAGCTTTAACTTTAAGGATTCTCGAAATAAACCCACTCATCACCAATCACAGTACGATGGAGAAATGATTTACTTCGGTACCTGGCGAGCAGTCTTTCATATGACAGTGACATTTACAATTTGACATGAAGAAATCAATTTGTTCCATGTCGAAGATACCCTCAAACTAACGTTGGCAGAAAAAATATCATCTCTGGCAGAAAAAAAAAATGCACAAACAAAAGCACATTTTTCAAATCTTTGAATGTTTGGAGCAAACCTCTCATTCTCTGAGGCTGAACGTCAGCGTGGAATTGTACCCAAAAAAAAAAGTTCAAACGAAACCAAGCAGAGACCGAACCAAGACTGGCTGGAATGGCTGTTTTACGCGACTAGATTATCCACATAATCACTGATACTGTTGCACAAATGTATGAGAATATTCTACCACATTGTGGAATGAAGTTGAATTTTCAAAGTATGCATTGAAAGTGTTTTCTAAGAGTAATAAGAAAAGCGTAAACGTGAATTTGTAGCCTTTTAACGACGTGGGCCGTGTATGTGGCAAAGTATTCGAAAAGGGTTGAAGAGTGCTCATTTGCAATGTGTCTCTTGTATCGCTGTCTCATATTGGTATTGCTATGGCATATGTATTATATACAAATTCATCGCTCGCTTGAGTAAATGCTGTATCAGTATGGGTGGACAGCACATTTTTTGTTATTTTTAAGCTCATTTAAGCAATTTAATATAAGGATGTCAAAAGATGTGCTAAAACATAATTTTGGATGTAGATTCAAAACTATGGAAATGTGATTCGGCCAAGTGATCAATACAAGTATGGACAATCGATAACGCTTGGTTTGATTTCGCTAATATCGCAGAAACATGCTTGCTTCAAAAATAAAGATTGTTATTGCGTGGAAACTTGTCAGAATCTTATGGGAATTAGGAATATTACGATCTTCTGTCCGGTGAACATAATGTCGATCCAAGAATATCATTTTAATTCATAGCGTATCAAATTACAAAACATTTGTGTAACAACAACGGTCTATGCTCACTACTAGTGCACAGTGCAAAACTCCCTCCCCGTCACCGTGGAGGGCGCAAATCCAAAAATGCCAGCGAGTTATGATTGATCGTTTCGAAGGAGTAGTAAGTGTGACCTTCCCACGAACCACCGACACCCCTCGTCTAAGCACGCGGGCAACGGGGTTGACCCAAAAATTTGAGGGGTGTTTTTGACACGTTGTCACCACACCACACTGCCGCGTGAGGAATTTCTAGCGCTCTAGCTTCTAGCTTTCTTCACCAGGCGCGCTAATTACCGCAAGACTCCTTCGGTCCGGAAAGAACCCGCCTGCTGTGGGGATGCCGCGGAACGGAAGTGGTGTGTACGGCTATCTTAATTATTTACGATGGAAAGTGTGTATGCGAACGGGGGACGGCGGCGGCGGTGGCAGTTGACAGACGCCGCTTGCTTTGATTTATCGTATGTGTGTTGGGCTCTTTTCACCGCTAGAATCTGCTACTTTGCTGCTACGAACACCAGCAGTCAGGATAATGGTTTGGACCGTAAAGATAAAACCTACTCTGTTCGGTTAGATTAGTGAGTAAGAATGGACACGGAGAAAGAACCAATTAAAGAGTATGTCAATAAGTGTACCAACGAGACACGTTTGTAGGACGGCTCGTTAGGAGACTGTAATAATCATTATTTTAGGTTTAATAACCACCGTTTCATGGTATGACGGGGGAGGGCCTGTGCTACTGTTAAATACACGTCAATGATGATGAGCTATTAAGTGTACTAAATAGTTGTGAGACCGAAAGTAGCATTACCGGCCTTTTGTTTGTTTGTCAGCTGTTTGTCACAAAACTCACCCATATAAACATAATTCGAGTCGGGGTTCATTTAACACTCCTATAACAATTCCTATAATCATCGTTGGTTATGAGGAAAGCGTAAAAGGTTGGAATCCGGTTATTTAATTAAGCCAAATAGAGATATTAAATGCAAATAAAAACCGAGAACCCGAGGAAAGTAAACAATGGGTTAATTTTCGGGTGATAATTTATGGCTTTTCGGGGTTTGTAATACGGAAAGAGCTGCTTCTTTCTTATATTTTCATTTCTAAACCGCAATCGAATCCCTTTTTGTGTCTCGTTTTCTGAATGGTGGACGTATCGATACAAAAACGGCCCGTGAAATGTTGAACAATTCTATGAACTTGAATGAATGTTTAATTGATCTTAATGTTTGGTGGAGTGGAACAAAAAATAGCCATTCAGGCAGACAGGAACAGTGCAAAACAACACTAAGATAAATCACGAAATTAATTCTGTTTAAGACGTCATTAAATTAGCAAAGGAAAACGTTGCGAAAGGAATCCTGTGCGCGCGCGAGACGATTTGGTACGGAAAAAGTCACGGCCAACGGAATAAAAGTGCGGCCATAAAAACCAAAACCGACCAGCAACTCCCCTCGCCGGAGAAGGTCCGGATAAGTTCGAGAAATGTCGAAGGGAACCGGGTCGGTCTTTGGAGGGTTGTTTGTTTCGTTCCAGCAGTTTTACGTTTTGTTTGTTGTTTGACTAAATTCTAATTACAAATTTCTGCTAATTGTCCCGCGAAACGGTCCCGCCCGGTATGTTCTTGCATGCCAAATTGATTTGCATTTTAATTAGCACTTTTTTCGCCTACTTTATGAAGCGTGATGATTCCTCTCGAAAGACGCGGTGATGGTGGTCTGCTTTGGCGGTTAGTTATGCGTGATTTGCCGCCTACAAAACAGCGCGCGGAGGAGCTCAGGTTCCACCGAATGGACCAATGATTGTTTGGTGTTCGACGATTGGCTTCTCATTTTCTGGGTTGTTGAGATTGGTTTGATACAATTATCTGGAACGACCAGTTATTTGCATAGACAGAGTGATAGAAATTATATCTTGATCCGATTCTTGACTTCGTCAAAAACTACAGATTCTACCGACACACTTGGATATAATTTGTAGTTTTGAACAATTGAAGTCGGAAATAAGATGTGTTTTATGTCAGAAAAAACATTATAAAAATTTGGAATACCCAAACCAACCCATAGAAACGATTGAGTCATTTGGTTGGGGATGCTTTTCACATGCGGTTTACTCGCCAGACATGGCTCCTTTCCGACTACCACTCATATGCGTCGATTGAACACGCATTTACTGAGCTTCAATACTTATGAAAATATAAGAAAAACGGCTTGGCGAAGGGTTTGATTCCAAAAAGGGACATTCCTCTTGGCGTGCGTTCCACAAATTGCCGATGAGATGGGAAAAATGCATGACTATCGATGAAAACAACTTTGAATAAAATAAAGTTTTTCAATCTAATGCAATAAATGATTTTAAAAAACCCCTGGTATACTTAGGCTTACCAAACGTACCGTTTTGAACGGGACAGAGGTTTTTCGACCATTTTTCATTGTTCCGTCTTTTCATCAATTCCTACGTATTTTGAATATGAAAAAAAAATTTTTTCTCACAATTTTCAATATTTTTTTAGATTGGCCATCTGTAAAATTTTTAATGCTTCACTGTGAAAATTTATAAATATTTTCAAATCTACATGTTTCGTGTAGAACAATTAAAGATATTTTGTAGATATTTCGTCGTCACGATTCCATACTCTTGGAGCTTCTATCGAGTGGTATCGAGTGGTCTTAATGCACTTCGCATGGGCAAATCCGTCGACGGAAATGTCGATAAAATCACAGAAAAAATTGGAGTGGACCGATAGTCGTAGCATTGACCAGGAGCTAAATATCGACAGTTTTTATCAATTTGCGCAAAGCTGGATTCACAAAAAAAAATGATGGTGCCACACAAATTAACACCAAAAACATAACGGATCGAATTTCCATCTGCGAAGCTTTGGACAAACGGAATGTAATCGATTTCTTACACGAATAGTGAATGATGATGAGAAATGGGTCACATACGACAATGTTGTGCGAAAACGATCGTGGTCAAAGCATGGTGAAGCAGCTCAAACCGAACAACTCCAAATTTATAATGCATTCACCATATAGTCCTGGCACTAAGCGATTACTACCATATCCTCGCATTGTAAAATTTCCTAAGTAATCAAAAATTGGGATCACGAGAAGATTGTGAAAATCGATTACTATAGTTAAGGACGAAAACTTCTATGACAGAGGCATTATTATGCTACCTCCAAAATGGCAGCAAATTATACAACAAACCGCTGCATATTTCACCCAAATCGGACCATCCTAAACATCTTAAATAAGGTTTTGAATTTCACGCAAAAATAATGGATTTATTTTTTCGGAAGTCGAAAGATAACTGTCAAACGGAGGTAACATTGGTTGCGCGTTCGCTGTCTAAGTGATCGATCGTGTGTTCAAATTCAGGGCCCACAATTGTCCATCCACACGACAATCATCATGCAAGCTCTGCTATTGGAGAAGCTCTGCTTGCAACAAGAAAAAACATCCGGCTGTTGTGCTATTAATAACACAACAACGACTATATCAACTGTATCCGCTGTCCGGTCTGCTATCGAAGAACAGAAGGAATACTCTTACGCCTAAATGGCTCCTACTGTGTAATTTATCATATGCAACTGAACAGAAGAAATGTTATTACTGTGTAATTTACAATTAACCATAAATATGGGATAAATGGGATAAAGAAAACTGCCAAACGAAACTTTGATCGGAAATATGAAAAGTTTTATGATAAAATTTCTCAAAACCATAACCTCCTTCGCAAAGTCTCATTCATTATAGTCTTCATTATAGAAAACAAAGCAAGTACATCTAAGGATATTTAATTGTTTGGTTTTATTCACTCTCGAAAAGCCTTCAGTATTATATAAAGTATTCTGTGTTTTTGATTATATATGTTTTTTGTTATTGTGTGTCCCGTTTTCAAGTCTGAACTATTTGGTCAGCCTAGATATACTTGATGCGCTTATAACGCTTTTATTATTGCTTATATGCATTAAAATGTTGATATACTTCTAATGGAAATTATTGTGAAATTAATCTCTTTGGATAGATGAACGCAAATTCAATGTAAACCTGCTAAGGGAAATGCGAAACATGACATTGGGTCAGTTTTGGATGATATGTTCTGTGCAGAATTTTCTACCATCAAGTTCATTGAAGGGATAATGTGCGAGGAGGATTTCCAGCGGCGTCTCGTCCGCCTGTTCAAACTGGCGTTCACTACTACTAATGCCCTGCCTAGCGTAAAATGATATTTGAGGTTCAAAGTTTTCTGCTGAACGAATCCGATGGAAACGATAGAAAACAATCACACCATTGAACAGGTAACTGACTTGATCACGCGTCGCCTTTGAAGATTAAGGGGACATCCTGGAACGCAAAATCACTAAATCTTACAAAAAATGTTGAGTGGCGACAATGGCTTTGCACACAAATCGAACCTTGTGAAAAAGTATGTGGCCAATAAAACATAAAATTTATGGATCTAAAGTTCTGATTGAGGCCCAATAAAGCAGTTCAACAGTTCAACAATCGTATAAGTTTATAATGGCAAGAAGGTTTTATAACTACAATTTTCCCTTGAAGCGATTTCCGATGATACAGGGTTTTATCGACATTGTGGCAATACGGTTTAATCTCATGCGTGAAACAGCTAAACTGAGTTGAATAAAGTCTGGCAGCGAGAAGCATTCAGTATTTTTCAAACCTTGAAACAATTTGAGCCACAAACCGAAGGAACCCGAAAGTGAAGTAAATTAATAACCATACGAGCTACATCTGCAGCAGCAGCGCCTTAGATACAAGTTGTGAAAATTCCCTATCACAACAAACCGTGTCCTGACGAGAATGGATCGTTCGATTTGAGCTGTCAATTTTGTTGAGTTCGTCTCCGTCTAAAGAAGGTTTAAACGGCGAGTAATTGGAAAAGTGAGGGAAAATGCGATAATGTAATTTCCCATATATTTTTCCGTGAAATCGTAATTCTTCCAACCTCCTGAGCTGGTTCGTCTCTACGTTGTAGGCGTTGTAAGCCTAATCGAAATTCCCAAAACGTTTTGTATAAATGTAAATGTAACACCATCTAGTAGCAGTTTTGCTGGAAATAGCCTCAAAGCTGAAACAATAATTTTATTTTGAAACTAATCGCTACAAATGCTCGCTTGTGCATCGAAAGCGAATCGTCCGATTTGAGCTCTCTTTTTTGTGATCGTCTCGCCAATATTTTTTTCTAATAAACAATTGAATAATTGAAAATGTCAAGCATTTTCTAAAACCCATGTTTAGATTAGGCCAATTTGTGCTTCCCAAGTTGTACCGACAGAAGAGGGAAACTAGAGTAACAAAGGAATACAATTTGAATACATCCATACTACTGCGAGAACCATTGTAGCTATCCACCGTGCATATCATTCTATCCAAGGTGATTATTGAAAGTAAAACTATTGTTTGTTGTTCTGTTCGTTCCTAATGCTGATGGTACATACAACGAATTTACTCAATAAAATGGAATCCTGAAGAGAACCGATACCAGAAGGAGCGGTAGCAATAGCAGCAGCATATGAGTTTAATTTTGAATTACGCGTACATTGGCAAGAGAATAAAAATTTCGACACATGCACAGCGAGAACAAGAATGAATCCGTAGGTGCTTTTCAGGATCGCCGAATCTTTCGCTAAATAGTTATTCCAATGCAATGAAAAGCAACAGTTCGATTTATTCTAAAGATAAGTTTGAAATTATACCAGCAAATTTATTTTGGTATGTGAATTTAGGGGTGTTTCGTGGCTTATTAGTCACAAACCTTCCTAAGCAAATTGATTTTCATAATTTGTCTGCCGGAGAAGAGCTTTTGTGATTTTAGGAGTGTTTTGTGGCTTATTGGCGGTTGATGGCCTTCCGATCGAACATACATTTTTTTGCGAATTTGTGCATTGTTTCTGTGTTAAAAGTGACGTAAAAGTACAACAGATGACAGACCGGACGGGAAGAAGAATTTTTCCAGTAGTGAGAGTGTTCTTCAGTTGAAAACTGAAGGTGACAATTAGTTCCACTGCGATTGGTCTAGTTGCCGCCAGCACAATCGATTTCGGATTTTTTGTTGTCGTTCTGCGAAAGGTGCTGCATAGTATAATTTGAGGATTATTTCTTTGGAAATGACGTTTTGGGGAGCGTTGGAAATGTAATTTTGTAAGAGAAACAACTCGTATAATCGATAAGTTGTTCAAATTGAATGCCCTTGGAGTAGACCTACGTCTCTCGGCTTATGTCCCCGACTTTAACCACTCGTCTTTTTGCCATAGACGTTTTGTTACCTTACCAAATACAAGTATCTGTGGGTGTATCTATGAATACGCGATCATGAACAAACACATTTAATATCGACACAGGGTAACAGTAAAATGAAAAAAACGGCTTGACCCCTGAAGAGGGAAAGCCAAAGCTAAAAAAATTGGGAAATTGTGGGTAATTTGCATCACAAATTTTCACCTCACACTGCATTGCCCAAAACGGTGTACACTAAAATCTCAAAAATAACAGCTGAACAGTTTTATAATATCATCGTAAACATAACGATAATGATAATACCAAGAGCATACCATGTGCCCAGCGGCCACAATCGGTTCCTCCCCACACATTCGAGTTGTTGCTCTCGAAACATGAGAACACATTGGTGCAAGGAGCAAGACGAACAAAAAAACTTTATTGATAGCACTTTAAGATATAATGCAACGAACCAGAAAAAAGACGCATCTCAATTCAAGTAGCCGCAAAAAAAATCATTCGGGATATTGATGTACATGCAAAACGACCCCGAAATTTGTGGCACGGAAGTGAACGCATCTGTAGGCATATTAAATTAAACTGAGATCAAAATTTGTGTTCGGAGCTGCTCAGAACGTAAACCAGAAGAGATTTGTAGCATTGTTTTCGCCTCTGATCCAACAGAAGGAGAAAAAAGGCGCAGATTTTATCTACCTCTGCCACCGTAGAAAATATCAAAAATTGAACACTTGCTCTAGGCACATTCTGTCTTCACGTTCTGAACGTTCTCCCGGTTGAAACCAGTAGTGCGCTCATCAGAAGGAACAAAATCAGATTTATGAATAAAAATGGATTTTCTTACAAGCAAAAATGTTATCAGTTCATATCTTCTCGGGACGTGGAGCTACGTAAACTCGTATGGGATGACTAGAATACATATTATTCCCCGGTCCGGTTGCTCCCTCTTCTCACAGCATCCTTGCATTGATACCTTTTTTTTCTCATTGAGATTCGTTGCCTGCTATGATCGATGCGAGAGCGTATCACTTCGGTCCATCATATGGCCATTGATGGCGCATACTGCGTGAAAAACCCAGCATCTGAAGGCCGTGGACAATTTCACGCATCAAGTTAGCTGCCTGGAGCGAGAGGGAGAGCGAAGAAAAAACGGAATGCGACAGCAAAAGTAAACCATAACAACGTCCCAGTCATACATTATAAATGTAAGATAAATTTGTTGAGATAAATCGTTTTATTGACAATTTATTGAAATATTTTGATAACATTCAATGATAATGATATCATTTTTTGATGTGATGAAAGTTTTATAAGTACTTTTTCATCTCGCGCTCGTTTGAGAGATATTGATGTTTTCCCCCAGCTCTTGAGACTCATATTTATGAACGGATCGCAATAATATGCTCCGGTTTTGCAGACAGGTTTTCGAGGACATGGGAATGATTTATCGACTGTCGTATAGTTTATGCTGTCTCCGTCGTCTTTCTCGCTCTGTCTGTCCCCCTCTTTTTCCTGAGACTCTTCATTGGACCTCGGAAAAGCCCGTTTTTGTAGTGGAACTCCTTCTTATCTTTTTGAACTATACATTTCTGCATTTCCTCTTCTTTTGCTTTTTTTTTCAAGTTTTCTTCATAACAAAATCCTCAACTCTCAGATCGATAACAACCAAAAACCATAATTTCTTCTAGACTGCTGATCCCATCTCAGCACAGCTCACATAGCCCCCAGACACATATTCCAAACATTCCTTGTTTCACCTTCGCCCGGATCAATTAAAAACTGGTCAAAAAATTTTCTGCACTAATCATTTCCAGCTAAATGTGTTCCCGTTTAAGGTCTATTTAGAGCACGACCCAAATGCGAATGATTGAGGGAAAATGTATATCTTTAAGTTCCCCGAGCAAAAAAAAATCTTACCATGTGCATATCCTACTACCCGAATTTAAATATTATTTTCATTAATATTTACATAATTTTTCACTGCCATCACCCGTTCATAATAATGGTTTTTTGGGACGAAACAGTTTATAATAACCACAATAAATTTCGGGGAATATTGTTATTACCACCATCGCACCCGACGGCGATTTTCGCTCACTGTCGACGCTTTCCGAAATCCAACCGCCTCCGAGTGGCGCAGACGAACGGCTTGGCTAACTGCTACTAAATTTATAGGTTCCGATCGATGCGCCCTAGGGCTAGTTCCGATCAATCAGTTCCCGAACCCTTCCTGGATTGAACGGCGAGCCACACCACAGCCAATCCTCATCCTCAAAGCACACAAGAAGGAGGCCCTATCAGATGTTTTCGCACTTTGCCGCGTCGTCTTTTCGTTAGATTCTCCATCGATGGAGATAAATCATAATAAATAATAAATTACATTAATTGAGATATAAATATTACTATCGACAAATGGATAATTCATCATTCTGTACGCTCGCCCTATCTCTTGCGCTTTCGAGGGGCTCTATCTCTCTCGGTCTCGGAGCAGGTTGCTGTTTGTAATGCGGCAGTATCGATTACCACGGGCGTGTGAGGCTCATTTCGAAGTGTCTTGAATTAAAGGCGCTACAATTCCGACACTGCATCGCCCCTTTCCTCTGACCGCCAGCAGAGGGCAAGAAAGCGAGAACCTGCTGTATTCCCGCTTGATGATGATTTGCAGCTTTCGTTTCTCTCCTTACAAACAAAAGCTCTGGATGGAAACACTTCCTGTTTGCAATTCATTTCAGTTACGGCGAGCTGCTGGAGATGGCCCATGTGGCATTTTTAATGCACTAATGTTAAAATATACGTTGCTTAGTGGGCTAAAAAAATGACCGAATAGTAGTTGGTGTCGACATCAACAGAAACTCAGTAGAATTCAGTCATTTACTCCACTGTTTTTTCCTTTTTTAATCCTTCGACTTATTGCTTTAATATTGAATAACATCCGTATTTGGGGATCTTCGTAGCCACATTGGTTGCGCGTTCGCTTAGTAAGCGATCGATCGTGAGTTCAAAACTCAGGGCTCTCATTGACCATCTTTGTGTTGTTACAGAATAACTACGTCCACGCAACAATCATTAGCGATGGAGATCGATCCACGGTCGAAATATGATCGATTCCTCCATACAACTGCTCTGCTCTGCAAGAATCATCGGGCTGCTGTTCTATTAATAACTCAACAATAATCATATCAACTGTCTCCGCTGTCTCTTAAATGGCTACTGTGTAAATGTACCATATGCAACGGTATAGAAGGAATACTCTTACGCCGAAAAATGACAACTGTGTAATGTTCTTTTTATAGATATCGTAAACATGTGATATGTACACGATTAAAATCCGGCTCTGTTACAGCCAAATGCTTCTTCTTCTTGAATGGTTTACGTTCCCTATGGAACTTTTGCCGTCTTAACGCATGCATTAACTAGCGTCATTTATTAATACTTAGTTGAGATTTCTTAAGCCAAATAACACGCCTTGAATGTATTCCGAGGGGCAAGCTCTAGAATGCGCGTGACCACAGTGCAAGTCGAAGGAAATTTCTTTGACGAAAAATCCCCCGGCTAGGACGGGAGTCGAACCCGAACACCCGGCATGATAATGTGAGACGCTAATCACTCGGCCACGGGTGCACTAACAGCCAAATGCTAATGAGCCTTAAATAGAACAAATGGAATAAAAAGAAACATCTGTATTTGTTCTAAAAATAATTAGAAGATACTCCCAAAATACATTACTTTTGAGTATAACTGAAGGCCCACTTAGGCAAAGGTAGAATGATCCGATTTATTATCATGAAATTGAGAGTTTTGTCGAAGGGGAATATCTCTTCTGAAGCAATACACTTTTTCCAATGGACAATCCAGTCGAACACTTTTTATAGCTGCATTCAGGAATTGCCTTCGGTTCACACAAGCAGCGAATTCGTTTTTACGTCTTCAATGCTATCAGAGCAGGTTTCACGAAGCGGTAATTTGAGTTTCGGAAATAGGAAAAACCGCACGAAGCCATATCTGGAGAGTACGGTGCTTGTCACATTTGTGTCATTTTTGTTCAATTCGTTCACAATTCGTTAACATGTTATTAATGACACTGTAAACAAACTAAATGACGTATAAATTGACATTAAGACCACTGACAGTAGTTCCAACTTAAAAAAACTATAGGGGGTTGTAACCAAGATACAACCGCTTAGGATGTATGACAACGCATTTTTTTTTGATTTGCTTGTTTATCATTTCGTTTACTATTCATATATGCAAAAAAAACATTAATTACTCTTCATTAGAATTAGATTAGATTAAAAGGGTAAGACATTAACCCTTGGCTTTGTAGAAGCAGTTCTAGAAGCAGTGGTTCTTCCTTGCCCTTGCCGGAGCAATACATGCAATGTATGCAAATCGTCGAAATTCGTTCGTAGCAAAAATAGTTACTAACGGTAACTTTAATTTATAAAAACCATGTTTTCATGTTTCATGTTCCTGATTTGGCACCCTAAATGAAAGACGTAGCCCTACGTTAAAAAATTAAGAATATTCAGCGGGAAGTTTTCAAATTACAAATTCCTTAATTGACAGAACGTCTTGCTCGCAAAAAGTAAATTACTGACATCTATTTATCGGTTCAAATGAATATTTCATACACTTATGCCAGTGATTCTTAAATTTATGCTCTTATTCCTAAAACAATTGTTCCGAGGGCCTTCGAAATATCCGTCTACTGCTACAATAATTTCTCCATTCAGTTAAAGGGCGTGTCCTCGTAAGCAACGACCAGATACTATTGACAATCTATGGTCAAGCGTCATTCAGTGTGTCAAATTGTCGGTGTCGAAAAATTGTCTCGGGGAACCAGGAAATGTAGGGGATGGTTGCCCTGACCCAAAACTAAAACTTTCCAACTATATTTCAAACTGATCGGCGTGGTTCATGGGTGCTAAAAACGGGGAAAACAGAGGCAAAATCGAAAGTCCCTTTTTTCGATACCTTCAGAAATGGTGGTCTTGAACCGACCTTCGATTTTTTGCAGCGAATCTACTGCCCAATTGGCCGGAGTGATATACACCAACAATTAAAAAGAGGATGAGTGAGAACAACTGACAAGCGAAGAACAAATATGATCTTGTTTTTACTTCCGGTTTTCTGGTAATGGCTCTAAATGACCAACAATGATGGATAACGAAATGGGTATTGGGTGAAAGGGCTATAACAGCGAAGATGGTGGCTCCCGGTTCATTGTAAACGGCCCTAATAGACAGGAAGTGAAGTTAGGGCAATTGAGTTTTGCAAAGAAAGTGTTAAAGCGAGTCGAAGAATAATTTATAGCAAAACAGCGGTAGTAAAAGAACACATGCATAAACGGAAACGGAAACAAATGCAACGTCATCGCTCAACGATCAATTCTTAACGATCAACGGTCAATGCGCAAACACAAACGCCTACATAGCAATAACAAAAGGTTCAGGATCAAACAAACGGTTCTGCGTACATTAATCGAGTTTCATTTTGTAACCATCTAAATTGCGCGCAATTGACTGTTAAAGTATCGGGACCATGAACGCTATTCAAATTTTCAGCTGCCCGGCTTGTATTTCTCCTTTATCGCACAACAGTTGTCATTTTCTGTTTGCTGGTGATCATCTTTGATGCACACAAACTATACTCAATACTTTTGATTTGCTATTGTACAATATTCTATTGTTCAGAGTATGAATAAATAAAAAAAATCCGCTCGATGACATTTTTGTATCATTTCTCGTCATTTTTTTTCTGTGAAATTGACCGAATTGTTTAGGATGATATTGTGTGATCTAGAAAAGTGGAACCTCAGTACTGTTGTCGTCAAGATTGGGGTAAAATATAGAATCCAGAAAATGGTATTTCTGGGGAAAAAAGGTCATTTAAGTACTAAACGCATTCAGTAATGTGTATCACAACAACTTTATGTTAGCTTTTTATCCTGGAATATCGCAACGAACGCTGCAATTTTTCAACAGAATCAATATCATCCTGTCAATTTAGTTCTCGACTCTATTCCCACTTCGAACGCTCTTATCGACCGGATTGCTGCCCGATTGCCGGTTGCAATGGATGCGAGCCTAAAATTCGTTCCCCATCTCACTCAGTCACGATGGTAACAACCGGTTCTATGCTCGTGTAGCGTTTCACACCTTAGACAACAGGGAAACAATCGAATGTATCAATAGTCATGAGACTGGGGGAAGAAAATCTGCGTGCATAATCAATTTCCAACCGTTGTACACTCGAAGCGATGGCGTGTTTAGCCGGGTTCGTTGATAGTACACCAGAGACCAACAAATAATAAAACTTACATTTACCGTCTCTCGCTCCGCTGTCATTGATGGCGTCTGTGGTTTAACGAAATCGTTGTTAGACGTTGTTGGGAAAATTGGTATATTTCGTTCTGCAAAAATTCCACTACTAGTTTCGAAGCGAATCATGCTGCGATGTTATGATGGACATCCATTATGCTTGTTTAATTCTGCCGTAATGTTTCGTTTGGGGCAAAACACAATTGAGTGGTGGCAATTTGAGAGCAATCACCAACATCGAATTTAGCGCGTTTGACTTTGCGCTATTTGCATCAACCATAATTACGAAATGGACCAACATTTTACTCTTACTCTATACCGACGACTCTATAAAAGGTCAAAATATTAAATCATGAAACAATCCATCAATAAAAATTCCTGCTGGCATAAACAGTGACAAAGAGGAGACACAAAACGCACTTCGGGAAATTATTGACATCAGTTTCAGTATTTTTATAACATTATGAATTATTAATTCCCGAGATGAATTTATGTGCGCTTCGGAGATATTTTCGGTTGGTGTCCCCTTCTTCAGCAGTTGGCTCTAACAGCATTCGTTCTTTGCCATTTGAAGAGCCACACTTATGCCCAACAACCGGGTTCGATTCCTAACGATTCATAAAGATCCTCTCGTTGGCTCGATAAATTCCTGACTTTTGTTTGATACTTTGTTCTGCTGCTCTCACCGCGAACCATTTAATAGGGTTGTAAAAATTTGGAACAACGCTCAAAAATTTAGAATTATGAATTTATAATGCCCTGACAGTAACACCAGAGAGCATCAATAATAAGTGGTTCCACAAACTGTTGCTACTTTTTTATGAGTTTTCCTTCACAAATTGGTATGTTTAGCTCTATTAAACCTAATCAGAGGCTGTTGCTGACGCGTTTGTTCACCGAATTCTAAGAAGCAAAAAAATGGTTCGCATGACGACGGGCATTCTGTGCTAAGACGACAAGCTCGGAACCGATTGAGCTTTGGGTTTAAAATTTATAAACCCCGTGGAGGAAGCTATTCGAGACAACTTGCTGTCACTTATTCAATATGGGGGAACGCGGCAGAGGTAAAAGTTTGCTTCCCAAAAAAAAACGCCATTGCGCGCATTGGGAGCGGCTCTCTCTTACGGTTATAATATTGATGATGGCTCCCGAAAAATATGAATTTGTGATAACGGGACGACAGGAGGCTGCAGCAACGCAGAAGGGCCATCGCTTTGCGCTGGAGATACGATGTCCGTTTTTAAAAGGTTCTTCTGCTTATTATCCCAAAGTTGGAATCGGTGCGGAAGTTGGGGAGTGTAAACAGTAACATAATAAATCATTTTAAAAGAATTTCCAACTTCTTACTCGCGGGAATTCCGCGATTTCCGAGGGAGAGGTTCGTTCTTTTGAGTGAAAAGTGAGGTTTGGAAGTTAATTTTATTTCCTTCCCTCCCGAACGGACGATGAACATTGCGTGTAACTTGTGAGGAATTGGTAGAGATGCTCAAGACAAAACAATGTGTTTGTTGGCAATCGATGTGATATAGCATTATCGAAGAAATATTATTACACCCAACATTTTGTTGGTGGATATTATCGTCATCGTGGCTTGTGTTCTGAGATAACTTAACTGCATGACTGGTTTTTTTTTAAATAATTGTGATATTTCAAATTATTACGAATCGGTTTTGATGCAAACTAGAAGAATCGCAATCAGTTTCTGATTGAATATAAGTGTTTGCCGAAGTCGGTTCGATGTGACCCGCGTGATCTACACGGAAATTCAGTGTTAGTCCACAGCGACCGTGTTAATAGAGACGAAATAATCAAATGAATTAAAATGTGTTGATTAAAAAAAAGGAAACCATCTATCCAAAAGCTGGCTAAATTTGTACTCATGGAATTTGTTCAAGATATTGTAGTTAATGTGCCATGTTGGAGCCAAGTTAGCACCATAAAATCTGAGTACAAAAAGATGCTGTTAAAATAAAAGGTTTAGTCAAAAGAAATCCATTTTTTTATTAATATCAATAGACATGTTAGCATAGTAACCATTTTAGGTTAAACAAGCATCGTTTTGTTCGTAACGTGTTGCTAAAGGAAATTTTATTATGTCAGGCGAATTGAATGTAATATTTTTGTAGCCCTACGTGAACCATACGATCGTGTCTTGGAGACCACACTTTTTCGTACAATTGACATGTAGGATAGTACGAGTAAGTGTTGGTGTTTTACAGTTCGTACTTGAATGGGTATAACCCAATGTCCTGGAAAAAAGGTAATGAAGATGGTCGAGTTTCGAGCGACATAGCATGCGCTGCCATAACTATTTCGCAAATAGTGACGTCAGTCGTTGTGTTTATCTTTGATTGCTCACCGCATCCATGTAAAATGCTATTTTCAGGAAGTAATTTATCAATTAAAAACGTACATTTTTGTAGAGCTTCCGCTGAATATGAGGCTAATGTGATAGCGTGGAGTGAATATTTGTGAAATCACGTCTAAAAAGACGAATAAAAGTGATATTTACAAGTGCCATTTTCACTCCCCCACGATCATAGGAACAAACGAAGTTTCATTATTTTACCGTTATGAAGTTGATGTTTCGAAGGCTCTCAGTGTCGGCGTGTATGTTGTGAGATAATAATCGCCAATTAATCATAATTTCACCGAAAATGTTACTGATTTCGAGAACTAAACATACGACTGCTCTCTGGGACTTTTTACCACATGAATAATCGAAATAATCCACGATCTAATTGTCATCTGTTAAAAATCAACCAGTTGAATGATTTCATGAGAATTTTGGCTCAAATTATCATGCATCCGTAAGTACTTTCAACATTGTTTTGTTTCTTCCATATACATTTCATATTGAATGCAAATAATTACGACACGATATTTGGCTTGCCAATACAGATACATTTCGCCTACTGCTCCACCTTTATATGTACCTCATTGGGTATAACCCATAAAAACAGTTTTTATCCGCCAAGAACACGAAGATTTAATTTTTTCAATGAGTTTTTCTTGTGCAATCCGTCGGATTTAAAGGGTTAAAAATTGCTACCACAAGGTGCCAGCAGCTGACCAATTTTATGCCAACATTTCTGCGGTGGTAATGAAAAAAGGCATATACTACAAGGTACGAACATTTTTAATAAGATTACCATTGAAGAAGCCTTGGACTAATTGTTTATTTGTTATTCTTAATAATTTGCTGTTTTTTCTGCTATTATTTCGAATGTCATGTTAAAAATGAACTTTTATCTACTCTGATGCTCATTGTTTGTTTTAAAACCAAAATTCAATATATTTTTGTTACTACATCAATGAGTATTGAGAATCAAGTATTTTTTTTATATAATTCGTTTATTTTTACAGGCTCACTTACATATGTTTTAAGGAGCCGAATTGTTAACTTTATTTACACTTTTTATATAATTTTCTTAATTCTGTGGTTAGCAGGGCTCGGCATAGTCATATTCAACTGAGGATAGTCAGTGGACTATGAAGTTATTCTCCTTCGTATTCAATTGGAAATGACTTTTGGCTTCATCCAGCAGTTTCTTCGCCAACATGACTGAACAGTCAGTCGGGCGTTTAGTCGCTATCTTCCTCTACGACTCGACTATCTCATTTCATTCTTCTCCGTCAAATATACTTCTTTGCATTTTGAAGTGACTCCTTCCAGACTGAAATCGTTTCTCTCTCATGTATCACGTATGCATGTAGCGATGTTTGAGTTCAACGTGGTTTGACATTTTATTTTATTTGATTTTATTTTACAAACATCAACAGGCCTAACATGTTTGCCCTAATGACCGAGAATTAATTATAAAATAATAAAACTATATAACTAAATATTAAACCTATAACAATTATAACTACTTAAGAACAACAGAATAGAGCGCTTTGAGGGACGAACGGGAAAGGTGATAATCAAAACACGAACTACAAAGATTAAACACACGACACATACTGGTTACGGGTTCATTGTAGCCGTAATTTGTTCAAGATGGTGGAAGGTACAAGTAGTTACGGATACGCAAATTGCGACGACTAATGTTAAAATCAATTAAGTATTGCAATTCAGGGCAATTGATATTTGATAAAATAATATCAGATACAAAGAGCGCTTTGGCAACATTCCTTCGAGAGCCCAACGAATCCAATCCTATACAGCGATCCTCGTATATACTACAGGTGAGCTAGATTTTTTGAATCGTACACGAAAATAACTCACACGTATGTTCATTGTTGTGTTCAGAACCACTGACAAATTTGTAAATTTTGTTGATGTATACCCGTTTTTCTGTATTTTTTTCTTTTTATTTTTTTTTTCTCTAGTATAGTGACTTTCAACACATTTTGGCTGGTTCGTCACTTTACTTCCATTTTTGGAAGAATGTCGGGAGTGAGAATTGAACTCGTGATCTCTGTGTGAGAGGTATGGATGTTACCACTACGCCAGCTCGCTTACCGTTTTTCTGTATGTTTCATGATTATGTATGAATCACAAAATTGAACTCGGAGACAAAGTGAACAAACATTTTCTTTAGAATTCCTCCCAAATTGCACGCAATTTACTAATACTAACGCGAGAACCTTTACAGCATGCCTGATAACTTCCAAATTTGTTGGTTTTAGTTCACGGTGGGTGGACAATAAACCGTCCATTAATGGTGTAACTACTTTTTTTGCATCGGAAATCTATTTTTCGTTTCACTTTATATGGACGTAAAAATAGGATTGGATAACAAGATTCAGGGGATTAGAAGAGTGGATTGAAGTCAGGTTGAATGAAGAGGCAGATTTGTATTCATTCGTCACGTCAATTAGAATAATCATTGACTAGAATAGTTCATCTGTCATCCTGGCTCACAACGCTCGTCAATTCGTTTTCTAGTCAATTCAGATTATGTTGACGGCGAATGCCGAAGTAGTCCTAGGTGAAGCGAAGCTACTGAGAGGAGAGTCGATTTTCATTTTTCATCTTCGATGATTTCGAGCTCAGATGGTTAGTATGATAGAAAACCGATTACTCGTGATCGACTCGAGTTTGAAAGATGACATATTTTCTTCAAAAAAAGGATGGGATATAAGGAGATTGTAACAATATTGATCAACACATTCAATTCTATATCAAGTGAATTGGAATGAAGAATATAAACATAAAGAATAGTAGTTACAATTTTGTTTAAAAAATTATCAAAATTTTTACATAACCGTATTGTGGAATGTAATTTTTTTTATTTAATTAGTGATTTTTGGATGATTTTTATGCAAATGGCCGCCATATGGATTTTTTTAAATTTTTCAAAACCGCTACGTTACAATTTCTAGATAATTCATTTTTACGTGCTGTAAACAAATTTCAGCCGCATAAAAAAATCCACACCCACAAATCCTACCACCAAGAAGGAACAGAATTCACATCTTCAAATTTACTTCAACCAGTCACCAAAATGTCCCAACGCCCAACTTTAATTCCAACATCCAAAAAAAAAACATCATGGAAATCCGTTATTTTTCGGGAAAAGCTATTTCAGCACATTTTTGTTGTTGCAAATTTTAGCAATCTTATCTTTGCGTTGTCGGACTCTATCAGCAATTTGACTGCAGCTTTGCCGTTCAATGATCAGTTTTCGAACACTGATCGGAGAAATTTGTGGGTTTTGAAGCAAAATAACATCTACTTTAATCGAAAAACTATCCAAACAAGGCAATAACAACTGCATGTGATGTTTACATTCAACAAAGTGACAGGAATGACGTAGTACACAAAAAAAATTGTACTAAGCATATATTGGTGGATTTAAGTTTTTCCTTAAGGTAATGAAAATTTCAAGAAAATTTCTTTCGAAAATGATAGGTACTGAAAAAATTCTATAAATACAAGTAATCAAATAATTATCCCAGTTCTAAAAAGAAAAACGGAACCTGTGAAAATTAAAAGCGGGGGTGAATAAACTTTTTTTTAACACTGCGCATACTGTTACTTACAAGACAATTACCGAAAGCTGGAAGAGATAACTCACCAAATAGAAAAAAAAAAATAGTAGAAGCTTTTCCGCTACTCTGAAACGTTCTGTTCATTTTTGGAGAATGATTTCAAACTAAAAAAATCTATCTTTCGTTTGTTTAACTGACTGACTGACTAGTGTGACTCCTTATAATTTGCTATAATATTGAAATTTATGAATATTGCAAAACTATCCGTTCCAAATCGAAGTAAAATAATTTAAGAAAATGTTTACAATTTGCGATTTGGATTGAATTGGATTACAAAGTGATGACAAAATTCGAGTTTTTCGAGGAGGATTTCCAGATCAAAAATCTGTCAATATTGGCATGGAAAAAACGTAATAAAAATATGGAAGAGATTCGTCTTTCCATCGGAAAGACCGACATAAAACATTGCATTCAATGATTTATTTAAACTTCGCGCTACCTCAAACATCACTTTACAACAACAGGATCCCCAGAAAGAACCTTCCGAGTGCTACCGTCAAGTGTCAATATTTGAATGAAAGCGTCGCAAAAATATGTCCGCAATTCATCCTTCAACCCGAAGGGGAGAAAACAAAGCATTACCTGGAATTAAGACTGTCAACATTGGTCCTCAATTGCAACTGAAAAGTTAAATTTAATGAACTGATGGGGATCATCGGCCAAAAACCCGCGAAAAATTGGAGTAAATAACGCCAAGATGAGGCACTACACTTTTTCACGCAAACATCTAAGCCTGCGGCATAACGCGCCGGCAGAGGTAGCAAAACATTTAACATATTTATTTAAGGACTCTTCGTTTCGGGACTACACAGCCCACCAACACTTTATGGCATTGTATTGCGTCGCTGCCGATGACATCATCTGCCGCAATTTGACGGGTGCGGACGGTCAATCGGTATTCAATGAATCCCTCCGTCCGTTCAGCGTGGTTCCTATTTCGTGTGCCTAATGCAACACTAGCGACAAATGGAGGACGGAGAGCGCCACAAACTGCGCGAAAAGACAAGACACCACCAGATAAGGAAAGGCTGTTCACAGCTAGAGACTTTTGCTTCGTCGTCGTCGTCGTGGTTTTTTTATTCTCTGCTCTGATCTTTTGTGACAGTCTGTTGCTTCAAGTTCCTTCGACATATCTAACGCGCCACAAACTGTATCTCTATCACCGTACACACATCCGTACGACCACATGACCGAAATGCATCCCGTCGTTCCGATATCCAAACTGTGGCATCCGCACCCCGTCGACAGTCGTCTGCTGCTCGGGCATCCAGCGTCTGGTCACACATATTTTTCGCATCATGTTACGTGCCTCATCCTCATCCCATTGCACACACCACGAATTTCACAACCAAGCAAGTTCCTCAAAAAAAAAAAAGTTTCACGAGAAACGTTTATGAATGCGTTTCGAGTCTGCTCCCGCTTCCGTCATTATTGAGATTATTTATTATGATTTGATTAGGCACTCTAATGAATTTTCGAACTTCTTGGGCGCGAATCACAACGTTGAAGCTCACGTTTTTTTTGGAATCACGCTCCCAAACACACCGTGTTTCCATCACAGGTCGCTTCCTCTGGTTTGGTTCGGGTTATTGTTGTCTTCGTTCTCCACCAGCGGAGCATTTACTGCTGCTGCTAACTCCTGCAGCGTTTTCGGACTTTACTACGTGCCTTTGTGTCTCGCTTAATATAAATATTTATCAATTTTAACATTGATAAATTAATTGTAAATTAATTAAATTGATTTGTACGTGATTTTAACGAGTTTTTACCGTTCCGGTCGAGTCAGCAACTCGGCAGGCATTCTTCGCCCAAGTCGGGATGATCACCGCATCGATTCTCACGGGGTGTGTTGGATTATTTTGCAGAGCCATTCACTCAACAACTGCCTCAGAAATGCTAAGTGCCAGCCAATAGAGATATGGTCATAGAAATCAATTCACCACGGGTTTTACGAATACGCCCTTTTCCTTTTCCTCAAATACCAGTAATATCGCTTCTTCCGATCGTAACCATTGCGTTTTGGTATTCACCAGCAGAAGGTCCCCGTTGAAATGCGTGCGCCGCTACCTCAGTTTTGCGTCTTTCCCGCGGATAGCCACATCGGAATTGAAGAGGGATTTCTCCGTGAATGCAGTAGTGAAAAGCTCGAAATAAATTCAATTAGAACATATTTCTGATATGTCACATTTTTAATTCTACGTAGCGCGCTGAGAGCATCTTTATTCCCTGGCTGGCTGACTGCTGGCCTTTTTTTTTTGCTCACTGCTGCCGTTCCATCGTTCGCATGGCTCATTTCGTCCTAAATTATAATTAATTAATGAGCTTTTTTGTCTCTCACTTCTTAGTCCCACGGGACGAGGGGGATGCGGATCGGAAGCTGTGCGCGCGGGGATGGGTGACAACATTCGAAATGGTACGCATCACCGTTCCATGCTACTATATATTGTATTGCACAGGAGGAATTGCACAAGATATGACACAATGACGCTATACTGGCGGCGGCGGCGGCCGCGCGGAATATGCCGCCGCCGAGGATGATGATGATGATGTTACAGACTGAAGATCCCACCGAGCAGCAGTCGTCATCCCCGAAGTAAGTCAGAAATTGGGTGCAAAGATGTGTGATACGAATAATTTCACAGTTTGTGAACGGCTTCTTTTTTGCGCCACCGGGTTCCTCTTTCCCTTCTAGGGATGCCACCAGAACAGAGAGATGCGACAAATTTACACACACGCACGTACACAGTGTTTGGCCGAGAGAAATGATCGGAGGTGCTGTGGGAATTAGACCGACTGGTGGCCGAAATTCGATTCCGGCGATTCAGATCGATGAACTAACGGCATTGGTGTGGCATGTGAAACATCCCTCGGGATAGCGTTGGTTTGGATGGTTTGAATGAAAAATGAAGAAATCACCACGGGAGATGAATGAATAAATTAGAATCTTGTGAAGAATCTCGCAAAAGAATCGTCAGAATCAGAATGAATATTTCACACAACTGGGACGAATGGAGCTTTCTCAAATTTGTGTAACTTTTGTTAAAAAATGTTATACGTTTTCGTAACTGCAGCTAAAATTGTTATAGTCACTTTATTCTAAAAAAGTGAAAACTTGGGATAGACTTGTTAAAATTGTGGAAAAATTATAAAATAATAATATTATAATTATATGTTCATTGACTTGGTGGAAATCGCGCATAAAAAATTCGACTGATTTTGATAAGAATTTTAAAAATTTTCATTCAAATTTCAACAATTTCAATTTCAAATCAGATTGGATACTAGAATAAAGGTGATTGAATTGGGAAAAAATATTTTGATTATGACAAAGTAGGCCGATACATCGACCGCGAATAATCGGATTTGTGTCCTATTCACCATAGAATTGAACATTGTTTTCAATTATCAGCTTTAAAAAAATAGAGTAAAGAGTTTGGCTTCTTTCCTTTCCAGACTACTTTCCAGAATATGAGCTCTCCTGATTTGTATTTTCATTCTTCCTGTTTTACAATTTTTTTTGTCTAAATGGCCTAAATGGACACTATATCGCATCAATTGGTCAATTGGTGATTGGAACAAGGTAATTTGGTCAGAATATACTAAAGAAATATTATTTGGATATGATAATAACGCACACAAATGGCGACGAACCAACGAATGTCTAAAAAGGGAGTCTGTGGAGCCAACAGTCAAACATGAAGGAGATAAAATATTGCAACATCATAATTTGCCAAATGACTCAACTATTTTTTTACAATTTCATTCTGTGCAGGTAGAATCACGGTTCGAGGCTCGATAGCGTCGAAATGCTTCAATTCATTGGCGGAGTAATGACAAAAGAAGTTTATCTGGATATATCGAAGAGAAAGCTTCCGGAATGTTCGTAGAAACTAGTTCGAAGGTGGTGTCAAATTGTTTTACGAAGAGAAAAATCAGAGCTTTGGAGTGTCCAGCACAATCTCCTGACACAATAGAACATTTGTGGTCTATTTTGAAAGTTCAAGATTCAAGAAAATACTCCAATAAACCTCCTAGAAATACGGTGAGTAATTGCAACTAAGAGAAACAACCAAAAAACTACATTTAAGTTTGTAGAATCCGAAATCATTTTATACCACCGATCGCAGCAGGCTTATCTTGACAGCAAATTGTTTGGAAAATCTGTATCTTCCGACGGAAAAAAACTCACGTTAGTCCGTTTTGTTTCGAAAAAGTTGTGGTGCAGGGTGGAAGCAAAGAGAAGAAATTTGATTTTGGATACCCATATTGAAAATCAGGCGTGGTCAGTTACTAAAATCGAAAAATCGTTGAAAGTGGCAAAATCAACCGTGTATGAAGGGCTGAAACATTTTTGTGAACGTACAACTGTTTTTCGAAACTAACGATCTTTCTAAGGATAAGGTTGAAAGTATTGAGAACAATTGAGACAAACCCGGGACTCTCGAACTACTACATCGCCAAAATACACAACCCTAACCAAATTACCATCCCTTAGAATCGTAATTTTCGAGAAGGTATCGTTATTTCCGTACCTGCAAGCAACCAAACAGGGTGCTGATGTATGACGTAACGTACGTGAAGATGGATTTTGGACAGCTTCCAGGCCTGAAATTCTATAAGTCCATTTCCTCTGGTTCCTTTGTTCCCAGCAAATTTAAATTTGTTTTCGCTGATTTTGCCAGCAAGTTCTTGATTTGACAAGGAGTTTGGAGTTGTAGACAGAAAACCAAAGAAACAAACAATACAATAGACTCGAAAATGTATAGAGAAGGGTTTTTGACGTAACAGTTCTGAATTCGTACCACCTACGATATTGTGCAACTTGCTCAATGCTAATGCTAATGCTAATACTGTGATAATGGTGTCGATTACATTGAAAACAACCTCAATTCTCGAAAATTGCCCCCGCTTCCACGGTATTTTAAGAATGTTGCCAAGATGACTCGGGATTTTGCAAACATAGAGAGATCGTGGAATAAAATGGCCACTGAGGTTAACCAACAGAGAGTCCAAACATTGATGAAGGGTATCCGAAGTAAAGTACGGAAATTCATCAAAACCTGAATTATACATTTAAATTATACATTTAAATATACCTGAATTATTCGCATTTTGTTATAAAACATTCTTTGTAAAGAGGTGTGTCACATCAAATTGCATCACGGAAAAAACGCTGTAGAAATTCGCCCAGTAGACTGATCCTTTTGAAAATTTTAGACAGTAAAATAAAAACTATTAAACAACTTTTGGCATTTTCTTTTTATTCATACTTCGAGCCCAAGCCCGTATTCTCGCACCTTCCTCTTTACCCCGTCCATAAGGTTCTGTACAACGTCAGGTTGTAGTTTTTTTTTTAACAGAAATCCATTTTCTCTTGAAGTCCGCCTCCGATTTGACAACTTTTGGGTTCTTCCGGAGGGCCTGCTTCATAATCGCCCAATATTTTTCTATTGGGCGAAGCTCCGGCGCGTTGGGCGGGTTCATTTCCTTTGGCACGAAGGTGACCCCGTTGGCTTCGTACCACTCCAACACGTCCTTTGAATAGTAGCATGAAGCGAGATCCGGCCAGAAGATGGTCGGGCCCTCATGCTGCTTCAATAGTGGTAGTAAGCGCTTCTGTAGCCACTCCTTAAGGTAAACCTGCCCGTTTACCGTGCCGGTCATCACGAAGGGGGCGCTCCGCTTTCCGCAAGAGCAGTTCGCTTGCCACACCATGTACTTTTTGGCAAACTTGGATAGTTTCTGCTTGCAAATCTCCTCCGGAACGCTGAATTTGTCCTCTGCGGAGAAGAAAAACAGGCCCGGCAGCTGACGAAAGTCCGCTTTGACGTAGGTTTCGTCGTCCATTACCAGGCAATGCGGCTTCGTCAGCATTTCGGTGTACAACTTCCGGGCTCGCGTCTTCCCCACCATGTTTTGCCTTTCGTCGCGGTTAGGAGCCTTCTGGACCTTGTATGTACGCAGGCCCTCCCGCTGCTTGGTCCGCTGGACGAATGAACTTGACAAATTCAGCTTATTGGCGACATCCCGGACCGAACTTCTCGGATCACGTCTAAACTGCTTAACTACGCGCTTGTGATCTTTTTCAGCGACGGAGCATCCATTTTTGCCGTTCTTCACCTTCCGGTCGATGGTTAGGTTCTCGAAGTATCGTTTTAGTACTCTGCTGACCGTGGATTGGACGATTCCCAGCATCTTACCGATGTCCCGATGTGACAACTCCGGATTCTCGAAATGAGTGCGCAGGATTAATTCACGACGCTCTTTTTCGTTCGACGACATTTTTCCAAATTTACGAAAAATTGACAGTGAAGCATGGCCAACGTGATCTATACACTCTTATCTGATTATAAGCGAAAGCTGAAGATATAATTCCTAAAAATTAAATTTCTACAGCATTTTTTCCGTGATGCAATTTGATGTGACACACCCTTTAGCTTTAACCAATCCCGAGGTACAACTGGTTTTGTGATCCTGAATTCTACATGAATCCGCTTCAAATGCAGAAAAACATTACCTGAGTTTAACAGAGATCAGTAAAAGTCCACATTTGAATAAATGTACGAGAAATTGAGTATCTCCAAAACAGCAGGTTGAGCGGATTTTACCCTTTATCCTACAGTAATTAGGCTCAATCGCGGCGCTAGAACTGTGCAGGTCAAGCAGAGTAATAAAAACATTCGATGTTTTACCGACGCAATACAATTTGGTCTTTTGGAAATAAATTCCCTGACGACCTTCAGAAGCTCTGGCTCACACAAATTGTCTAATAACTGGATAATTTACTGATCGAATCTCAACATTCAATGAACATTCAAAGTCAAAGAGTCAATGAAAAACGGAAACTTCACGTACGGCATTGTGAGTGATGATGAAATATGGCATTCTATATACAATTTATAAGCAAAGCGTTAAAGCAAAGATTTCACCTTCGGGCCAGCCCAAACTGGAAAAAAGATTTTTGCACCGATGCAACTAATTCATTTACGATGCAATAATTCGACTTCTAATTCTCTGTTTCTGTATGATAACGAGTGATAATTCAAACATCCAGAGGGTTTATGACAAACCAGAGGTTTGATTGAACCGCATCACGTGCAACTAATATGAAATATCAAATAAAATGAAATTTAAAGAACGATACTTGTTTTGAATTGTGTCGTTCATCAATCTTTTGTTCTGAAAGTTGATAGCTGATCTTGAAGCACATACACGCTATCGCATACACATAAAACATATACAGGCAAATTGTCACATCTATTTCCTTAAAGGATGGTATATTTTGTATCGAAAATTCCGATGTTCCAAATGCATTCGGAGGTTAATCGCAAAGTGAGGCATGATGTTAAGATTACAGTAACGTCTCGATTGAATTACTGTGCGTTTTTTTCACGTCTCGTTTGTATCACTCTCGAATTTATCATTGAAAACTGTTCGCTTATATTACGTTTGTCAAAACATAAGAGATAATATGAAAAGTTCAATTCCTCGGTAAATCATTGAACAAAACATGAGCAGAAATAAGCAGAAATAATTATTTTTAGGTATTCGTGCCAATTGTAGTGATTAGCCGTATTTACGGTGATTACGGAAAAACGGATTTTTTTTAAATTTATGATTTGTTAGCTTCACGAACAAGTTTGACTTTTTCACGAAAACTAAAATACAGTGACTCATCAAAAGCTTAAAACGCTAAACAATACGGTGTACGATAATCGCAAAAATGCTACAGGAGAAGAACAAAATTGGGAGCAGTATAAGGCAAATAAAGATGTACTGCTAAAGGTTCTCTTTAATGGAAAATTCAGTCAGCTAGAAACAGCTGTATTACATATGGTTTTTCAATATCAAACATATATCAGGATGAAAATTTCGCACCTATTTTTGTAGTACCAGCGTCATTTGAGTTCAGTTAATTTTAAAAAGAAAGTGGTTAGGCCTTCGGAAACGTAAAGTGTTTAATGTAACGTAAAGTTTTCGGTCGATTTTCGGACAATGGATAGTTTCGAGAGCTGGAAATCATGATCTGAGCGTTGATGGAGTACATACTGCGACGAATCTGGTTCATTTTTTAAAACATTAAAACATTAGGTCATTTTAGGAAAAAAACATTGCTGGAATCAAAACTGAGAAACCGGATAACGTTTGTGCCTCATTCGAACATTTTCGATACTCATGATCTGCCATTGATGATGATTGGTAGATTGAAGAACCCTCGATGTTCCAAAGAAACTACCATTTTCAGTATACTGTCGAGGATCTCCCAATGCATGGATGAACCGACAACTATTTTGTGGGTGGCCATTTCATGGATGGATAACTGATATGCACTATTGTGGCGATGAAATTTTAGATCGATAAAGTTGTTTTGCCGCCGAATGCAACATCTATTGCTCAACCAATAAACCAGGGATAAATACAAAATAAGCTACCAAGAAAAACTAGAAGTTACAATCATGCAAATTTAAAAATACTGAACAAGCTTTGATATATGTAGTATTTTGCCTTTTTGAGGCCAAAGGCGAAAAACAATCATTTAGTTTAAGGGGGGACCCCGGTCTGGAAAATCGAAAAAAAAATTATTATTTTTTGCATTTTTGGGAATCTTATGACCTCAGAAATGTTGTCCTAGAAGAATTTTTCGATATTTGATTTCTTTAGAAAGCTACAACCAAAAGTAAGAAGTCACCTCAATGGATATAGTATTGCTGTACGAATTTTAAAACGCATTTTTCTCTAAACCATGTGGTATCGATATCTCAGGATCTACTCGACCGATTTGGCTGAAATTTTTTTATCAGCATGTAAAAATGAATTATCTAAGACGTTAAGCTGTTTTTTGATATCTCTTTTTTTCGATTTTTCAAAAATAGCTTTTTAGTGATTTTTCATGGAAAAAAATTGAAATTTAAACAAAAATGGCCGCTTTAGGTATTGTCCTAAAGTTTAAAAATATTCATTGAAATTTGTTCCACGATACCCCGTTGCTTCAGAACCGATACCACCAGCAAGGTACCGATTTTCAGACAGCATCTACGCATCCAGCTGTCAACAGCGTCATAATCATTATTCGTGCACACGAAAAATAGAAAGTACATCTTCAAATATACCTTAAACGATAACCAAAATACACGAACACTTCACTTTATTCGTTACATCCGAAAAAAATCCACGGAAATTCAATAATTTTCCGACCTTCCAGAGAGGTTTCCCCCCTTAAGCATACAACATTTTTCTGTAAACCTTGTTTATGAGTCCTGATCCTTAGATAGTGGTACCGGAACTCGAAACAGAAATAATACTTCTCAGTGTCAGTATCAGTATAGAGAATAGACAATCAGAAAGAAATGAAGATACTGGATTTAAGAAAAATGAAGTTAAAGAAAATATTGATGAATATAGGTGTTATCCGAAAAACGTTATTATGAAATATTTGATCTTTCCACATTAACAGGAGTCAATTTACACGACAGTCAAAAATCAGTAACAAAGCAGTTTTTTTAGATCATACACTGCTGTTGGAGAAAAATACGAAAAATTGCTATGAGAAAAGGTCTGTGACAAGATTGTCAATATGTTATTTAATATTTTGTTATGATTTGTTGTATTACGTGCTTATTCTTGAATGGCAATAACATTTCTTACGGCTTTGAATATATTCTGAGTGTCGAGATCTAGAATACGCGTAGCACAGTGCAAGTCGGGTGGAATTTTTTTATCGGAAAATACCCGATAAATGTTTTTCAATACATATTGCATGTTGCACAAAAGATGGAGAAGAAAACCAATGTTTTTCTTAGACAAAAAGATCTGTTTCGACTATATCACGTTTCAATCATATCATGCGAATATTTTTTTGAGCGTGATATAATCGTAAAAAACGTTCATAAATAAAACGGTTTTGATCCGAATAAACATTGCCAGTTATACCAAGTTAATTTTTGAAATTTTCGCTATCACATTCGGTGCAAATTTTTTGTATTATGGTCTGATAAATTTACTGTGCTGACATAGTTTGTCAGTCATTGAAGTCATTGAAGTCATTGTAAATATTGGAAATGACGTAGGAAAAATTGAAACATCCATCAAAAGGTCTGAAGTCACAATAGTGAAGAATCTCACACAGCTAAATCCGTGTCTCAGCCAACTTTCCCTAATTCGATATCCAAGGAACCATCGAGTTAGGGAGGTATCGAGTTATGGAGAGAAGAAAACTTGTAAAATCAATCAAAGGTGCCATGAAATTCATCGAGTAAAGGAGAGTTGACTGTATGTCGTGGATTACTGTGATTAGTTTAGTGCATTGCTCTAAGTAAATTCTCTAAGAGCGAATTCTCTCTTCAATTTAAAAAAAATAGGAAAACCAAAAGCTCCGGTATATTTTCGCAACAATTAACAATTAACCTGATCCAGGGATAACAGTTTTTGCACTAGCGCCGCGCGATCTTACCTGACTTGCCGACGGATATGTGTAACCAAATTGAGCATATGCGGCCATATTATCACACTTTGTCCGCTGCTGGGATTTCGTTTGTCCGTTTGCACCCCCACCACTCGCGGTGAACGGCGGAGCTGTTCCTATGGCCAGATTGTTACACCGAATCCTGCCGCCGCGGTGTCGTTTTGAAACATGTGCCGAAAACTTCTCACACACTATTCACTTTTCGTCACATGTGAGAGGCACGATTTTGTTCCCACAATAGTTGTTTGTAACCGAGTACCGGTAATTTAAAATCGAACTCAAAACGCGGTTAACGTGGAAAACTCTTCAAATTCATACTGCGATTGTACACATCCAGCGCTTTTGGAAGGATCCTTGCATTACGAGGTGTTGCTGTTGCCTTTACGGATTCTTATAGGAATCGACATGGTCTTCATGCCTGTTGCTTCTCTCTAATCTTCAGTCACTTTCCTAATATCCAGAAATCGGGATTTTAGTTTGAAACCACTCACTGCTCAAAACACGGTACGGTTTCTCACGTTGGCATCCCATAAACTACTTCACAAACGATCAGTTTTTCATTTCAGACATACGCAAAACAATGTGTTGGTTCGGAAATGGGAAATGTTTTATTGCGGCATCAATAATAATTGTCATTCATGTCCTTACAACGCTACTGCTGCTTGTTCGAATATGTTCCTCCGAACACAACAACCCAAAACAAAAAAAAAACGAATCTTTTCTGCTCCTGCTATGTGTGTATACTCCTGTACGTGGAACACAACAAACAAAAGCGGATTCTCGGATGCGATGAAACAAAAAAAAAACGCAAACGTAAATAACTGAAAATATCAGCACACTGCACTTCTGCTTTTCACTGGGTTCGGCGCCAAAGTCGCGAGCATTTGAGTGTTTCGAGTTTTCACGAGCGCAAATCTAGTAATCCACTGAGCGCACGAAATAGAAAAAAGAAGAACACAGTGCCGCTCGTTGTGTATTATTCATTTCACTCACTACTGCTACTCGTGGCTCACTATGATGTTTCTTTTTTTTTCGTTTTTCCACCCACTCTCTCTCTCTCGCTCTCTCTCGCTAGCTCACTCACTCACAGCATTTTTGGTATGCACGCGTATACCTCTTGTCAACGGTTTTCCGCTGTGTCGTCGATTACACACGCGCGACGCTTTTCCCGGCTGCCAGCATTGCCGGAATCGCCGCAGCACCGTAAGAAGAATCAAAACAATTCCGTGCCGTGCCGAACGACACGACGACGAAAACTCTAACGACAACAACAACAACAACGACAACGACGACGACGAAAATCTCGCTTCCTCTGCGTAGCAACGATGCGCACTTGTTCACGTTTTAGCAGTAACTGAATTACAATATCGAAAAACTGGTCTCCGGTCTGTTTGTATGTGACCAGGGGGTCGTACCACCAAAACCGGTCCGTATGTAGACGATAATGGCAAGAGGGCGTCTCGAACGGACCAATCGTAAACTTTTACATAGTGCAAGAACACGCCTTTTTATGATAAACTGTTCGAAGTAGGGGCAGGAAACAACGGAATGCCGTGTAGATAAAATAGGAGAGAAAAAAGAACACACCATAAGCTCCGCCTTTTTTTCGAAGATAAGGTGGGGAAAACATTTGTTGCTCTCTTTCTCGCTCTCTCTCTCGGTGTCTGTGCTGTGTGTCTGGCAGCGCACACTGCGTTCATGGTAGCCGGCCGTGCAGTGTTCAAAGGAAACCTTTACAGTTTTTCCTCCAATTTTCTTCTCCTCATTACGTCCCTGAGTAGGAATGGTAGGACTGAGGAGTACACTTTGAGTATTCTCCAATTCCTCCCCCTATGCCGCCGCTCTTCCCCCCAAAAAAGAGCGTTCGTCCTTCCGAATGAGAGCGCGGAGCCTTTCGAGAATTGTGTCCTATTTTTCCTCCAACAACATGAGACAATTAAGGAAACGATAAAACAAACAGTGAACACTCAGTTTCAACCTGAACCTATATTCGTCGTGCTCTCGTCGTACGTTGACTCCAACAAGCAAGTTCCGACCGAACACACAGGACGAGAACGATTGCTGATTATCCGATAGCCGGAAGGACGAATGTTTCCTTCGCTTCCCTTCGGGCTCCGTTGAAACCGAGCTAGCCAGGGATACTCTCGAAGCTTGGAGAAATTGATCCGTTGCATAGCGCAGGGGAAATGGAACGATACACAACAAGCCCCTCGTCTTCGTCGCGCAGCACCTGACGATATGGTTGTAAGGATTTGTCAGAAACGAGGACCATTGTTCAGTTTATCCTGTTACTCCTCCTCCTCATCTCACCCCCTCGTTCGTTCTCATGAGGATGAATTTTCTGGGGAGGTTTTGGTCGACCGCTCACGTCCTTATGTTTGCACCATTGTTGTCAACGACAAGCACTCTCGTTATCAATGATAGAGAATGAGAAAGCTGGTAAGCTAGTGTGGGTGTGGGCGAAGGAAGAAAAAATAACAGCGGGAGCTACGGAAGAGGAGACATTCTAGCGGAACGACAATTTTTAAATTGAACATGTGTACATTTATCCTATTTGTATCCCCTTTTTCTTTTTAACCTTGTTTGTTCGGAATATGTCTTCTGGACTTTTCCTTCTGTGCGAACAGATTTTTTTTCCGTCTATTTCACATTTCCTTGGGGATCTATCGGAAATGCGGTTTACGATCTGTAGTAGTGTTGTACCGTAGATTGTTATTTCACCGTATCGGCTAGATACTCATACCGTAACTCACGCTGGTTTGTAGCAGATCCTTGTTAATATGCGTCAGTCGGGTATATGTTTCAATTTTTCGTGGAATAGAAAACAATCCCAATCATCAATACAATCTCATTTTTAGCGAGTCAAAATTCTTCGATAGACACCTGAGAGTGTAAACTAATAATGTTGAATAATGTTGAAAGCCACGAAAGATTTTTTAGATTTTCAATCAAATTAATGTGCCACTGTTACGCAGGAATACTTCGCAAATTCGGTTAGATATATATTGAGATACACTCGGTAGAACTTTTTTTGCGTATAAATATATTATATGTCCAATGCCAACAGGTCACACAAGAAATCGAATCGATTCAGGATTACGGAAAAAGCAGCATCAGGATCTTTCAGTGATTTTTGAAAGACTGTAATTCAGTTTTCAACAGTAAAACCCATGAGATGATTCATTTACATCATTTCAAAACTGAAAGTTTCTACAAGCTTTGAATTGTCTTGGTCATATATTTTTGCTCTGATATGCTGCAATGGAGTGCTCTTCTAATATGATCAAAACAATGATTGATCGGGAAATAAAAACGGCCGAACGTATCAATATGAAATTTCGCGAAGATTTTGGATTGTTAATGTAAAACATTAGAAAAAAAACTTTTTTTCTCAAAACAATATTTCGAACTTCTACAAAAAATTTTCAAGTTTTCAAAACTGTCCACTGTGCGATTATTATTTCTCAAAATATTAACACTCAAGGACGTAAGGACGATTTTTTATTCTAACAAACATATTTTTATAGAGAGAAGGCTTGAGAGTCCTATGAAGCAAATGACAGCTAAATGGTTGGGCTATCATGATACGGCATTCGTTTAGTTACAAAAATATGGTTTTTGCCTACAAAAGCTTTGAGGCAGTATCTGGAAATTTGAAAAAAATTAAAATATGTTTTTCGTCATATTTCTGAAGTTTATTCATTCAAGAATATACCCTAGAAAAGACTTTTCGAAAATCTTTTTATTTACCGAGCTATAGAAATTTTAGCGATGCAGTATCTAACCTGATACGACCATAACAATGAACTTCAAACGCGTTTTTTCTCCAAACTAATTTTTTTTATTGGCGTGCACGATATGTCAAGTTCTACTGAACCGATTCATGTCGAATTGATATGGATACAATCTGCAGGCATCTTTCTATCGCATAAATCTTTAAAAAAACCATTTTTTTTTATTTTACTATTTTAAAAAAATCGGGTAACATAAAAAAAAGAACGTTTTAAATCGCATTTTGTTTTTCAAACGGCCGCCATTTTGCCAAAAAACATGTTTTTGACTTGCGATAGCGGCATCTTTACTGATTCAGAATCTGTTCGATTTTTTTGGTTTCAGATAACCAGAAGGGCTGGAATCGTGTACTTTTTTTAATAAAAAAGGAAAATACAGTCAGTGTAGAGGTATGAAAAAAGTGAAAAAAGCAAGAACTTTGCACCTAATTTAGAGTACCTGTGTCGTTTATATTCAGCGATGCATTAATTTTAAAAAGAAGTTCGGCATTTGAAATATTAGGTTATTGTATGTGACGAAAAGTTTGTGGTCTTTACAATGGATAGTTTCAAGGACATTTTGACGCAGGGCTACGTGTTTGATTTCTTTATAGGGAAGTCACTGTAGCAAAAATGCAACGAAAAATTGAGGGATTTCAATTTCATATTACGCAAAATCGTTATTGCGATATATGTTATACTATATAGGTAGGAAATTTATTCAGCATTTTTTTAGATATGAACACAAATAGTGAAGATACTAAAACAAGTAAACAATTTATCGAATAAGTGAGGTATGCTCGCCGCTTGCTCTGTGGGGGAAGAGTAACAAACAACATGTTTGCATACACATCAGGCATTAGTCTCCATGGTAGAGATGGGTAAACTGATTGCGAATGGTACGAAAGAAACAAGTTCCCCAAAAACAGTGAACGAACGGTCGTCCTTTTTCAGAAAAAGCTAGTTCGTCATACGAACTGATGCCAAACGGACTGCTAGCGAACTGTTTGGGAACGAATGAGGTTTAGCTGAACTAAATACATGTGAAAAGCAGATTGCGCTGGACGGAATGAATGAATATAACCAGAACGCTTGAAGAAAACTAAAAAAGGTAACGATATTTTCATTTACAAGCAAAATTCTTGTAACGCGTGGTTTATTTTGTTAATGTACGCTTTACGATTTTGAGTTTCAAATTAGCAAATCAGAAAAATCATCATTGAAATTAAATTATATTTCCGGCAAAGCTGTAAATTTTCAATTTAATGCATGTTTTTCAATTCATATGTAATATTTATATAGTTTCTGATTATCAGAAAATAAATTCGGAGGGAGCTGAGACAATTCGTGAATTGGGAAAACAAATAATATTCTAAATTGAAAATGTCGTTACAGGACATTTTTCTGATTGCACTATTATTTAACATGATCTTTAATGAAACCTAGATTGATACTCAACAGAAAATATGAAAAATTGCACGAATTAAATGATAACATACAGCATTCCGAATAAAAACATAATGAGAAACATATGTTTACATACAATTTGCGACTTTTGAGGAAAAAGCATCTTCTCTTCCCCCAGTAATAGTTTCAACGAGAGCCAGACTAAAGAGTTAAACATCGATACAGATTTTATCATCGATATAATATTGAGCACGTTGGTATGTCGACAATTTTGCAATGAAAGAACCAAACTGGCTGCAGATTGAGAGGTTCTAAAAGGTACACTCACGCCTGTCAAATCAAGAAGTACTAATGGTTTGATATTTATGAACATCGATACAAGAAAACCAGAGAATTCCGAGTTTTCCATGTTTCTTTTGTATCCCAACTGTTCAATTTTACTTAGGCTCATTAGCACTTCAGCTGAAACACAGCCGGATTTATTCGTGTAATTTTTTTTTATCTTATCGATAACAAGTAGTAAATTGCACAATGTCGCCTATTCGGTGTAAGAGTATTTCTATTGTTTTACTGCTCACAGTTGCAGCTTACGAAGCGGGACAGTTGATATGAGGCTTCCCTTTTTGTGTTATTAATAGAACCAATTACCGATGTTTCTTGCTTCAAACAGCAGAGCGTGTGTGAATGGAGAGAGGCTGGTTCACGGTCACTTGATGATTGTTGCGTGGACGTAGTAGCTAGACACACACACAAAGATGGTCGATTAAGAACCCTGAGTTTAGAGCTCACGATCATTCGCTCAGTAGCGGACACGCAGCCTTGAGTTTTTCGTGTTGATGTTGGGAAATCTATCTGTTTTTTTTTCAAATATGGAAAATAGAAATTATTATTAATTGATAGTTCCGGATTCTTTATACCACTACATCTCTACAGTTCGTTTGAAGTTCAGTTCAGTTCATATAACAAACGGCTTTTCTAGGGCGACCATTTGGAGATTATAGTTTTCTGAACAGTTAGAAAAACTCAATTCAAAACTTGACCAGGTGTACTATTGTGAGGAATTTGGTTTGTTTTCCAAAGCATTAAAACATTTTATTAATACATTTGAAAGAAAAATAACAAAGTATTGTAGGAATTAAAACAAGTGCCGGAGTTATTCACGTTCACGACATTCAAATACTGTAAATTTCAGTCTACCTTGTATTGATAACCTACTGCTCAAGCGAGTTTCGATAAATATGAAACAACGCTATCAATGAACACCAGTAGAATGAACATCAACCTCAGCTTGCCATGAAGTTCATTTTCCATTTGCATATTCATTTTTGTCATGATATTCGTAACGTCGAAATTGAAGACCATTGCGTGTTAGTGAAAATCAAAGGTTAAAATTCAACATTAACCAATTGAGAGTAAAATCGATTAATGGTAAAGGATGGCCCTTTATCACACAAAATTCTTGTTTTTGGCGACTTCGGCAACGGAATGTACATTATAACTCTTGCTTTGTTTTATGAATCTACTGCTGATTGGCCACAAATAGCTTTTTTTTTCTTCTAAATATGGAAATCAAACACGTTTTCAATAATCATTCACTGCAAGCGATGAAAACCAACCTAACGTTCGTGATAATCACCTGAAATTGTTGACAGTAATGAAAGTGCCTGAATGCAGGCTTTACGAAATTGATTCATGCTGTTTTCTTTCAATACACCAGATTTTGATAATGTGTGGAACTGATTAAAACTGACAAAATCGGATAACTTTTATAGCTTTTCCTCATGTTTCTGATACCCATAAATTGCCATTGATAATAATGTGGATATGCTGGATGGAACAGCAACTACTTCGTGAATGAGTTCAAAATGAGTTAGTTTCGAAAGCTTGTCTGTTTTTATCCAATAATATCAGAACATATTGGGTTGCCCGAAAAGTACTTGCCGATTTTTTCATTATTTGTGTTTAAATAGAAAACGTTCCCTTCGTCTTTGATGATTATTCGTTCAATAAATAATGATCGCATCGCAAATCGAAAGGCAGTTTTGAAAACTTTTTTGAAAACAATGCAAACAAATTTGAATAATTTTTTTTCGTCAAAGTAACAAATAATCTTGTACCGATTTTTTTTTGGAACATGTGATAATATGTTTGATAATGTAGAAATCATATATATAGAAGAAAAAACATTTGTTTCATTAGAAGAAGAATCTGTTTCGAAAATATCACGTTTCAATTACACTGGAGTCGCGTTTTACGCGGGGGATACGAAAAGAAAACCGCGTAAATTTCAAAATCCGCGCAAAAAAACGTGTAAATTCCAAAATCCGCGTAGAAATAAACCGGGTAATTTTCAAAATCCGTCTAAAAATCTTACAAACAGTGAATTATTAGTTTAAAATCATATCCTAACAATTGACTAACCGATTTTTCTATGCATGCTACAATCATGATATCTGTATCTCCTATTATTTCTCAGCTACTAATTAGTGATACAATACAAACTTATTTCGTGAAAAGTCACATCAATTAGAATATTGAATTTTTACGCGGCTGATACGTGCCTTTTTGTATTTTGTATTGACAAAATATAATTTTCATGCCGAAATATATTTTTTTCGTGTTTGTACCTCATTTTTAGTACTTTATTGCATTATCCGCGATTTTCGTTATCCGATAATATGGGGGTTCTACTGTATGTAAATTGAACTAAACACATACATGAGATTTCCCTATGATTTTTATCCGATAAATACAAAAGCATTGAGAGTAAATTAACTCGCCTATACTGCCGTTCTACGCATAGTTGTCCCATGTTACTTTTTGACCATTTTCACTTTTCTTCATAAAAAGATGTTTTAACCCTTTCGTTACGAGCGTCGTCTACAGACGACACCCGCGCGACGAGCTGTGTGTACGAGCGTTGTCTTTAGACTGCATGAAATTCATACTGCTCTTCGATTACACCAGCGCGATGTGCATACTTTTCTGCACAGTGCTCCGTACAGGGGTAGCACTTCGGCGGAGCACACTGCCGTAATGAAAGGGTTAATGCATAATCTTTCGGAACCCAAAAAAAATATTGTTTGCTCCCAATATTTAAAAAAAAAACAACATCAAGTTCAATTGTCCCATGTTGTTATTCTAGGCATAACTGTTCCACCATGTATTTTTGAAACGTAATCAAGCTTGATTGATTCAATTGAGGGGAACTCTTTGATTGCGTTTTTCTCAGTTGCTGATTTTGGAACATGGGACAACTATGCGTAGAACGGCAGTGTCTCAATATCACAGACTGTGTGTGGCTCTGTGATATTGCTATTGTGTATTTTCAGGCGTTATTGGTATTTATTTAAAGAAAAATATATAATTGAATGAAAAAGAAACCAGAAAATATTTTTTCGAGGGAATGATAAAAACATTGAAACAGGACTGAAAATTGTTTTGTGAGATCGAACTGTAGGCATTGTACTGTTTCTTTTGTTTGATTCCGATTTGTTTTTGTTTTTTTTTTGTTGCAATGGGGCATAAAATATGGATTTGACGGATGACGGTTATCGGAAAGATTATCGTTATGTCGTCCCAGCGGACGGATAAATTTTAAAATATTTGCTACACTTACATCAATTAGTTACGTAATCCCTCCTATCCAATAGAGTTTTGGCAATTAAATGTCAAAATTTATGTCATTTATGTCAACTGTTGAACGCAAAATGCATAAAAAATATACAAAACAATTATTTCAACTGCATTGAGCATGTTGATATTTCAAACAAACGAAGGTTTATTTTCTATTGTAGAGAAAAGTGCACCGGAACCGAGGTTCCTTTTTTTCATGGATGTTTACAGCTCAGCATGATTCATAATTCAAAATTCAACTAATTTTTGTAAACAAAATGTATCCGAAACGTTCATTTTGACATTCAGGATGATGATAATGGAGATCTACCGAAAGTTTAGGAACGTTGAGTTTGAATAACTATTGTTTGGTGGTTGTAGTTGAAAATAATATTAGTTGATCGACTTTTAGACATCTTTCCAAATAATGTGAAAGACAGAGGGACAGAGGCATTGTACCATCGAGAAATTGTTTGCAAAATGTTAAAATGAATATACGAATTAGTAAACCAGTTGCAGCCGGTACAATGCTTCAAAAGAGCGCTTTTGCAATGCGCTCTGTGTCGGTAATATACCAAGTATTAAATATGGAACCGGTTTTTCTATTGAAATACACATTTAATGTTCGAAAGAAAGAATGGCATCTCTGCTATTCGCAAACACATTGATTCAACTGGCGCAATCCGTTCGAATCTCTCTCCTAACGACATTGTACTACAGTTTGGTGATTATAATCTCTGTGATGTGCACTGGGCTGTTAACGAGGATGGCTACGCGTCAGTTGATCTGGATCGCTATCGACCGTGTGCTTCCATCTGCTCATTTCTGGATGGTTTCTGCTTCCACGGCTTGTCCCAAGTTAACAGCTTGGAGAATTCAGAGAACAGGACTCTTGATCTTTTCCTCGTAAACGACATCGTGCTACCTGGTTAGCAGATTAGCGATTCTATTGAAGCGCTCTCCAGGATTGATCCTCGTCACCCTCCATTTGAGCTAATCGTTGCATATCCAATGGCTGTAACATACGAACAGAACGTAACGATCCTGGTTTCGATTTCAAACGGGCCAACTTTGAGCATTTGTGTGCAGCATTACTTGTGGTCGACTGGAATACCCTGGACACGGTTCAAGATACTGATAGAGCCGTTGGATTCTTCTCCAAAGCTGTACTTCAGGCGATTACAGCAAACGTTCCTTTGAAGTCTCCTCCGTGTAAACCGCCATGGTCAAACAACCGTTTACGCTTGCTGAAACGTCGTCGATCTGCTGCTCTACGTTCCTACTGCAGTCAACGTTCTCAACACTCGAAGCTGCAGTTCAATCGGTTCAATAAGTACAGGAGATACAATGGATTTTTGTATCTTGATGTACTTTCTGCTGACTCGATCAGTGGAAACAGTGCGAACTATTTGCACGACAGTTCAAACACGCTTTCAACGGTTATACAGCTCAACCTGAACAGGTGAGATTAGCTGTCCAGGATGCTCCTCGTGATGTATATAGCGTTGAAATGTTCGAAATCTCTGAACAGAATGTAGTCAAAGCAATTCAAAAGCTTAAATTCTCGAATGCTCCAGGCCCGGATGGAATTCCACCTGCAGTGTTGAAAAAATGCAGTTCTGCACTGGCCTCTCCGCTGACAAAATTTTTTAATCGATCCCTGCAGCAACGTGTGTTTGCCTCGAGCTGGAAAAAATCGTACCTATTCCCCATCCACAAGAAAGGAGATAAACGAGATGCTAAAAATTATCGCGGCATTACTTCACTTTGCGCCTGCTCGAAGCTGTTTGGGATCATTATAAATGAATCGCTTTTTGTCAGTTGCAAGCAGTACATCTCAACGAATCAGCATTGTTTCTACCCACAAAGATCCGTGAGCATCAATCTAGTTGAGTTCTCATCGCGTTGTATTCGCACCATGGATGCTGGTAACCAAGTGGATGCCGTATACTTGGACTTGAAGGCAGCTTTGACCGGAATACTAGACGGAGACAAAATTGGTCACTTGAGCATCCTGAATCTCTTACCCGTAGGACCATCCTCAGAGATGAACAGTGATTGGATGGAACCTAGGACTAACTACGACATTCCATACAGTGTAATCGAACCTTCTCGTTCAATATGGGATGAAGGCGGTCCCAGTGTTCGTAATGGTTCAATCATGTTCTACACTGATGGGTCAAAAATAGCAATCAGAACAGGTGCTGGAGTGTATGGTCCCAGAACAAAAATCTCTGTAGCTATGGGAAACTGGCCAACAGTTTTTCAAGCAGAAATAGCTGCGATAATAGAATGCTCAAATGTCTGCCTTAAAAGAAAATATAGACATGCTAACATCTGCATATTCTCAGACAGTCAAGCGGCACTTAAAGCTCTAAATGCTTTTAAATGCTCCTCAAAAATTGTCTGGGAATGCATTCTCCTCTTACGGCAACTAAGTCGGATAAGTTCGGTACAACTGTACTGGATTCCTGGTCATTGTGGAATAGAGGGAAACGAGCGAGCAGATGAACTTGCCAGGAACGGCTCAAGCTCACCTTTCACTGGTCCAGAACCATTCTGTGGAATATCTGACTGTGTGTTGAAAGGTGAGCTGAAGAACTGGGAAGACCTGGAAGTGTTAGCCAACTGGTTGGCGGTACAACTTAACCAGTCAAAAAAATTTATCACGCCGAGTATTAAAATTACTCAACAATTGCTGAGTCTTAATAAGAAAGACTTAGGCACAATCACAGGCCTTATAACAGGACACTGTCCGAGCAAATACCATCTCAAAAACATAGGTTTAGTGCAAGATGATATTTGTCGTTTTTGTAATACCGAAAGCGAAACCTCGGAACATTTGCTCTGTAATTGTGGAGCTCTAGCTAGACGTAAATACCTTGATAAGGCTATTCTGGAGCCCAAGGAAATTTGGTCTGCGTCGCCAATCAGGATTATAAAATTTATCAAACAGAGTATTCCTGATTGGCACCTATCTCGCTATAGCTTTCAGTCTACTACTTCATCAATAAGCAGTAGGTAAGCTTGAAGCGGAGTACAAAAAAAATGGGATATACCACAATAGTTCAGAATAATGGACGCAGTGGTTCACATCCAACAGGGGAAAAAAAAAAGCTTTGACCGGGTTGATCATCAAATCCTTCTCCAAAAACTAGTGAAATGTGGCGTAGCTCTTGGTTTTGTCGAGTGATTCGAGTCATACCTGAAGAATCGAGCTTTGTGTGTGAGAATAGCGTCACCTGAGTCCGAGTCGTTCACAAACATATCTGGAGTGCCTCAGAGGAGCAATTTGGGCCCATTACTTTTCGCATTGTTTATAAACGACGTGTCCTTCATCCTGCCACGTGGAACGAGACTCTTCTATGCTGATGATTCTAAGGTCTACGTTAATGTCGAAGACATAAATGATTGTCATCATCTTCTTAGCTTGCTGAACATTTTTGAGACGTGGTGTGTACGAAATTATATGGTGTTGAGCGTCGAGAAATGCCAAGTTATTACCAGAAAGCGGAATCCTATCAATTTATCCTACATGTTATCCGGCAAAACCATCGAGCGGGTTCAACGAATTCACGACTTGGGTAATGCTTGACAAGCAGTTCACTTTCATCTACCACTACAATGACACCTGGAGATGGCAAACAAGCAGCTCGGTTTTGTTTTGAAGGTCACCAATGGATTTAAGAACCCGCTTAGTTTGAAATCTCTATACTGCGCGCTGGTTCGTTCTATCCTGGAATTTGCTTCTGTCGTATGGTGCCCTTTCCCCAGCATTTGGAAAGCGCGCATTGAATCTGTACAAAGAAAGTTCGTACGTCGTGCTTTGAGGAATCTTCCATGGCGGAACCCAACGGAATTTCCTCCGTACGAGGAACGCTGTAACCTGCTGCGAATTGATAACCTGGAAAATAGGCGATCTGCAGCACAAGCCATGTTTGTTGCGAAGCTGCTGAGGAACGAGATTGACTCCCCTTTCATGTTAGCGAATCTAAACTTTTATGCTCCAGAACGCACCCTACGTCATCGTGATTTCCTTAGGCTCGATTTCCGGAATAGTTTGTATGGCCAGCATGAGTTGGAGTTTATGTCTGCTACATTCAATAGGATTTTTCACTTCTTTGACTTTAATCTCGCTAGCAATGCGCTTCGGATTAGATTAAATGATTATTTTTGAATAAGTTGACATTCGCAATACGTGTATTTGATACTGACTTGAGTAGGTCCATTAAGACAATTTGATGTCAGATGGATTAAATAAAATAAAATAAATAAATAAATAAAATGTTGTCGAAGGACTTATAATATTTCATTCATAGTAATGGCCACTGGAAGCTGCACATCAGGGTTGAGCCTGGGGGCTCGTTACCGGGGAATTTATTCACTACGACAATCAAAATGCAAAATATCGTACGTAAAGCTCGGTGAATCAGAAACATCAACGCTGAAGTCGAATATCCACCGTGCAAAAATTAGAAGAATGTCGGGAGTGAGAATTGAACTCGTCACCTTTAACGTGAGAGGTACGGATGTTACCACTACGCCAGATCGCCTCCACAATATATGTTATTATCTACATTCTACGGTATGAGTTGAAAAGATCGAACAATACGAGTCTTTAATCTTATTACCACACAACATATTCCGACAATCACTAATCGACTGGTCAGATCGGTACATCTCTTCAAACAACAGCTGTGAAAAAGTACACTTGTCACGTCATTCAATAAAATCTACACATAAATGTAGCATTATCTCTCGTCGTAGTAAAATCCTTTCGAGTCGATGTAGCAAGAAGACACATTGCATCAATTTCCATTCTTGTCTGGATGCTCCACATGAAAATTCTCCCCCGTACAATGATCATCATTGTCTGTCGTTGCAAAACGGCACCCAGATCGGCACCCTCCAGAGAGTGAAATCCTTTTTTGCATACCCAATACGCTCCAGTCTTCAACCGTCATCGTTGCATCCACACCGAAATCGAAAATATGATGGTTATGGCGAAACCTGTCCTCAACCGGGAATAGTTTATTCCGTGGAGCGAATTTACATTTCGCACTTGTTTTCCACCCTAATCTTATAAACATATATGCAATAAATAGGTACACTCTCACTCATATTTGCAATCACAAAATGTGGCCGACTGTAGTAAAGAAATTGCCCAACTGTTTTGTCCCATCGTCGATTGCAAGATCCATCCGGGGGACTGTCTTTATATTAGGCTGTCAAAAAAGTCCTACGGTATTTCCGCGAGGTGTCGTTGTAAGCGCGTAGTTCTAGTTGTATTCATTGTATCGAGTCATACTATAGATTGTTGGAAAGGTATTTTTGCGCGCTATAATATAGTCCTTGACAGTGTTTTGTTTGGTTAAGTCGTTCGTGAGTTATAGTGTCGCAAATATGGAGCAAAATAAAGAGAAAATCCGACATATTTTACAGTACTACTATGACAAAGGCAAAAATGCATCTCAAGCTGCCAATAAAATTTGTGCAGTTTATGGACCCGATACAGTTTCCATTTCCACCGCACAACGATGGTTTCAACGTTTTCGTTCTGGTGTAGAGGTCGTCGAAGATGCGCCACGCTCCGGAAGGCCTGTCGTCGAAAATTGCGACAAAATCGCTGAATTAGCCGAGAAAGACCGGCATAGTAGCAGCCGTAGCATCGGCCGAGAGCTGGGGATAAGTCATCATACCGTTATTAACCATTTGAAGAAGCTTGGATTCACAAAGATGCTCGATGCATGGGTGCCACACACGTTGACGCAAAAAAACATCTTTGACCGTATCGACGCATGTGAATCGCTGCTGAATCGCAACAAAATCGACCCGTTTCTGAAGCGGATGGTGACTGGCGATGAAAAGTGGGTCACTTACGACAACGTGAAGCGCAAACGATCGTGGTCGAAGCCCGCTGAAGCGGCTCAGACGGTGGCCAAACCCTCATTAACGGCCAGGAAGGTTCTGCTGTGTGTTTGGTGGGATTGTCAAGGAATAATCTATTATGAGCTGCTTCCCTATGGCCAAACGCTCAATTCGGACCTGTACTGCCAACAACTGAACCGCTTGAAGGTAGCACTCATGAAGAAGATAAACATCTTTGATAAACAGAGGCCGCATTGTCTTCCATCAGGACAACGCCAGGCCACACACTTCTTTGGTGACGCGACAGAAGCTCCGGTAGCTCGGATGGGAGGTTCTTTTGCATCCGCCGTATAGTCCGGACATTGCACCAAGTGGCTACCACCTGTTTTTGTCCATGGCGAACGAGCTAGGTAGTCAGAAAATAGCCACAAAAGAGGCCTGTGAAAACTGGCTATCCGAGTTTTTTGCCAATAAGGAAGCGAGCTTCTATAACAGGGGTATTATGAAGTTGGCATCTCGTTGGGAACAAGTCATCGAACAAAACGGCGCATATTTGACTTAAAACAGATGATTGTAACTAATTTTATGAACAAATGAAAATTAAAAAGAAATACCGCAGGACTTTTTTGACAGCCTAATATGTTGCTTGCTCTGTGATACTGCCTAGTTGCCAGAGAAGAGATATGTAAGATTGACTGTTATGTTCATAGAATGCAGTTGCTCCCCAAAAAGACCGGAAAAATGTTCGTCTATCGATTTGCACTTCCTCAAATCGTGTACTCAGCAAATTACCAAATCGTAAGAACGGATTATTTTGTGCGAATCGCCGTAATACGCAACGTTTTCTCAATCTTGTTCCACGATCTGTATCTTTTCATTTCAATTTTTTAATTAAAAAAATCCTCTCTACGCAACGACAGTTTTTCACTGACATTATTATAAGACATCCTTGTTTTGAAAGAATACATTACAAATGTAAATGAATAATTGAACTTAGGAATTGATTGGATGATTTGTAACAGGCGGTATGTCCTCAAAAAAATAGAATACATAGTATAGAACAATAACCAAGTAAATATCACACCTAATAACGGCACTCTAAGTACATCCCGTTGACAACACTGTCCGGTTTACCAGCGGCCCTGGCCATTCGCGTGTCGACAAGTGAGTCCGCCGAGATTGAACGAGATGAGACGGGAATGATGTTGCTAAACGGAAGCACACCATCATCCGTGCAGGGCCAAGTATGCCAGGAGTGAAATTCGGGTGACAAAGCATCCACTTGAAACAATGCAATAAGAGGGTACTCTAGGAATAAGTGTTGTTCCATGTCACCTGAAAATGAGATCTCGGTTTTCCAGCTTTCACGAGTTTTGCGGGGTTAAATTGCACAGCTGGAATATGCACGAAAGGAGGGAGGGACGCGGTTACGGGAACAGTGGTATAGGAAAAAAATGGGGCAAATGCTCGAGGGGTAAAATTAACCCTCCCGCTGTTGTGTGTTTCGCTCCTTGGATTGTTTCAAACCGAATGCTAAGAGATGAGGGTAAACCATTTTTCTGCGAGTGTAAAAATCTACAGGAGTCAGACGACAGCATCAAGTTGAACAATTGTTGGAATTGAAAGCGAGAATGAAGTGTGTAAGAAATAGGAACAAAACTGTCGCGGGGATTGAAATCTGTTTGCTTTGCAGATTATGCTATTGAATTTTAAGACGTTGTTAATCGCTATTTGATGGGATTATTTGCACAGTAAATAAATAATACGGATGTGAATGTGCTTTTATCGATATTATCATTCGCCAAATGCAAGTACAACACATTCATACAATAATTATTTGATTTTTGGATATAATTCCTCTTCTTCTGTATTTGCAAATTTCAATGAATGGCTGCAGAGAGAGTACTTTACTGGCGCTCCAAAGACCCACTCAGCCAAATCGGATTAGATTTAATCTAATCCGGTACACTACCGAACGAATCTTTCGGGATTTTCCTTTGCATTAGATTCTTGTTCTACGGTTCTAAATAGTTATTTGCTTCTCTTGCAGACTTTTCACACAACTTCTTTATGTTTAAATGGTTTCGAAAGCCAAGCAAATTCAAATGAGCCAAAGCACTTCCAAACCGAGTTAAGTTGAAGCCCGTCTGACTTCGAGGCCTAATGACGAAAACATTGTCAAATGGATTAGGCATCCGCTTGTTTGGATTCAGACGAATCCTACTTACTCGAAAAGGCTCAGTCTACCCAATAGAAACCCTCTTAGAGATCACTTTCTGTCTCATTAATCACTCTATACACCTCTGAAATCTGGTCAGGTCGCTGACAACCCAGAACGATAACGAGCGAACACGCATCAAAATCAAACACATTTACTTCTTTCTTAGCGATATCAAAATCATATAGAGTGAAGCGCAAGCAGTTGACAAGACACTAGATAATCATCAAAAGGGCCGCCCGTTATATTATTAAACATCGGTCTCTCTTCAATTTCGCTGTCAAGCCATGTGTGACTGATGGAAATGGCGGAATTTCGATTTGAAGACACAAACTTTGGTCGCGCGGTTTGGTTTGAGAGAACCGCCGCGCCGGACAAATATGTAGTTGATAACGATTTCTTGAGCCCCCCGAGTGATCGATCGATCGATCAATCCGTTTGCAACGATTCGGAATTGATCTAAGCTAAATTGAACATTTTTTCTCGAATTCGAATCGCAATTTATGAATCACAATGTCGATATATATATGGAGCACTCTTTTTTTTGCGTGTGTGACAGCAATTTACAGTGTGTCAGTTTTGCTATCTACACAGCACATTTATTGATTGGCGCTCTAATCATTCAATGGCACGGGAGCGAAGATACGTCTCTGAACTGTAAAATGGTTGCATTTGTTTTTCAAAATTGGCGGTTATGAAATGTAAAGATGGCGATAGTTCCGTTGACTGATTGTGAATGATCAATATAAAATGGTAGTGATTGCAACCACATGAGATTCCTGAAACATCTGGTCAAAAACAAACATGAAGACGCCGTCAAAGTAGGATGAATTAAATTAAAAAAATTATTATAATACCATAAAGCATTGTCCATTTTGATACCATACGGAAAAAATGAATGTGTCACATTCACTCGAATGCAAAATGTGGAGGCGATCTGGCGTAGTGGTAACATCCATGCCTCTCACGCTAAAGGTCACGAGTTCAATTCTCACTCCCGACATTCTTCCAAAAATGGAAGTAGAAGTGACGAGCCAGCCAAATGAGTTGAAAGTCACTATAATACAGAAAAAAAAAATAAATAAATCGAATGCAAAATTTACCCGTATGTACTATTTACAGCAATCTTTTGTTAGGAGGTATTTTTATATTTAACTCTAATAAGCGTTGTTAAAATGATAACAAACTAGGATTACGCGAAGCTATCGTTTGGATTCGGTTTTCGATTAAATGCGACACAATGAAAAAAACATCCGGGAATGAAATGACATACGAATAATTCTAACCAATCAAAACAAAGATATGTTATTGCACTTTCATAAAAATATTATAAAAAATATTTTTCTTCAGTTCTAATCAGGGTTGCCACACATACAGATCATTCAGTATTTTACAGATATTTCGCCAAATTTCAGATACTGAATCTGTATACACAGAATTACAGATTTTCAGCAAAGATATAGAATTTACAATTTTTTTGAAATCCAATTTCAAATATTGAATTTAACACATTTGCATGCCAACCTTTTTTTCCAATTCATTTATTTGTATGGCTCAATCGCATAAGCTTTGCGGAGCCGCCAATTCAACATTTGTTTATACAAAATTTCAACTGAAATCTATGTTTAGTAGGTTTCGACCAATTACTCTCGGTTTACTCTAGGTTAGAGGGGAAACATTTTTGTGGGACGGGTCAGGTTAGGGATATGAGGTATCATTGTCTCAACCGAGGGTTGCCGCACGCACTGTAGCATTGTGCATATTGATCAGGGATAGCATCTGGTGTTCGACTAGCTGTCGAGGGTGGGCGACGGTGAGGGGATAAGACAAACAAACTAATAACGAAAAAGAAAAAAACACAAAAGCATTAAATTCTTATACTAGACCGTTTCCCACATATATAGATCATCTACAGCAGATGTCGCGAGTTCCCAACACGTCTCTAACAGGAACATAGGGTTGTTTTCTTTGGGCCTCAAGTGCATTCAAAAGGTACTCTCTGGCCGCGTAATTATCCGTACATTCCCAAACTGCGTGATCGATGTCATCGTAACCGTTTCCCCACCGACAGACATTGCTTTGAACAAGATTTATTCTATGGAGATGCACATCTAGCGAGTAGTGGTTGGACATAAGTCTACTCATTACACGAATGAAGTCACGACTTACGTCCAAACCTTTGAACCACGCTCTCGAAGAAACATTTGGAATAATTGAATATAACCACCGATTAAGACTTCCAGTGTCCCAATCGGTGTGCCAACTCAGGAGGGAACTCTGACGCAGTAATTGGAAATAATCATCGTATGAAATTTGTCTATCAAACAATTCGACTTTCTGGGCACCCACCTTTGCGAGAGTGTCCGCCTTCTCATTGCCAGGAATTGAGCAATGAGAGGGGACCCATACAAAGGTTATCTTATAAGATTTTTCGATCAGCGCACTCATCTGCTGCCTCACTTTTGTGAGGAAATAAGATGGGATCGGCTGGAGAGCCTCAAGCGAACTGAGACTATCCGAGAAAATGAAGTAATGGTCCGCAGGCTTCTTGGAGATAATCCCCAATGCGAAGTCGATTGCTGCCAGCTCAGCAACATAAACGGAACAAGGTTCCTGCAGTTTACGGAAGACGCTCAAATTTTCATTGAAAACACCGAAGCCAGTGGATCCATTGAGGCGAGACTCATTAGTGAAGTATCTTTTCATGCAATTGACTTTTTGGTACTTTCGGTTAAAAATACGTGGAATGAAAGTTGGTCGAAGCTGATCTGTAGTCCCAAGTTTTGCTTGTTTCATTGACAGATCGTATTCAATTGAGGAACTGCTGATGGTGAAGTGAGCACGGTATGGAGTAAACGATGGAAGACAAATATCTGACGAATTATAGTGGTGATAATTTTTCATAAACCGAGATTGTATATTCAGATTAAGAATTTTTTTAATGTTTTGACGTAGGACTACGTCTTACATTAAGGGTGCCAAATCAGAAAACAGGTCACGTTTTTATGAAATAAAGTTAACGTTGATAACTATTTTTGCTGCGAACGGATTTTAACGATTTGCGTACCAATCGAATCGGAAACTTTCTAAGATTTGTTTGATATGCTATACATTACAATCCCATACTCTGTATATGGCTTAAATTGATGAAAATTTGAATCATTCCCATTTCTCCATACATTTGTTCTGTCCATTTGTGTGCTTTCCCGAACAGAGCTGTCAATAACGAGCAACTTATGCAGGCGCTAGTCCCCGCAAATAAAGGAAAAGAAGAAAAAGAATAGAAACAACGAATGGGGATAGCGAAAAGAGAATATTTGCGAAGTAAGAAAGCTGTCGCTAGCGTATAAGTATTGCATTTCCTCTGAGGAAAATTCTTAGAATCTTTCTGTGCTCGAAACAACAAAGGTCGCTTATTCTGCTCGTTTCGTATTGTATGTTTCCCCTCGAGCTGTGAACGCTAGCGAAAGTGAAATCACTTGAAGTTTATCGCTGCATCTGTTAGACGCGTGTTTGATGCTTATTGAATGGCGATGTACGGAAGATGCCTCTCGTTAAATACTCAGTGCAATGAGTGCATTGATATAAAGAAACAAATTGCGACATATGACCAATTAGTCTATTGTTCTCGCAAAGGCAAGAAAGAATCGTTGCTTCTCGAAATGATTCTACAAAACCACGCAAGCCATTAATCCTTTTCAGGGTCCCCGGAACTTTTTACTAAAGAGTTTTTTATGAACTTTCGACGTATTCGCATATACTATCCGAAATGATAAACCAACAAATTTCAAACAAAAAAGATTTCGTAGTCATACGTCCTAAGCGGTCGTGTCTCGGATACAACCCCTCGAATTTTTCAATCACAAGTGTGTTCGTGACTCCGCATTTCACCAGTATTCTGAGAGAAAGTTCCCAGAATCGGTTCTGTAGAGGAGTTACTCCTGCCAGAACGTCGAGACTCATGTTATGCGTTGAGTGCATACAGCCGAGAGTTATACCCAGATAATGATATTGAATTCGTTCCAATTTTAGAAGGTGACTTTTAGCTGCTGAGAGAAAGCAGAAAGATCCATACTCCAGAATAGATAGAATAGTTGTTTTATAAAGCGTTATGAGATCTCCCGGATGAGCTCCCCACCACGTGCCGCAAATCGAGCGGAGAAAGTTGACCCTCTTTTGACATTCTTGCTTCAAATACGTAATGTGAGTATTCCAAGAGCATTTTGAATCAAACCAAACACCAAGGTACTTGAAAGTCAATGATTGGGTAATGCTTCTGCCCAAAAGCTTAAGTTGTAATTGGGCTTGGGACCGCTTTCGAGTAAACACTACCAGTTCAGATTTCTGCGGGGAAAATTCGATCCCTAAGTTCCTTGCCCAAGAAGACAAGTTATGTAGGGAATTTTGCAATAGTCTTTGCAGGTTTTCGGCATGAAGACCTCTGACGAAAATCACACCATCATCTGCAAGCTGTCTTAGCGTGCATTGTTCTGCCAAACAACTGTCAATATCTTTCACATAAAAAATTATAAAGATGGGGGCTGAGACATGAGACTTGGGGTAGACCCATATAACTATTTCTGAAAGTTGTCAGTTGTCCGAGGGTGAAGTTCATTTGCTTTTCTGACAACAAATTGTACAAGAAGTTATTCAAAATTCCAGGAAGTCCACATCTGTTCAGATTGTCTGACAGAATTTCTATGGAAACCTAATTAAAAGCTCCCTTAACTCTTTTTGGTCGTTTGTCTGCTCTCAGCCACCATACTTTTTTTACCGTTCTGGTCGTTTGTTTGCTCTCAGCAACTACAACAAGAAACCATGCTAATCTTATATTTTACGCGACCATGTATCAGTTTTTGCTTTTCCTAAACGAAACTTGATGTCTAATGAACCTGTTCACGAATCAATACGGCGCTCCTACGAGTAATAGTTAACGGTACTAAGTATCAAACAAAGTGGTCACCCACACAAAATAACGCACAGTGCGTTGAATGCATAAGGATGAATGACAAAAAATCATAACAGCAGAATTTAGCCATTGTAACACTTTGATGTGATGGAAAAGATTGTTCATAAATATCAGAACTACTTTTTGCATAAATGTCTCATGTTATTTGAATAATAATCGTAATCGTCTCAAGCGATAAAATCTTTGTTCATCTAAAGTAAAAACTTTTAATCAATTCGGATACGCTGAAATCATTATTTGAGTGACTGGTTTGAATTATGTTGAAGTAGTTGTTTTGAAAGAGCAGAATAATGGTTTGCATAAGTGTCTTATGTGATCTGAATAATCTGTAAAATAAACTTTGTTAAAATTGAAAAGTGCTCATCTTTTCGGATACACGTTGCTGGCATCAATTATTCATTTATTGCATTAATGGCAAAAGTGTTTCATATTCAACGCATAATATAAATAAAATTATGTATTAATTATACTTCATATGATTCACTCTTGAAGACTATTTCGAAAGATTTCGCACAAAATAAATTAAAAAATGTTTATCTTTCATAGTCTTGCATGTATCACTGCTTTTTCAAGGGAAAATAATTCCGACCAGTACGATACCCATGCTCAAATTTAATACGACCGCAAAGGGTTAATATCCAGGAATACTGAAACCAGTTGCTCCTTGTGCGCATAGGCCAGTTGAATATCTGTAGAAAGCAACGCTAGACAATTGTTTGTTCCTTTGCTCCTGCGAAACCCAAATTGTGTACTTGATAGGAAATCGTTTGTCTCGATCCATTGGTCGAGTCTTCGGAGAATCATTTCCTCCAACAATTTTCTAAAGCGTGAGAGAATAGCAATCGGACGGTATGAGTTATGGTCAAACGATAGTTTGCCAGGCTTTTGAATTGCTATTACTTTGACATGTCTCGATCCGGATGGAATAATGTTGTTTTCTAGTAGGGAATTGAATAAGTCTAGCAAGCGTCTTTCCGCGATATCGGGATGATTTTTTAGAAGAAAGAATTTAGTCAAATCGCTTCCAGGTGAGGAGTTGTTCGATGAAAGAAGAGCCATAGAAAATGCCAGCATTGTGAATGGACTGTCCAGAGGGCCACCGCTCGGAAACGTTTCTCGAAGAATTTGTTGGACTGGAACTGAATCTGGACAGAACCATTTAACGAAATCGAATACCCATCGGTTGGAGTATTCCTTACTCTTGTTGGTAGACGAGCGGTTACGCATGTTGCGAGCTACCCTCCACAAGGTGCGTATTGAGGTTTCACGAGAAAGACCTTCAATGAAATTGCGCCAGTGACCGCGTTTTTTTTTTGCTTTAACTAATTGTTTCAGCTGTATTTCAAGCTTTAAATATTCCTCGAAATGTGTGGATGTTCCATGTCTACAAAAGGCTTTGAAAGCATCAGATTTTTTCAAAGATAATTTTGTGCATTCATCGTCCCAGCCAGGAGTGGCTGGTTTTCTTTTAAACGAAGCACTTGGAACTTTTTGTGCTTCCAGTGAGCTTTTATACAATAAATCGACGAAGAATCGATATTCTTCCAATGGTGGAAATATATCTATTGATTCGACACCGATTGTTACCGCCGTTGCAAAATTTTGCCAGTCGATGTTCCTTGTTAGGTCAAATGCAACTCGAGATGGTTCAGTGGGTTGCAGACTACACTTGATTGATATATTGATTGGCAAGTGATCACTACCATGGGGATCGTTGGTGATCTTCAACTGATAATCTTATGACAGCGAGCTTGAGCACAAAGATAGATCGAGTCGACTTTCCCGAGCCGGAGGTTTTGCAATTCGTGTCACTTCACCAATGTTCAAGATAGTCAAGTTGAAATCGTCACATAAATCGTAAAAATGTCATCATAAAGATCGCCCCACCCAGTACCATGGGAGCTCATGTCACCCAAAATTAGAACTGTGGTTGAGAGAATCGAAACTAGATTCCAAAGTTGACTACGGTTAATGGAAGTATTTGGGGGAACGTATACTGAAGCTATGCAAAGTTCTTTATTCTTTGCAGTTATTTGACAAGCGACAATTTCAATGTTTGATAGAGGTGGGAGAGGAATTTTATAGAAGGAGTAGCACTTTTTGATCCCTAAAAGTACTCCTCCATAGGAAGCCTGAGGATGTTTACGTTGTTATCGATGCAGAAGAAGCTGAAAAATTATTGGATGCAGCTAGGAAGCTGACCTTCGAATCGATTCGTAGTGACTTCTATATTGAACTCGTGTAACAGATTTCAAAGCTATTTGATTTCAGCGATCCGGTTATCGAAACTGCGGCGTATAGAATGTTTCTTATAGAAAAAACTTTTGGATTTGTTTTCAATATCTTATTATTATTTATAATCCTAATCTACCCTTAAACGATTTCTTTTCTGTTACATTATAGAAGTATCCTTTCCACATAAATTTATTGCACAAGTTTTTAATTTTCGCTATGTGTTTTTTTACTGGTAGAAATATTTGAGCAATTCGAAACAATGAAAACATTCAAGATGGAAACTTTTTTGACAAATTTAATTTTTCTTTGGACATTCAGGGAGATTGTAAATTTAAGTTGGACACTAAGTTGGTTTAATTGTTTTCAATAGTTTGCTCAATTTTTTTTAAATAAATCTACTCTCAAAAACATTTAAATGGTCAACTTCCTCAATTCTAGAGGCCCAGAATGACAATTTTTAAATCGTAAGCACTGATTTGATGCGCCAACTTTCTCAATTCATTGAAGTAGGTAAGAGTGACTCAGATATAATTTGGTCCCAGCAGTTGGATGTCAAAAGGCGTGATAAGAAATTTTTGTAACCATTGCTAAGGTCTTTTGTAAGACACTTTTTGATAACATTCATCAGCGTGTGTTGAGCGAATATTTTCGCTTTACAACGCCAACAAAAAAAAGTCCGAAAATCACTTGGCATCCACAATTATAGCCTCTTTTTTAAAAGCACAGAACTATGTATGGTTGAAGCTTCAAGGATGAAATTGACGAAAACTTTGAAGGCCAAGTTCAACAAAACCATGTATAAACATTATACAATTTAGAGGATTATGACAAAACCTTTTTATAATTTATTTGGTTGTATTGATGCGACTTTAACAGTTCATAAATAAGAAAAATAATATCCAAATGAAAATAAACTTTTATTATCATTTTTTTTTCTTAATTTTTCGATACAGATTTTTTGCTAAAAATAAAGATGTACAGAATTTCTGGTTCTGATATAAATGCGGAGGGTCGTGGGCCATTGGGTGGATTTAAATTTTGACGACGAAATCCAGCCCATTGTTACGATACCACCAGGGTTGCCATAATAAAATCTGTGTTTCTAGTCTCAAAAAATCTTTTTATCTTAGTTTTTCATCAGGAAATCCGCAATCAATTTATATACCCAGTTGGTCGTTGTTAAGTCAGAGCGGACCAAATCGCAAAATTGAAAATTTCGAGTTGTTGATTGCATTAGGTTAAACATATTGTAAGCTACATTCCACATTTATCAGATTTCGAGTATAACTTATCGAAATTGTTTTGAACGCTTAATGAAAACCCATTATCACACCAAACATCAAAATCGTTTTTTTTTCGAAATAAGAAAAATGTCACACCGTCCGGTCTGACTTAACACCGACCAATTTTGAAACATGATCTTAGCTTTACACAGTTACCAGAGCATGCTTGTATATATTGCGCTACGTAAGTAGCTTTGTTATAACAATTACAGTGACATAATGAAGTAACACACCCCGCAAAAAAAACTCTCGTTGGTACGAAATTCGACATATTCAAGTGGCAAAAAACTATGTTGTTTACGCTTCAACTTTTTGACATATACCGAAAAGACCCGCAATGACTGAAGCTTTCTAACGAATGTTTGGAAATTTGATTGACTGGAATAATAATCAAGTTACGCCATCTGTTGTAAAACTGAAAAAAATTAACGGTACACCTACTAGCTTTAACGCTGACGTAGGTTCTTGTGCCTTTTTTAGATGCTGTTGAAAATCTCCAAAATTTTGTGGTCGTAGTTCAACCTCTCTAAGATGCGTTCAATGATGTATATATAATTATACACGTGAAGACCGGAATGCGTTTTCCTAACACGAGCTATACCGATTTTCTCCACTTTTGACGCATTTTAATATATAACTATTGAAAACTTTATAATTAAATTGCAATATAATAATAAAAAATCGAAGGGTTGTATCCGAGACACGACCGCTTAAGACGTAGGACTATGCAATCTTTTTTTTTTTAATTTGTTGGTTTATTATTTTGGATATTATTTGCGAATACGTCGAAAGTTCATAAATAACTCTTCAGCAAAAAGTTGCGCTAGCGTTCACAGCTCGAGGGGAAACATAAAACACAAAACGAGCAGAATAAGCGACCTTTGTTGTTTCGGGCACAAAAAGGAATCTAAGAATTTTACTCAGAGGAGATGCAATACTAATACACTTATACACTACTTACTTCGCAAATATTCTCTTTTCGCTATCCCCCTTCGTTGTTTCAATTCTTCTTCTCCTTCTTTTCCTTTATTTATGGATACACTAAATCCAACGATTCATTCGTCTCCGACTGTTTCTATTCTAGCGGCTGCATAAGTTGCTCGTTATTGATGGCTCTGTTCGGGAAAGCACGCAAATGAACAGAAAAAATGTATGGGGAAATGGGAATGCTTTCAATTTTCATCAATTTAAACCATATACAGACTATGGGATTGTAATGTATAGCATACCAAACAAATCTTGGAAAATTTCCGATTCGATTGATATGCAAATCGTTAAAATCCGTTCGCAGCGAAAATAGTTATTAACATGAACTTTATTTCATAAAAACGTGACCGGTTTTCCGATTTGGCACCCTTGATGTAAGACGTAGTCCTACGTCAAAAGAGTCCAAATCGATTGGTGCATAAATATCAAGGTTCTCTCATGAAATGACTATTCATTTATATAAATATACTAGCAGACCCTTCCTAATTTCTTCCTGCTTTTAAGCATGCATGTTTCCTTACTAAATGAGCGTACGTTGGTTCGATTGTAGAATCGTTCATTGATTGATTATCAATTTTCCTTTTCGAGCCCAGAGTTGAATAAAATTAGTGGTCTAATGCCTCTATAATATAAATAAAAATCAATCAATAATTTCACGATGACGAATGTGTGAAGTACTCGTTCGCTAACCGGTCCGGTAAATCAACCCAAATATGATGGCTATCATCTATACACAAGTGGGCAGCAGCCCGGTTAACGCACGCCCTGTTAAAAATAAGTCCAATTAAAAACAGTCCAGTTAGCGAACGACTACTGTAGTGTCGTGATTACGGGACCCCAATTTAGTTCAAGATTGTTTTAAAACTGCAAAAAAATACATAAAGGGAAACCATTTTTAAATATTTTTTAAATTTTTTCATGCCTAACAAACAATCCTTGGATGGAAACGAACACAACAATATAAAGACAGCTGAAATCGGACCATGCGTTCTCGAGTGATGCACGGACACAAATAAGGACAATTTATTTTTGTACATTTTCTGTTCAAATTTTCATTCAAAGCACTATTTCAAAAGTGTGTTTATTCTATTTAAAACCCCATTAGCATTTTAGCTTGACTACACATGCTCTACATACATGTGGAAATATTTGTTTCCGAAGTTTTTCACGTCGTATGAACCCTCCTTGGCTGGAATTCAACAGTATGACGACAGTTCAAATCAGTCATATTCAACTGAAGATAACAGGGGACTATGAAGAAATTTGCCTTCGTATTGAATTGGAAATGAGTTTTGGCTTCTTTCAGTAGTTTCTCCGTCAACATGACTCAACATTCATTCGAACGTTTAGTTGCTGTCTCACTCTACGACTCGACTATCCCATTTCATTCTTCCACGTCAAATGGACTTCATTGCATATTGAAGTGACTCTCTCCAAAATGAATTCGTTTCTCTCTCTCATGCAGCGTTGCCATACGTACAGATTTATCTGGAATGGTATATTCGTTAGTCTGGAATAAATATTCGTTAGTTTTGGTACAGATTCTGTACGGTACAGAGCACAGATTTTCGTTAAAAAGTACAGATCGGTGCAGATTTTTTCCACGTGTGAAATTTCTAACATTTGAACAAAACAACATTAAGGTACATGACGACTTTTACACCGCGGTATCGCTTGGTGCTGCTGATCATAAAAGCATTTACAATGCTATGATTTTCATAAAAAAAATTTTCAGTTTCATGAGGACGAAATTCCTTTCAATGGTCATCTGAAAGAATTCGCGTAGGACGATGTGACGTATGTTTTGCCCCAGATCGACAGATTGAATCGTTTGTTGCAGGTTGAAAAACCTGAATTGACGATGCTACAAGAAGAACTGAAAGATTTTTATTTGATCATTCTCACTAATATCTGCGAGGATTCAATAATTGAATTTTAATCTGTCCGACAATTTCTTGGCGAAGACTGAATAAATAAATAATATCTGCGAGGAATCTTACGTTGTTTCAATGTCCAATGCTATTGAATATGAAGATCATTTGAAAAGCGACAATAATCTTAGGTTGGAATAGCAGCAGAAGAAATTATCAGAGCAGCGGGCAACGAAAGACAGATCAATTCAAAGGATATTTATCGCACGCTCAAACCCAGAAACTTTTTCAATTTGACTAGCATTAACGTTGTGTTAGAAGCGTTTCCAGAATTCTACAATGGGAATGTACAAGATGTGGAGTATTAATTCCGTACCCTAAAGATAAAATTACTCCGTAAGGGAATCGCAGTTTCAGAAAACGAGCATGTGCAGAGTTGGTAGACAAAAATTGGATGCCTAAAAAGAATTGACGGTTCACTCGCATTTTCGACACTTCGATGCCTTGTTTGTAACGTTCTCACTATGCATCACTTCTCGGCATCTGTCGAGCGATTTTTTTCTGAATATAATCAGAACAAAATTAAGCTTCGAAATCGGCTCGGCAACGATACGATGAACGCTATTTTGAGATCAAAAGATTTGGTCAAACATCTTGGCGGCAGCTCGCAAATTTTAATAAATGGTAGTATGCATTCTAGATTCAGAAAGTCTATGTATAAACATCATCAAACACACGAATGACTTACAAATGTAAATGTAGTATTTGTAGTAAATAAATGAGTAAGTCGACAGAGAAGTTTATTTTCTCTATTAAAAAGATTCTCAGTCAAAGGCTATTTCATCTCTAGGCAGAAAAGTTGTATCGTTTCGTGTTTCGATGTAATCGTCTCCACAAAAACTTCCTTGCGACTTTTGACGAAAATACGTCACCCACAGAAAAAAGGACAGTCTAAAGGCGGGAGAAGGATAGGAGATATAGGAGGTAGAGAGCGCGTGGTCCGAAAAGATTGAACACTTCAGTGGGGAGCGCCGAAACCGTGAGTCGCGGAAATAAAACGAGAAAAGAAAAGAAAAACGACGGGAGATGAGATGTGCGGTTCGAGAGTGATTATGTTGGTTCTGTGTCCGTGGTCGATGGACAAGACCCGGAAGTGTCCTATCTCCGAGCGTATTCCAGTTTGAGGATAAATCCTCAGATCCTCAGAAGTCCCGGGTCTAAAACGGGGACCGTGACAACCGGTGGCAGTCTTCACCAAAGTGTCGTGAGTAATCATGTTTTCGACAAACATGATACCTACGCAATACGCAAACACACAAAGGACGGAAACAGGGCTACCCTCAAGCATGACCAATGGTGAAATGGAAGCTGCCACCATCGCCGATATTGCAGACATGTTTCACACACACTTCAGAAGCGTTTTCAGGAATGAACGAATTAGCAATCAAGACGTAGAAGCTGCATCTCGCAATGTACCTCCCTCAGCTTTCTCAAGTCATCCGTTTTCGATCACCAGAGAAATGGTTGTCTAAGCTGGGAATCAACTGAAGAGCTCAAAGGGTTCAGGTCCTGATGGCATTCCTTCATTGGTCCTCAAACGCGGTTTGCATGTGCTGGCAATGCCTCTGGTCAGTGTTTTCAACTGCTCTCTCTTATCCGGTGAATTCCCAGTCTGTTGGAAGGAATACTACGTCTTCCCTTCCCGATTCACAAGAAGGGTAGTAGAAGGAATAGTTTCATTAAGTGCTACCTCCAAATTATTCGAGTTAATTATTCTCGAAAAACTGGCTAAACACGTTGTCCACTGCATTTCGGAGGACCAGCATGTCTTCATGCCCAAGCGGTCGACGACTACCGATTTAGTGAAGTTTACTTCGTTCATCATCCGCGAAGTGGAACTAGGCCATCAAGTAGATGCCCTATATACGGATCTCTCTGCAGCGTTCGATAAAAGGAATCACGATATTGCTTTTGCTAAATACGACAAATTAGGCGTTCATAACAATCTACTTGCCTGGCTATCCTCTTATCTTACTGGTCGAAATATGTCTGTTAAAATTGGAGACTATGTTTCTTCTCCCTTTCCCGTGACATCCGGCGTTCCTCAAGGCAGCCATCTCGGACCATTTCTGCTTATGTTATGTTTTTGTTTCTGATGACCTAAAGCTGTATTTGGTGATACAGAAACCAGTCGATGCTCAATGTTTCAAAGTGTTCCGTAATATCATTCGGCAGGCATCGTGCATTGATTCATCATAACTATGTTCTATCGGGCACAAGCTTGCAACGGGAATCAACTGTTAAGGATTTGGGAATACTCATTGATTCTAAGCTCACATTCAAGAATCATGTCGATTACGTGGTATCAAAAGCATCCTCTCGTCTCGGCTTCATATTTCGCTTCGCTAAAACTTTCAAAAATGTATATTGCTTAAAAGCTTTATATTGCTCATTGGTGCGGCCTCTTTTGGAATACTCGGCTGTAGTGTGGTGTCCATACTACCAAAACGAGACGAATCGCATCGAAGCTATTCAACGGAAGTTTATTCGTTTCGCTCTGAGGCATCTTCCGTGGAATAACACCAACAATTTTCCCAGCTATGAAAGCCGTTGTGTGCTTATACATCTGGAGCTACTGGAGGCGAGACGCAACATTGCGATGGCAAGCTTCATCGGTGATCTGATTCAGGGAAACATCGACTGCACTTCGCTGTTAAGTTACTTTCACATAAACACCCGCCGTCGTAATTTACGCTCACAGATTTTCCTGTATATTCGTCCCTCACGAACCAACTACGGACTTAACGAGCCCATGCGAAGGATGTGCTGAATCTTCAACAGATGCAACGATGTGTTTGACTTCAATGTTTCGCGTTACAAAAATAAGTGTAGTTATCGTAGTGTTCTTAATTAATGTGTACAGTGCAAGTATATTTTCTGTCATTGGGGTGAATATTTTACCTTTTAACATCCATCGCATCCTATTCTGTTTGGTCGCATTGTTCAGTGGGGACGCCCCATTTTGTAAAAAAAATTAATCAGGGAAGAGGCTGTTAGAGAGTTGTGAACAACCCGCTCAGAAGGTCTCTAGCCGGACCACTTAGAGCGTAGCAGGTTTCCTCGACGGCAATGGCGTTGAAGCTGCTGTTCACTGCGGAACAGGAACGTTCGTTACAATTTGAACAAGTAGTTACCCGCAATGACTAAAAGTTCTGACACCCCTGATATAAAGCATATGAAATAAAAGCTTTCATAGCCATAAAAAGAGATGTGAAAATTTGGCGCCGAAAACAGTCGTAAAACATTAAAAATAGTGGAATTATGTAATACTTCTAATAATTTGTTCCCAAAAATGCATGATCAATTTGATTGTTTCTATCAACCAAATTAAAAACTCACTAAACGCTTTACAATTCGTTCTTCGACACACAACTCATACCTTTTTGCAATTCGCTGCGTTATAAATTGTAACACTTCTTGCTGTGCCTTCAATAAGAAGAATCACCAATTCAGTAAAGATGCAAGTGAAAACGCACAATTGCCGTGAAAACAGAGGGAAGATAGTTTTTAAAGATTCTAATTGGAGGCTTATCAAGAAGTATCTAAAATGATATTGCAGCGATATTTTAAAAAGTAGAAATCAAGCGTCAAAGAAAGAATAGTAGAGCGTATAGACACTTTCTTTTAGTTTTTTTTATACATTATAAAAGTGGTTCTTAATTCCACTTATTAAATTGTTTTATAACTGTTTTCAATGCCAAATTTCAAATGAAATCAACATAATCATTTCAAGTAGCGTACATTTTGAATTAGTTCCAGTTTAAGACAAGTAATGCTAAGAGCAAATATAAGTTTAACAACTCTGTCATTCTAATGGGTAGGATTGTTCCATCAAATATAATACCCAATAAATCTAATCAAAATTTGCCATAAACCATTATGAATGTAGAATAGATTCTCTAACTAAAACGTTATTTGACTACTGGCTATTTTGAATAAGATCCCAGAACGTCCTTCATACACGATGCTCCTAAATTCGTCCAACCTCAAATAGATATAATATCTTGCATTATCGCCGTTGTCTGTGGAGAAGTCGTTCGAGAATGCGTTCGAAATAATGTTCACATGATACCAACAGCAGGTTCAAAAGCAACCTCGCAAAGGCCACAACTCAAATATTTTATGGGATTAAGATAAGCAATCCCGTTCAATGATCCAGACACAGGACAGGTGAAACCAAACTAGAGAGAGCGAGATAGAGGGGGAAAAAAGAATACAAATCTAGCAAACCAACAGAGAAAGAAAGGTCAGGTAGGCAAACACAAACGATTTGTATTACGTGGCTAGAGTAAACAGTGAAGACGAGGACGAAAGTTAGAGACGTTTATCCCCGTTGTCGCCTCCGTTTGAGTCGCCCACAAAGATCTAATCGAAAAAAGGATCAACTTTAAGACCATGGTCGGTCCGAGAGGAGCACAAGACGTGTTAAGATTAGGATGAGTCGGGAGGAAGAAGGTTGTGTAATGCAAATATTTGTTCTGATGAAGTTTTGTGGTTTTCTGATGCTCTTTTTGCTGGTTGAGATCAACTTTTTTTCGGGAAGCAGAAAGTACCCATTCACTTTGGATTATGAGATTTCCCTTCATCTCAATGTTTGTAAATTTCATTATCTTAAATATTTCCGGTCCCATTCACGTTATTTTTTTCTCTCTCCGTTTTGAGAAGGGTTTAGCAAGCAGGAAGAAAATTTCGGAAAACACGCAATTAATTTCCCACTCATCGCCTTCTAAACCACACGCAAACAATGCATTTTATATAAACAAAATCTGAGATTTTCTATGGCATACGCGCGGTATTGAAGAAAGGCAAGGAAATTTGTGTAATAAATTTAATTGCGTTCTTATGGCTCTCGGAAATATGTTTTCGACCTCAACCACCATTGGTCAAACGCGCGAGATTGCATGAAGTGGAAAGGTTTCATCACAGAAGCTTTTTTCCATGTTCAGTTTCCGATTTTATGAGATCATTAATTTTATGTTTATGATTTATGGTCTATAAATCTCTACTTAGCCACTGCGTGCGTAGAGTTGAATTTAATTAGTGGACCGGAACTCGGCTTCCCTTTTTTCCTGTTGCATTTTAATTAAAGATCAATGACACAGCAATAAAACGCCGATTATTTACACAAAAGTGTCAATTACTAAACTGCGCTCATTTCAATGTGATTGAAACGATTCATTGATGTAAGCCTCCGCAACTATATGGGCCATATGGGCCAATTGGAAGGATAGCAACTTTAAAGTTATGGCTTGAGCCATCTGAGATTCCGCTTCTCGCTTGTGTTGCGGTCAACTTTACCGCTTGTAAGATGTGAAATGGCCAAAGAATGAAGCCATTAACGTTTATTTACAATGCATGTGAGCGGAAAAACTCATCATTTTGCTATTTCTGGTCTGGATATGAATACAAAGTTTTCGCGTAACGAACTAAATTCCGTGGCGAGTAGAATCTATCTCAACTATACGTTGGTAAAAAGTACAGGCAACGCTTTTTCGCAATGGTGGTACATATTCGAAGGCAATCGAGCGAGGTAATAGCACTTACTGTGTCACTTTACGCCAGCATTACGCTCATAATTCGCACCAACTTCCATAAATAAAGCGAAGAATGGCCATTTCAACGGTATGTTTACCAATTGTCAGCGCAATTGTCAGTGGGGGGATTCTGTGTAGGTCTGTGTTTTTATTCCATTGGTCAACAATCATAACTGTTCGCGTGGAGAGAAAATAATAACGCCTTTGTTGTCTTATTGCCTGTTCATACAAACGAAAACATTAATTGGCACTAAAACACAAACGGAGAAGTGGGAACGACGACGATGACGACGATTGAATTGCGTTAGTGGATTAAAAATTACCACCGTTTGCATTGTTTCGGACAGCACAATTATTTCCTGATGGCGCAATCCTCTGCTGTTTCGAGTCTATCTTTGGAGAACTAATTCGAATTCGCATTCTCTAAACGAATACTGGAGTCTCAGTTGTTTTGATTTAGATTTGACTTGATTTCAGTTAATTTTATTATTGTCATCTTCAAGTTTTGTTTATGTTATGTTGTTTATTGGGAATTCAAAATTAATCCTGGTCATTTGTTTTTTAACGGTTATTTCATAAAAATGTGGAATATGACTACATTCTAGGTAATCCATACATGAAGCCTAATTTTGAGTTACTTCGTCGAGCATATTGGTTGATATCTCACCTATAAATGTATAATCAGCATACGCGTACATTACGAAAATCTGATCTGTACAAAATGTGTATTGTTGATGGAAAAACATTGCCATCGGCTTGATTTTTGAAAAAATGCAGTTTTATTTAAGCTATGCCACCAACGCCAATTTGTTTTGGAAACAGCAAATTTAAATCGCTGTTTCCACAACCGATTGGCGTTCATCCATCAAAGTATGTGAGAATCTGTTTCCAATTATTTTCTCCAACATGCTGCCATTGAGCGAAGCATCAGGGAGAAGAATTCACATACTTACCCAACTTTGTAGCATGAGTCGAGCAGGTTAACGTAGTTGAGAACCCGATTGTAATAATTATGGGCAGCACCGATTTTTTCGAATTCAAAATGCAATTGAAACCATCCGTGTTAAATGACATAATGCCGTCCGGAATTATCCGAAGTAAAACAGATTCAGTTTACGCGAGGATGTTTTGAGTTTTGTTACAAGATGTGTTTCGTTTTGTTTGGAGCATTTAGAAGAGTGCAGCTGTTCACCAAATCCGACATTTATCCTTCAATCAACACTCAGCTTCAATTTATCCGAAAGAGAAATTGAACAGGCGAGGAAAGTAAACATCGTCAAGAAGCTTTGTCCCTTGATGCCTGAAGAAAAAAGACACTACATATTAGGGAATCCTTGTAATCAACAATTAAATTGATGAGTTTGAACTGTTTAGTTCTAATATTTATGAGCTATATGTGAGAACAGCAATACACTTCAATCTAGGATAACTGTACTTTAAGATGAGTTTGATTTTATGAATTTAAAGTACATGGTTTTGTGAGCTTCTTAGTACATAATTTCTAATTCTGAAACAAAATTGCTATTATAAAAGTAACATTACATGGGGATGGACTGTTTTTGATTAAAATACTTTTGATTAAAATACGGAAAAGTGTTTTTTTTTTACAAGAAAGAAGGCATGTGACTTTTATTATGCTAAACGTTCATTACGGAAGAAGTAGTTATGTGAATATTGCTATCCCTGCTCGTTCATCGTACTCTATCAGAACAAATAAAAAAAATCACATCGCATCACTATCAAATTACGTCACAACATAGAGAAAATGGCGCTTGCGCCTCATCACAATGGAAATGGCGCTTGCGCCACTCCGTTTTCAAGCTTTCACGGGGTAATTTTTTCACATTTCTGTAAATTTTCACAGTTGTTTGGAAGGATTTGGTATTCTTATCGATCTATAACAAAAAACGTAAAATGTCAATGTTGGCGCTTGCGTCACTTTACGAGATTACGGCAGCATAGGTCCATCGTTCGTGTCCTGTGTGACATGTGGCACCCTCTTGTTGAAATCACATATCAACCAGATTTAGCGAACACCATCGACAGTAACGTTGTTCTCATCTTCAACTTTCAAGAAGCACGAATCGTGGTTTCTCTGGACCACAAACCGAACCACAATGTACATTTTTCTGAATGCATTTCCAGCTCTTGTATTGTTTGTGGATGCGTATTCTTATTAACGTATTCTTTCAACCAAAAGTGTTCAACAACAAATTTTTAACAGAGGTTTGATTTTGATGATAACATTCAATGATATGTAAACGTTGTTCGTTCCGAAATATTTCCGTAATTTTTTTTTTTTTTTATTTCGTTTATTTTTACAGGCTCAGTTACTTAAGTTTAAAGGAGCCGAATTCTTAAATATAACTTTAAAACTATATATAAACAATTTTCTTACATCTATGGTTAGTAAGGTGGAAAACCGATTACTCGCGGTGTACTCGAGTTTAGGAGGGTGACATATTTTTAGGAGAAGGATGGGATATAAGGAAATTGTAACAATGTTGATGAACACTCATTTCATAAATCTATTCGTATATCTATAGTGTATTTACATTTCAACTTATTCTACTATTTATAGCAAGGGGACGAATTACCCGCAAAGGAAGGAAAGGAGGGTATAAGGATGTAGGGACAATCACACACGAAGATCTATAGCTTTAAGGAAAACATATATATGGGACATGTAATCAAGGTCTAACCGAGCCAACACATCTCTCACCGGCACATTGGGCTGTCTTCCTCGGGTCCGAAGGGAGTTTTCTAAATTCGATCTGGCGACCAGATACACCTCGCACGACCAAACAATGTGCTCGATGTCGTGATAACCTTGGCCACAAACGCAGAGATTGCTGCTGGCAAGATTGAAACGAAAGAGTAGTGCATCTAACGAACAGTGATTGGACATGAGTCGGGAGAAGGTGCGAATAAAGTCCCGACTCAAGTCTAGACTTTTGAACCACGGTTTGAGGCTAACCTTAGGGATAATCGAGTGAAACCACCGGCCCAATTCATCTTCATTCCACTTGCGTTGCCAGTTAGCGATGGTATTTTTGCGGACTAAAGAATAAAATTCATTGAAGGCGATTTGACGCTGATAAATATCGCCTTCAATTGCACCTACCTTTGCTAATGAGTCAGCCCTCTCATTACCCGGAATGGAGCAATGTGAAGGGACCCAGATAAAGGTAATGACATAACAGCGTCTGGATAAAGCACTCAAAATTTCTCGTATTCTCTCAAGGAAGTACGGCGAGTGCTTTTCCGGCCTCACTGAACGGATAGCTTCGACAGAGCTAAGACTATCCGTTACAATGTAATAGTGTTCAACAGGTCGTGAGGCGACGCTGTCCAGCGCCCAATGAATTGCTGCCAATTCAGCAATATACACTGAGCAAGGATTCTGAAGACTGTGTGAGGTGCTAAAAAATTCGTTGAACACTCCAAATCCTGTGGACTCGTTTATAGTGGACCCATCAGTAAAGTACATATTATCACAATTGATACCCCCATACTTTTCATCGAAGATCGTTGGAGCGATCCTCGATCGTTGGTAATCTGAATATCCATGGATATCTTGCTTCATGGACAGATCAAAATGCACAGAGGAATTGATGTAGTCAGGGAAACAAACACGGTTGGGAATATACGAAGAAGGATCAACCTGCATGGAGATGAATTCATGATATGAACTCATGAATCCGGAGTGAAAATTTAGCTTGATCAGCTGCTCAAAATTTCCGATCACCAATGGGTTCATGACCTTACACCGGATGAAGAACCGAAGAGATAATAATTTGAAGCGATCTTTTAGTGGGAGTAGACCTGCCAAAACCTCGAGACTCATGGTATGCGTTGAGGGCATACATCCCAACGCGATACGGAGACAAAGATACTGAATTCGCTCGAGTTTAATGAGGTATGTTTTGGCAGCTGATTGAAAACAGAAACTGCCATACTCCATCACTGAGAGAATAGTTGTTCGATACAACATTATAAGATCTTCGGGATGGGCTCCCCACCAGGTGCCGGTAATTGTACGGAGAAAGTTTATTCTTTGTTGGCATTTTTTACTCAGATACCTAATATGGGCCCCCCAAGTACATTTGGAGTCGAACCAGACCCCAAGATACTTGAATGACATAGCATGAGTGATCGGTTTACCCAAAAGTTGAAGCTTTGGTTTTGCTGGTCTATGCTTCCTAGAAAAAACCACCATCTCTGTTTTCTCCGTGGAGAATTCGATCCCTAGCCCAATGGCCCAGGTTGAAAAATTGTTCAAAGTATCTTGTAAGGGTCCTTGCAGGTCGGATTCGTTTGATCCTACGACAGACACCACTCCATCATCTGCAAGTTGTCTTAGGCTGCAATTTTGTGTAAGGCAATTGTCGATGTCGCTTACATAGAAGTTGTACAAAAGGGGGCTTAAACAAGATCCCTGGGGGAGGCCCATGTAAGAGACACGACTTACTGCCGAATCTCCGTGAGAAAAGTTCAAATGTTTCTCACAAAGCAAGTTATATAACATATTATTCAATAGAGGCGGCAGACCCCGAGAGTGTAATTTGTCCGACAAAACCTCTATTGAAACAGAATCGAAGGCCCCCTTTATGTCCAAGAATACTGAAGCCATTTGTTTTTTTTCGGCGTAAGCCATTTGAATTTCTGAAGAAAGCAACGCAAGACAATCATTCGTCCCCTTGCCCCTGCGGAACCCATATTGTGTATCTGAGAGTAGGCCATTCGTTTCAACCCATCGATCAAGGCGAAACAAGATCATTTTCTCCAACAATTTCCTGATACAAGACAGCATTGCTATTGGGCGGTACGAATTGAAGTCGGACGCGGGTTTTCCGGGTTTTTGAATAGCTAAAACTCGTACTTGTCTCCAATCATCTGGAACAATATTATTCTCCAGAAACCGATTGAATAAATTCAACAAGCGATGTTTCGCCACATCAGGGAGGTTTTTCAACAAGTTGAACTTAATTCTATCCGATCCCGGAGCAGAATTGTTACATGAAAGGAGAGCAAGAGAGAATTCTACCATCGAAAACTCGGAATCAAGATCGCACCTACCTTGTGGTATATCTCGAACAATTTTTTGCACAGGAGCGGAATCAGGACAAACCTTCCGTGCAAAATTAAAAATCCATCGATGTGAATATTCTTCGCTTTCATTCGTTGAAGAGCGATTTCTCATGTTTCGAGCCACTTTCCATAATTTTTTCATTGACGTTTCTCGTGACAAACCTCCCACGAAATTTCGCCAATAAGCACGTTTTTTCTCTTTGATTAAGTTTTTAAATTGATCTTCAAGGGCTAAATACGTTTGAAAATTGTTAGGGGTTCCACGTTTCCGAAAAGCTTTAAATGCATTAGATTTTTCTACATAAAGCTTGGAACATTGGCTATCCCACCATGGATTGGGAGGCCTTCGGGAAATGGTGGAACCTGGGATGGGTTTCGTTTAAGCGCGAACCGCGCTGTCATAGATCAAACGAGAAAGGAAGTTATACTCCTCCAATGGAGGTAAACCATCTCTGGAATTGATGGCTAGAGCAATCGCGTCCGCATATTTTTTCCAGTCAATGTGTCTTGTGAGGTCATATGCCATGTTTATAGATTCAGAAGAATTCGACCCAATGGTGATGGAAATTTTGATTGGCAAGTTAGCACTACCGTTGGGGTCCTGGATTACATTCCACTTGCAATCTAACGATAGTGAATTCGAGCAAAGCGAGAGGTCAAGAGCACTTGGGTTAGCAGGAGGTTTAGGTACACGTGTTGTTTCCCCAATGTTCAAAACGGTCATATTGAAGCTGTTACAAAGGTCATATATCAACAATGAACGATTGTCGTCGTACTGTTCCCCCCAGGTAGTTCCGTGAGAGTTGAAGTCTCCCAAGATCAATCGTGGCTCAGGAAGGAGCGAGCACATGTCATCAAGTTGTTTGCGGCTAACCGCAGCTCTCGGAGGCCAATACAATCTGACAATACAGAGGTCTTTGCCTCTGATGTTTGCATGACAAGCAACAGCTTCAATCCCTCCAATAGGTGGAAGGTCAATTCTAAAAAATGAGTGGCACTTATTGATCCCCAAAAGCACCCCTCCGTATCTATCATCACGGTCCAAGCGTATAATATTAAAATCGTGGAAAGAGATATCATCTCGCGAAGAAAGCCAAGTTTCGGACAGAGCAAAAACATCACAATTGAAGTTATGAATTAAAAATTTGAATGTATCCAATTTAGGGATAAGACTACGACAATTCCAATGTAAAACAGTGATATCTCCGAACTCTCTATTTGAATTAGACATCAAGAGAGATAATCATTGCAAGGAGGGGCCATGTTTGCATCAATTGTTGCAAAATTGTCTTTAATACTGGAAGCATTGAGATGACAATGGTTCTGATGGAGTCGGAAACATTAAAACACTTGAAGATTTGATCCAAAAGGTCAGACAACTTTATAAATCCCGATTGGGAAGTTGAACTGGACGGAAAAATAGGGACAGTTGGGGTTTTTGATGTCCCCTCGAGTGCTGGGTCGTTCGAAGATGAAATATTCCCACGGAAGCCAGGAGGAACCTGGTTTTGCTTGTCCGCTGCACTCGATTTTTAAGGCAAGCTAACAGAGGATATAACCGTGGGGACTTGTTCTTGAACTTTGGGAGTGGTCACATTTTTGCGCCGGGGATTCGCTTCCATTTCATCAACTGGCAACGTGTAAAGGTATTGTGTGTAGAGATTGGTTGTTCTTGTTGTTGGGTCAGTGGCGAAGCGCCCTTTAAAATTTCCGCAAATGTGCGCTTCGAGCGTTCCTTTAAAGAGCGCTTCTGTTTCTCCCAGCGACTCTTGTAATTTTCACAAACTGAGAGCTCGTGTGGAGATCCCCCGCAATATGGACATTTATGCTCAGTCGCACTGCAGGATTTCCCCTCATGTTGCTCTCCGCAAGTGGCACAGCGCTCCTTGTTGGCACAATAATCCGAAGTGTGACCAACTGACTTGCATTTGTTGCAAGTCATGGGCTTTGGCACGAAGAGTCGCACAGGTAGTCTCAATTTGTCCACCATAACGTAGTCAGGGAGGGCGGCACCAGCAAAGGTGACTCGAAACGAGTCGGACGGCGTAAATTTAGTTTGGTCCCCATCATGAGAAAGTTTCCCGAGTTGGCGACAGTCCAAGATTTTCACTTCCATTGAGGGGAGCTTCTTGAACTTGCCTTTTCCTTCTGCTTTTATTTGTTCGCTCGTCAGACCCGTTTCAGTTATCACCCCCTCAATTTCTACGTTATGGGAGGGTATAGTGTTCGATATTCGAGAGTGAAATGTTGATCAGCAACAATCTCGTTTGCGTGTTTCCGATCATTCACGACCACTCGCAATTTGTTCGGTCTAACCCTGCGAATTTCAGATACAGAAGTGTATCTGGCCAGACCTTTCATGATCTGAATCACGTTAAGGTTTTTTCCTTTCGGTTTTGGCCGGAGGAAAACAACCCACGGGCCAGTTCCAGGTGCATCTTCTGGATAAACTCTGACACGTGGAGCGGAGACAACAGAGGGGGAAGACGAGGACGAGGACGAGGACGAGGACGAGGACGAGGATGAGGATGAGGACGAGGATTGGGTTGGATCGGAAGCATCAGAAGGGGGAAGCGAAATCAATGATGGGAGAGGGGGAGTGGAAGTAACAGTGGGTTGAGAAGGGAGGCTTGCAATTTTCTTAGAGGGGGGCTTGGTAGGATGAGCGGATTCGTCCCCAGAAGAATTATCTTACTTATGAGGGACTCGTTTATGTTTTTTCCCAGATCTTGTATGAGATTCATTATCGGAGATCTCCATCTCTGGAGATCCTCCACTATACTCCATTTTACAAAGATTTCTGTCTTATTTTTAATTTATTATTGATTTTAACAATAATCTCAAAAAAAAAATGATAATAATTGTTAATAATATTAAACAATGAACAAATGAATTGAATAATAATATTAATAATAAATATGTGTACCTTAATATAGAAGTTGTTCCAATAATGCGCTCTACTGCCCTAATCAGGGAGAGACAGAGGCTACGCGCTACGGAGACAACACAATAGCGCAAGAATAGCTTACGGAGCCACGTGGTGATGAATCCCGTTTGCGACAGTCACGCGATGTCGATCCCGTTATGCCGAATCAGTTCAACAGCCGCAATCCGGCTCGGCCTTTCAAAAAGTGTGCCTTCTGAAGCGCCCACCTTAGCTAGCGAGTTCGCTTTCTCATTCCCCGGAATCGTGCAATGAGAGGGAACCCATGCTAAGGTAATCTTGAATAATTTTTCGACCAAAACACTCAATAGATGTCTTATTTTTGTTAGGAAATAAGATGAGCGTTTATCAACTTTCATTGAGCGGATTGCCTCTATTGAGCTGAGACTGTCTGAAAAAATAAAATAATGATCGATGGGCGGTGTTTCAATGATTCCTAGAGCATAGTATATCGCACCCATTTCAGCGACATACACGGAACAAGGATCTTTGAGTTTGAAAGAGGCACTGGAATTTTCATTGAAGATGCCGAAGCCAGTGGACCCATTTATGAATGTCAGTAAAGAACATTTTATCAGATCTAACTTTCCCATATTCTGCCGAAAATATCGGCGGAATAGAATCGGAGCGTAGATGATCTGGGATTCCATGGGTATTTTGTCGCATGGACAGATCAAAATTGACAGAGGAATTGCAAAAGTATGGGAAGCAAACTTGGTTGGAGATGCCTGGTGAATGGTGCACTTCATGGGTAAGGTACTCATGGTATAAAGACACAAAACTTGACTGAGTAGTCAGTTGGAGTAGATTTTCGAAGTTATCAATCACCAATGGATTCATGATCTTGCAACGAATGAGAAATCTGTTGGATAATTCTGTGAACCGAAGAGTAAGCGGAGGTACTCCTGCCAAGACTTCGAGACTCATCGTATGTGTCGAATGCAAACACCCCATGGCTATACGCAAGCAACGATATTGTATTCTCTCCAGCTTGAGAATATGAATCCTGGTAGCTGATCGGAAGCAAAAACTGCCATATTCTAACACTGATAATATCGTTGTTTTGTACAACTGAATGAGGTCTCCTGAATGGGCGCCCAACCATGTTCCGGTTATTATTTGGAGAAAATTGATTCTTTGCTGGCATTTTTGATTCAAATACGCAGTGTGTATTCCCCAGGTACATTTAGAGTCAAAATATACTCCAAGGTATTTGAAAAAAACATCGAGTGCCTGATCGCTTTGCCGGATAGGTGAAGCTGGAATTGGGCGGGTTCGTGCTTCCTAGAAAAAACGACCATTTCGGTTTTCTCCGTAGAGAATTCGATACCCAGCTTGAGAGCCCACGTGAACAGGTTGTTCAGGGTATCTTGCAAGGGTTTTTGCAGAACGGCGGGATTAGTATCCGTGATGGAAATAACTCCATCGTCTGCAAGTTGTCTCAGCGTGCAGTTTCCAGTTAGACAATCATCCATATCATTGACGTAAAAACTATACAAGAGGGGGCTTAGGCAGGAGCCTTGTGGTAGGCCCATAAAACTGTAACGAAGAACTGTAACGAGAAGATTTCTAGCTGCCATGATTGAAAAACATGTGCTTTTCTGAATTGTACAGGAAATTATTCAGAATTGGCGAAAGTCCACGATTATGAAGTTTCTCTGAGAGAATTTCCATGGAAACTGAATCAAATGCCCCTTTTATATTGAGAAAAACGGAAGCCATTTGTTCTTTGCGAGCAAATGCGATTTGGATTTCAGAAGATAGCAGCGCGAGACAATCGTTCGTTTTTGGCAGCAAATTGTTCGTTTCAACCCACTTGTCCAAACGAAGTAGAATCATTTTCTCTAACATTTTACGAACACAGGATAACATTGCAATCGGCCTATACGAATTGTGATCGCAAGCCGGCTTGTTGGGTTTTCGTATCACTATCACTCTCACTTGTCTCCAGTCATGTGGGACTATATTCAGCTCCAGAAACTTGTTGAACAAGTTCAGCAAACGCTGTTTCGCCAAGTCGGGAAAATTCTTCAACAAGTTGAATTTAATCTTGTCCGACCCCGGAGCTGGACTTTGATGTTAATTTTGTTTATTACTATCATGGTTAATAATGCGAACTGAATGGGAAAACTTTGCGAAAACACCATAGAAATAGCTAAATTATCTACTTTAACGTTATATTTTAGTGGCTGCAAGAACAGATAATGCTTACGGACAATGTCAGTAAAATGAGACCGATCAATTTGGGAACATTTTTCTATTTTTTGCGCCCAGTCGAAAGTAAAAAAAAAAAGAAAAGCAACATCGAGATTTGGAGATTGAAGATTATTAAACCAGTATCCTATAACTACTTGGCCATCGCCGCTTCTTCCACTGCAGACATACACTTTACTTTACTGCACAATACACGAAAAATTTGTTTAATCAGCGAGAAAAACCTTAAAACCACGGTCGGAAAACTCACATTTTTGACGATCAAAGTAATTGCCGTGTTCATGCTACCGTTTCCTTCCATCTGTCGAATTTTACCAAAGTTTTTTTTTCGTTAGGTACATACGGTTCAACAATAAGATGACATTATGAAAAATCCAAGTTGTGCCGTTCTTTTTGAGATGAAGAGGTGGTCCAAATCACCCCGTATGTTTAACTCACCCCGTGTTACCCTACCGTAAACCGGGGGCAAATTGATCACAATTTTCAGAAAAATGTAAATACATATTTCCGAAATTTTTCGTTTATTCTTTGCCCAATTATTTTTAAAACTAGAATTGGTGCCAAGGTTACAAAATTTCATGAAACCTTTTGACGAAAAATTTCCTCAAACGTTTATCGCCTTTGGGGTAAAATTGGCCAATCAATTTGTTCATTAATTTCTATTGTAATATGAACGAAAATATATAGAAATGCATTGATTTCTTTACCTTCACCTTTACCTATGATAACTCAAGGGTTTGAGGATACAAGACCTGAAGTTGTAGCCGTGCCTTTCTCATATCACAATCTAAACTTTGAGCTGCAGGTCATTCGTAGGCCGTCCGGGTTACCTTAATGTGGTCAAAAACCCTCTAAATGGCCACCAATGAACTATTGTTGACTTATGGTTTGTCGATATGTTCGATATGTTGCATGATGGAATTTGGTTCTTCTCTCTTCTTTTGAAAACCTAATCCGGAATCTATCCCAGTTAGGTCAATGAGGTCATATAGGTATGAATTCATCACAAATATGCCAGTTCTAAAAAATCATGAAGTTTGATACTCCAAATGTTGGGTTTTGTGTTGTTTTGGGTTCTAGAATGTAGATTATAGGTCCCTGAACTTTTTCCCGCCATATCTCCGGAACCCGTGGACCTATTGCTTTCAAGGGATGAACTTCTCAAATGTAATAAAATGGGTTTTCACATGAAACTCGTCACGTCCAATTCGGATCTGCCGTTTCCGATAAAACGGAGCAACGACGTTGGTTTCTGTTTGAGACAAAAAGTTGTGTTTCATAGTGCTTTTTAGTAAAATAGATTTTTCTCATTTGTTTTAATGGTAATTGTAACTTTCTGATTACTATTTCAATAAGCAGAGTGTGAACTAACACGCTTAGCGTCTTTTAATATCATTTTGATGTGTTGGAAATATGATGTTCCGGAAAATATAATTTATTATGTAATTTAATAAACGATTCGATGAGAACCGCTGACGAGAAGAACTTACACATGATGATTGAACGTATAATACAATAATACCTTATTAATTTTCAGTTTGTTCTCATTAGTATATTTGATCAATTTCACCCCCGTGATTAATTTGCCCCCAGGATGACGGTACTCATTTTGTTCTTTTTACTTATGTATGGACAAATTCGCTGTAATGAATGAATACGAAATTGACCAGGACTCACAAGTTCGCCGTTATTTTTACTTTGAATGTCAACAGAAACAGATTGAAATACATCACAATCGATTCAAATATCGTTTCTGATAGTGAAATTAAGTCATCTAGAGCAGGGATTCCCAAAGTGGTCGACAACATCGACCTTTTCAAGAAATACTAGCTCATTGGCTTAAATTTTATATGTCGATTATCTAAATCTGTCCAAAAAAAAGTTATGAATTTAAAAAAACATTTTCGGGAAAAAGGCGAACAAATTTATTTTTCAGACCACCCTAAAATAGAAATGGACACCCTGATGAAAAAAATAAAAAATACGGGTCTAATATCTATCAAATAGAACGCAATCAGTTTTTGCAAATGGAAAATATTCTAAACACATTCCAATTATGTCTGGTGTCCCACAGGGTTCAATTCTGGGCCCCTTGTTGTTTTCATGTTTCATTAACGATTTACCGTCCGTTCTGAGGCACTGTAAGATTCATATGTTCGCCGATGATGTTCAACTCTACTTAGCTGTAGAAGGCTTACCAACGTCTGTTATGTCAGATTTAATAAATTTGGATTTGTGCAGAATTTATCGATGGTAGAATTAGATTACGTTGATACGGCGAGTAGTCTAGGTTTTATCATCCAAAATAACCTGGAATGGGACAATTATATTAATAGTCAACGCGGTAAAATATTCACTGGTTTACGCCTTTTGAGGCTTTCATGTAGCATGCTTCCAACTCCTATAAAATTACGGCTGTTTAAATCATTGCTTCTTCCTCAATTTATATATGGAGATGTATTTCTTTTGAATGCATCTGCTCGAGCGATTGACAGATTAAGAATTGCCCTGAACTGTTGTGTCAGATATGTTTTTAATTCAGGAAGATTTTCCAGAGTTTCCCACAAGCATCATGTTCTACTAGGCTGTCCTTTTCATGACTTTATAAAGTTGCGAACATGTTTAACCTTGTTTAAAATCATTCATTTTCGTTCTCCTACATACATACATATTTCAAAAACTTAATGCTTTTCGTAGTAATCGTAGTAGGAACTATGTGATACCACGGTATAATTGGTCGTATTATGCCAATACATTATTCGTCAGGGACATTGGGTTTTGGGATCAATTACCTAACGGAATTAAGATCATTAATAGTGTGGGTGGATTTCATCGGGAATGCGTTAAATGTTTCAACAGCAGGAATCAACAAAATTAATTGAAACTCTAGATTAAGATTAATTATTATAAAGAGGTGAAGACGGATTAATGAGCTCAATGAATTAAAACTTAATGTAGTAAATGAAAAGGAGAATTCCTTACGCTACAGTGATTTGAATTGTAATAAATAAATAAATAAATAATATTTTGTGATAAAGAATAAATGTAGCACTTTTCACGAAAATCTGAGAACGGATTATATCGGATTGATATGGAATGGCTGTATACACAATTGTCTATGTCACAAGATTGAAAGTAGTTATCGAATATCAGCGATCTCACTAACTCAGCTCCCATCTGCATCACCCTTATTTCTATCACACTGGCTGAATGTTTAATTAATTTGATATAACGAATTATTACACACAATTTCGAGTTGCGCACGACATTCACGGAAACTAAAGCTGAAGGAAGCTTGTATGATACAGAATCCACCCTCGCATTCGTTCTTAGTCCACTCTGTTGTTCCTTTGGAAAGTTCACTGTTGTCTACTATTGTCGCAGTTTTTTTAAGTTACGAGCAGCGTTGTCAACCTTCTAGATTTATCTGGAATATAAGCAAACCTGTTTTTGTGCGATTTATCATTTGTGTGACTGTTTAGGTGCGATTTTATTATTTGTGTGATTAGTTTGTGTGATTTAAGACCCGATGTTACGATAAAATAGCACAAAAAGAGCAGCACAAACGGAGAATCTCGCAATAAGATACCGCACAAAAACAGGTTTGCCTGTATTCCAGACTTTGATGGATTATTCAAAACATCCTTTGTCTAGTCCAGACTGCTTATAACTCGTCCAGACTACGTCGTCTACAACGAATATTTTCGATGGTACAGATTTTTGGAAGAAAAGATGAGTAAGATTTTTTACTCCTCTGCTACAGATTAAAATATGGCAACACTGGTTCCAATGTTTATGAACATTGTCAGGTGAGACTAAAATTTTAAAAAAACTATTTTTTTCTGCGATCAAAAAGATCGGAAAGATCGAAAAGAAATGATCGATTTTCGCGATTTTTTGGTGTACAAAGAATCGATCCAAAGAATCGTAAATCGGAGAGGAAAAGATCGATCTTCTAAATACCGATCCAAGATCGCCCAATCCTAGTCTTGCCACTTGATACTCAATCAAAGAGTGTGATTTGGCCTAAAAATCTAAATCATTCACACATACGTTCTGAATGCGAATCATCGTAGAAGAATCTCCCTGTTGAATAACACCAACAAATGTCACTAATGAAGGAAGCATTACACCACTTGTCCTCGCCAGTTCAGTACAGTAAGCATAGTGTTTGAACATTCCAACTAACGCGCAAAACAAATAAAGAGAGAAAAATATTTCTAACCCAAATTTGAACGCACATTCCAACCCAACACCAAAAACAGCGACCCCGGGGAGTTTCAGAAAATTACGTGTGTCACCAGAACTAAAAGCAAACGTTAATTAATGCAAAAGGTCTGGACCGAAGCAGAAAAAAAATCGAAAAAAAAGTTGAAACGAAGGATTCGGGTGGACACAAATTTCGTGTGAGGTCTCTCAGTGGGCAAAACAAAAAAGTTGAAAAGTACATTTGTGTAACGTTTGCTCGTATTGTTCCCATTTCCGCATGATTTATGGACAATGTTTTCTCTGCCTCAGTTTTATGCACACTCAGAGTCTGGACGAGCAGTAGAGTAATGTGCATTTTTCGTTCACTTCCTCTAAACTTCCAGCCGATTCTACGAGGGATGAGATCTAAATTATAACAATAGCTGGTGTGAGGAATTTCTCGTTTTCGTATATTCCCTCACCTCGGTCAAATTTTGGCCTGGATGCTTTGGTCCCTTCGTATAATGGTTTTTCATAATATTTTGGTTACAGAATCGTGTCATTTACCAGGAATTAGATCACCATGAGCGAAACGAAACCCATCATTATAAGCTGGTGATGCTTTGGAAATACACAACCAACAGTGTGTAATAGAGTGGTCATCTATTCATTCTGCAAGTCGCCATGATGGGACAACAAACGTGACAACTTGTTCGCAGGTGGGCTTTTACAAGTTTGTTTTTCGGTAACAACAATGTATCGCGTTGGTTGAAGATGAAAACACATTGGGTTACTTTGCGTGCCACTTTCAATGGATCTCGATCGTTTATCAAACGCACTCATTAGTCAGTAAACATTTCCAAAAACGTAATGATGCCAATTAACTTCCCGCTATCAGCAGTCGTTTTTGGGAAGTGCGCAAACCAGTAGTTACGTAAAAATAAAGAGCAAACGGGGGCCTGCAGAAAACAACATGTGCGACACGATCCACACACACGACGCTTCGATGTGATGCACATTGTTATCCGGTTTTTCAATGTCATTCCAGTGGCGTAAAGTGCGTGCATGTTAATTTACATATCATAAAAAGAAGATATTGATCTGTGAAGACGGGATTCGTGAGAGAAAGAGAGCAGATACATAAGCTGCTAAGAGAAGCATGCAACATGTGCGATTACTAAGTATCGAGCGATGTTAAGGACTGTTTTCTCTTATCGAGCACTTTATCTGCCGGAGTCAGAAATTTGTTTCCATTGGTGAAATTAGTAGAGCATGCATTCAACTGACGGATTTCTCAACGGGGGAATTATGAAACCAAGATGAAATTTTAGTATGCAATGTTCTAGTAACGAAAACTATTTTGAAAATATGTTATTATTTTCGTGATGATCTCATGTGATAAGATCAACCTTTGTAATTTCGCATTGTTTTGTAAGAATGCTAAAACATCTGTATTGGAATTGAATACTGATCATATGTTTCTCGTTTAGGAAAATAGCCAAAAGCTCTAGTCATTTAGTGATCAGAATCATTAAATCCGATCTATCTCGATAATTAGTTTTCAATTAAAGCGAAGTAAAAAAAACAAGGTGTTCTTACAGGTTCTTCGGTCTGTTTTGATTATTTGTTAGCATGAAAAGAACGTTAATCTTTTTGAAGACGTATTCTTCGGATAGTAATTTCATACGACATAGTGATAGTGATAAATATAGATTTTTCTATTTAAATAATTTCAATTTTCCATATTTTTTTTCTTCCCGAGTTTGTTTCTGTGGTTCGATAAACAAAAAAAAAGTTATATTGTCTTTGGTTACATTGAGTATGAAGTTTATGGGTTAGAAACAAAAAACAAGTTGAAAATACTTACGATTGAGTGATATTTTGAGGAAAATACACATGAAATCATGAAGTTGCTTTATTGACGTGGGACTACGTCTTTTATTTCTATATAGGGGGTCACTCTACGATGTGACGAAAAATTAAGAGTTTTCAAATGCATATTACGCAGAATCGTTCTTACGATATATGTTATAATACATCAGACGGCAAATTTATCCAGCATTTTTTCACCAGAGACATCAACAGTGGAAGTAGTAAAACAAGTGAGCAATTTAACGAATAAAAGAGGTATGTTTTGCATTCGCTTGCAAAACATACCTCTTTTATTCGTAAATCATGTTTTCTTGCATTCTTTCAATTTGGTTCCCGTGAATATTGTATGCAACATAAGATTGTGTGTAATAATTCGTTCTATTAAACAAATTGCCATCTACACCCTAGGCAACCTAGGTTAGAAACCAACTTAACGAATATGTCAAAAAAGTTGAGAGCATGTGTAATCAAATGGGAGCATACACACGGCAACTAGCAATTTAGGTCGGACCAACTTTTTCGATTCAACCTAGCATGTCGAGTAGCGCGCGATGTGTGTCGGCAACCTTTCGTTCAATTGCTGTTGACATTTCAATTTCTGCGTTCGTGGAGTTTCAATCATGGATGCCAGGAGATTTTTTCAGATGTTTTCACATTGTACGAAAAAATATCTATAACTAAAATTCATAACTTAATTTTGAACAATGCTTGATAGATAATTAAAGGTTTATAATAATTGTTGTATATAGAGCATTCATTAAACTCACCTTGAGGTTTTGAAGTTTATTTCAATACATGTGAAATATATATATATATATATATATATATATATATATATATATATATATATATATATATATATATATATATATATATATATATATATATATATATATTTCACATTTATTGAAAATATATATATATATGTAACCGAAAACCTTCGATTGTGAAGTGGTCGTAAAAAAAAGCGAGTGAATGACACCGAGATAAAACTCTCGATTGATTACTAAGGACAAAAGTAAGCAAGTGACACTGATATAATGTGAGCGGATGACATTAAAACAAAAGTTTTATATTTTTGGACGAATTTTATGAAACAAATATCTCCGAAAAATTCATACGCTGCTAGTGTATGACGACATTCCTCGCTAACAACTTGATGGAGCTGGATGTGCTATTCATCACTCCTCAAGCATTGTTCTCGAAGTTTTTTTTCCTCTTCTCCCCAACGAGTTGGTTTTTTTTTCTCGTGTGTTCTGTGGTGAATTAGTGCCCGAAGTGCCCAAAGCAGCCAGAACCGAGGAAGCAGCGCCTCTGCAGTGGTCTGGATCGGCGTCTGTAGTGGATCAATAACCACAACGGCATCGTCAACACGTGGTTGACGCTCAGTTGAGTACAACAATAACTTCTGCTATTGTGTTGTCTCCGTAGCGCGTGACTTTTGTGTCTCCCTTAATAGGGTAACAGAGCGCATATCGGAACAACAAATTTATGTGATTATTTTTATTTTATTTAAGTTTTTTTTTATTTTTTTTTTACAAGTGAGATAAAAAAATTGTAAAGCTAATAATCGCTCGTTCTAAGAATGGAGGAGGGTGGGGGTCTAGACATGGACATTTCAGACTCCCCCTCGCTTGCTCAAGCAGGGTGTAGTAAGTCCCTTAAACGGACTCCTATGCCCGAAGATTCTTCTTCTGGGGACGAGTCAACTCACACTACCAAGCCCCCCTCCAAAAAAAAGATTGCAAACCCTTCCCCTGATTCCTCCAATACTTCCACCCAATCATCGACATCCCTCTGATGTTACTGTCTCCACTCAAACCTTGTCCTCGAATTCCTCTCCTATTGTATCCGCTCCCCGTGTCAGGGTTTATCCGGACGATGCGCCTGGCGCTGGTCCTTGGGTTGTTTTTTTCCGGCCCAAACCTAATGGTAAAGCCTTGAGGTTCGTACAGATTATGACAGATCTGAAAAGATACATCTCTGTTTCCGAAATTTGCAAAGTAAGACCGAACAAACTGCGAGTTGTCGTGACTAACCGAAAGGACGCGAACGATATTGTTGCTGATAAGCATTTCATCCTCGAATATCGAGTTTTTATTCCCTCCCATAACGTAGAAATTGGGGGCGTTATATCTGAAACGGGTCTGACGTGCAAAACTATACAAAGCATGGGAGTTGGCAGGTTCAAGAGGCTTCCTTCGGTGGAAGTCAAAATCTTGGAATGTCGCCAACTTGGAAAAGTTACCCAGGAAGGAGTAGAAAAGAAATTTACGCCGTAAGACTCGCTTCGAGTCACTTTTGCTGGTGCCGCCCTCCCTGACTACGTTATGGTGGACAAATTGAGGCTGCCGGTGCGACTCTTCGTGCCAAAGCCCATGACTTGCAACAAATGCAAGTCAGTTGGTCATACAGCAGCTTATTGCGCCAACAAGGAGCGCTGTGCCACTTGCGGAGAGCAACATGAGGGGAAATCCTGCAGTGCGACTGAGCATAAGTGTCCATATTGCGGGGGATCCCCACACGTGCTCTCAGCTTGTGAAACTTACAAGAGTCGCTGAGATAAACAAAAGCGCTCTTTGAAGGAACGCTCGAAACGCACTTTCGCGGATATTTTAAAGGGCGCTTCCCCACTGGCTCAACAACAACCATTACCAACAAACAATGTCTTTGATTCACTGCCAGTTGACGAATTGGAAGTGGATACAGCTAACGAGGGCACACCGTTTATTTTCAAAGGGAATTCCCGGCGCAAAAATGTGTCCACTCCCAAAGTTCAACGACAAGTCCCATCGGTGGTACCCCATGTTAGTTTGCCTAAAATATCGAATGCAGCGGACAAGCAAAATCAGGTTCCTCCTGGCTTCCGTGGGAATAGTTCACCTTCGAACGACCCAGCACTCGAGGGGACATCAAAAACCCCAAATGTCCCTTTTTCTGCATCCAGCTCAACTTCCCAATCGGGATTTATAAAGTTGACTGACCTTGTGGATCAAATCTTCATGTGTTTTAATGTTTCCGATTCCATCAGAACCATTGTCATCTCAATGCTTCCAGTACTAAAGACAATTTTGCAGCAATTGATGCAAACATGACCCCTCCTTGCAATGATCATCTCTCTTGATGTCTAATTCAAATAGAGAGGTCGGAGATATCACTGTTTTACATTGGAATTGTCGTAGTCTTATCCCTAAATTGGATACATTCAAATTTTTAATTCATAACTTCAATTGTGATGTTTTTGCTCTGTCCGAAACTTGGCTTTCTTCGCGAGATGATATCTCTTTCCACGATTTTAATATTATACGCTTGGACCGTGATGATAGATACGGAGGGGTGCTTTTGGGGATCAATAAGTGCCACTCATTTTTTAGAATTGACCTTCCACCTATTGGAGGGATTGAAGCTGTTGCTTGTCATGCAAACATCAGAGTCAAAGACCTCTGTATTGTCAGCTTGTATTTGCCTCCGAGAGCTACAGTTAGCCGCAAGCAACTTATTGACATGTGCTCACTCCTTCCTGAGCCACGATTGATCTTGGGAGACTTCAACTCTCATGGAACTACCTGGGGGGAACCGTACGATGACAATCGTTCATTGTTTATATATGACCTTTGTAACAGCTTCAATATGACCGTTTTGAACACTGGGGAAACAACACGTGTACCTAAACCTCCTGCTAACCCAAGTGCTCTTGACCTCTCGCTTTGCTCAAATTCACTATCGTTAGATTGCAAGTGGAATGTAATCCAGGATCCCAACGGTAGTGACCACTTGCCAATCAAAATTTCCATCACCATTGGGTCGAATTCTTCTGAATCTATAAACATGGCATATGACCTCACAAGACACATTGACTGGAAAAAATATGGGGACGCGATTACTCTAGCCATCAATTCCAGAGATGGTTTACCTCCATTGGAGGAATATAACTTCCTTTCTCGTTTGATCCATGACAGCGCGGTTCGCGCTCAAACGAAACCCATCCCTGGTTCCATCATTCACCGAAGGCCTCCCAATCCATGGTGGGATAGCCAATGTTCAAAGCTTTATGTAGAAAAATCGAATGCATTTAAAGCTTTTCGGAAACGAGGAACCATTGACAATTTTCAAACGTATTTAGACCTTGAAAATAAATTTAAAAACTTAATCAAAGGGAAAAAACGTGCTTATTGGCGAAATTTCGTGGGAGGTTTGTCACGAGAAACGTCAATGAAAAAATTATGGAAAGTGGCTCGAAACATGAGAAATCGCTCTTCATCGAATGAAAGCGAGGAACATTCACATCGATGGATTTTTAATTTTGCGCGAAAGGTTTGTCCCGATTTCGCTCCCGTGCAAAGAATTGTTCGAGATATACCACAAGATAGGTGCGATCTTGATTCCGAGTTTTCGATGGTAGAATTCTCTCTTGCTCTCCTTTCTTGTAACAATTCGGCTCCGGGAACGGATAGAATTAAGTTCAACTTGTTGAAAAACCTCCCTGATGTGGCGAAACATCGCTTGTTGAATTTATTCAATCGGTTCCTGGAACATAATATTGTTCCGGATGATTGGAGACAAGTATGAGTTATAGCTATTCAAAAACCCGGAAAACCCGCGTCCGACTTCAATTCGTACCGCCCAATAGCAATGCTGTCTTGTATACGGAAATTGTTGGAGAAAATGATCTTGTTTCGCCTTGATCGTTGGGTTGAAACGAATGGCTTACTCTCAGATACACAATATGGGTTCCGCAGGGGCAAGGGGACGAATGATTGTCTTGCGTTGCTTTCTTCAGAAATTCAAATGGATTACGCCGAAAAAAAAACAAATGGCTTCAATATTCTTGGACATAAAGGGGGCCTTTGATTCTGTTTCAATAGAGGTTTTGTCAGATAAATTACACTCTCGGGGTCTGCCGCCTCTATTGAATAATATGTTATATAACTTGCTTTGTGAGAAACATTTGAATTTTTCTCACGGGGATTCGACAGTAAGTCGGGTCTCCTACATGGGACTCCCCCAGGGCTCATGTTTAAGCCCCCTTTTGTACAACTTCTATGTAAGCGACATCGACAATTGCCTTACACAAAATTGCAGCCTAAGACAACTTGCAGATGATGGAATGGTGTCTGTCGTAGGATCTAACGAATCCGACCTGCAAGGACCCTTACAAGATACTTTGAACAATTTTTCAACCAGGGCCATTGGGCTAGGGATCGAATTCTCCACGGAGAAAACAGAAATGGTGGTTTTTTCTAGGAAGCATAAGCCAGCAAAACCAAAGCTTCAACTTTTGGGTAAACCGATCACTCATGCTATGTCATTCAAGTATCTTGGGGTCTGGTTCGACTCCAAATGTACTTGGGGGGCCCATATTAGGTATCTGAGTACAAAATGTCAACAAAGAATAAACTTTCTCCGTGCAATTACCGGCACCTGGTGGGGAGCCCATCCCGAAGATCTTATAATGTTGTATCGAACAACTATTCTCTCAGTGATGGAGTATGGCAGTTTCTGTTTTCAATCAGCTGCCAAAACACACCTCATTAAACTCGAGTGAATTCAGTATCTTTGTCTCCGTATCGCGTTGGGATGTATGCCCTCAACGCATACCATGAGTCTCGAGGTTTTGGCAGGCCTACTCCCACTAAAAGATCGCTTCAATTTATTATCTCTTCGGTTCTTCATCCGGTGTAAGGTCATGAACCCATTGGTGATCGGAAATTTTGAGCAGCTGATCGAGCTAAATTTTCACTCCGGATTCATGAGTTCATATCATGAATTCTCGCGTAACTTTTGAAAAGGTCCAATGTAACATTTTCGCCAACTCGAGAAAAACGTAGTTGAAGACCCGAACATTATTTTGCGAATTGTCTTAAAAGCTATCAATCTTTATTACTGTTTTCACCACTAGCTGTCAAGAATAACTTCGTAAAACCAATCGTAACTATTGTTCCGTGATTTGAGATTAAGGTTGAAGCCTCGGAGCGAAAAATGTTACATTGGACGTTTCGACTGCCCGCGTTTGCACATATGGACATATTACGTTGCACTATAAAAATTTGAAACTAACTAATAAACAACAATCCAAATATCAGCATTTCGTTCTAAAGACTGATTATTATTGTTATCACTCGTTGAATTGCACTGAAATCGATAACAACACCTGTAAGAAACAAATTCCAAAACGACCGAAGTACGACTGCGAGTTGTATTGACTGCTTTGTTACTTCGGACGTTTCGGCCGTCAGAGGAAAGTGGCGTCCGAAGTAACAGCCGGGTGCTTAAAATACGAATCTGTACATTGGATATTTTTTGTATCGGCGACAAAAAGATGAAGAAGATAGATACGTGAACGATTGTTTTTGTGATACATTCAACGATTGAAAACTAATAGCGTGCATCCATTAACTCGATTTGTTTACATTTGTTACATAGGACCTTTTCAAAAGTTACGCGAGAATTCATCTCCATGCAGGTTGATCCTTCTTCGTATATTCCCAACCGTGTTTGTTTTCCTGACTACATCAATTCCTCTGTGCATTTTGATCTGTCCATGAAGCAGGATATCCATGGATATTCAGATTATCAACGATCGAGGATCGCTCCAACGATCTTCGATTCAAAGTATGGGGGTATCAATTGTGATAATATGTACTTTACTGATGGATCCTCTATGAATGAGTCCACAGGATTTGGAGTGTTCAACGAAATTTTTAGCACCTCCCACAGTCTTCAGAATCCTTGCTCAGTGTATATTGCTGAATTGGCAGCGATATACTGGGCGCTGGACAGCGTCGCCTCACGACCTGTTGAACACTATTACATTGTAACGGATAGTCTTAGCTCTGTCGAAGCTATCCGTTCAGTGAGGCCGGAAAAGCACTCGCCGTACTTCCTTGAGAGAATACGAGAAATTTTGAGTGCTTTATCCAGACGCTGTTATGTCATTACCTTTGTCTGGGTCCCTTCTCATTGCTCAATTCCGGGTAATGAGAGGGCTGACTCATTAGCAAAGGTAGGTGCGATTGAAGGCGACATTTACCAGCGTCAAATCGCCTTCAATGATTTTTTTTCTTGAGTCCGCAAAAATACCATCGCTAACTGGCAACGCAAATGGAACGATGATGAATTGGGCCGGTGGTTTCACTCGATTATCCCTAAGGTTAGCCTCAAACCGTGGTTCAAAAGTCTGGACTTGAGTCGGGACTTTATTCGCACCTTCTCCCGACTCATGTCCAATCACTGTTCGTTAGACGCGCTTCTCTTTCGTTTCAATCTTGCCAGCAACAATCTCTGCGTCTGTGGTCAAGGTTATCACGACATCGAGCATGTTGTTTGGTCGTGCGAGGTGTATCTTGTCGCCAGATCGAATTTAGAAAACTCCCTTCGGGCCCGAGGAAGACAGCCCAATGTGCCGGTGAGAGATGTGTTGGCTCGGTTAGACCTTGATTACATGACCCAAATATATGTTTTCCTTAAAGCTATCGATCTTCGTGTGTGATTGTACCTATGTCCTTATACCTTCCTTTTCATCCATTGCGAGCGATTGGCCCCCTTGGTATAAACAGCAAAATAAGTTGAAATGTAAATATACAATAGATATACGAATAGATTTAAGAATCGAGTGTGATCATCAACATTGTAACAATTCCCTTATATCCCATCCCTTTCCTGAAAGAATATGTCACCCTCTAAACTCGAGTAAACCGCGAGTAATCGGTTTTCAACCTTACTAACCATAGTGTTAGGAAAATTATTTATGTATAGTTTTAAAACATATATTTAAGAATTCGGCTCCTTTAAACTAATGTAACTGAGCCTGTAAAAATAAACGATTTATATAAAAAAATAGTGTATGACGACGAATGAAAACTTAACGATTTCATCATTGAGTTGCCTCAATGTGCAGAGCTGAGTTGGAGATGCGATTAACATCGCCAACATAGATCGGGTTACAGTTACCCAATGTGTAGAAGGCCTAAGGGTGATGTAGATGGTTGAGTAGTTTAGTGAAATGCCGCAGTTGTGCCGCAATTTCATAGGAATTCATTGGGTTTATTCCCGAATACACATCACGGCGGAAACAAAAAAGTATCCGCGTAGACAACGGTACGGTGTCGACATCAGGAGACGAAATTGTTTTTCCACTAAAACCAAGTTTCCTTTTCACATTGAACACTTGTTATGACTGATATGGAGAAGTTAATTTTCATTCATAATTTTATTTTTTCATTCTGCCTGAAAACCCAATATTATCTTTGACGCTTCACTAACTCGTAAAACGTAGTTCAACGTCGTGCCGTTTATTGCGCTGTGAAGTGTGTACGGGAATAAAACCCATAGTCTGCGAAAGATTATTATTTCACCGAAAAAGCTACTACTCCCGTTGGCTTACAATATCACAGCTATTCATTAAAAATTAAGCATTTGTATGATTTCATGTGCCTAAAAATATCACGAAATCGTAAGTATTTTCAACATTTCTAGTTTCTTCTTCATATTCAATGTTCTAATAACGATATATTTTGTTGTTTATCGATCCAAATATACATTTACCATTCTACCCTATTATGTGTCACACTGACATTCATTAATCATTTTCTGTTAGGCAGTTGAACAGTTGTGCTTCTGACAGGAAAGCTAATTTTGTTGTTTTGTTCGTTGCAACCCGTGACTACATATAACAAACGGCTCTTTTCAGGGCCACCTTTTGGAGTTTTAAAAGAGTCAAAATAGCAGATTTCTGAACAATGAAAAGAATTACACGAAAAACAATTGTTCCGAATAATCACAGTCCTATGTCAAACTTACGTCCGTGCCTCTAGGCTCAGACCCTCCTACTTTTTTTAATGGATAGCAATGGTATTGTGATTTCTTTTCATTGTCGTATTCTTATTATGAGTCTTATTCTAAGTCATCAGGAGCAGTAGCTTCTTCGGTGAAATAATGTTCGTTTGCAGACTTTGGTTCTGCTGCACAATCTATCATAGGAGAAATTGAGTCATTGAGAATTATGAATATGAGTCATGAAAATTATTAATTTTTCATTTCGTTTCATTTTTGTGATGCGATGTAATGCCGACCTCAATAAGTCCTCGCGTGATAATCGTTGCCTTCCTTCTAGTTTTGATATGATTTTTCACTGTACAATTGCCCCTTGTTGCTGCAGCTCGGAAGACCCTCGCTTAAGATGTTCCTCACCCCGTCATATACAGAAATCACTCGCTAATTAGACTATCTTGAACTGGACTTGTCTATATCAAGGCGTACGTTAACTGGGCTGCAAAGCAGTTATGTATCAATAATAGATATCATCTTCAATTTGAAGTATTGCCTCTGCTGTTTTACAGTTCAATTAGCGAGTAAAATTCGATAATTGTATTGATTTTCCTGTCCAATTTACGAACGATCACTGCATGGGCGACACTCTCCTCGTTGCTTTGATGAAATCTTGCATGAAATTTGAGTATTGCATGAAATCTTGCATCTGATTACTTCAACATGTCTACATTCAAAAAAGGTCTTGCTAATTTGTTTGATAGAACGAATTATTGCACACAATTTTGTGTTCCATACAACACTCATGGAAACGAAGTTGAAAAAAAGAATGCATAATACATGATTTACCTTCGCATTCGCTCGGAAAACATACCTTTTTTATTCGTTAAATTTTTCACTTGTTTCATCATTTTCACTTCAGTCAAAAATATTGCTGGATAAATTTGCCGTCTAATGGTATATATTACAATATACATCATAAAAACGATTCTGCGTAATATGCATTTGAATACTTTTAATAAACGTTACATTTTTCGTAGAGTGATCCCCCTATATAGAAATCAAAGACGTAGTCCTACGTCAGAAGCTCTTCTCCTTCTCCTTCTCCTTCTAAATCTCCTTCTAAATGCAGCCATTCTCGAGATATTTATAAAATATTTCTAATTTATTGTCCTTTTTATAGTAAATAGGCTCTTTTAATGTGTTTGTCGGGTTATACCATCATGTTCATGAAATTTTATGAATTTGCTTATAATTTTTCAAAAAATTTTCCAAATACATCATTATGGTAAAAATATATGTGTATTTGTGAATTTGTGTTCTTAAAGAAAATACTTTATTTATCATCTAAATTAATATTATCGTCTTCAAATCATGTCCATTCCGAATCAATACACTTTTTCCAACGCAAAATCTATTTTTTTTAGCTGTATTCAAGAATTGCCTTAAAATAGTACTTCAATATTCGATACGTTATGAATAAATCAATAATATAAAAAACAAGTACGAACACAGCAGTACTGTGTCTCAAAACTTAATTTAACCTTTAACGAACGAGCGCATTTTTCTAGAACAATGACCAGTTGGTCGACGGATTTTTAAGAGATTATGTACTTTATTTCCTAAGCGAGAAATGGTGCATAATTAAAATCGGTTTGTTAGATTTTATGGAAACTTTCAGTAATAATCGGTAGTATATGAACAGGTATGCCCATACAAAAGGATAATGAAATGAAAATTTCAGAAAAATAATGGGAGTTGAAATAAGGGAATAGATGTGTGTATGTAATGTATTTACTTGCTCCACATCACGTTGCATGCATAATAAACGCATAACCTAACAGAGTTCCTGAAATATACATTATAAATTAATAAATCCAAAATTTCAAATTAACTCAGGGCCCTCATTGACCATCTTTGTGTTGTTACAGAATAGCTACGTCCACGCAACAATCATCAGCGATGGAGATCGATCCACGGTCGAAATAAGATCGATCCACGGTCGAAATAAGATCGATTCATCCATAAAACTGCTCTGCTCTGCAAGACACATCGGGCTGCTGTTCTATAAATAACTCAACAATGATCAATGAACTGTCTCCACGGTCCAACTGGATAATTTTTTTTTTTTTTTCTTTATTTTTGAGACTTTCAGCCTCCTGGGCTGGTTCGTCTCAGCCAACTGGATAATGGGAGAACAGAAAGAATACTCTTACGCCTAAATGGCTACTGTGTGAATGTACCATATGCAATGGTATAGAAAGAATACTGGCAAATGGCAACTGTGTATTGTGCTAATTATAGATATGATAACCATGTGACATGTACACGATTAAAATTCGGCTCTGTTACAGCTAGATTGCTAATGAGCCTTAAATAAATAAATGGGATAAAAAAAAAATTTCAAATTATTCAAAAATTGTACCGCAAAACCCTATAAAATTCTGAAAAAACACATGTCAAAAATAGGTACATTTAAATAACAATTATGTTTCTTTTTTTTTTATCTTCGCTTATTTTTCGTCGGCCTATTTCCGCCACTTTAGTGCCAATCACCGACATCAGGGAGGCGACTCCACCTGTTCCTACCTATCAGACTCAACAACTCATGAGCCGGGCCAACTTCTTTTACTTCCCTTCCGAAGGAAGACGTAACCAGAGATTTTTCGCCTCAGAAAATCCCAACAACGCCAGCTGGGATTGAACCCAGGCCGATCGGATTGTGAGGCTGTTACGCTAACCACACAACCACTGGCGCCGTCTGCAATTATGTTTCAATGGATACAAAAATGAAAAAAAAATCCAAAATTTCAAAATAACAAAAAATTACTTTAATTAAAAAAAAATATTTTCAATAAAAAAATTATAATTTGTCGTGGTGCAGCATAGTAGACGTACTTTGAGTATTTCATCGAATTTTTATTTCCAAGTCTATTGAGTATAGTGTGAAAAAAAAGAAAAACTACGTTTTTGACTACAGAACTTATGGTGAACCATATGGGGATTCGAAAAAATTACTTAATTTTTTCTAATTTGATACCTTACACAACAATTTCCATAGCGCTGATGATATGATTTGGAGGCACATTTCACGGACACATGAATACAATAACATTATAGATTTTAGGATAATAACAAAATATTAGAAAATAATCAAAATAGATTTTATTGGACATTTTCGCGCCGCGCAGTTCTCGAATTTTCTGGAAAACAAAATCACAAAAATCTAAAATCACATTCAAACATATTTAAATAAAAATTAAACCAGTACTAAGTCTAAAAATTCTAAGAAAGACTTCAAAATTTTATAAATATGTATAGTTTCCGTATCACGCAACACTGTTAAACCTCTGAAAAAAATTACACATGTCTAGAAAACACGTAGAAACGCATTTAAATACGAATTTTAGTAGTAGTGAATCTATCAATCTTTCAAAAAAAATTCAATATTTCAAGATTTTTTGGTGATTTTTTTTTAATAATATTTCTCGATACAACATAGTAAGATGCACTTTCAGTATTTTTTTCAAATGTTCATCTTGAAGCTATAGAGAATGGCGTGAAAAATTTTGAAAAGTACGTTTTTTACCATTGATCATATGTTGAACCTCCTAGGAGTTCAAAAAATACTAAAAAATTATTATTTAGTACCCTATACAATATTTCCCATAGATGGTGACTTTTTACTTTACTTCCGGCCAGGCCCTTTAATAAAAACTATGCATACCACTTCGTTCTACAAATCTCTCGACTTTATTTTTACGACGAAGAGTTGAGTGCTACCTATCGTGGAATGTTCTCCATAGAAGATATTGGGACATCTCACTTTCAGTTCTCCTTTCTATTTTCGTTCATCGAATATGATCTTCCTCGCGCGGATGCTTTACCCCGGACAACTCATTTGAATATGTTTATCATAAAAAGTGCAATATCAACAGACATAAATGTTTATGGATCCAAATCACTCCCGCTTCCTTTCTCCCTGTGTTCCATTCCCTTCTCGTCGCCACCCACTACTGCGAGATGCAAAACTGGCGCACTTCGCCACACGGTCATAATCCAGTTGTATTTCGGTTTAGGAAAGCCACTCTCCCCGGGGTCGATAGATATGGAGAGCTGGTTCGCGATGTTGTTCGTGGCGTGCAGTCCAATAAAACCGGTACACACCACACTCTAAATTGAATCTTTGTGAATATCATTCATTTTAATTTCCTCGAACAACCCCCCGAAGTGAAACAAATGACTTCGAAATGTTTTATTATTTTGAGTAAACTTACGTTTTCTGAGCTCACTCTGGACGAGAGACAGAGTTGGTTGTAGGTTGCCAGTTGAAAATCAGTCAGCTCATCGGTCTTCTTGCTGGGAGACATTTGCATTTTAGTTGAACTGTTTGCCTTTTCACCGGAATTGTTTCCTCAAGACAAAACCAAACGAAAGATAAGTGCTTCATTAAAGCTCTTTATAGACAATATTTCACCATCAATAGAAATAATTCCTGAACGACAATGCATTTAGAATTATATACAAATTATCGGATCCAAAAATTGCAAGAGTTCAGCAAAAACTTGTTTTGCAATCCAAAGCTCATCAGCAATTCTGGTTATTGGTGAAGCTTGTGCAACAGCCCACCATTTCAGTGCAATTCAGTTTCTTTCTATCAGTTTTTGTCCCAACGTTGCTCTCGTATATTTTTATGATGCAAATATCATACAACAGCGATGAGTCACCACCACGTAGGGCATTATTACATAGCTGAGTGTTTATGTTTTGTTTTCATTAGCGAAGATAAAATCACTCAGGAAACCTGCTGTGAACTTGTTTCTGGTATTGTTTCTAATGTTGTGATGATTATACACTTATACTAAATAACATTTCCTGTTCCGATTTCTATAAGCATAGTATATGAAGCATCCCACCCTCCAATCCTTCTCAGATCTAAATCGAGTCTTACAACTCAAACTGACGATTTTTTGTAGTTTTTAATTGATAGCCACTGCCAATTGAACCACAAATCATTTTATCATCAATTCGTATCAATTGGATATACGCAGTAGCTCTCATTTTTATTTCAAACATATAAAAAATATGTAAATAATATCTCATAGATAAAATTATTCCTCGTCATCAACTCTCATCAATCAGCGTCTCACAGAAGTCTGAAAATCAATCCTAGGACAGAGTTCCGTTCGAGACGACCACAGTCTTCGTAGGATTCAGCAGAAGCAGTGGGCTGGTTTGACACTAATTACGATCCTATCAGTTGCAGACGGAGTCTAAAATTTTATGCACCGCAAAAAAAAAGAAAACCAAAACCTGGAAACAAGCCTAACCCCGAGGAAGCAGCCCTGCCGTGCGTAAAACTAGACCATAAATTAATCTCCCGTCTTTAGCTCGACTACGCCATCAAAACTTTGTCATCAATGAAAAACATACCTCCTAACATGCTACCAGAAAGTGCCGGGGGAAAATTGACCAAAAATTCTTTTTCCAAAATTTTTGTGTCTCTTTTCCCTTTCCCTGTTGGAAATTCGCCTCAGCAGCCCCTACAATCTTCCCGCTTAACTACCTTCCGACTGTCCTCAGCATTCCATCCTATGACTTGTTCACCGCTCGCGGTCTCGTCCCTTTTCTGTCAGGTTCAGGGAGACTGCTGCTGCAGACTGAATTTTGAGGGTATTTATAATCCACTAATTGTTTGGCGCCATCCAGTTTTGAGTACTTTGCTTGCTTCTCGTTCTCCCGAATATCTTCGCACGTATCTTCCTCCGGATACCTGTACACGTATCCGTCGTATATTTTATTTGCCTTCTTCTTCGGAAAAGGAAGACGCTTCCCTCACAGATTGATAGAGAGATTATTTGCTGCAATAATTCAGTCTAATCGATGCGGTAGATGTTTTATTATCGATATTTCAAATGATTTTAGTGGTCCCTGCTTTTCATGCCTTTTACATTAAGGTGTGTTTGTTGAAATTGGTATTTAACTCCATGTTTGATTCCGTTCTCCTTGGATTTTCTTTGAGAAGCAATGAATTTGAAATGCATTTAAATGCGTTTGGAATAAGTACACTTAGCAAAAAATGACGGAGAAGTAAACTTGTACTTAAACGCATTTTGCTCCAATACATTAATGTTGTATCACTGCAGATGAAAAAATTATTAAAAGAACTGAATTTCGCTGTCAATATGAATCGTTTAAATGTAGTATACTGGAAATCATTGAAATAATCGTTTCGTTCGTGTTCATCATACTTCATGTAGTAATGATACGATAAGTCGATAGTCGACAATACTCTACGCTTTTCCGGTCCCTTTTGCGGTCTTTTTTTAAATTTATTTGACAAGTGTAAAGACAATACATTTTTTAAACCCTACTTAAATTTTTAAAATCCAGTATCAGCATCATAAGCGGCAGTAAAGCAAAAACGTCAACAGAAACAAACTCAGTAGCAACAACAAAACATCGACATCAGCAACAACATCGTCAGCAGAAGCAGTAAGGTAAATGATCTTGGTGTCCGATTTGGAGTGTTTTTACTAAACTAGTAAATGCGAATCAATTTTTCTTCATGAAAATCACATATAATCGATACGAGTTTGGGTTTGCGTGAAAGCCCCAAGTCTCTAGTTACTAATACTAACATAAGGCGTTGAAATTATTCAAATTTTTATTTTTTTAACGATTTTCCTCAAAGAGGAATTATGATCATGGTTTGACCAAAAAATGATCATGGTTTAGAAATCACCATTTATGAATGAAAACATTCGTATTCCCAAGTAGATGTTGCATTTATCATTGCTTGAGTTTTCTGTCATCATATTGATCCATTCATAATTTAGGCTTTCTTCACAATATTGCATTTTCTTGGGCATTTTAAAAGTGTTCACCCCAAGACACTCAACACAAGGAAACTTTATTTATGCTATGCGCGAAGGACATAGTTGCCATAGAAATCATGTGGACAAAACAACATCACACCCAGGTTTTTTACGCGGTTTTTTTTTATGCGGATTTTCGAATCAACGCGGTTTTTTTTACACGGATTTTCCAATTAACGCGGTTTTTTTTACGTGGATTTTCCAATTAACACGGTTTTTTTACGAGGTACGTTTCCCCCGCGTAAAAATAAACTAGCTGTATTGAGTTGGACAACTCATGATTAGAATTGAGTTCATCAAAATACGTTATGGTTTAGCTATGTAAATCTGATACAAATGGTGTGCAAAATGAATAAAGCGAAGTTTTCGGATATTTTGGTCGTTGTTTAAGGTATATTTGATAATGTATTTTCCATTTTTGAGTGCACGAATAATGATCATACGCTGTTGACAGCTGGATGCGTAGATGCTGTCTGAAAATCGGTACCTTGCTGGTGGTACCGGTGCTGAAGCAACGGGATGTCATAGAATTCCCGTTACAATGAATATTTTAAAACTTTAGGAGAATACCTAAAGCGTTACATAGGGGCTTTTGAAAATTCGAAAAATTGCCAAAATGGCGAGCATTTTTGTTAAAAATTAGTTATTTTTCATGAAAAATTTAATTCATGAAAATCGGTCGAGTAGGTACTGAGATTACGATACCACTAGCTGAAAAACACGATTTCGAGAAAAACGCATTTAAAAATTCGAAAAAGCATTTTTTTTCTGCCGAAGATGATATGTTTTCTACCCTAGCATTTGGGTATACTATTGAAAACCTGAGACGAACCCGGTTATGTCGGTTTATGCGACTGAAGCACTGCTGTACGAATACGCCGAAATTGAAGCAGCGCTTTTCAGTATAGTTTAAAAAAGATCAGACGAGCGAAATATGATGATAAATAAACCTCTCCGTCTGCACAATAAGTTCTACCTTCTTGAGAATGCTTTTTAAATGCAATTCTGATACGAAATATTGAAAGATTGCAACCAGCCAGTTCCTTCAAACCACTACAAAGTAAAAATTCGGTACATTCGAAATCATAATGTAATCGACCCATTACCTCAACGGATAGTGACTAGAGATGAAGAATGATTCACATACGACAATATTGGGCGAAATCGATCGTGGCCATAGCGCACAGTGCGTTGAATATATGGGGATGCGGGACAAAAATCAGAACAACCCTTATAGTAATTTTTTTCGGATAGGTATAATGGAAAAAATGTTAGTTATGATGAAATCTAATATTTGTATTAAAGACTTATGTATTATTCGTAATCGCAAAAGTGTCTTAAGCGCCAAATTTATAGTGTATAGTATATTAATAGTGACATAAAATTAAATTGTTCTCTGGAATGCTTCTCCTGTATAGATAAAAGGCTAATAACACACAATCTTTTATATCTCATCCGACGACACAGTGACCTAAACGCCACCGTGGTGATTTTCCATTTTTTATACATTTTTTCGTCTAAGTTGCTAATGCTTCATTTTTAACAATTAAATACATTTTACTCTAGGGCAATGTTTGATTTATATATTCTTACTCTTTGCATAAAATATTAATGCTTTATACGATTTTGTTTGCATAAAAGACTAACGTTTTGTACATAATCGAAAAAGTATCTCAAACGCCAAATTAATAATGTTATGAAGAAATAAAATGCTTTCCGGAATATTTCTCCTGTTTGGATAATACACAAATAATATAATCTTTTATTTTTCATCCGATGGCAAAGTTACGCAAACGCCACTGTGGTGATTTGCAACGACTAACAAACTTTCGTCTGAACTTCCTGCTTCCGTAAACTGTTGCTTGTATGCACTATGCCCTGAACTGCCGTCAAAACCCCATTTACAGACGAGATTGACTGAAGTTGAAGTCATTAGCGAAATTTCTTTGACGATGCTAGCGGAGGTGCAATTCATAAGATCTTGTAAATCTACTTCAGCAGACGTCTCGGTCGCAGAGATCAATTTAGGAGTTATTTTCGCTTTTTCTTGTTTCAATGCATAAGGACTTGGTAGCAAATTTGGATGTATTTCATTCAAAGTACTTCGAAGTACATTGTACTTTCTTTCAGAGAGATCTAAATCAACATATAGAGCCAGTGCTTGTGCCGCCGTCAGTGTTTTCTCCTGATTTCCACTCGAACAGTTTGATTCATTGGCAGCGAATGCAAACTCTTCAGGTGCATTGTTGTTCACAAGATCTTCAACACGTCGCCTTTTTGTCTTTTTCCAACAGAAGATGTTACGTTCCATCAGGACAACGTTAGACCACACACTTCTGTAATTCGCCAGAAACTCCGGAAGTTTAGTTGGGAAGTTTCAATGCATCCACCAAATAGTCCGAACCTGGCACAAAGCGATTACAACCTTTTTCTAGCACTGCAAAACTTGCCGAGTGATAAGAAATTGGGATCAAGAGAATGTTTTTTTTTTTTTTTTTTTTTCTTTATTATAGTGATTTTCAACACATTTCGGCTGGTTCGTCACTTTTTACTTCCATTTTTGGAAGAATGTCGGGAGTGAGAATTGAACTCGTGATCTCTGCGTGAGAGGTATAGATGTCACCACTACGCCAGATCGCCTCCATCATCAAGAGAATGTTGTAAAAATCGATTACTAGAGTGTTCCGCCAACAAAAACCAAGACTTCTATGATAGAGGCATTATGAAGCTACATTTAAAATGGCAACAAATTTTCCAACAAAATGGTGCATATCGACCCAAATCGGATAATCCGATTTGGGTCTTAAATAAAGTTTTGAATTTCACGCAAAAATAATAGTTTTTTTCCCGACCTAAGACCGAGACGGGAGAACGTTTGAAGAACGAAAAACTCAATATACAATGCCATTTCACACTTACGGAAACGGAACAAAATCCAAAGGACAATTTCAAGACTGATGCTGTTTATTCCGTTATGTATGAATTGAAATGGTACGGTATTACGACTGCCGATGATTATATCGACATTTTGTGCGAGAACCTGGAAGAATCCATGCTGAAAATGTGGCTGGAGGATAACTACACCTTCCAGCAAGATAGTGACCCTAAGCATACTGCGAAGAAAATAGCAGCATTCTAGCGCTAGAGAGAGACAAATAGTTGTATGTGATTCTCTTCGAGGGCGTTGTTCGTGCTAAGTGTGTTTTCGTACGAAAATTGTTGGGAAGCCATCCCAGCTCAACAAATCAAATCCCGTTTCATCAGATGTGACAAAAAAGCGGACCTTAAGGCAGTGATGTCCATTAGGGTACCAGCGAAAATGGTCATATCAAATTTCAAAAACCGACCATGTACATATTGTTTATTGGTCCAAAAAAATATCTGTGCAAAGTTTCAGCTCAATCGCACATGATTTAGGGGTACCTCAAAGCACTCAAAGATTTGTTCATCCTCGAAAATCTTCTAAGGGGGGAGTAAAGGAAATTTAGGAAATCGAAATTTTTTTTTCGATATTTGGCATCGAAAAAATGCATAAAACGTCGAGATCTGGTGTTGTCACGAGAAAAAATGTTTGGCCAAAAATCGACTTTTTGGGACTTAGCCTGAGTGGCCAAAAAAATCAAAACTTTGAGTGCTTTGAGGCACCCCTAAATCATGTCCGATTAAGCTGAAATTTTGCACAGGTCATTTTTTTGGACCAATAAACAAAATGTACATGGTCGGTCCTTTAAGTTTGATAATTATTTTTTTTCCATACCTTCATTGCCTCTCAGGCTCCCAGAAGTCCCAGAAGATCGATTTTCGGCCAACTTTTTTTTTCGAGATGACACCAAATCTCGACGTTTCATGCATTTTTAAGTCATTTGGCATCGAAAAAAAAATTCTATTTTCCAAATTTCCTTGGAAGATTTTCGAGGATCAAAAAATCAAAACTTTGAGCGCTTCGAGGCACCCCTCATGTCCGATCGAGCTGAAACTTTGCACAGATAATTTTTTTTGAATCAATAAACAAAATGTACGTACGTATAACTCATCATCACGAGAGAACGGCTGATCAGATCTACGTCGTCCATAGAGGGTGTCTTCACCCAAATTAGAATGATAGTACTTTGGAAAATATTTGAGATGATAAGGAAAATTCGAAAAAAATGACTTTACATATTTTTATATTTAAGAAGAATTTTAAAATTAAAAAGGGAAAATTCGAAAATAAGAGGTACGCGTATGTATGTTTCGCTGTGAAAATCATCATTTAGATCAATTTTGCAGATCTGAACGATAACATACAAACTGTTTTGAAGTATATTCGTTGTTTTTACCAACCAAAATTTTCTCTAGAAATACAGTATATGGCAGAACAAAGTTTGCCGGGTCAGCTAATTTGATTATATTATTTGATTATTGTCACTCTGGCTAAATCCCAGAAGGTCGATTTTCGTCCAAAAAAAATTTTTTTTTTAAGATGACACCAGATTTCGTTTCATGCGTTTTTAGGTCATTTGGCATCGAAAAAAAATCTATTTTCCAAATTTCAATAATGGTGTGTGTGTGTGTTTTTTATAGTTTCCATCTTCTTCGTTCAACAGAAAACTTTGAACCTCAAATATCATTTTTACGCAAGGCAGCGCATTAATAGTAGTGATAGCTTCAGAGAAAAATGTGATAAATAGCCTTTGCCCTGTCGCACTTGATGGTGCTGAAAAGTATTGGTATGACAACGGGTTCAGATGAAAGATTTGAACCCAGTAGTCATTACCGTTTATTTCACAATGTTGTGTTGTGTTGCGTGCGGGATGTGTGGTGTAGTCAAGTGTAGCCATCAGGGGAAGTTTCACGCGAACAGAAAAAAATGAGGATACTCGGGATAATATGGAAATTACAAATAAATTACCTTCTATAATTCCTCATCCATGGTACAAATATGAAATATAAAAAATATATTTTATATATGTTTTTTTTATTGTCTACCTGTTCTATGAACAGTTTGAACGAGCGGACGAGATGCCACTGAATTAAACACATTTTCCATTTGGTTTTTCAAAATTGAGCTCGGAGATAAAACGAACTAAAAAGTGATCAATTACAAAATTGATTACAAAAAGTGCGTGAATTTGGCTCATCGAAAATTTCGAACAATTGGATGCTGCTCCATGTAATCGATTATTATGAACGAATCAAATTTATCAATCGATTCTGATGATTTCTCGCTTAACTTTTGAAAAGGTCCTATGTAACAAAAGTAAACAAATCGAGTTAATGGATGCACGCTCTTAGTTTTCAATCATTGAATGCATTACAAAAAAATCGTTCATGTATCTATCTTCTTCATCTTTTTATCGCCGATACAAAAAATATCCAATGTGCAGATTCGTATTTTAAGCACTCGGCTGTTACTACGGACGCCACTTTCCTCCGACGCTCGGAACGTCCGAAGTAACAAAGCAGTCAAAACAACACAAAGTCGTACTTCGGTCGTTTTGGGTTTTTGCTTCTTACAGGCGTTGTTAGCGATTTCAGTGCAATTCAACGAGTGATAACAACAATAATATGTATTTAGAACGAAATGCTGATATTTGAATTGCTGTTTAGTAGTTAGTTTCAGATTCGCATCGTGCAACGTAATATGTCCAATGTGCAAACGCGGCAGTCAAAACGTCCAATGTAACATGTTTCGTTCCTAGGCTTCAAATTTAAGCTCAAATCACTGAACAACAGTTACGATTGGTTTTTCAGAGTTATTCTTGACTGCTAGTGGTGAAAGTAGCGATAGAGATCGATACCTTTCAATACAATTCGCAGATTAATGTTCGGGTCTTCAACTTCGTTTTTCTCGAGTTGATGAAAATGTTACATTGGACCTTTTCAAAAGTTACGCGAGATTTCCTCTATGATATGGAAGTGCGAATTACAGATATATAGAGATAAGTACGAATCAACAAAATTTCCTTGATAAAGCAAGCGAAAAGTTATCGTCGAAATTTAAACAAAAATGGCGGATATACTGCGACATATTAAACAGTGAGTAAATTGGAGTATTGAGGAGTTGTAAAGTATACGCATATGATCGGAAGCAAGATGATGCGTTGGGTCCTCATGGTAATGTATAGGTAATTTTCTCTTTTCCTTGAGATTTGTCAATGTTGCACTTTGATGAATGTTAATTCTTATTGTTCATGCAAAGGGCCTTATTATTTATGTTGAGGGCCTTTTTGGAGTTCGGAAGCAACCGTTTCATGCATCTATTAATGTTTCAATAACAAAGCTATTGTTTATATATGCTGAAGAAATTTCTTCCGACTTGAACTGTGGTCACGGGTATTCTAGAGCTTGCCACTCCAGAATATATTCAAGGCGTGTTTTTCGGCATAGAAATCTCAACAGAGTATTACTAATAAAAATAACGCAAGTAATACTTACGTTGAGAAGGTCAATGTTACACTGGGAACGTTAGTGCCATCCAAGAAGAATAAGAAATATGAAATAGTATAAAATGCATATTTTCAATCAAATATGAAACTTTTTAGGAAAAAATATCTATCCGTTTTCCATTAATTTACAAAAGTTTTAAAAATTCTATACAAATTCAGACAGTTTTGCACGCTACTTACTAATGCTAACACGAGGATTGTTGTAGAATACATAGTAACTGTCTATGGTCGTTGAATAATCACAGCAATTAAGATGCATATGTCCAGCTGCTAAGGAGCTAAGGAGACGAAAAATATAAAGCTAGAAAAATAAAAACTTCATCAGATGGATAGTTGAGCGCTTCCAAATAATCTTCCAGGGATGTTAACGCTGTATTTATTCCGATAGCTCTAAATAAAACTATATGTAAACTAAAAAACAAAAGGAACTTGAATATTACCTGTCTTAGTAAATATTTATTCGCATACATAACACACACATCATAACATATACGCAAACAACATATTTGATCTTAGAAGAAAAATATCTGTTTATTTTAAGTAAGCGATGAACAATTTATCCTCTTTCACATTAAAATTAACAGTTTTAAACGAGTTCCTCGAAATGGTACCGAATTTTCTGAGGTTCAACTAGTATTCGATAGATTCCCAAGCATTAACAACTTGGACAATCCATGTATAATTAATGAAAGCAGACTTAAAACAAATTGTAAAATTTTCATTTTTTTCCAAAGTTAGAAAATGGCTTGTAAAAAAGCCCGCTATCGATTCGCAGGGGCCGAGGGACCAAACGGGAAGTTCATTGTCGGTCGGGGCTCAACACATAAGATGTCAGAAAACACATAAGATGTCAGCAACTGTAAATCAGTCACGTTAACATAATATTCGCGGTTACATTGGATTCAAATTTGGATGAAAATGTGGCCCTGTAAATTTGTACACAGTATGAATTCGGGAAAAGGGGTGAAACTTCTTTACGAACGGAATAGTTAGTTTTCTTTTCATAGCCAAGCGTTCAAACGATATGAACCACTTCCTAGTTTTGTATAGATACATCCTTACTCAAATGGAGATTTGCGTTCTTTAAGTAGATGGTTGAAGTATAAGCAATTGAAATTGAACATAAGTAAAACGAAATATATGATATGGTTATCTGTGAAGCAAAGAATTGTTTATTTAACTATGTTGTTCATTTTTAAAGTAGTTAACGGTTTGCTGTCTCGATATTTGTGCGATCGAGTTGAAAGAGGAAGTGACTTTCATAGATATAATACTAGAAACGCAAATGAAATAAGAATACCACTTTTCCTGACATGTGCTTCACAAAATTCTCTATATTTTATAGGAGTAAATGTTTTCAACTCAATGCCAACACATAATAAACGTGCAACAACACTAGCGGAATTTAAGAGAAACTGTATTTCACACGTTAAGGCTGTGTTTTCCTAACAGCCGAAAGTTTTTTTTTTTTCAATTTTTTATGAGAAATATTTTTTGACTGACATCGTTTTATACGAACGGATATCATAATGTGAACAGTTTTCTTGATTTTTTTTGTTTTTAATATTTTCAACCTGACGAAATTTTTTTTTAAACGGATTATATTGTTTATACAATTTTGAATAAATTTTGATTTATGTGATATTTTTTTGTTTTCAATTTGTATTCGTCTCTATTATGTCTATCATGATCTTGGTGATGATGGACTATTTTTATTTTTTGTTGTTTTTGTTTTGTATTAGTTAAAAAAAATAAAAGTAGTCTACAAAGGTTAGAGCGCCGCGCGCATTTCACAGATATAAAGGTAAAAAATTTTCTTAAGAGCCGGTCTAGGAATTTTTCGTAAATGAAAATTTCTCGACTTCTATGGATGCGGATATTCATTGCCAATCCAAAACAAGGCTGGCAGTTGGACTTGTGCTTTGGTGGACCAATTGGCTGCAGGAGTCTGGTCGAGACCGTATCGGCTCTGTGGCGGACACGATTTGGTTTCGACTTGGGTTGTTTTTGACATTGCAATACTATATACGAATTTATATCTGTAAATAAAATCAGTTCGTTTTCTTTCGTTACACTGGTTTCAATGCTGAGAAAAATAAATTATCTTTTAGATAACTCGTCTTGCTCAAACCTCTGTAGAGGAAGGAGGCGGGACCATCATCATCATCATCATTAATTTATTGTAATAAATAGGAAAAAAAGGATGAAACCAAGTGAAATTATTTTGTTGAAATGATGAAAAGTTTAGATGGAATGTTTAGAAAAGCGGGAGTGGGATCTTAAATTCTTCGAATCATAAGATCAAAATGAAGAATTCGCAAGAAGTCAGAACTGAAGACTCAGACAAAAAAGAAGATTGTCAACAATTGTTTGAATTCACACGCATAATAAGATTATGTTCCAAGGCTATCGAAGAAAAAGTAAGAAGACATTAAAATTTTCTCCAATGCGTTTGAACTAAGATTTGGTGACCTTAGATCGATATTTAGAAGATCGATCTTTTCCTCTCCGATTTCCGATTTTTTGGATCGATACTTGGAACTCCAAAAAATCGAAAATCGATCTTTTCCATCGTAGATTTTTTTTTGTGAAATTGTTTTTCAGTGAACATTGATTTTTAGCGCACCAAAAACTACCTGACAAATTTCATAAACATTGGATCCCTTTCAAGGTTTTCAAATCAGTGGTCGTAAATTTAGAAGAAGCGGTTTTGTAAATTTGATAATTACAGAATAATTGTTCACAAGTTATATTGAAGAGGGGACCCCGAGAAAGTCGAAAAAATCGAATTTTGGTTTTTTGCATTTTTGGGAAGCTTATGTCCTCAGAAATGTTGTCCTAACAAGATTTTTCGATATATGATTTCGTTGGAAAGTTACAGCCAAAAGTATAAAGTCACCTCAAGGGATATTGTATTGCTGTACGAATTTTTAAACGCGTTTTTCTCGAAACCATGTTGTTTCAACTGTTGGTTTCGATATCTCAAGATCTACACGACCGATTCGGCTGAAATTTTTTATAAGCATGTAAAAATGAATTATCTAAAGCGTTACATAGCCGTTTTTTATGTCTAATTTTTTCGATTTTTCATGAGCTTCTAAACAGCGATTTTTCATGCCACATGAAAATGCACAAACAAGCCTGATAAGATCATTTTATGATGATGATGATGGTCCCACCTCTTTCCCCTACAAAGGCTTGAGCGGGACGAGTTATCTTATTGATAATAATTGAGTTACTGAGTTTATTACATCATACTAACCAGTAAGCACATTAAATTGAAAAGAAAACGGACTGGTTATCCCGCAGACATAGATTACTAATCGATAGAACAATTTAAGCCTTTGTCTAAAGTATTCATTCCATGGCATGTCGAGAGAATTTCCAACCCGGGAAGACCCTAGACCGATCGGGAATTGAACCCAATGCCTATGTCAGTATTAGCCATGAATTTTCAAGGGAAATCCCGCTTTATCAGATCCCCGGCCACGGCCTGCAATTGCGATCGTTTCCGAGTTCTAGTAGCTGAGCAAACCCAAGCCTTATTCTAGCCGACACTTCAGGCCCATCACTTCACATATCCCAAGGCATGTCAAGAAAATTTCCAACCCGAAAAAATTCTTGACCGATACCATTGACCGATTGATGGATACCCGACAACGGTCTGTTAATCGTTTTCGAGACCAGACAGCTGAGCAAACCTAAGCCTAATTCCAGCCGATACTTCAGGCCCTACATTCAACCTGGGGTATAAACGTGTCAACCTGAATCTGCAATGAGATCCGCCACAACACAGAAAAATCTTGATATAATTATCTGTTGAGAAGATGAATTTACAAGTATTCCGATTGAGCTATCCCTAGCTTACCTCAGGTTTCCACATTAAACCCCTTGGAATGACTTTGTTATATAAAAGCAAAAAAAAAAAAAAAAATACCATCATCACCATAGTCTTGACAAGAAAAATACACGGACACACATACACTCAAAAGACAATAATTTCCTCGTTTTATGAAATAATGAAATAATGATGATGATCTCCTCAAAAAGTTTGTACTGTACGAGTTCTCTTGTTGATCTTTATGTAACAATTATTAAAATAACCAGTAAGCACATTGAAGTAAAAAACAAAACAAACGGACTGGTTATATTACAAACATAGATTCCTAATTGAAGAACAATTTATGTTATCAACTTAACGTATTTAACCCATGACATGTCGAGAGAATTTCCAACCCGGGAAGACCCTGGACCGATCGGGAATTGAACCCCATGCCTATGTCAATATTAGCCATGAACTTACAAGGGAAATCCCACTTTATCAGATCCCCGGTCACGGCCTGCATTTGCGATCGTTTCCGAGTTCTGGTAGCTGAGCAAACCCAAGCCTAATTCTAGCCAATACTTCAGGCCCATTACTTTACATATCCCAAGGCATGTCAAGAAAATTTCCAACCCGAAAAAATCCTTGACCGATCAGGAATTGAACCCAATACCTATGTCAGCATTAGCCTAAAATTTACAAAGGAATTCCCGCTTCACTGGATACCCGACAACGGTCTGTTAATCGTTTTCGAAACCAGACAGCTGAGCAAACCTAAGCCTAATTCCAGCCGATACTTCAGGCCCTACATTCAATCTGGGGTATAAACGTGTCAACCTGAATCTGCAATAAGATCTGCCACAACACAGAAAAATCTTGTTATAATTATCTATTGAGAAGATGAATTTACAAGTATTCCGATTGAGCTATCCCTAGCTTACCTCTGGTTTCCACATTAAACCCATTTGAATGCTTTCATTAAAAAGAATTGTTTTTGCATATGTTCTATCTCAAGTTGTCTATGTGTGCTAACGCGCGCGGGCTCAAACTATTGAAGATTTCACAAATATTGTTTAAGTTAACCATCATCATTATAGTCTAAAGATAAGAAAATACAAATATCCGTTAAACTTCGTCATCTTACACACTAACATTAATTATATGCAGGGTCAAAAATCTAAATCATGCTTCAAAAACTCTTTACAAATACTACGGAATATTCGAAGGCTTGTTGCTGTCTTTGCTTCATTTGGTAATGTGTTATACAGGCGATATCCTTTATAAAAAAGTTAGTTTTGTGTACATGACATTCGAAAGTTCATGGTTCTGAGGTCACTTGCTTGCCTTGTGTTATATCGGTGCATATCTCTTCCATACGTTATCGTGTTTTGTAAATAGTTCGGTGTCATGCCGCTAACCATCTTATATATGAACGTAAGAGTGCAATATTTGATACGCTGACCACTGACATCCATTGTAGGCATTCAAGCATAAATCTTCGTGGAGTAAGTCGGTCGCATCTCAATATCAAGCGCATGGCCTTGTTTTGAACAATTTGCATTCTATTCATTTGCCTCTTATTTGCGAGAAATAGCACAGATGCACAATAATCGAAATGTGGAGCGATCAATGCTTTGTAGATGGTAATTTTACTTTCAAAGGTCAAGAATCGATTAATTCTACAAAGCACTCCATATTTTTGAGCTGCCTTCTTTATAGTTGATATGTTCGTCGAAGCGCAGCGTTTCGTCAAGAATAACGCCAAGATATTTGATTTTAGAACAAAAATTGTTTTTGCAATGCAGTGTAGTACAATAATCACCAAATTTTAGCAATTGATCTGTTCACGTCTGTGGTCACAAATCCCCGATGGACGATTTGCAACAGTTTCTCGGCTTCGCTGATTTAGGCGCATTTTGTAATAAAAACAAGAGCAACGACGTGTGGCTGACTCAAACGAAGAGCAAAGTAGAAAAAAACGAGTCTAATTCTACACGAGAGGAAACGCAAAGGGAACACATCAACAGATCTCGGATGCGCATCGAAACATAAAAGTTTAAGGTTCTTGTTTATTGTCTCCTTGAGATTTTCGCTTTCTTGCCGCATAGACTCTATAAACTTCCTCCGCAGATTTTCCCTAGTGTTACCATGCTTTTTTTTGGCCTCTCATATGTGCAGGATTTTATTGTTATCGGACCGTTGATGTTGACCATACAAATAAAATTATATTAGTTTTAACTGGTGGTTGTTCTTTTTTTTTCCTTCTGTTGCTTCGTCCTTTGCCTCCCCGGTGGCCTTGTAACGGGCGACCGGACAATCAGCCGACTTTTGTGGCATTGGACGCTGTCAACTGGCGTCTCGAGTGGAGGACACGATGTTACGTAGCCGCCTGCGAGGTTCTCAAATAGGTATTATAAAAATCACGTTTTTATACATTGATTAATTGGTGTTATAAATTTTGTGACAGTTTTTGGATGTTGTAAAAGGCAGAAAAAACTCTGCTTCGACTGATGGCTTTGCAACCAACGTTTCGAGACAGGAAATACGTGTGGTTTTTGAAATGCGTCGCGCAGTTTAATAAAAAAGACACAGTCATTTTCAATTAAAATTACTAAGGTTTCTAGTGAATCTAGAGAAGAGAAAGCGAGAAAATATTGTAGAGTTGTCATTTTTAGGAGCAGGGTAAAATGTATTGGGCACTAGGGGCATAGCTACCTCGCCATCACTTTGATACATTCAACATTTGCCTACCATTACGGCTATCTTGTGCATCCTCGCTCTAAAGCCTGCACTCAGTTTTCCCATAAAGTACTTTTTTGCTTTCCCAGCATTGCGGATTGCGGTTAAAAGTTCCCTGCACTTTTTTGATACGGGTGATAGACGACTCGGTGAATGTGTTTCTGTCCATAAGCTCACACACATCGTAGAGCGCCTATGAGGATATTAAGGACCCGAACGGTACAATCCTCCACGAATAAAAAAAGTAGGTACTCTTCGCCTACAGTGTGTATGAAAACACGAACAAAGCACTCACCGCTTCTTGTATCGTTGAGATTTTTTGTTCCGGTAATTCGCCCTGGGAAAAGATGATGTGGCACAAGTTCAACCGTGTAAGTGGGGTTCCTTTTCCGTCTATTTATTTTTTTTGTCTCGTACTACCATTGCACCCGGTCCGCTTTTTCCAGAATGCATAGGGTTCAACAGTCGGCACAAGCATACAAGTGAGATAAATGGTGCGACAGTGTGACGTAGAAAGCCACAAACAAACGGCAGTTTTTATAGGGTTTTTACGACAGAAGAAAGTAGATGAAGCTAAATGAATATGAGTAATTCGGTTTAATGGGGTTTCTGTTATAAATCACGTACTTTGAAATTTGTGTAAATTATATGACGTGTGCGTACTGTCAACTTCACCCCCGTTTTACGATTGTTTGAGTTTGAGTACTTTATGACTGTTGACTGCGAAAGATAATCAGATATGAAATAATCTTTCCTTCCGGATTATGCATCTCTCCGAATAGGAATGTTTCAAAAGTATCGAAAGCTTGAGACAATAATTTCGATTTAATAGAGTGGTAAAAGCCTTACTTAATAGCCTGTTGGCAAGTGGGTCATAATAAACAATTAGAGCAATGACACTTGTTGCATGCCATCATCATAAACTTCTGCTTGCTTTTGAGCAGACAATTTTATGAGCGCGGTGCAAAACATATCCCTTCATTGCGATCCTAAAGCATCCTGCCAGTGTGACTTGCAGCGGCCCGACAGCAAGATTAATGTCGCGCATAAAACTCGAACATTAACCAAAAACGACCGCATAAAATAATTGGAATAAATCAAATGTCTGGTGAGGAGCGTCGTTTGCTCATTGTTTATATACCATCAAGTTTTTGCGCCGATGACCTAGTCGTAATAAGTTTGGTGGGCTGTTCATTTGAGGCAAGATTTTGTCCCTGATCCCTGATTTGTGGCTGTAGAATTGATTTTAGGAAACCAACAAACTGCATTATATGTTTTGCCATCCGCAATGTGTCTGCATATGAGTAGGCTCACCAAACGTACCGTTTTAACGGGACAGTACCTTTTTTTCGACCCTTTTTGATTGTCCCGTCTTTTTATCAACTTGTACCGTATTTTGAGTAATACGGTGCTACAAAAATTACTTTTTTTTTCTTCTGCCACGAGTTCTGTTTATGATCTTTGCGGGCTTCGGCACAAAACTGGATGTCCATGAGTTTGAGCCCTTTTCACTCTAATGGAAACCGATACATCATTTAGAATTTTTGAAAAAGCTGATTTTCAAGATTCAAACTATAAAATGTACCAACCATATGTTTTTATAATGCATTGCTTCAACAAATCCGAAATCTATCGAGCATTGTACCAAAAACAGTGCTTTATTCGACGTGATCTCAGCGTGATTTTCCTAATTCTTTTTCCTAATTCTTTTTTCAGAATCCTTCTGTTAGATGGCAAGCAGAGGTGGCGGATAGCGATGACTACATTATATATGTATACTTTGAAAAGCTGTTTTTTGCGCAATTCTTAACATATGTTGCATCTATTCATTACAATGCATTGGTAAAAACTGTGCCTTCATGGTACCCTACTTAGTTTATTTGGTTTAAAAATAGGAACAATGACAATCAGAAACCCTAAATAAAATCAGATTATCCAAAAATTCTAAATCGTTGGTTAAATAGCGTTTCTCTCTCTCTCTCTTTGCAATTAAGATGAAAGGGTTAAATGGATGAGGAATGACTTGAAAACGGAACATATATTCTCCGTCGACGTTAAGATGGCGCTAGTCGATGTCAGTTATTGGGATTAACAGAACGTTACATAACTATTGACTATTGACACCGTATTGATAGTCATCTTATGTTTAAAGATATTATACGGATATTATAGGGAAGATGAACAGATATTTCGCATTTCGTTGTTTGGGGGGCAAAGTGGTCAGTGGAGGATTATTGACAATGTTCTGTTTTCAAAACCTGATATACATTATCACCTTCTGCTCTTATAGGAGTCCTTTTTGTGGTTTTGACCCAGAAAAAATATGCCACCCCAATGAAAATGGGCTTGTTCCTAAGGGTGACCACATACCCCCCAGTTCCCCTAGCTGCAATATTCGATCAATTTGCAAGTTTGCAATGGGATAGCACATTCCAGCCAGACTCCAAAGATTTTCTTTGTGTTTATGAACTGAGTCGTTTCACAAATGCAATGGAGATGCAATCCATTTAAGGTTTATCGTCCAAATTGCGTATCACTGTATAACTGGCACAATACCTGATTCCCGCCGCTTCATTTCTTCTTCAGAATGGACTCTTCTTCCGGTAGTAACTGACTTAGATCTCCTGTGATTCGAGAATAATGAGTGAGTTCAGTTTTGAGATCAACTGCTAAAAATTATGCAGGGACACATAATATACATAAAAATCTGCCTGCCAAATGTAAATCTGTTGTTCTCGAAGTAAGATTCTGGAGTGAGAGGAGAAAAATCGTTGCACTATTCTCAGTGTTCATTTATTAAATTCGCGTTGACGGCATCTAGTTTCGTTTTCTGTTATTATGAAGCGAAAATCTCATCTGATTCACAGGTGGAGAAAACGCTCTTTGAAATAAAACTTATAAATGAAAATTTACTTTTCCGTATCAAATATATATTCTACTAAATAAAGAAACACGTTCTGTTTGCGAATGGTGATAAGTATCAAGCAAAAACTGTATCGGACAATAATTTATATTATAATAATAAGTTTTAGAAACTACAAATAGCAGAAAATTAATAAACAAATGGTTAAGAGTTAGGACTACGTATTTTAAGCATTCAAAAAATATGAAGTAATTATTTCCATTGAAAATATAACAAATTGAAACTGCCTTCAGGCATGCTCAACTGATAAAGTATCTTTCTTTCCCACCAAATTCACGCTTTGATAAACTTTTATATTTTACATTCGACATTAAAACTGTCCTCGAACCACTTTTAGAGTTTACTAAGACTAACATTTTGCGATGATGAACTTATCTATATCTGAATTTTACTCAAAGTTATCGATGTTTTTTTATCCAAAAACTCACGATTGTGAATTTTGTTTACTCAAATTCATAAAATAACATACTTTTGAGAAATTCGCAATATGTAAAGTCAAATATGCCCTTCTAAATGCCATTAGTTAACATTTTTTTGTTTTTTGTTTAATATTTTATAGTAAAAATATAGTTAAGAGCGTGGCTCCTTTAAACCTATGTAACTGAGCCTGTAAAAATAAACGGATTGATAAAAAAAACAAATTCAGAAACCTCTAAAAGTTGTTTAAAAACCGTTTTGATACAGAATTTTAAATATAAAAGCTAAAGCAAAAAAAACTATTTTTTCATGGCGCTCCTAACGCAACATATAAAAAAGAGCTATGACAATTATTTTAAGAAATAGAAAAAAAACTTTGTCCTACAAAGTGACCTCAAATAACTGAGGCTACAACATTGTGGATTTTTGACAATGAGCGTCCTATTATATGTAACAACTTTGTTGAATACAGTTTTTGTCTAAAAAATAACCTTCGAACCCTAGTGCAATTTTCCACTCAAATTGTCCACTTCCTGAACCATTCTGTAATTGTGAAATAAAACTACGATCTGGAATGTGACATTTTGTATGATAAAATTAAAACAAAAAATTACTTTGCAAGTTTTTCAATCATCTGAATATGAACGAATAAATTTCGTTGTAGAGGACAAAACAGGTGAATCTAAGAAGGTTTGATTTTTTGACTTCATTATCGGCATTCACTCATTCATAAAATTCTTCAAAAAATGTATTTTGTTATTTTTTTTGGTTCAAGTTTTTATACTATTTGGTCAGCCTACATATGAGATATAGAAAAGTGAACACTAAACTGTGGTTTTTTATTTATGAAAAATGATAAACTAGTTTCTCATCAATGGACACTACCAATCTTAGTGCTTTGAATTCCGTATAAAATTTAATTCTTATAGAAAATTCATTGTTTCGCAAACATTTCATTCAAGATTTAGAAAAAGACCTGTCTTCAGGGATGATAATTTGAGAGAGGTTACACGTACTTTACCACAATTTAAAAATATCAAATATCATAGGACTATCAAATCAAATTATTAAATTAATAAATTTAACGACACAATAGTGGAGCAGTGCGTCAGACTTCGAAAACCGTTTGAAGAAATAACAAAAATTACAAGCTCTGGCCTCTCCTGTATTTCCGAGATGAATTCGCAGGTTGCCGGATGAAAAAATAAGCAAGTACGATTACCACATAGAACACCGAATTAAACTCGCATCTTTAAACGTTGGATTGGGAAGTCATTTCAACTACTCAAGTTAAGATTCAAATTACTTAATTGCAACCTTTTCGGATCCGAAGTTCAAGTCAGACTATTTAGAAGTTCTTGAAACGGATACAAATTTTATTGAATTATACAAAATATTTTGCGACGAATCTTCTGAGAGTAACAGCTCATCGCCGTTTTCTTGTTAAACGAAGAAGAAGAGACGAAACTGAATAAAACCGCAAAGCTGGCTGAACCTTTTGGAACTGTTTCAATAAAGTAGTAAATAAAAATAATAGTCAGTGTCGCGTTCAGGTAAAATGATACATCTCATATAATTTTTTCAAATTTTTTTCTTGAATTGTTACGATTTTGCAAAGTATTGAAATTTAATAAAATTTCAAAAATTCATATCTCCATTTTGAAGATTCCGACACTACATCACTATATGTCAAAATATGTTAATTAATAATAATATAATGTTTGAGCTGTTTGATCCACCATCTGCTATTTTAAAAATCGACGATCATCATAAGCCGTTACTTTTAAAACTTGACGTCCATTCGACTGGCCAGATCCGCCCGCCCGGTGTTCCAGCAGCTCGCAGTGAGTATGACTTTGCACGGTGTGATTTTAACGCTATCAACGAGCCGATTCGCGTTGAATTGGACAGAGCTTCTTGACCTCTCTGACATTGATGCAGCCGTCTCTGCCTTCTACGACAACATATATCAAATAATTCAAGACACCGTTCCTGTTAAAAGATGTAAGCCTTCCCTAAATTTCACACAACCATGGTGGAATCCGAACTCCGTAATCTGCGTAACCGTCTGCGAAAAGCTCGGAAACGTTATTTCCGCTCCAAAACAGCTACAAATAAAACTGCTGTACAGTTGGCTGAAGCCGAGTATAGTGGTTTACATGAACTTAGCTTTCGGCAGTACATTGACAATTTGCAGAGTAGTTTCAAGATAAATCCATCATCTTTCTGGAATTTCGTAAATTCCCGAAAAGGCTCTGCACGTATTCCAGTGGACGTTACATACTGTAGTCAAAGCTCCTCTGACGCTGCTAGCTCTGCTAATCTCTTTGCGGAATTCTTCCGAAACGTTTACGAAGTCGATCAGGCTCCGACTCCACAGGAATACATCGATAACTTGCCGAGTTTTGATATTCGTCTACAGCAAATCACCTTCAGCCACGACGATATTTTCAAAGCCCTCTCTTCTGTTGACGCCTCGAAAGGTCCTGGTCCGGATCGAATTCCACCTTCCTTCATTAGGAATTGTGCTGCATCATTGACCATCCCTGTGAAGTTTATTTTCAATCGATCACTTCTTGACGGCGTCTTTCCTGAGTCATGGAAGCTAGCATCCATAACCCCGATCTTCAAATCTGGAAACATTCACAGAGTGGAAAACTACCGTCCAATCTCGATACTGGACTGTTGGGCGAAAGTCCTAGAAAGACTGCTACACGATAAGCTGTACACGGCAGTCCGATCGTTAATCTCGGAATTTCAGCACGGGTTTATGAAGAAACGCTCCACCATTACCAATCTGATGACCTTCACTAACACTCTGGTTGGTGCCATCGAGAAGCGTCGTCAAGTTGATGCCGTGTATATCGATTTCTCCAAGGCGTTCGACAAAGTTCCGCATGGCCTCGCTATCACAAAACTGAGCCGCCTCGGTCTTCCTTCGTGGATTGTTCGCTGGATAGAATCGTACCTTTCGTCCAGGAAACCTTTGGTGAAGGTTCACGATGCCACATCGAATGCGTTTCAACTACCGTCCGGGGTTCCTCAGGGTAGTCACCTTGGTCCACTCATCTTTATACTTTTTTTAAACGATGTATGCGACCACCTAAGCTGCTGCAAGCTCTTGTATGCAGATGACCTAAAACTCTACCGCATTATCAAGACGACGGTTGATTGCCTGGCTCTGCAAGCTGATATTGAACGCTTGTCATCGTGGTGTAAGATGAACGGAATGTTGGCAAACCCAGCCAAATGCAAAATCATCACCTTCAGCCGAAGTCGAACACTGGTCACGTTCGAATATTCGATGAATGAGTCACCGCTTGTGAGAGTATGCTCTATCAAGGACCTTGGGCTACTTTTAGACAGGAAATTGTGATTCAACGAGCACATATCGATGACAGTCACTAAAGCAAACTCCATGCTTGGCTTCCTGAGAAGAAATACAGCGCAATTTGACGACGTACATGCCATGAAGTCACTGTACTGTTCTCTGGATCGCAGCGTATTAGAGTATGGAGTGCAGATCTGGGCCCCGTATCACAGTGTGCACGTAACACGTATCGATGCATTACGGCGGCTCCCATGGACAAATCCCGACAATCTACCGCCTTACGAACATCGATGCGCGCTCATCGGACTCCAAACTCTGTCGAGCCGGCGTAGTTTTCTGCAAAGTTCATCTACGACGTACTAATCAACAACATCGACTGCGGCAGCATACTGCAAAATATTAATATTCACGTTCCGAACCGCCAACTCCGAAGCACTTCCTTTCTCAGATTTCAAGGACACCGTACTACATACGGATATAACAATCCGCTAGATAGATGCTGTAGGCTTTTTAACGATGTGCACGATATTTTTGATTTCAACATAAGTAGACTAGTTTTTAAAGATAGAATTAAGAATGTCTAAATAGTATGTGTGGTATGTGATCAAAGATGGTAAATAAATAAATAAATAAATAAATAAATAATTTGTATGTAAATTATAATTATATATATATATATATATATATATATATATATATATATATATATATATATATATATATATATAAATATTTTAAATATATTTAAAATGTCGAAGTGGGGTCTCTTAAGATATAAAAGTTTTTAACATTAAACACAATGTTTAGTGAGATTTTTTAACAGTGTATTTAAAATGTTGTTCTTCCTAAATTGTTCTATAATTCCCCAATAACTTCTCCGTACATCATATTTGATTCGGACCTTCAAATTTTGAGTTACGATTTTTTTTAAAGAAAGATGATTTTGCATACGCATCTACGCATCTATCATAATAAATAAAATTATATTTATTTTTAAGATACACAATTGAATAATTTTAAAATATCAAGCATTATCTAATGCGCTGAATCCCACATTTAATCTGGTCCTCCTCAAATTGTATAATAAATATAACTCAGGATAATAGTACTGAGCTTAAGCTGAGCTTGGGTAGAATGTACACTTTGTAATTGCTCTCCGTGATTGACCTGAACCAACCAAATTGCACAAAGAACACACAGAATGACGCTTGGGACTAGCAAATAATTCTCGTCGTGCAATTTTCGGCGATTCGAGCTTTAAATGGTCAATAACGACGCCGGCCACGTCCTTACAGTCACCAGGGAAAGTTAGTATAATATTCGCCGCCCGAAGGCCAGAAGGGTCGCCTCTATAGCGTGGTTCCCTAGCGTTTATCATGGGAGGGATAGTTGTTAGTGGGCAGAGGTAAGAATCAGGATTCACTGAGGTAAGTGATACGATCAGGTCGACGAGAACTATCGAACACTCAACTAAACGAAATTCCGAAAACCCTATACATCACAACACGCGGTAGAGATTATGTTTTGGTAGCATGGGAAGAAAACCTGTTAAATTAATTGGACCATATTCTTTTATTTATCGCACGTACTTTTTATTCAAAACTAATCGTGTCAGCGGAGTGTTAATTGTAGGAAACCTGAAAAGGTAACCGAGAGAACTACTCAAAAAACCAATAACACTGGACATTATTCAACGCATGTACGGTTTATGGAAATCCAATTGTAACGCCGTAGAGTTATTTCTGGGAAATCTGGGGAGGTATCCGATAAAACTCCTCTAAAATCAATTCGACCGGCGATATATTACAATCTTCGCGCGTATCTATATCAGACTCCAATCGCGTCGGCGGAAAGTTATCTTTCGGAAACCTGAAAAGGTAACCGAGGGAACTTCTATAAAAACAACAGGACCGAGAATTATTCAAACACACATATACTTTATCGAATTCCAATATCGACGGCGGAAACCTGAGAAGGTAACCGAGCAACTCCTGTAAAACAAATCTGACCGGCGATACATTCCGTCAATTATTGAGCGCTCCCTTCTCCTCAACCACGAAACCAAAACATGAATTTTAAAATTTCGAATCATACAAAAATCCTAGTGATATTCAAAATATATCCACTTTTGAAATATACAAATTATTTGAACAGATTCTCGAATACATCAATAGTACTGAGAAAAAAAAACTCATTTCGAAGGCCATTTGCCGACCCATTTTCCGACATCTTTATAATCGGGGAAGTGCTGCTCTGCCGGTGCATGTCTCACTGAAGCATTAAGGTCCATTAGGTCCAAGTCGGTTAGGATAGGTTCAGAACCATCGGTCCACTTAGAATCATCTTACAATATATGCACTTGATGCGGGTTGATTGGAAAGCGTGGCAAGAACAATTCGGGGCTTCTCGTGTTAAACACACAACCACCGGAGAAAGTTGGCCCAATAGACTGCTCATGTGCTGGTGTCCGAAAAAAATAAGCAAAAAACGGAGCAATTGTTCTCCATTACTTACTAAAAAAGACAGTCGTCCATACTGATGAGTTGTCCAACATATCAGATTGAGTAAACTAAATTCCACGAGAAATTCCTTATATACCATGCGCACAGAGCTACGGCCGAATGGCTATCGAGAGAGCAATTTCTGTTTTTATTAATATATTGACATGCGACAGCGACAGCTACTGAAGTACAGGGTGACTCAAAAGTCATTAAATTCTTCAAACATAAGGTGCCTCATAGTTATAGGTGCCAACAGTTATACTACCAAACAAGGTGATCACTTTGCCCCCACTGACCAATTTGCCCCCACTACCCCTAGTAATTTGGCCGGATACCGGATATCCGGCAAGCTTAGAGGCCGTATAGCAGGAATTCGAATTCGATCATGGGAGAATCTGCATGTGTGCATGAAGCAAATGAAAGATTACATTGCAGTAAATAATGAAACTTTTTTTACGTTAAAAAAAATGAACTATGATTAAATTTTCCGTATATAATGAATATCCCTTAATAAAGTATTAAGTTTTCTGCAAGCAATATTGAACTTTTTTTTTCTCCTGTTAAGAATTCAATAACAGAAAAGGTTACAATGACGAAATTGGATATATAGAATTTCTTATAATACTAGTCGAGAAATAGTAAGTACTACGAATTCAAATAAGCAAAGAACATCAATCAATTATTAAACGGTTTTATTTAGCTTGCCCTGTAATCTGTTTGTATGTTTGTTTGTTTGTTTGTAACATGTTTGTCTATACCGCTGACCCATATTAATAGGAATTTGACGTATTTTGACGTAATTTGCGTATTTCATGATCTTGAAAATCCAATACGGCGGCCGCTACAAAATGGCGGATCACATATTTTCTCAAAACCCCATCAATATGGGTATCAAATGAAAAGGCTTGACTAGTAGAATACTGATATTTAAGAAAAATTCAAATCCAAGATGGTTGCCACTACAAAATGGCCGACTACATATTTTCTCAAAACCTCATTCATATGGGTATCAAATGAAAGGGATGACTAGTAGAACACAGTTATTTATGAAAAATGAAAATCTATGATGGCTACCAAATGGCGGGCTGCATATTTTCTCAAAACCCGAATAATATAGGAATCAAATGAAAGGGCTTGAATAGTAGATCACAATAGATCATGAAAAATCCAAATCCAAGATGGCCGCATTTACAATATAGCAAATTACTTTGTTAAACGATTTTATTTAGCTTGAACTGTTCGTATGTATGTTTGTAGGTCTGTAGGGTTGTCCCACATTAATAGAAATTTGACCAATAGGAACTGACCGAATTTATAAAATACCTGTATCAAACGAACGAACTTGACACACTATGTATTTTGTGCAATCCACTCAATATCGGTATAAAATGAATTTTTTTGTCTCATAGAATACAGTACAATAGTTTTATTGAAGAGAAATATTCTAATGAAACAGATAATGTACTAAAAATTAGAAAATAAAATAAGTAAAAAAAAACATTTTAAGTTAAACGGTTTAATTGTGATTAAACATAATAATGTACTAAAAGCTAGAAAATATTTAGGCAAGTAGCAATTAGCAGTTATCACACCTCTCATTCATTAGTTTAGGGCATTGATAAGACTAAAATAAAATCGTGGGGCATGTTGGATTTCCAATATCCACAATTAGCGATCATATCACGATTTTATTTTAGTCTTATCAATGCCCTAGACTAATGAAGGAGAGGTGTGATAACTGCTAACTGCTACTAGCCTAATTATTTTCTAGCTTCTAGTACATTATTATGTTTAATCACAATTAAACCGTTTAATTTAAAAAATTTTTTTACTTATTTTATTTTCATTCAAAATCACAAAACTTGGAACTGTCTTCATGTCTGATAATCTGAAAGAGGGTACACTTGCTTTACCTCGAATTAAATTAAACGAATCAAAAGAGATAAAAATGGATGAAACCTTATACGCGGAGCTTATGACAACTTTTTGGGACTGTTTCAACGAAATGCCAAAAGAAAATTACAGCCAGCATCTCGTTCAGGAAAAAATCCTTTGTCACTAATAATTAGCATGATCAAGGCACATTCTTGTATGGAGTTGAGGTGGAGTTTGAGACAGAAAATATGAAAATTTGTCCATATTTTGTATGAATCGCATACCTTACTCTTACCTCAATTTATAAAGGCGCTCAAGCAGCTACAAAGCAAAATCATTCTGAAGATGGCTAGATTTAAATCCCGGTCAAGTCTAGGAACTCATCAAATGAACCATTAAATCTAAATTTGCTGAACTCAATCGAAAAAAGTCCCTTTCGTCGCATGAAAATTTTCTTATTCTTCTCGAAAGATATCCATTGTATCCCAGCGAAATCACATTGACCCTTTCTATATTTCTTCGTTCTAACGTTGATATAATTTCCAATTTGCAAACTCTCGTTTTATGATAAAATAAACGGTTCATCATTTTAATCTATCTTGCGAATTGTAAAAACGATTATGTTGTAAAAACAGTAGATTTATTTTGAATAAATTTGATTGTGTTATCATCGTTGTGAAATGAAATGGCTCTTATGGTCAGACATGCTATTGAATTGAGTTTGTAGAATGAAATAAAATGCAATATAATTCAACACGTTGAATTGTATTGAAGGATCTACTTAAGGCAGTATTCTAGTCTAGAAATTTGAAAAAAATCAAAATTTTGATTTACTTGTGTTTAGAAATTCTCAGAATTAAATTAACACACATCGTATGATGTACTTTATTCAATTCATTTTCAAATCGGAGAACTATTGGGAAGATATAAATAGCTCTTTGTTTTTTTCCAAAATACATAGACATTGTTTTCATTATATTTTAAATTGAAAATTCAAAAATGTCCGCTAAACTCTAATTTACAAAAGTTGAGCTTTTTTATTGAATAAAAAAAGCTTTTCGCCTTAAATCCTCATTCAATATATGTCTCTGTAATATATGTGACTGCATAGTAAAATCCATCAGCCAACAAAAGGAGACGTACAGTTCCATTCATATATTATTGCATTACCATAATTCGATCAGTTCATTATTTGAATATTCCTGCGTTACAGTTTTTGTGTGTTCTCATTCTCATTACTATAATGCTGTTATGGCGCAAAGGAAGGGGAAAATTATGTTTCCATTGTTTGGGAAATTTAAATATAATTATTGCTGAAGTGGATGCAGAAAAATGTATTTTGATTCATATATTTTACCCATTACAGTTGAATGACCATCCGATTGAAAAACAAGGTAAGCACGCATCTGGGCAATACCAATTCTGCTGTAATTTGCATTCTCTGTATGTGTGTGTGTGTTTTTTTTTCACCGGAAATGCAAATGAATTAAAGAAAAATTAGCCATCCTGTGGCGATTGATGTTATTGAGTGACATTTTCCGAGTGAGCAAACGCAAATTTAAATAATGATAGGGCAAATGGAACAAATCAGGCAGACATTTCGCTTTTAGCGCGAAAACACTGCCATTGCGTTCTGAGCGAACCCGAGATTCTGCGCTGCGAAACCGCAATGTGTCGAAAGCGGTTAATTCACATTATTGGTCATATTTACCCCATCGCTATCGGGTGAACAATTTCAATTAATTTCGATATTTAATATAAAATGTTAATTTTATGGTTTTTTATGCATTTTAATTTCGGTAAACTTACTCTGTTTTTTTTCGGCAAACAAAAATAAAAAATAAAATACATCACGCCGGAATAAATAAATACCAAGTTCTGCATTCACATAATCAGCCAAACATAATTAATTTAATTTAATTTAATTTCAAACTGCGATAGACAGTTGTTCAGCTGGAAACATAATCGGGGAGAATTAAAAAATTAAAGCAGAAATATCCGGCTGAATTTTTCACTCGCGCTGCAGATGCATTTAAAATGCGTTGTTTATGATACCATGGGCCACCCACAAAACGAAAAAAAATCCCGAGGATCACACAAAAAGCTCCCGGAATATGACTACTATTTTGAATATGCAAGAGTGGGAGACGCAGCCGGAGAGGACCAATCGTGCGCCATCTGGTCCATTGAAAATCGTCCGTCCTGACGCCGAAAATAGAATTTTGCCTCCTCATTCCCCATTTTGGGAACAAAAGGAGAAAAACAGCATCGAATGGTGACACTATGGTCAGTTGGTTTTGGCTACCGGACAAGTGTACGTACATGGACAATAATTTATTCTCCCATTCCATGCCGGATTTCGCGGGGAGTCCGTCCCAAAACTGCTGCAGATTGGAATCACATCTCTAGTAGGATCATACTTTTACCAGAACGATCGTGGTAAACCGCGTTCCTTGTATGGTCGTTTTCTCCTCAAACCCACTTTTACACCAATTCTCCGGTTATGACAGCGTTGTGTCCCATAACACTGTGCGTAGAGAACGATGCTTGCGCCGAAGGAGCGGTACTGCTAGTGTTTTTATCTATGTTTCAATATATTTTGTGTTTTTTTTTTTTGGGTGCAGTACGAGATAAATTTCCCTGTAAACTAACCACATTACTAAATTGTTGATTGTGTGGTTTAGTTTGGGGAGTTTTTCTCGTAGACTTGAAGAGAGGGTAGCAGGTGAATGCCAGCTTTTTACATATCATCTATTGGTATTAGATATTTAACTTTGACGCATAATGAACAGAATTGTTCTACAACTCCTTTTTTTACTATCTCTTATCATTAATGCTTACGATAAGTCGCATGTCTCTTCTTTTCTGCACCATTCTCGAAGCTCCACCGAACCCCACCTAAGCGAGCAGAAACTGTCTGCTACTGTTTTAAAAGTCTAAAACACAAAACTGTATAATACCGACAACGCTCCAACAACTTTATTTTTATTAACCCATTCGAATCATTAATATTCCTGTCTCAATTTTTCACGTCCCATTGCATATCTTCAATTCCAGAGTGTTCGGTTCACCCTGCCGATTTTCCTGTGTTGTGCCGGATGCCACCATTATAGGGTACGAAGGAGTGAAATTTAAATATGGTTAGAAATTATAACTTAATGTCTGAAAAGGGAAAAACTCATATCTATATTACCGAGATCAAGTCGATTCCCGGCCACTGAAGCCAACTGTGGAGGGGTTCCAGTAGCAAGGAGCACATTTCTTCCAGCATGGAATGGGAAAAGTTATAACGTGAGCCTAGAAAACGTTACGGCAAACCGGCAAACGGATGGATTAAACATTAGAAGGGTAAATGGTAGATGGAAATATTACAAAATTAGAAAAGGCGTCAGATATTGCACTGATAGTGATGATTTGATTATTGGCGTCCGCAGAAGGGGTTACTTTATGAGTATCGTTCAGTCGGAACTATTTACACCCACTTCCCTCCCTTTTCACGGTGTAGCCACTCTTGTGTATCCTTAATCACTTGATCGAATTTTATTCCAGTGTTTTATGTCATACCGTTGATCCAGAGCGCAATTTTTAACGCACTAAATTTTACATTCTCAAATGAAAGAGTATTCCTGACGCGTCGAAAGCCGTCTCGTAACTTGGTCGGAAATTGAACTCGCACATCCTAGTTGCTCCATCTATCGATGACTGTATAATTTGAATGATGTTATAAAAAATAAGTATATCTTTCTTTGTAACGACGCATGCAACCATGAAAAACATTGAGTTCTATCCGATACTCAGTGAAACTTATATTTTAAGGATGGTCGTGTGGACATAAGATATGAAATATGTAAACCATGTTGGACAATCGGAAGCTCTAAGAAGAATGAAGTCCAATCCTTCCTTTTCCTCTTCGAGTTCTTCAACACACTCCGTGTTTGATGTACAACTCGAATGATGAAGTATGTATCGAAACAAATTTGTATTCTATTATTTGATTTCAGAACTTATTTTATCAAGGGAAGTGAATTGCGTGGTGTTGTGAAATAATCGATGTTTCTTTTTTTTTATTCTTTCAATCGATTTTTACGTATTTTGTCCAAAACTTACTTTTTGTGGTTATTAACATGGTTACATAAACATCATGAGATGTTAGACGAATGATGAAGTATTCCTAATGTCTAATTCCTCATTAAACAGATAAAAAAAATTACAGTGTATCGACCCATATTATCTGTATATGGGTTAATATTCAATATTTTTTTGGATCAGTTGGATCAGAGCGTAATTTGAACCATATAAACTATATCGAATTAAACGATTTAAATAAAAAAAAAACTATATCGAACCGCAATATTTCTTCCCTTTATAAAATACTTAGAGAACAAATTCAGATTCAAATATTGAAGAAATCAGCATCTTTACTCTTATTAGCGTAAGTATTTAGTATGCACTTTTTAAAAATGATGCAATTTTTCTTTTTAAAATAACAGTGGTCTGTTCGAGTCCGATTAGGTCAAATTTCTGTGCTCAAGGGCCTGGCCGGGTAAGGGAGTAAAAAGTGCTCCCAAACCAAATCTCCAGCTGTATGACAAATATTGTATAGGATATTAAAGAAATTTTGGTGTTTTTTTTGATCCCCTATGTGGCTTAACATCTACGCATCTTACTACGGTGTATAAAGAAAAATTATCAATCAAAAAAAAAAAATCATCAAAAATTTAAGTACTAAAAAATTGAAATTTTAAAAAAATTATTTTTGTGATTTAGAGATTCAGTACTACTCTAATTCATATTTAAATGTGTTCTGTTCGGCTTTTCTAGATATGAGTGATTTTTTTCAGATTTTTTCAGTGTTGCGCGGTACAAAAAAGTTATATATATTTTCAGGCATATCGAAATTTTGAAAAAAATTATTACTTTGAGACCCAATTTTACTCTAATTTTTATTTAAATGCGTTCGTATGTGTTGTTTTTTCCACATGTAGCGTAATTTTTTTCTTGAATTTTTAAGCGGATTACGCAAAAATAATTTTTTTGGCCTTTGGGCATTTTTAAATTATTTTAAATTTAGAGACCCTGCTCTAATATTTTTTAAATTTTGTTTTTCATGTGTCTAGATTTTGTCGGTATATTTATAGCATTGCGCTGTACAATTGTTTTTAAAATATATGAGATTATCTTTACATTGGATTTAGATGGTTTACCAAATTCATATGAGTCAGCATTACGATAGAGCTCTGTGAGAAAAAAATAAAGTTCTTGTGGAAAGATTATTCGAATTAATGAGAAGAATTCTTGAAAAAATCCCAATTATTTTTTTAAAATTTTAGTCTTACAATTGAAAACAACGAATACAAAAAATAATCGATTTCAAGAAAATAAAAATAATAATGCAGACCATGAAGAAAATTATTTTTGTGTCTCGCAATGCTCTTAATGCAATGCTCCTGAAAGAAGCGTGTTCTACCTTGCATCAAAAGTCACAATGTAAATATTTTGTTTTTGCCCGACCTGGCATCATGGTTACTATACCATCTTGATGAATTATCATGTGATCTTTGTAACTTTACACTTCTTGAACTTCTTGAATGGCTTTCACGTTCTCTGTGGAACTTTCGCCGTCTCAACGTATGCATTAACTAGCGCCATTTATTAATACTTAGTTGAGATTTTTTAAGCCAAAAAACACGCCTTGAATGTATTCCGAGGGGCAAGCTCTTGAATACGCGTGACCACAGTGCAAGTCGAAGGAAATTTCTTTGACGAAAAATCCTCCGGCCAGAACGGGAATCGAACCCGAACACCCGGCATGATAATGTGAGACGCTAACCACTCGGCCACGGGTGCACATAACTTTACACTTAAGGTTCTCAATTGACTTGGTGACTTGGTCGAAGCTATCAAATTCGCTGTACTTGAGTAGAATGTTAGGTCTTTAGCACTTCATCGCATATTGTACCAGAAGTACAAAATGCTATGCGTACCCTTCGGAATGAATTAGTCGCAAACGAGTTTGTGTATAATATACCATAGCAAAATAACTGCAATAGAGGAGAGCACAAAAGGGACACTTTGCAAATAAGCACGCATCAAAGGTTTCACGTCAAAAAACACTCTTTTTTACTCTCAAAAATCTCGGATAGTGTTTCCGTGTATGTGTCCCATTTCATTTTGTAATGTGGTGTAATATTCTCGTGCATTGATACGACAGCAACAGCCTTGGTTCAATCCCTGCTTGACATTGTTTGGGATTTATTTTGGTACAATTTCAAACTTATATTCAATCTGAGAAAATGAGAAGTCAGTTTCATACATACACACATTTTAACACTCTTATTTGACGCTTCAACACGATAAAAGGCATTTTTTCTGCCAGAGATATCTTTTCTGCCAACGCTAGTTTGGGTGTATCAGAACTATTTCTTCCAATGCGTATTAGTGAGAAGATTCATATTCAAATTCTAATTGATCTTGGACACAAGAGAGCAGACAGTCATCATACATATGAAATATTTTTGCTACAATAGTTAGGTACAAAAAATGGTCCTTTGTTTATGCAGTGGGAAATGTGTATTGTATACAATATATATTTATAATAAATATTTTCATTTGTGTTATTAAGGCGTCGTGCACAAATTCCGTAACGCGAGTAGGGGGAAAGAGGGTCATGGTTTCGTTACTTAATGTGACATAGGGGGAGGGAGTTACCCGTGATCGTTATGTAACAAAATTCCATTTTTATTCCTAAATAATTTCACGCGCCCCTTGAGCCATACAAATGAAACACAATTTTCTGCATTACTCGAGAATTAATCAAGCAAATGACACCAAATTAGACATATGGAGGTTTTAGGGTGCAATAAATATTTCTATGGTGTTTAGACACTTCAACCCCATACAAATGAAATACAAATTTCTGCATTACTCGAGAATGAATCAAGCAAATGGAACCAAAGTTTGTATTTGGAGGTTTTAGAGTGCAATAAATGTTTTTATGGTGGTTAGACACTCCACTCCCTCTCTAAGGGGCAGCTACCATACAAATGATAGATAAATTTCTGCATAACTCGAAAGCTAATCAAGCAAATGGAGTGAATTTCGGCATGCGAAGGTTTTAGGGGACACGAAACGATTCTATGGTGAATAGACACTCCTCCCCTCTCTGAGGAGGGGGGGGGACTGCCATACAAATGAAGCATACATTTCCGCATAATTGAAAATTGAAAATATCTTCGCTATAAAAATGTAACGCACAGACATAACTTATCAGTTAATTCTAATTTTAAACAAATTTTTGGTCATTCCAAAGTCAAAAAAATCTGAAACTTCGTTGAAGCGATTGCAGCAGACGTCCAGAGGATTATTCATCCCATATAAGGTGCGATGGTTTGAACGACGGAAAAAATCCACTTGACGCGTCACTCGAAGAGGAATGTTGAAGCGTAATTTCCCAAGTAAGTCAACACAATCGACGTGGTTTGTCAGAACATCAAATATGAGCATACGTTGAAGGAGTATTCGTCTGCTTGATAGTGTCGGTAGGTCGATCAACATGCATCGGCTTTCATAAGATGGCAGGATCGTCCTATCCCTCCAGTTTAGGCGCCTTAGAGCATATCGAACAAAATGCTTTTGAATCCGTTCGATCCGTTCGATAATTCAAGAACTAATCAAGCAAACGGGACCAAATTTGGCATGTGGAGGTTTTAGGGGACAAGAAACATTTCTAAGGTGGCTCAACACTCCTCCCACCTTTCTAAGGGGGGGCTGCCTTAGAAATGTAACACAGATTTATGCATAACTCGAGAACTAATCAAGCAAATGGAACCAAATTTGGCATATGGAGGTTTTAGCGAGCAATAAATGTTTTAATGGTGATTTGACACTCCTTTCCTCTCTCTAAAGAGGGGGGAGGGTGCTGAACAACTCGAGAACTAATCCCACGAATGAAATCAAACTTAGCATATAGAGGATATAGGGATCGATAAACGTTTCTATGGTAGCTCGACACTCCTCCTCCTCTCTAAAGGGGGGGCTCCAATACATATAAATTTTGGGTGGGACGAAGTTTGCAGGGTCAGCTAATTCCATATAAAATCGTTCTAAAATTCAAATTTTAGGAACATATATTTTTGATTCGATTGATAGTTTGTATTCCGTTTGGGTTGGACGAAATATGAGTTTTCCGCAGCAAATGGGAATTTTTTGACTCAAGCGTAATTTTTGAAAAGGGCGTATTGACTTTAGTAAGAGAATAATAAAAAAATCTTTGATAATTTATAATAATTGTGAGTCGTACCGAAATAGTGTCTTAGAAAGAGTTATAGAGTATTGATGTTAATATGAAAAAAACACTGAGAAAAAAATTACTACTCTTTTTTATTTACAAAAAAAACTTTAAATAGAAATATCTAAAATATGTATTTTTAATTTTTTTTTATTTTTTCATATAAAATAGCAGTGATGTAGAAAATATAAAAAATACAATGTTTTGTTGTGTTTTTTTCCGTTAGGTTAGGCATAATAACATCGTTTTATGAAGGAAAGAAAAAATTGTCAAAAAGTAACATGGGACAACTATGTGTAGAACGGCAGTATAGATTGATACCAAAATTTCTACATTTATCGCAAAACTTGAACAGAACTTGAACTGCTTTTAGTTATCTTTTCCGCATGGATGTAACATTCTCAGAAGCATCATTTTTAGAAGTTCTTGTGCTCTACAAATTTGTTGCTTCGCTAGGAAATACAGCTTAAATTATAAATGTCATTACACATATGTTTAGTTCCATTTGAGATGTCATTGAATAATTGTTAAAAATTCATCAACTTTCACGATAGTTGAAGCCAGTCAAAAGAGTTATTTTTTCTATTATTGTGATAAAATCGAAGAAATCTGGAAGAATCGTGAAAGTCTGGACTATACCAAGGATAGTCTATATGTGTGGGTGATCCGCAAAAGTCGGGAAGATTCCGATAACTCTGGAGGAACGCTGCTCTTAAGTGAATGTCGGACAAACTGTGCTATGCTTATTTTCTTGGCAGTCGCAAGGGCGGGGCAAGAATAGTTCTTGACTGTTGGAGGGAACCAGTCGTTATCGAAGTGATATTAGGTTCCGTAACGGTAATGCTCGTACCAGTAACGATATTGTGCGAGTTGTTCGATGCTTATTCCAGTGATGATTATAAAGGGTTTAATGGTAAAGCAACTGAGAAAAAAACATCCTCATATAAGTCTCTCAAATGTCCGTGAAACAAAAAAAAAGATTGCTGAAAGAAAAATCAACTGTGACAGTTGCTTTGGTACCTTGCTTACAGGTTCAGTTCGATGTTACGGGAGAAAATCCTCATAACTAATTATCTTGAAGATAACTCGACCGGCTCAAACAATTGTTGGAAAGCGAGGTGGGATCATAACCGGGGTTGTCAGCTATAATTTTCAAAAATCAAGAAGTATGAAAATAAAAATTAGGAAGAAAGCAGGATAGGTTACATTGGTTGCTACAAAGTTCGTGACAATTTTTGGGAAAGGAAAAGTATAATTTTTATAGGCAGATAAATGCACAATTTTGTTCCACAGTCATTTGTAATCTTTCACATAACATCAAAATCATATCCTCCCAGAATATGTTTGCTTTTATATCGAAAACAATTCACGGTATTTTCTATGCTGTCCATAAAGTCGATCTTTTGCCCTTGATAGAATTTCGCTGGGACCTAAATCTGAACATAAAGTAATCTGAATGTGCAATAGCCGGTCAGTGCAGCTGATGGGATAGCGCTTCCCAGCCATACTCCAGAATAATTTGTAAAGTGATCAAAAATATATGAAGTTTACCGTTACTCTGATGGCAAAGCAAATGAAAAATGAACTTCACGGCAAGCTGATGTTGATGTTCATTCCACTGGTGTTCACTGATAGTGTTATTTCATATCGATCTCGCTTGAGCAGTAGGTTATCAATACAAGATAGACTGAAACTCGCAGTATTTGAATGTCGAGAACGTGAATATTTTCGGCACTGGACCTGGATAGCTGCCTTTAAATTGTCCAATTGCGAGCAGTGTTTGTGGGAATGCAACGACTGGTTGCTTATTCATTTGTTGTATCCCGAAGATTATTCTTGATCAACGTTTCGATTTTGTCAACCTTCGAAGCGACAAAAACTATCCGAACAACTGAATATAGGATATTCAACATTTATACATCTAAATGTTTCATACACCGATTTGATGTATTCAGATGTTATTGCTGCGAAATATAACGGAACGTGTATCTTTTTTATTTATTACTACATAATTTTTAGTGGCTAACATTCCTGCCATTGTTTCCGTTCCTATCCTATTATTCTAATTTTCGTTTAATTAAGATTGAATTGAGAGAAAAGTCGTTCAACCTATATTGAATGTGAAGAAAGTGGAAAAATATATGAACATGGTATAAACTCTCCCAGAAGTGGAGAAGCCAGTGTGTCGTTGGATCTTTTGATTGTTGATATTTTTCCCCAAACACCTGCAGAACTATAATTAATTACAGAAAAATCTATATTCAGAATTTCTCTGCATTCATCGTTCATGATCCGGACTGAATATTTACTCCCAAATTAGCATATCAGCAGAGGAAGAATTGAAGATAGTTTTCAAATTTTGATGTTTTTTGGTTTGGTTACATAACTCTTCTCATATTGACAGTAAATTCAAAACTTATCTCTTAGGAAATTTTACACTCTAAAACGTATTCCTTCATCAATAACTCGTATATACACATCATCCTCACTAAGGTAATGTTGTATCTCAAACTTATTCTCGTTATAATCCCTTTAATTCGTCAAATATTCTGGTTTCATGAAATTATCCGGCAATGTTTTGGAAATCTTAGATCATTTTATGTATAGTGAATAATTCGTGATTTTCATTCTGGAAAAGCTTATAGTTTTACAACTGTCAACATGTATGATAAAAAAAGCTTTGTACCAGGAAAATTTTGGTAGGGATCCTAATGTATTTATTATGTATAAAAAAACAGGCAGAATAGAGTGTTTGTTAGGATATCAGGAAGCATGCCAGAAGGTCTGGAAAATCCTGAAAAATCAGAAAGGTTGGCATCTCTGGTCATAAAATTTTTTTAAAATTACAGCACCACGGATCAAAGTTCGTTTATATTTATAGATTTAATATTTTGCTTCTCGAACATGTTCTTTTATTTGTAAAGGAACCTCACGTTCCTAAAAAGATTTCGTTTTCTCATCGTCGGGCGTTACTTGCGTCTTGTTTTTTTTAGTACTTAGTTGAAATTTCAATGCAGAATAACATGCCTTGAATGAATGTTGCGTGTACCAATTCATATCGGAGGATCATGACCAGAGCGGGAATTGTACTAAAGTTTCTAGTCAGAGAAAAATTGTATATCATAGAGTTTGTATTTTATTTTTTTATCCCAACACAATTTTATTATATTAGGCTCATTTAGCAATTCAGCTGTAACAGAGCCGAATTCATTCGTGTACATTTTTATCCTAAGATAACTTTTGTCGTATACTACACTGTTACCTTTCTATGGCGTAAGAGTATCGCGCTATATATCGATAAACATTTGTGTTTATCTATAACACAGTAGTCATTTAGACGTAAGAGAATTCCTATTCTATCGATGCACAACACATGCCGCCTTTTCCGGCGTAAGAATATTGCTATTGTTCGAATGTTCACAGTTGGGCTGTTCACAGCGGGACTGTTGATATGAGGCTTCCTTTGTTGAGTTATTAATAGTTCCAATAACCGATACAGCAGACCGAAAATGTAAGCGGTAAGGGACTGGGATTACCTTCACATGATGATTGTTGCGTGGATATAGTAGCTAGAATAACACACAAAGATGGTCAGTAGAGGGGCCCTGAGTTATGAGCTCATGATCGTTCGCTTAGTAGCGGACACGCAACCAATTAGGCTATGAAGACCCCTTGAGAGTTTGTATTTTCGAATTTGTATTTTCGAAGTTAATTTTAAGTAAGAGTTTGTATTTTCGAAGTAATAAATATAGCGTACATTAATATCAACCACAGACGGTGTGTACAGGTAAGCGTAATAGATAACATAACGAGTGTTATATTCGGGTCGCATTTGGACGTCTTGGAGAGACTCCATTTGATTTCATTTCGAACAAAATGATCTAAGAAAATTATGTGGAACACTCAGAATTAAAGAGAAAATGTTCTTAATGAGTTTATTAAAGGTCAATGGGATGAAACTGTATTTTACTGAAGTCGATGAACAGCAATAACAGTTCGGCTGAAAAGTTTATAAGGTAAAACAATTTTTTTTTTTGCAAAATTCAATTTTATTATTCAACATAACTGCCTTCGAGGGCGATACAGCGATTATAGCGATTTTGCAACTTTTCAATAACATTTTTATAGTACTCTTTCGGTTTTTCCAAAATCAGTTTCGGTAATCACTTCATCATCGGTCTTGAATTTCTTTCCAACGTGTATTCTCTTCAGGTCTGCGAACAGAAAATAGTCGCTGAGGGTCAGATCTAGAGAATACGGTGGATGCGGAAGCAATTCGAAGCCCAATTCATGCAATTTTATCATCGTTTTCATTGATAATCACAATTTTTTTTTTCACAATAACAAAAGCTGCTACACTCTCAGTGCTGTAACTCACGAACCAATCGACCGTTTGCTGTCAAATTTGAACACGTATCCATTGAAAGATGGTGCTTTGTGATAGTCAAGTAGATGTTTGCAAGAGACGCCATCTAGACGTCACCCGCATGAACTTTTCAGCTGAACTGTTATTGATATGATGGAGTGGTTGGCAGAAAGTCCCGATTCAAACGATATAACTAAAAATTATTAAAATTATGTCACATGCAGATATCATGCATATGGGCGGTAATATGACTCTCTCTGTTACATCTCAAGACAATTCAAGAGGATTATTCGAAAATTGATAATACTGCCGTGGGGTCATTGATTGATCTTCGAAAACCCCTCGTAAGATAAAGTAAACAGTAAACATATACGTGTAAATTGCAACACGTGAACAACAGTTCATGAATTTAAATAACAAGTTACTTAAATGAGTTGCTGTTCATTCCTTTTTAATCTTTATATATAAAAGAAGGATTTTCCCACGTACGTGTAAAATATCATCACGGGAGAACGGCTGATCAGATCTGCGTCATCTATATATTTTGTGAGTTTGTCTTCACTCAAATTAGAACAATAAATGCTTTGAAAAATATTTAAGGTGATTAGGAAAAAATGTCTATGCGTTTCTTTATATATAAAAGAAGGATATTTAAAATAAAAAGGGAAAATTCGGATAAGAGGTACGCATATATATGTTTCGCAGTGAAAATCATCATTTGGACCAATTTTACAGATCTGAACGATTACATACAAACACTCTTAAAATCGATTCGTTATTTTTTGCTAACCAAAAATATTCTCCAGAAATAAATTATATGGCAGAACAACGTTTGCCGGGTCAGCTGTTGTCTTTGATACACAGTTTTTTCGAATATTAGCGATGAAGCCAGAATACGAAATGATTCTTTGATAATATATTAAAATTTCACAGCAGACTTTCAAGAACATTCAGCAATAATAACTTTCTGAAAACATGCCCTGGATTTTTGGTCGTGTTAAATGATGAATGTTGTACATAACAAATAAATATAAACTAATGAATGATGAATGATGCTCTAATATAAAGCAATTGTATAAAAGTACTAGAGCGTAAACTATTTATAATAGATTTGCGACAACATTTGTATTTTATTGTATTTTCCTTATATGAAATGATAATTATTTATTGTTTCTTTTTTTATACATATTTTCACTAGTTTAGTGCTGGCCGGAGATCCATAAGTTATCAAGAAACAACTGAGCTATAATCATTCCCGGAAAATAAGTTGCAGAAAAGTTGTCAATTCTATTTATTCACAATATTGACACTCCGACCAGTATTATGTAGTTTCGATAATAACAAATATCTCAATATATCTCCTACTAGGAAAATAAGTACAAGTAATCAAAAATCTCCGCTTTTTGCATATCCCTTGGAATATCAGAACATCTTGGAGAACTATAATTATTTGAACATTCACGTTTATTCCCAGTGTATCTTGCCAAATAGATATATTGTTTATATACAGCCATTCCATGTCAAACCGATATAGTGGTTCTCAGATTTTCGTGGGAAGTGGAAATTTTGTTCTTTGTCGCAAACCGTTAGACCCGTTTTTTTTTAATTTTGTTAGGGTGACCATTTCCATTTAAGGGTGGTCCGAAAAATCAAATTTTTCCACGTTTTTTCGAAAAATGACTTTTTAAAAAAAATCATAACTTTTGAACCACTGTACCAATTCTTATGTAAAATTTGAATTGTGTTCTCGTTATTATTGATTGTAATTATTTTTTATAGTTTTCATGGTCTCGGGACCAAAGGCGCTATATTTTTTTATATTTTTTCTGGAAAGCTGAAAATTTTTCACATAGCATATCTTGAAACAAATCGTTTTTATTCGTTATGAAAAAAATATAACACTCTGAATAGAAATGGATTTTGTTTTCGTAATTATTGATTATATTTGTTTTCTATAACTTACATCGTTTCGGGACCAAGGGCGCCACATTTTTTATATTTTTTCCTAAAATCTGAGGTTTTTTCACATAATACATCTGAATACCAGAGAGGTGCTATTTTTCGTTTTTAAGTTATGATTTTTCAAAGTTAACATTTTTTCAGTTTTCGTTCAATATTTCTATGCGACTAGACTGGATGTATGTGACTATAATCCCATTAATTGGCAAGCGTGTTATTTTAGTTAAAAGCTAGTTAGTAGGCTTTAATTTGATATGTCGATCATCTGAATCGGTCCATTAGTTCAAAAGTAATAATTTTTTTGAAAAAAGTCATTTTTGGGAAAAAAAAGGGAAAAACGATTTTTTGAACCATCGGGTAACTTTGAAAAATCATAACTCAAAAACGAAAGAAAAAGCCTCCCTGGTTTCGAGATACGTTATGTGAAAAATCCCCAGCTTTCCATAAAAAATATAAAAAATAAAGCGCCCTTGGTCTCGAGACCATGAAAACTATAAAAAACAAATACAATCAAAAATGACAAAACCAAAACCTAGAATGTTTGCAAGCGTAGCATTTTTCCAAGAATGACTAGCCTATAAGCTTTAATTTGATATGTCGACTATCTAAATCGATTCAGTAGTTCACAAGTTATGATTTTTTGAAAAATGTCATTTTTGGAATAAAGGGGAAAAAGTCTATATTTCGGATCACCCTAAAGAGAAAATGTGCACCCTAACAAAAAAATTAAAAAAAACGGGTCTAATAGTTTGCGATAAAGAACGAAACTACCACTTTTGACGAATATCGGTTTGACATGGAATGGCTGTATAATCATATTGTTTGTTTTAATATCGTATAAAATAAAAATAATTTCAGCAGTTATCATATCTTGAGACACGTGGAACAAACTAACGTCAGATTCAATTATTGGACCCTTACCTCTTGAGGATTGAAGTAATCATCCTCTCGATGAGCCATCTCTTGCATTAATGGATTCACCTCCATTTCCCAGCCATCATTAACGCCAGGTATGTCCATGATTAGGCCGACACACTGATTATGTGACACTCAATGCATGAATCGACCGCTCTTCCTTCGATAATCACTAATTTTCACCAACCACAAATGTTACTACTTACGACGCTGGAGCACTTTATCCATGTCACACGTCAATCATATCACACTTCAAAACAGTACCGACACTAGAAAATATACCGAATAAACCCCTCTTAGTTTATATGCCGCCAAAATAGTTTGTTTACACTGTTATCGTAAACAGCGGTCGGTTTCAGCTCAGTTTCTCCATCAGCGTGCGATGCAACGAATCCTGTCGGCGGAAGTTATTCGGCTGCACACAAAAAATCAACAAATAACGATGGGTTCTGAAACAGACATCGGTCCGTAGTTCAAATTATTTCGTTTCAAGCTGGATATTTAACTATAAGGGCATGCTTGTCAACTGTCAACTGTCAATGTGGCTGTGGTCGTCGGGGAATCAACCAATCAATCCCACGATATCAAGGACTCATCGCGATGACGATATGATGTAGATAAACATTTCTTGCTTCCACCGCCAACACCACTCTTAACCACTCGCACCAAGCTGGGCGGAAAAGATAAAAAAAAACGAGCGCGAAACTTGTTTTTCAGTTGGGAATTTTTCTCCACACACCCGCAACGAATGATTACGCCCCGGTTATTGTCGGCTTTCTTTGGCTACTCTTTTATTTGATTTATTTTCTACTTTTCCACTTACAACATCTTCTCAGGTTCTTTTTTTTTTTATCAAACGGTATGAATTCAATGTATTATTTTCCATGACTTTTTACGACTTTATCGGATAGCGTTTTTGTTCCTTATCTTATTTTGAACGAAGATTTAATCACTGGCGTAATGGTCGAATATGAAAGCAATAAGAATATAATAAACATTCACGAAACGATAGTTAATGTACAGTTCTTTATACAGTTACAAATCAATCTTGCCGGTTTATGTAAAACGTCAGCAAGAAAGCACAAACACTCTTATGTGAAGAAAGATCCTTTGCACCTGAATCTGTTTGCATTGATGTGTGTAAAATACACACCTTCAGCATATAGCTGAATTGAGCGCAAAAAAAAACTTGTTTTCTCTATTCTTTACTTATTAATGGATTGATCCGAATCACTCACAGAGCATATGCTTGAGCTATTTATGTTTGACTTGGTGGATAAGCAATCAAGCACTGAATGTTGGAGCCGTGTGTGACTCATGGCCCCAACTGTTATGCTCGGATGTTTCGGTTGTGTTTGGGGTTCCTTTGCTCCAGGTTCCAAAAGCGGATACGGCGATGCGACTCTGGTGATCCCGTGAAAGCAACACCGGCTATGTTTTTCTCCGTCCGCTCATGCAACGGCTGCAAAGGCAGACACACGCCGATTCCGGAGTACATAAACATGCGCTCACATTGTACATAAAAGACACTCTCTTGCTCTCACGAAGAGCACGACCGCACGAAGGATGGTTTTGGCAAAACTCGACATCGGTAAACGACGCGCACATTTTGTGTACCTACATATGGAGGAAAACAGCAACTCCAATTCACTCATATGTAGGGACTCTCCTCTATGCATATGGCTCGCTGCAAACTTCCTCGAAAGTCAGGAAGGTCGGTCGAAATGTACGACGCACACCGAGTGCTCTGTGGGGGACTTGCAGGAGGCCACACCGTCGAAGCGCCTGTCCAGCCTCGCTTGAAATGTTTCTGATCTCGGTCAGGTGAGCTTCGTGCCGCCACTGTGATACTTATTATTTTCTAAAACGCGGAACCAAACTCTATTGAGCGAGATGTTTACATTGAATATTGCGGGGAAATGCAAACTTTCGACTAACCAATAGTCGTTTGTTTTCGGAGAACACATAGGTCCAGATATGTCATGGACTCACATAGTGCGAATAGGGAAATTTTTTGTCGTAAACAATGTGAATAATAATTAAATCGTTTGTTTGAGAAACCCCATAAGTCCATTTGACGCACTTGCGAAAAAACGACAAAAAACTGTTTTTCTCAAAATTTTGACCAGGTTTTCCAATTTGTTGGTATGAGATTCGATTTATAGACCCAAAACATATTATTTGGGACCACTACTTCACCAATATAACAGGTGAAGCTCAAAATATAACGCTTCAAAGTTGATGGACTTAGAGGGTTTATCAAACAAACGAGAAATCAGCGGTATATTTAGCGGTTTTGAAGTGATTCAATTCAATTTGATGTACTTTTAATGTTCATAATACTCATACCTAGTAAGAATGAGGCTATTTATTAGTTACTAGCTGGCCCGGCAAACGTCGTCCCACCCAAAAGTTATTATTCGTTATCACATCCACGTTTTCCTACTAAGCGCACGTTCATGGGTCCGATCGCAGAACTTTTCATTGATTGATCTTCTAATCTACCTTTTAATATTATTTTTTACTGTAAAATTTCAGTACTTCTACCACAACACGACATTATAATATCAGATTATTTTCAGATGCAATTCTCGTGCAATATTTTTCATCCACTTGCAAATAAAATGTTTCTCCGTTACATAGAATAAATGTTTGATACAGAAAATATCATTCTATCATATAAAACAGCCCTAAATCAGACAAATCCTCTCTCGAGTTCTGCTCTTATCAACACATTCGGCGACCCATTTTTATTTATATATTTCGTTACCGCAAACATCAAATGGACTAACAACGCTTGTCAAAATGTAATTGTAGAACACATGCCAATTGAATTTTTCGAATTTCCCCATTTTCCTCAGAGTTTTCCGAAAATTTTCAATTGTCATGTTTGGTTGCAATATTTTTGGTTGAAATATGTGCATTATTTTTATTGGGACCCCCTCTCCTTTCCAGAGGAAGGAGGGGTGTTACACCATCATAGAAACATTTCTCGTACCCAAAAACCCTCACATCCCAAAGTCGGCTTCATTTGCTTGATTAGATCTCGAGTTATTAGATCTATAAGTTATCGAGTTATGCAGAAGTTTGTGTTTCATTTGTATGGCAGCCCCCATGCCCTCAGAGAGGGGGTAGGTGTGTCGAACCACCATAGAAACGCTTCCCCCTAAAACCTCCACATACCCCTAAATCTGTTAATTCATTTCTTAATTCGATTGCTTCTGCCACGGATTGGGCACCTCCTATGAAGTCGTCCATATAGTAGGACTTTCGCAGAGCAATGCTCCAATTGGATGGGACTGACCTTCGTCCACTGCTAGTTGCTCCAGCGTACGCGTTGCTAGGAAGGATGAGGGGCTTAACCCGTAAGTAACGGTCTGAAGTTCATAGCATTCTACTGGATCTGTTGGTTTGAAGCCCCACACGATTCTCTGGAGGGTAGTGTCCTCGTGATGGAATAAAATCTGGCGGTACATTTTGACGATATCTCCCACCACTGCTACTGGATGTATCCGAAACCGAAGGATGATTGTCAGAAGATCGTCCTGAATTACAGGACCCACCAACAGTGCTTCGTTGAGTGAGAAGCCCGTGCTGGTTTTAGCGGAAGCATCGAACATTACACGTAATTTAATTGTCGTGCTTTCTTTCTTTGTCACAGGATGATGCGGGAGGTAATTTGTCTTCGAATACATCGCATGTGTTCGAGAGAGAGAGATATATTCTGACATAAATTCATTATATCCTTCCTTCAGTTCAGGACTTTTCAGTAGCCTACGCTCGAGAAGTTCATAACGATGCAGTGCCATAGTTTTTGACTGTCCCAACAGTTCATCGAAATTATGTTTGCGTGGTAAACGAACCACATAACGTCCATCAGTTTGACGGGATACAGTGGAGGAGTAATATTGCTCACATTGCTTCTCTTCTTGTGAATAGTTGATACGATTCGACAGCTCTTCCATTTTCCAAAAACGCTCTATACTGTCTTCAAGGGTAACTAACGAAATTGTAGTAATACTACAGCGAGACTTCTGCCCATCCGAATGAACTGGGCTAAACTTTCCCGATACTAGCCATCCGAACACACTGTCTATCAAGGTTGGCAGATGAATATATTGTATTCGTCTGGTTGTGTTGAAGAACGAGAAAAAGTGCCCATCAGCAAATCTATTAAAGTTTTGATGAGTACCAGGTCAGCCAAGAAAACATCACGGGGTTGCTTCCAATCACGAGATGATACATTGCAGACTGGAAGCTCCGCGACTATCTTATGCAGGATCAAAAACTCTGCGTTGACTTCAAATGTTTCTCTTCTAGAACGAATTTTTGTATTTATGGACTCTCGGGATTGATGGGAGTGTTTTCCAATTCCTTGGACGAGATTGTTTGTTCTCTTCCGCTTCAATCGTAGAATTCGCACCATTTGTTCCTTCATTAAATTTGGTTGAGACGCACTATCTAACAGGGCTCGCGCAAGGTGTTCCTTTCCGTAGAGATCTGTAATTTTCACAACCGCGGTTAGCATGAAAACGTTTTTCTGGGGTTGATTAAGATATTCGTTCATTGTCGACTCGGTAGAAGTAGCAGCGGGGAAGGCGGCGGATGAAGGACCTTCACCTGGGGTGTAACGCTTACGTTTGATGAAACTCGGGCGGCTTGCGCGGATGCGGAAGCAGTTGATTCGTAGTGGGAATGACCGTCATTGTCAACATACCCTGAATGGAGGAGCGAATGATGACGTTTCTTGCAGGTTTTGCAACTGCACTTCGATGGGCAATTCTTAGCATAATGATCACTTCGAATGCAATTCATGTATAGTCGTTTTAGCGTGACAAGATTTATCCTTGCTGTCAGAGGAAGCCTTTCAAATTTGAAACATTTGAACAATGGATGGCGTTGCTCACACGCGTAACACCTAGTGGAGGTAACCACAGCAGCACTGAGAGATGGTCTAGGATTGGAAGACCTTCGACCGATTGAAACATTTGTAAATCCAAAACGCGGATACGGCGCTGTAAAAACTCGACGAGAGCGTTTTACGTAGGCTCCTCAACAGTGGATGCATAGTCTTCCCATGCTTCCAGAGATTCGTCCGGTAGTCGAATACACAGTAAATGTTCCAAGATTGTGCTCCAGGAATCCACTGGTTTGTCTCAATATATATGAATGCCGTTTGAAGTCATCGACAATTCCGTGTAAGGACGCTGAAGTTTCTTTCTTGACACGTGGAACTTACAGCATAGCTTGCAAATGCAGTTTTTTCAACAGGTACTCGTTAGCATACCTGTTGGCTAAAGCTAAAGCACAACACTTATTCCGATTGATTCTATGAGTTGCCCTGCTTCACCTTTCACTGCTGCGCAGATGTAGTAAAATTTTTGTATATTCGGTACGTCCGGATTGGAGTGAATTAGCGCCAAAAACGTATCGTGGAACGCTAACCACTGATTAAAATCTCCGTCAAACTCTGGTAAAGCGACAGTTGGAAGCTTAAAACCCTTTAGACTAGAGGAAACCATAGCATGCGAAGTTTGAGGAATGTTTTCATTGGGAAGAAACGGAGAGAGCTTAGAGAGAAGACCAGCCTTTATTCGAAAGCATTTGTTTTCATAGGAGGTACGTTGACATTCGTTTTGATTCATACCTTCTTCACTCGTTACTCCACTCTCCAAACCAGCCTGAACGCTTTCTAATTCACGCCAAATTAAATCTAAATTTTCCAGTCCTACTTGTAGCATAATCCTGTCCCTATAGTCATCGAAACTTTCCAAAAATTGTTCCGCACGATCCAGCGAAGCCATAAGCGTAGTCTGTCGTACCGTCAATTGGTGTAGCCTCTGCTCCTGCTCCATCCCTTCGATGATCGTGGGGTTGATCCAGTCGAAGCGAAAACGTCGATGATTAGAGCGTCCGGGTTCTGCGAAAAATTTTAAGACCAGTAGCCCTGGGGTAACGAAGTGAGTTCTTGGACAGCTAATTACCTTTTCAAAGGCAATGTAATGCCTTGTATGATTGTGTTTGTCCAAAACGTCGAAATTCTAGTTCTCCTCCACTATTCAGGCTTTGCAGGACCGATGTATTTATTGTTCAGCAACAATGGTGTATTATTCTGCAGCAATGGCGTATTGTTCAATAACAATGGCGTATTATTCAGCAACAATGGTATTGTCTGTGTGACAGAACACTGATCAATCAAATGAAGCCAAATTTGGCATGTGTAGGTTTTTGAATATGAGAAATGATATGACACTCCTCTCTCCTGTGAAATGAATAGGTGGTCCCGTAAAAATAATACACATATTTCAACCAAACATATTCCAACCAAACATGACAATTGATGTTTTTAATATGACAAAACGCACTCCTATATCATCTTCTATCTATATAAATAAAAATGGATCACCGAGCTAAACATGAGAAAGGAATTGCCCGATTTAGCGCTACCTTTATTCTGTCATATTTTCTGTATCAATCGTTTATTCCACGGAGAAACATGTTATTTGCAAGTGGTTGAAAAATCTTGAACTTGAATTGTGTCTGCAAAAAAATCTGATATGACGAGTTTTGGTAGACGTACTAAGAATTTTATAGCAAAATGTGATTTTGAAGGGTAGATTAGAAAATCAATCAATAAACAGTTCTACGATTGGACCTATGAACGTGCGCTTAGTAAAAAACGTGAATGTGATAACAAAAAAAAATTTTTTTGGGCGGGACGAAGTTTAAGTAAATCTATAAATGTGTGGAAAGCTTTATTTTCATACTGGAGTGAATTATTCAGTCACACAGAAATCATCGGTCATATTTGTCAACAAGAACTCCACGAAGCATTTCTGTCGATTACAAACCTTGTTTATTTTATTCAATTAAAGACCAGTTATTTTATCAAAAATAAATTACGGAGTCTTATTATGACCCAAAACTGGAATCAATGTAAATTCATAATCAAAATCAGTGTCAGCATAACTTTAATTGAAATTTCCGTGTATGTGGATTTTTGATTGTGGTGCAAAGGAAGATAAAAGAATTACAGCCACATCGAAGAATTTTTCATAACAACTAATTTGAGCATGATGAGGGGTGATGTAAACAGCTGCTAATATTAAGTTGGGGAAAAGTAATTCATCATTTTTAGGTGAAATTCAAAACAATTTTTAATCTGTTTGGGATTGTCGGATTTGGGTCAAATATGCACCATATTGTTAAAAAATTTGTTGCCATTCCAAAGGTAACTTCATAGTGTCTCTGTCAGGTCTTGGTCATATTTTACTGTTGCAGTATCGGCACCATAAACATCATTCCCAATTTCAGCGGCCTGGCTTGCATTTTCGCATTTATAAAAGAAAAAGTGTAAAATGTACCAAATTTTCTTTTTGTTGACCTCCATTGTTAACACCCTGTAACTCACAACTGAATGGAACAAACAAAAAACAGAAAGAGAATTTATCTTAGTGCGGAATGTCATATTTACAACGAGCCTAAATTTGAAATTGAATGATCGATATTACGTAAGATATTGATCTCTAAAGTCAGCTACCGAGAAAATAATGGATAACTTTTTCCCCAACATAATATATGTATCTCTCCCCTAATGAGTGCTTTGACCCCAATCGTCGAATTCTGTTGTTGGAATTTGTTCTGAATTAATTAATTAATTAATAGTAATGAGGACGCCGCCTCCCTTTTTTTATGAGATTTGTGAAGATTGCGGTCATCTCTGAAGACATTCAAACAATTCATTCATCGATCGATACGATTGTTGTGGTTGATACGGCTCTTCTTGTCTTCGTCATAAAGTTTCTTAAAATATATGTGTATAAGTGTATTTCCTTCCGATGTGGTGTGGTTTTTTCCTAATTTAAGAGTCTGAGTTTGCTGTGAGACCTGAGTTTAGGTGAATTCGTGCATTATTTAGAGTGAAATTGACAAAACAGAAAAACAGCATCGAGCAAATTGTTCATCGTTTGAACTTTGAATAGTGCTCTTGTATTAGTGTAGATCAAATATTGTCGTGCCTCTTGTAATTGTGTTGGAAGAGTGTTCTTACATTGGCTCTGCTTGTGTGCTTCATGATTGTGTTGGGCTGCTACAGATCGCCCTAGTTTACCTTCCGATTATAAGTGTCAGAGTCCAGCGCTGCTGCATACAACTATACACCTAATAGATTGTGTGCAAGCGTGCGGCCTCTGACTTGCATGCATTTCGACAAGGAAGTAAGTAACTAATAGTTTGTCCGATATAGTCCAGTCTAGACAATAATGAATATCACAGTGTGAGTCTCTGTACGTCGCTTTGATGTGGAAAAAAAAATAAAAAACACTTGTGTAGTACAAGGTAGGTGCTGTCTGTCCTTTGATCGAATCAATTACAGCGTGTTTCACAATAGCTCGCTCGCAAACTCAGCTGGACTCATTCTTGGTTTTGCATACAGCAATGGGAAAGCATTGAAGCCATCGCAAGGCTATATCTGTTTTTCCATCATACTCCCTCTGTCCTATGTTAACTGACCTGTGATTTATTTATTTATTTTATTTTTTATTTATTTTTTCTTTTGTGATTTTTAACATGGATGACGAAATTATATGTGTGATTTGTGAACGGAAAGAACTTGACTCAAATAAAATTATCACATGTTTGTACTGTTTCTCTAGTGCACATTTGAAATGTAAAAACATAATCGGAAATGCGGTTCGTCGTGCGCGTGAAAAGCCGCATTTTTGTACTCCCGACTGTGCGAAAATATACCAGCGTATTGTCGAGATGTCCAATAACAAAGAAGCATTAATTGCAACGCTCGCGACTGAATTAAAAACAACAATCGAGAACGCAGTGTCCACTGAAATGCAAAATGTCAGATCGGAAGTTAAACTGATAACCACTGCCATAGAGAATTCCCAGGAATTCCTATCGGCCAAATTTGATGCTATTGTAAATGATTTCAATAAATTAAAGGTAGAAAATGACGAGCTAAAGCTGGAGCTTCTCAGTTTGAGGAAATCGCAATCTGCATTAATTGAGACGGTCCATAAACTTGAGTTGTACACGGATAAAACAAATCGGGTAATGAACGAAAAAAATGCTTTGTTTATGGGCATACCTACAACACACAATGAAAACGCAGTTCAACTAATTGATAAATCAATACAGTCTCTTGGCGTAACTTTGAAAACAGGATCCATAATATCAGCCACCAGGCTTCATACAAAAAAGAACAATAATACAGCGTTGATTCCCATCAAAGTGGTTTTCAATGATGTAGCCGATAAAGAAATGGTGCTTGAAAGAAAGAAACAGAAAGGTAAACTATTGTCAACAGAAATTGATTCATCCTTACTGTTGAATGGTAGACCAACTTCTGTTTCCATTCGTGATGAATTAACTCCGCTTTCTTTTGAACTTCTTCGCGAACTTCGTGAATCGCAGGAAGTATTAAACATTAAATATGTTTGGCCTGGCAGATTCGGAACAATTCTTGTAAAGAAAAGAGATGGTGATAGACCTGACGTCGTAAAAAACAGAGAAGATCTCAGTAAACTAATAACGCGATATTTAAACGTGGCCAAGACTCCCTCGCCCAAAAGGAAAAGACTAGACAACAATGTTCCTTAATCTTTTTCAGGTCTATTTACCTCGTTTCTTGTTTCATATAAATTGTTTTATTTTTATCAATGACTAATACAAATATTACTAACTTTTTCCATGACGATATAAACGATTTTAACATTAGTTGGAATAATATAAACGGTGACTATTTGAGAATTCTTCAATGGAATGTTCGTGGAATAAATGACTTGGAAAAATTTGACCAGATAATTTTATTTATTAATCAGTGTGGTGTGTCCATAGATGTCATTGTAATTGGCGAGACATGGCTTAAAGCTGACATTTGCTCAATTTACAATATAAATGGATATAAAGCGATCTTCTCTTGTCGTGACGTATCTGCTGGAGGTTTGGCTGTATTCGTTAAAAATTCAATTCAACTTAAAATCGTTGACAATCAAAATTTAGATGGATTTCATTTCATACATATAGAGCTGTCACTTAATAGTCAGATTTTCGATGTAATAGGTGTTTATCGTCCCCCCTCTTTTGACTTTAACAGATTTTATGATTTTCTGGAGAATACATTAAATCGTTCAAAATCAAGACCATACTTCATTGTAGGTGATGTGAATGTTCCTGTAAATTTGTCTAGAAATAATATTGTAGTACGTTATAGTAATCTGTTACAATCATTAGGTTATATATGTTGCAACACATTCACCACACGTAATGCGAGTAATAATATACTGGATCATGTTATATGTAGAATCATAGATGTGGAAAATACTCGGAATGATACTGTGTTCTCAAATCTTAGCGATCACTCATTGATTGTATCTTCATTAAGACTACACGGACGCAAAGTCAAAACCAGAATAAAAAAGACGATCATAAATTACAACATACTGAACTCTCGCTTCTCGAATTTCTTGGAAACGGTGAATTGTGACCAAGGCGTTGAATTTTGTTTAACAAATATCTCGTCGACATACAATTCGATATTGGCGCAATGTTCCAGAACCATTTCTGTTGAGGTCAACACCAAAGGAAACGCTTGTCCTTGGATGTCGTATGATCTCTGGAAATTATTGAAAATAAAGAGTAAATATCTGAAAAAGGCCAAAAGTCGACCTAATGATTCACATCTACAAGAAATGTTCAACTTTATTTCAAAAAAAGTTCAAGTAGAGAAAAGACAATCTAAAAGAGCATATTTCGAACAAATACTTAACAATACGAATCAATCACGAATGTGGAAAACACTGAATTTAATTTTAGGACGCTCAAAGGAAAAAACCCAAATTGGTCTGACTCATAATGGTGTGGAATGTACAAATGACGAAGAAGTGTGTGAAATTTTTAACGAATACTTTTCAAGTATCGGAACCCAGTTATCAAACGAAATTCCTAAACGTAATGATGGTAACCCATTAATGTACTCCCATCATGTCCCAAACTCCATTTTTTTGTATCCGTCAAATCAAGCGGAGGTGCTTAGGATCATCCAAGATCTGAACAGTAAAAAAGGTTGCGGATCCGATAATATTCCAGCGAATGCTATAAAAACGAACGCAGTTGCCTTTTCCAGAATTTGTTCGGAAATGTTCAATATATTGCTGTCTACAGGAAGATACCCAAACTGTTTGAAGATTGCTAGAATTGTGCCAATTTTCAAATCCGGTGATTGCACGAACCCTAGCAACTATCGACCGATTTCAACACTATCAGTATTCAATAAAATATTTGAGAAACTTCTCATTGTAAGATTACTCAATTTTTTAAATGAAAACAATGTATTTTACAAGCTTCAGTATGGGTTTCGACGTGGCAGCAGCACTATAACTGCCATCACTGAGCTCGTGGATGAGTTGATAGATGGTATCGATCGTAAATTGATAGTTGGTGCTCTTTTTCTGGACCTTAAAAAGGCTTTCGATACAATTGATCATGACATATTATTGAAAAAATTGAATACTTATGGAATCCGAGGACTTGCCAGCGACCTCGTACATAGCTATCTCACCGGTAGACAGCAATATGTTGCATTGAATAATGCCAAAAGTGCCCTGCGTTCAATAAACATTGGTGTACCACAGGGCAGCAATATTGGACCTCTGTTGTTTCTGTTGTACATCAATGATATCGGTAATCTGCCATTGATAGGAACTGCTAGACTGTTTGCTGACGACACAGCATTGTTTTATCCATGCTCTGACTCCAGAACCGTCGTAACAAATATAGAAAATGATCTGACTGTTCTTTGTAGGTATTTTCAACAAAATCTGTTGTCACTAAATTTGTCAAAAACTAAATACATGTTCTTCCATTCACCAAGGAAAAAAATCTTCGCTTGTCCCGACCCAAAGTTTGAGAATGTCTCGATTGACAAGGTGAACCATTTTAAATACCTTGGAATACATTTAGATACAGGTTTATCATGGACACAACAAATAAATTCTTTAGAAAGAAAAATCTCCTCACTTTGTGGTATATTGAAAAGAGTATCCTACTTTGTATCACAGAGACCGTTGAAAATTTTTTATTTTGCATGTATTCACTCATTACTGCAATATGGAATAGTGGTTTGGGGACACGCATGTAAAACGAAACTTAAAAAACTACAAGTGTTGCAAAATAGGTGTCTGAAAATAATATACAAACTACCAATCCTCCATCCAACGTTAGACTTATATTCCGACGATTCTCATAAAATACTGCCTCTTCTTGGACTACGCGAATTTCAGACTATCAAACTTATCCACAGCGTTATTAATGACAATGATATTCACCATAACTTGACAATACCTATAGTAAATCATCAACACATCACACGACAAGCACAAAATTTAATGCGAAGTAGAGCAACAACTAATGTTGGTCAGCAACGCATTCTGTTTTATGGACCATCTCGTTTTAATGCCTTGCCATCTGAAATTCGAACTATCACACGTTCTGATAATTTTAAAAAGAAATTAAAACAATATCTCAAATCAATGACCAATGTTTTCGTATTATAGATCGATCAACCACAATAATCCATGTATCGTTGTATGCTTTCTCTCTCTTTTTTTTTTTCTCTATTTTATGTTTCTCCTCTTATATGGATCCCTTAAAAGAAAAATTTTTTTTTTTCACTGGGGTCCATACATTTTTGTTCTTCATGTTTTTGTCCACTCACCTCGTTTCTAAATGTTTGTTTATGTCCTTTTTTTTTTTTTTTTTAATAACTGGAGCCCAACTCTAGGATCCTCAAGTCAGAGTATCTTCGAGATGGGGGTGAGTGGAGGGTATAAAAAAAAAAAGAAAATTAAAAAAAAAAATTTCCGAATACTTCCTCGCTACTACCACTTTCACCCTAACTTGTTTCTGTTGCCAGAATTATCGAGAAAGAAGAAAGAAGAATATCAATTTGGATTTCTTTCATTTTAAGTGGACTTTTCATGCGGTTAAAATTTTGGCGGCATATCAATGTAGCGATAGTAATAAAAATAACGAAAGTAAAAAGCGAGAAAAGAATATTAACGACTTACACTCTACCCTTGCACAACTATTATGCTGTCGCTAGGGTAGCGCAAATCGCTACGGTAATTTTTTGGTCTCGTTCAACACTCAAAGTAGCGAACACCGTTCGTTCTGCTTGATTTGCGTCATCATAAGCGCTTCGTCACGGTCGGAGCTCCTGGCTTCTCTCCATCCTAATGAGCTTAATTAAATAAATAAATGGAATGAAAAAAGGATGAAATTTACGCTGATCGGCCCTTTTCAATACCATATTAACAAAAATAGTATATTTTGAGTAGAGTGTAATATCGGAGTGTGCATTACGTCATGTCTAAAAACCAAGAGTAATGCTAGGTGGATTTCTAAAATGTCTCCACAACAAAAATAGAGGATTGATGACACAATTTTTAAACGAGATTGGAAAAATCATACTAAGTTTATTCTGATTCACATTGCAACGTAATACAAAACGCATAAGATTATCAATTGTGTTGTTTGTGGTTCCATATTTATGCTAACGCATTCACCCGAATGTAACAATGAAATATTTATCCCAATTAGGTATGACATACGCGAGGAATTACGAATATCCAGACTTATTCATTACATCTACAGGCAAACCTTTTTTGTGCGGGGGATAGGGACCGCACAAAACAAATCGTGCAAAACTTCACCAATAGCTTTAAAATATCGTGTTCGTTACAAATTTTGAAAAAAAAAACTTTTTTTGTGCGGTAGATAGGGACCGCACAAAAAAAGTTTCCCCCAAGAAAATAACTCAAATTCACGCCGTTCACAGTTCAATTTCCTTTTGTTTCCATGCTTTGCGATGGGACAGTTTGCCTTTTCGGTTGCGATGGCTGTCTTGTGCTTTTAGTTGCATGTCGAAACGTGTTGCTGTTGGAAATCATGTCATGCAAAAACTTAGAAAAACTTAGAGCATTTTATGGGATGAGGTGAATGATTTCAGAAGTGGATAATTGAGACGCAAATATGCTTTTTTCGCACTGAAATGCATATAAACAATCGAAAAAAACTGAATGGACGATAACTTCTTCAAATATGCTTCTTTTCATATACCGCACAAGAACAGAAAACCGCACAAAAAAATCCACACAAAAACAGGTTTTACTGTACATGCAACGAAGAACGTAATCTACCACAAAACATAGAATTGATCCAACATGGGATTCGTTCAAACCTAGGTAGTGCGGACTGAATCAAAACGGTTGTAAAAAAAGATCCAATTGAAATGTCAAAAGAGATCCAACGATCAGGAGTGTCATTTTTCTTATGATAATCAACACTATAAAAAGGGTATTGTTATCAAAGGCAAAAATAATTAAAATTATAAAAAAATGAACGAACTACATTTTTCCGTCAATTGTTTAATTGACCATTGCATCTCAGCCTTTCACTGAGCAACGCATTTTTAATTTCACCTTTCTTTGACATAAAGTTTTTCCGAACGAAATAAAAACAAACGAAGTCAGAGTCACGTAAATGTTTACTCCTGCGATTTGAAAATATTCGATAAAAAGTGTAACGAATAGATGCCAGATGATTTTTTAAAAAAGTCTGTAGAAACATGTGAATGTCTGTTAAAAATGTGGAAAAGCCTCTAAAAGTGTGCAGATCTATAAAAATGTCTTTTAACGTTAATTTTCACATGTGGAGGCGATCTGGCGTAGTGGTAACATCCATACCTCTCACGCAGAGATCAAGAGTTCAATTCTCACTCCCGACATTCTTCCAAAAATGGAATTAAAAGTGACGAACCAGCCGAAATGTGTTGAAGGTCACTATAATAGAGAAAAAAAAAGAAAAAAAAATTCACATAGTCATTAATACTTTGTACATCGCGATGCATGAGATTATATTTTGTATACATATAGCCATTCCATGCCAAACCGATATAGTGGTTCTCAGATTTTCGTCAAAAGTGACAATTTTGTTCCTTATCGCAAAACATTAAACCCGTATTTTTATTTTTTTTCATTAGGGTGCCCATTTCCATTTTAGGGTGGTCCAAAAAATCATTTTTTTCCACTTTTTCCCAAAAATGACCTTTTTCAAAAGTTCATAACTTTCGAACCACTTAACCGATTTAGATGATCGACATATCAAATTGAAGCTAATGAGCTTCAATTGAAAAATATTGAACTTGCAGAAATATGGATCCTATTTTCGTAATTATTGATTGTAGTCGTTTTTAATGTTTTCATGGCTTTGAACTAGAGGGCGCTATATTTTTTTATTTTTTTTCTTGAAAGCTGAGAATTTTTTACATTAAGTATCTCGATATCAGATATATTTTTTTCGTTTCTGAGAAATGATTTTTCAAAATTAATCGATGGTTCGAAAACAAATTTTCCCCATTTTTTCCACTACAAAAATTCATAACTTTTGAACTATTGGACCGATTCATATCATCGACATATCAAATTGAAGCTTACAAGTTATTTTTCTTTGAAAAAATATTACTTTTGTGAAAAATTTGAATGTTTGTTCTTATAATTATTGATTGAGTTAGTTTTCCATAGTTTTCTCGGTTGAAGATAGAGCGCTCCATTTTTTTTGTATTTATGGAAAGCTGAGAATTATTTACATAACATATCTCGATATCAGAGATGCTATAATTATCGTTTTTTAGTTATAATTTTGTAAATCTAACATGTTTTAAGTCTTCGATAAATATTCCTTTGTGACTAAACTAGACCTATGCGACTAGAATCCAATCTTCCCGCAAGTGTGATATAACTAACTTTGCTTATTGGCTTCAATTTAATATAATGATCATCTAAATCGGTTCAGTAATGCAAATGTTATGATTTTTTGCAGGAAGTCATTTTTGGACAAAGGGAGAAAAATGATTTTTTCGAACCACCGGTTAACTTTGAAAAATCATATCAGAAAACGAAAAAATAGCATCTCTGATATCGAAATATGTTACGTAAAAATATTAAAAAATATAGCGCCCTCTAGTCCAAAGTCATAAAAAAATAAAAAACGACTACAATCAATAATTACTAAAATAATTTTTTTTTCGCAAGTCAAGTGGAAAATATTGATTTTTCGGACCACCCTAAAATGGAAATGGGCACCCTAATGAAAAAATTAAAAAACGGGTATAATGTTTCGCGATAAAGAACAAAATTAGCACTTTTGACGAAAATCTGAGAACCACTATATCGGTTTGGCATGGAATGGCTATATGTATATACAAAATATAATCTTACGTGCATCGCGTTGTACAAAGTTATTATTGAATATGTGACAATTAACGTTGAAAGACATTTCTATAGATCTGCACACTTTTACAGGAACCACTATATCGGTTTTGCATGGAATGGCTGTAAATATAAAAATTATTTCTTGTGAATATGTTAGTTGTAAAATAAAAAAATAACTTAAAAAAAAATAATGTGTTGTAAGTGTGTTTAAATGTTTTTTTTTGTCTGCGTTGTTAATTTTTATAAAAATCAGTATTTCTTCGTTGATATATTGGACATCCACCAAGGCTTGCGGTCTTGTCGTTGGTGAAATTTATAAAAAAATGCAGTGTATATTTTCCATCCGCCATACAAGATTACACAAGTTTTAAATCATCACACGGCCATGAACCATGTCTGTGGTAACAATATCGAACAGTAACCCATATTTCGTCATAAGTAGACCCGAAAGCAAATGTAAGTTGTTGAAATTAGAATGAAAATTTTTATTCGATGTTGTTTAAATAATTAGAAGACGTGGACCTGACCCTAACTTAACTATTTTTCTATAAATCTCCTTGCATTTCAGCAAAAAAAAAATCTTATCCAGAACAGAAAATAATTATCAGTGACAATTTTCGTTCATGATTTTCCCTACCTGCAGAGAATGCAATTTTTCATTAATCGTGAATAATCGTATCCTCTCTTTCGTCTGCAATGATGTCAGGGCAAAAGTACTTATATGTATGAGTTCTAAACTTCATACACACCAGATGGGTCAACCAGAAAGTCTGCCGGGCCGCAGGTTGAGTATCGCTGGTCTAACGTCATGTGTGTTGGTATAAACTAAATATAATAACTTTTCTGTATTAAAACTATGGAAAAATGTCATACGGTGAGTCATATATAAAAAGTGTTTTACAGATATGTCTGTAAATTTACAAACATATTTGTAAATCAGGCATCTCTGGTGGTCTGAGAATTTATTGCAAGAAATCGCTTGAAAACATGCATGAATTTGCTTGAAAATGAAATAGATTGAGTCCGCACCACTTAGGTTCAAACTATTCGAAAAAAAAGTCAAAACGTGTTTCATTCCGCCCCTAATTATTATCGATCACGAATGTACGCTCAAAAACCATTTCGGAGTGAAGCGGAAATGTTCGAAATGCGGGTAATACGGACAGTGGGGGTAATACGGACAGGTGGTTGATTTGCATAGTTACATTTTGAATTTCCGATTTCTTTTAATGAGAACATCTTCTACATGTTATTCTAAAATATTTAAACCACCCTATGGCAATGAATACTGATCAAAAATGGAAAAGGGAAACAAAACCCGAAAATCATACATGATTCCGCGTGTGGGTGTAATTTTAGCTGCTTCGATATTAAACTTTTTGAATGGTTTAAAATCAAAATTCAATTCGCCGATGGTTATATTTCGGTTTGTGAGTTAACAGAGAAGTGATATTAGGTATGCACGGAAACGTAAATTCATTTTTGAGTGGAAAATTAAAATTATTGAAATAATTGTACTGGTGGGGTAAAACGGACAGTTGCCAGTGGGAGTGAGATGGAGTGTGGAAAGACTGTTTAATCTGTTCTTAAGGAATGCCCGTGTCTATAAATGGAAATCCAATCGCCAAATGTGGACTGTTTGGAAGCTGACTGGCACCAAAATCAAAATAGTTGAGGGTCTGTTCGTTTATACTGCTGAATAGCACGATATTGATAAACCTCTACGCTTCATATATTATAAACCTGTCAATATTACCCCCACTATATGTCCATATTACACCCATCGAAAAAAAAATTTGTACTTTTCGGTTTGTTTTAGTTTCAGTAAAAAAACATTGGAAAACACGTTTTTATAAAATATTTGATCAATTAGGTAGAGAAACAGTATATTGAATTGCGAGAAACTGTATCAATGGTTATGGAAACATGAGTTTCCAAAGATATAATTGAAGTTCTTCTTAACATGTCTGTTTTACCCCTACCTTCCCTGAATCGAGAGATCAATTTCGGGCGGGACGAAATGCGGCAGGTCTGCTAGTTGTATGATAATAATAATGTTTCACTTTTCTAATGATAATGTTTGTTCTTTCTATATTTTATATTCCTTCGTAATGGGATCGACGGAATAGTGTTTACAAATATCCTGGATGCAAGACCTAATGGTGTTATAACATATTATCCGTCTGATATCTGTTTGTCTTTTCTAAATGAGTTTACATTCTGTTCATTGGGAATAGAGAATCGATAAAAATGATATCTCAAGGAATTATTCTATATTTGAAAATTTTATAGCGAACCATTAATAATGGAAGCAAGTAGTGAAAATACAAATCGTCCACTTAAATAGCGAATGACCAATAAATGAACAAAAGAGAAATATAAGAACCGACCCAAACCATTTTATTGCTTAATTCAATGTGCATTACGCTTTACAAGTTAATCCCTTTTCGACCATGTCGGCTTCCTTGATTTTGCGTAAGACTTGGGAAGGCATAAAAAGGTATTAGCAGCATGTAAGTTATTTTATTGACATACTGCATTCCCCAGTTTGCGGTTGTCTGTCAATCCTCGTTTGCATTGAAACTTTTGAGACTTTCGAGACTTTAACAATTCGAACTGGAGGTAGGTACCGGACAAAAGGTTATTGCGTTAGAAATTTGTTACGCTAGTTGGGCAAGGAAAGTCCTCACGCTATGTGCTACCGATGCGCCCATAAAAAAGTGAGAAAAGTCGATTAACCTGGCCGAACAATGAGCTGCAAGCCGCCGTCGCTGTCTACCTTAGGCAAACCGCCCAGACGCATAACATGTTTTTTTTTTTCATGTTACAGGTCTGCGCTGTTTGAGCGCTATGTTATACACAGGATTCAACCTTTTGTCAGTGGCGTACATTTATGTTCAATTAGTGTGAATTTATTACAATAAAATCTATAAAGTGCGTTTAATCCATTTTATTGCTGCTCTTCCAAAGAAATGTGTCTGTGTGAATAAGCCTTATTCATTATAAGCGATCAAACAGGGCAACTAATTCGTTTGGAGACCCTTTATCTCGAATTGATGGGTTTCTCTAACGTTTTGCAATTGAAATGTTAGTTTTTGGCTGATTTCCAGGGATCACTGTACACTTCCAAGCTAAATAATGCTAGTATGGTTGGCAGCACTGTACGATGTTTTTCGCTCCAAATAAAAGCATGCTTCCAATGATAGGTTCGTGTAAGAATGTGCTGCTATTGAACCAGACTTGGAAGGTGGAAATTTTATATTTTCAAACGGATTTCAGCCATTTAACAACCTTGAGTACACAAGTTTTTGAATTTTCCATAAGGGCAGGTTACGGAGTGTGTATAACTATTTCCCCCCATTTACCGCAGGCATTCGCTCGCCGATTCGCTGGTAAACATGTTCAACAAGCTTCTAGCATACTTTTCTTTTGTAGTAAAACACGAAAAAACAACTCAAATGGTCTAAATACGATTTACGATGCCCTTGCCAGCGATTGTTTCGCAATTGTGCGCGAATGTTTCTGAATGAAATCGGATACGTGCTTCAATGTAGCCTTTTTGCTTATCCGAGCTTTATGTCTTTTACATATCGGGGCTGCATCCTGATCTGACGTTGGTTTGATCGTCCACAAACAACACTAGGTATCTGTTTGAAAATAGGAAAGGATGAAACAATTGTATCTCTCAAAACAACAGAAATGTTTATGATATTAAATTTATCTCGAACATAATTTTTTTGTGAAAATTGATAACAAAGGCTCGTTATAATTACCATCTAAAACTGCAACCCTGACATTAAAGTATGCAACCGATGCGTAAATTGTAACATGTCTATGAAGTGATTCCTGCTCATGTTTCTGTGTTGTACGCGAACTGCTCGAACAGTTCTAGATGTTCTTCTTGTAATTGCTAATGAAATAATAGATTTGATCATTCTGAGCAAGCATATATTCATTTTATAAATGTACAGTTAAGCATACATCGCGATTGATAGATGTAGCGCAGGTTTTACATTGCTTGCACTAGGAAACAGTTAACAAAACTGTTCGCTTGAATGTTCAGCGAGTAGTGTTGCGGAAATATAAACTTTTTTTCCGCGAAATGACCAGCAATGAGTCAGGTCAATATACATACGGCAAGCGTGATCGAATATAAAAATATGTTTGTACAACATACATATGCTCGTATATGCTTTCGCAGAATTCTACTCTTCGTCGTTGGGTCATTTGTGTTGATCCTTTGAATGAATGGACAATTGTGCATTGATATTTACATCATGCTCATCATATTATTTTGAGCACCAACCAGCGTGACACATGCGAATGAGTTACATAACCCTGTTGGACCAAACTGGGATTTAGTGATACAATCTGAGATAAATTGACACTTTTTTTAACCACCAGCTGTTTGTATAGATTTCCAAAGCTATTTGGAGTTCATTCCACAAAGTTCCCAGCATGGTGTATTTTTAGGGCACACGCTCCGTATATCCAGTCGATCCTTGTAACATGAAGCCAAACAAACAACGTCACCTTTCAGGATGTTGTGTCTCGTTTATCGTTCTCGAAAAAAAAAAATGCAATGGCCATCATTTTACAGTATTTTTCTGATAATTAACTCCCGACCAAGCTAATTAGTGGCAACCTTTCGGGAACGTTCGGGGATGGAAATATTTTCTTCCGCTTCAGCTTCAGATGAACTGTTAGGAAGTGAAACTGTTAGCTTCCCCTTGATTCGAGGCATACAACTTCCATGGGTTTCAGTTTGCGGGTCAAAGCGGAGGAAACAATAAACCCGAATACTTTTCATATTGTTGTTTTTAGTTCTTCACGCAGCTTCTTTCATTCAATTACCGTTCGCGGAAAACGATGCACTCAAAAGACTGTGTGCACATGTTCTGGAAACGGAAGCCTCGGAAAGCTCTTTACGGAAATATACAGAGAGTATGATTGACTGGGGCCGACAGGGAAACAACATTAATGTTAGTTAATGTTTCGATATGTTAGAAATCGGCACGTATGAAGATCACATTTACTCTAATTAGTTGAGAAGCAGGACTAATTTTCTTTCTAATTTTCTAATTTCTAACTAATTTCTCAGTTGCATAGAACAATTCCGATACATTAGGGAATTTCTTAAGTGATTGATCAAAAATGAAAAAAAAAATGAAATAGGATTATTCTGAATTTTGAGGAGAAAAAAAATAAACATGGTAATGTGACGGCATTATTGAGTAGAGAAATTTTTCAATTTTCGATTTTTTTGCACTGTTCCATGAGCAAAATTGAAGAAATTCCATTACCAATAGACAGGACACATTTCGAAGCTTTTTAGTTCACTTTATGAACATGTGGAAAAAATGAAACAAAAATTTTCGAAATATGACCTCGATCCCTCGATGGATTTCTTTCATGATGTGACTAAATGACTCAATTACTAAATCGAACTAAAATATTACCCAGGAAAGAAAGTATCATGCCTGCCAATTATAAGTAATTTCTAGCATCATTTAGCATTTGATTGGCTATGACAAGAAGAAAAATAATAGATACAGCACTTATTCACTAACTGGTCTAAAAGTGCAGGCCAGGTAACGAATTTCGCTCGTTAACTGGGCTGACCTTTCAAACTTCAGGAAACACTGAGCGGAACGTCAATGGATGCACTCAGATACATGGGAGCGCAAAATAAAAAACTACACTGAGAGAAATAATTAGTGAATATACTGCGTTTCACAACTATAGAACCACTCATTTTTTCTGAGTTTCCAGAGATATGTAAGAAGTCGGATGAATTGAAGTATATAGTGTAGGACATAACAACTATCTTCATTTAAAAGACTGCTCATTTGAACTTTATTGTTGTGTTCAGGCGCGAAACAATCAAAAAACAAAAATTCCAGTGTTTCATGACTATACAAGCAGATGGAAAAACTCTCACTCCTTTACAAAATTAACGTCAATTTCACATGAATTACAATAAGTTTCTAATTCGTAGGTCATCTTTAGTTCTCAATCAGTACAAATAACCCATTCGGGGTGATTTTGACCAAGCTGCGCCATGTTGTAGTGTGTATCTCGTTCTGCGCAGAGGATACTGCTTAAGCTTTTCAAATCAATCATACTGCTTGAAAGCTGCATCTACTATTCGTACGATCACTCCTCATAAGGTATTGATAGAGATTTGAACCGGTAAACGAGATGACCAGTTCAGAATCTGGAGCGCCTATTCAACAAACCATACGTTGACTTTCCGGATTTTATGAATTGATGCCAAATTACCCAATTATCATATTGTGTTTGATGTTAAAGCAGCAGTAAATGATTCTGGAGTACTTCATTGCACTTCTGACTGTACATTTGTGTTGATGAAAAGCTATCTGAACCAGACCATTTTGAAAATATTTCCCTCAAACCATCAAACTGTCGCCTGCAAAGTTACAAGTTGAAAAATTACATGACACGATCCGTAAGTCCTTCCAGTATGAAGAAATTCTATTCGAATTGGATTTCTTTTTATCAGAAGTTCTCCTGATAGAGTGAAACCCATGAGATTAGATTCTACATTAGTTTTTGGACCCGCAGCTTTGAAGATGAGATTTTAATGGTTTGGGGAGAATTGAAAACACTGGAATTTTTGTTTTCTGAATGGTTCGCACCTGAACACAACAATAAAGTACAAATGGTCAGTCTTTTAAATGAAGATAGTTGATATGTCCTACACTATATACTTCAATTCATCCGACTTCTTATATATCTCTGGAAACTCAGAAAAAATGAGTGGTTCTATAGTTGTGAAAAGCAGTGTATAAAGATTTTTTTGATAAATACAACCAATACAACCAATACTAAGTATTGGTTTATCCTACGAGGAAAAATTGATGAACATATATGTCAAACAGAACCATGATTCGTAAGCCCAATAATATCAAACACATTTTCCCGGCGAAAATACTCGGATCAGAATTACCGTCGACGAGGGAGAGAATGGGTCAAAAAAGGTTTTTGAACTTTTTGTTGAATAACTAACATGTATTGAAATTAAACGTAATTCTGATTACGTAGATATGTTCTCTAATGATGAACTTACGAGTGTTCAGGAAATTGTTAAATGATATTAATTTTTCACTGAACTGTGATTAAATGAAATTTGACCCAATCTCACCCCTTAGAGGGGGTGACAATGGGTCAAAGTAGTGAATAATACTTTCTATTAAGAATTATGTTTAAAGATCGATTTCTCAATAATTTCAAGATAATTTGACAACATGTAAATGTCTTGAATTTTGTGCTCCCGTGGCCGAGTGGTTAGCGTCATAACTAACATGCCGGGTGTTCGGGTTCGATTCCCGTTCTGGTCCGGGGGAATTTTTCGTCAAAGAAATTTCCTCCGACTTGCACTGTGATCACGCGTATTCTAGAGCTTGCCACTCAGAATGCATTCAAGGCGTGTTATTTGGCATAGAAATCTCAACTAAGTACTTATAAAAATGACGCAAGTAATACTACGATGAGACGGCGAAGTTCCTCTAGGAACGTTAGTGCCATTGAAGAAGAAGAAGAAATGTCTTGAATGAATATTTGAGTTACGAAAATAGTGTCAATGCACCTAGAAGTGCGATGCAATTGTTTATACATGATTTTTTTTTAAATCTCCCGTCGACGATGTCTTCTGCCGTGACGCTGGTTCCTGGAAGGATATTAAACTTCATTAGTCATTTTCGTCTCGTTCATGAGATGAGGTCCCCATGGTCTAGTGGTTAGCGTGGCGCTCGCCAAGAAGAGGCTTCGGATTCGATTCCCGTTCGGGTCAGAAATTCTATCGATAAAGGTTGTTTTTCTGGCTTGCACTGGTTCAGGTGAACACCGTCTAGGGTGTAATGTGATGTAGAGATGGGCGAGTGCTCACGAACCACTCATTTGAACCGGTTCGTAAGAACTAGCGTATGATCCACGGTTCTTTACAAATGAATCACAGTACAAAAAAGAGCTGCGGCTCAAAAGAAGTCGCTTTTCAAAAGATTCTCGGCTCAGAAAAGAGCTGCGGTTCAAAAAAGAGCCGCTTAAATTAGCCGGCTGCTTTCAATGACCGAGCGGCTCTGAGTCATTCACTGAAATTAACCGTTTTCCCCACCTTTAGTGTGATGGGAAGATCAAATGACCATTGTCAGTCTCCAAGAATAGCAACAAACATCCGGAAATAGCGAATTGACGCCGTTATAAGAGTCTTTGCCCAGTCCAGGTGGTACTCGGTAAAACATGCGGTTGGTCGCAGGCCTTGCAAGCCGCATCACAAAAACACCAAGCAATGAATGATACACAAGACATTGTGAATCAAGCCATGTTGTAAAAACGTTAAGTTCAAATAAATAAATAGTCATTTCCGTGTGTCACTCTCACGAACTATCTCTCGTTTCTGATTGAGAAATTCCTCAAAACTGTCATGTCAAACTCATTTTTTTCTGGTGAACTTGGAACATCTAATATGCTCTTTAGTAGCGGCTTTACAATGATCTGATAAATGCCTTATTTCTTGAATATCGATATCAAGTTACTCTTTTGATTGTCCTTAAGGTGAAGATGGAAGCTAGCCACAAATGGCTGCCGAAATGGCGCTCATTTCTTTCATCTCGCATCATCACATGCGAATTGGGGCTCTTTTGGTATTAACAAGTTCTTCCGCATAGTAACTCGATGTTGATGATTCCTTAATGTTTTCTTCCGTTGATCGTATTGTTTTCACATATTCACGTTGGAGAGCCTTAACCCTTCTCTTCGTTGGCTGAGGCATTTTGAATGTAATACTTTTCCGTTTACTATTTTGAAAGCATAGACAGCCGTGGCAGTGTTCCGAGCTATGCAATACAATTTTCTACCCAATGTTAAAATTGCTAAAACTTACGTTATAGACGCATTAAACGTAAAAATGATAATTGTATTGATATCGACACATTTTTATTCTATTGATTTTCATGACATGAAACGCTATGACTCAGGAATAACATTTTATTGAGTGGTTTTTATAGCTGTTTCGATGATGTTGTATGGCATCAGTGTCTAAAAAATAACGATGCTTTCACCAATACAAACAAAACCATTGCCGAAGATTGAAAAATGAAAGTTTAACTTTCAGAGCACTAGCTCAAGTTTTCCGACGTTTTTCACTATACAGTGCGATAGCAGATTAAAATTTAACATCTTGTGAGTAATCGATTAGAGTTTGGTTGATATTACTTGATGGAAAGTGTGCGAAAACGATCATTTTCTTCACACTGTTTCGCAAAATTATTGATTTTCGGGCGAGGGGTGAGGGAGGGAGATGAAAGAAATGAGTGCCATTGTGCAGCCATATGTGGCTAGCTTCCACCTTCACCTTAAGGCTTTCAATTAGCGGCTTCAAAAATGTGGCTTCTGCGAAGTTGTTGCTAAGAAAACGCTATTCCCCTTACTGCCGTTCTACGCATAGTTGTCCCATGTTCCAGAATCAGCAACTTAGAAAAACGCATTTAAAGTTTTCTCGCATATTTGTCTACCAAAAGCTTTAAACATTTCAATTAAGCAATACACCGGGGTTTTTCTACAAGCGCTATACTATTGTTCAATGAAATATGATGAGATCTCCTCACTGGATCGATCAAGCTTGATTACGGGTTTAAAAATTCATGGTGGGACTGTTATGCCTAGAATATCAACATGGGACAATTGAGCTTGATGTTCTTTTTTGATATACTGGGAACGAACAATAAGTTTTTTTGGTATTTTTCCGAAAGATTATGCATAAAAACATCGTTTTATGAAGAAATTAGTGATCTGCAACACCTTCGCCGAATATAAATCTCATTATTATTAGGCATTCGCTAGCAAGATGTACACGTGTTCTGTTAAACTTTTCCTTATTTGTTTGAGAATTAGTTCGTTCTTTAAAACCAGAAATGAGTGCATTAGCCCTGCTGAAAAAAAAAATCTTGTATTTAAACCGATTTATTCGATATGGATCTACCAAAAATACATGTTGGGATAGTTATGAATAGAATATCAACATGAGACAAATGAGCTTGATGTTGTTTTTTTAAAAACTATGAACAAACTATAAGTTTTTTGTATTTCCCGTAAGATTATGCATAAAAACAACGTTTTATGAAGAAAAGTGAAAATCGTCAAAAAGTAACATGGGACAACTATGCGTAGAACGGCAGCTTATACGTGCGAATAATTTGCGTCCAATTCCTTGAAAAAAATCACATCTAGGGTCGGTGTTATGAGCGTTGAATTTGGAAAATTGCTAATCGTGAGAGTATTGGTGTATTTTTGCATATACATCGTAGCTTAATGATATGTGTTCAATTTTATGCTCGACCATTTCTCACCCCCGCTCAGCGTTAATAAGAGATTATTTCGAAAATGTGGAAATTCCAATGGAAAAACTTTTCTGATGTTTTTGATGTTTCTGAAATCAGTTTGTTTCTCACCAGCCAGTTAACTGACATCAGCCAGCCTAATATCATCGTGGAAACTCTCTATGTGGCCTTGGAACTATGCCCAGCGCGCTAAGAATTGTTAGACCACTAACATAGGCCCTAATGTATTCGACGAGGCACTGTGAAATGTGTGAAAATAATCACAGGATTTTTTAACAAACAAATCAGAAAACAGGTTACATGCTCCTAATCTAGATACTGAGTAACTAAAAAATATATAATCGCTTTTTTACTTTCTAATACAACAACAATAACTTGTAATCAGTCAGCTCGCGCAGTCCGAAGCCGCCGGACGCAAAGTTGTTCGTGTCCGTTATTGTGTTGAAACAATACCGTTATCGGTTTCGCTGAAGTGATTGTGTCGCTCTAACGGTGTTTTCTTTATTGCGTGAGTGAAGTGATAAGTAATCACAACCAGCGGGAGGGAGAAGTCCTCCACTGCGGGCGCTGTGAGCGTGTGCCGTTCCTCGTCATCGTATTGTGGTGCGATACACCATTGCTGTTGTGCCAAGCGATCATCACGTGGTTCGATTGGAGCACCGTTACAAATCATCCGCACCGTGCGCTTCAAGTATTTTAGTTTATATATATATTAGGTTAAGGATTTAAAAAAAAAAAAGAAAAAGTATAATTGTATATCTGCCATAATGGCAGAGTGCGATCCTCTTGATATGGACATTGAATCTGATGTTTCCTCCTCACTAACTACTGGGAAGTCGCTTAAACGCGTTCCCCCCTCAGACGATGTCTTTTCAGAGGAAGAGTTAATCAACCTCAACAAGCCCCCTTCAAGAAAATTGGCAAACTTTTCCACTTCGCCCCCTCAATCTCCCGCTCCCGCTTCCGATTATCTCCCGAACTTGCCTCCCAGCCCAACTGTTCCCGCTCCCGCTCAACAATCGACCTCGTCCTCCCCCTCAGTTGTCCCCTCTCCGCGTGTCAAGGTCTATCCAGAAGATGCATCTGGATCTGGCCCATGGGTTGTTTTCTTCCGGCCAAAACCCAACGGGAAATCGCTCAACGTCATTCAGATCATGAAAGATCTGACAAAAAATTATTCCTCCGTGGTCGAAATTAGAAAGGTTCGACCGAACAAACTGCGTGTTGTCGTGGCTGATCGGAAGCAAGCTAACGAGATTGTTGTCGACAATAGGTTCGTACTAGAATATCGCGTCTATGTGCCCTGCCATAGCGTAGAAATTTCGGGGGTGATCACAGAAACGGGTCTGACGAGCGCATTAATAAAAGAGGGAGATGGCAGATTTAAAAAGCTCCCTTTGACGAAAGTTAAAATTTTGGACTGCCATCAATTAGGAAAAGTGTCCCAGGAAGAGGGAAAAACAAAATTCACGCCGTCCGACTCGTTTCGAGTAACTTTTGCTGGTTCCGCCCTCCCTGACTACGTTATGGTGGACAAATTGAGGCTTCCGCTGCGTCTCTTCGTGCCAAAGCCCATGACTTGCAACAAATGCAAGTCAGTTGGTCACACAGCAGACTACTGCGCCAACAAGGAGCGCTGTGCCACTTGCGGAGAGCAACATGTGGGCAAATCCTGCAGTGCGACTGAGCATAAGTGTCCATATTGCGGGGGGACCCCACATGAGCTCTCAGCTTGTGAAAATTACAAGAGTCGCTGGGAGAAACAGAAGCGCTCTTTAAAGGAACGCTCGAAACGCACTTTTGCGGAAATTTTAAAGGGCGCTTCTCCACAGGCCCAACAACAACAACATCCAATCTCCTCACACAATATCTTTTCCACGTTGCCAGTTGACGAAATGGAAGCGGACACAGCTCACGGGGGTACACCGTTTATTTCCCAAGGGAATCCCCGGCGCAAAAATGTGACCACTCCCAAAATTCAATCACAAGTCCCTCCGGTGATATCCCCTGTTAGCTTGCCTAAAAAAACGAGTGCAGCGGACAAGCAAAATCAGGTTCCTCCTGGCTTCCGTGGGAATAGTTCACCTTCGAACGACCCAGCACTCGAGGGGACATCAAAAACCCCAACTGTCCCTATTTTTCCGTCCAGCTCAACTTCCCAATCGGGATTTATAAAGTTGTCTGACCTTTTGGATCAAATCTTCAAGTGTTTTAACGTTTCCGACTCCATCAGAACCATTGTCATTTCAATGCTTCCAGTATTAAAGACAATTTTGCAACAATTGATGCAAACATGGCCCCTCCTTGCAATGATTATCTCTCTTGATGTCTAATTCAAATAGAGAGGTCGGAGATATCACTGTTTTACAGTGGAATTGTCGTAGTCTTATCCCTAAATTGGATACATTCAAATTTTTAATTCATAAGTTCAATTGTGATGTTTTTGCTCTGTCCGAAACTTGGCTTTCTTCGCGAGATGATCTCTCTTTCCATGATTTCAATATTGTACGCTTGGACCGTGATGACAGATACGGAGGGGTGCTATTGGGGATCAATAAGTGCCACTCATTTTTTCGAATTGACCTTCCACCTATTGGAGGGATTGAAGCTGTTGCTTGTCATGCAAACATCAGAGGCAAAGACCTCTGTATTGTCAGCTTGTATTGGCCTCCGAGAGCTGCGGTTAGCCGCAAGCAACTTGTTGACATGTGCTCACTCCTTCCTGAGCCACGATTGATCTTGGGAGACTTCAACTCTCACGGAACTGCCTGGGGGGAACAGTACGACGACAATCGTTCATTGTTGATATATGACCTTTGTAACAGCTTCAATATGACCGTTTTGAACACTGGGGAAACAACACGTGTACCTAAACCTCCTGCTAACCCAAGTGCTCTTGACCTCTCGCTTTCCTCGAATTCACTATCGTTAGATTGCAAGTGGAATGTAATCCAGGACCCCAACGGTAGTGATCACTTGCCAATCAAAATTTCCATCACCATTGGGTCGAATTCTTCTGAATCTATAAACATGGCATATGACCTCACAAGACACATTGACTGGAAAAAATATGCGGACGCGATTACTCTAGCCATCAATTCCAGAGATGGTTTACCTCCATTGGAGGAGTATAACTTCCTTTCTCGTTTGATCTATGACAGCGCAGTTCGCGCTCAAACGAAACCCAATCCAGGTTCCACCATTTTCCGAAGGCCTCCCAATCTATGGTGGGATAGCCAATGTTCCAAGCTTTATGTAGAAAAATCGAATGCATTTAAAGCTTTTCGGAAACGTGGTACTCCTGAAAATTTTCAAACGTATTTAGCCCTTGAGAATCAGTTCAAAAATTTGATCAAAGGGAAAAAACGTGCTTATTGGCGAAATTTCGTGGGAGGTTTGTCACGAGAAACGTCAATGAAAAAATTATGGAAAGTGGCTCGAAACATGAGAAATCGCTCTTCATCCAATGAAAGCGAGGAATATTCACATCGATGGATCTTTAATTTTGCACGAAAGGTTTGTCCTGATTCAGCTCCTGTGCAAAAATTTGTTCGAGATATACCACAAGATAGGTGCGATCTTGATTCCGAGTTTTCGATGGTAGAATTCTCTCTTGCTCTCCTTTCATGTAACAATTCTGCTCCGGGATCGGATAGAATTAAGTTCAACTTGCTGAAAAATCTCCCTGATGTGGCGAAACATCGCTTGTTGAACTTATTCAATCGGTTTCTGGAGCATAATATTGTTCCAGATGATTGGAGACAAGTACGAGTTATAGCTATTCAAAAACCCGGAAAACCCGCGTCCGACTTCAATTCGTACCGCCCAATAGCAATGCTGTCTTGTATACGGAAATTGTTGGAGAAAATGATCTTGTTTCGCCTTGATCGATGGGTTGAAACGAATGGCCTACTCTCAGATACACAATATGGGTTCCGCAGGGGCAAGGGGACGAATGATTGTCTTGCGTTGCTTTCTTCAGAAATTCAATTGGCTTACGCCGAAAAAAAACAAATGGCTTCAGTATTCTTGGACATAAAGGGGGCCTTTGATTCTGTTTCAATAGAGGTCCTGTCAGACAAATTACACTCTCGGGGTCTGCCGCCTCTATTGAATAATATGTTATATAACTTGCTTTGTGAGAAACATTTGAATTTTTCTCACGGGGATTCGACAGTAAGTCGGGTCTCCTACATGGGACTCCCCCAGGGCTCATGTTTAAGCCCCCTTTTGTACAACTTCTATGTAAGCGACATCGACAATTGCCTTACACAAAATTGCAACCTAAGACAACTTGCAGATGATGGAGTGGTGTCTGTCGTAGGATCAAACGAATCCGAACTGCAAGGACCCTTACAAGATACTTTGAACAATTTTTCAACCTGGGCCATTGGGCTAGGGATCGAATTCTCCACGGAGAAAACAGAGATGGTGGTTTTTTCTAGGAAGCATAGACCAGCAAAACCAAAGCTTCAACTTTTGGGTAAACCGATCACTCATGCTATGTCTTTCAAGTATCTTGGGGTCTGGTTCGACTCCAAATGTACTTGGGGGGCCCATATTAGGTATCTGAGTAAAAAATGCCAACAAAGAATAAACTTTCTCCGTACAATTACCGGCACCTGGTGGGGAGCCCATCCCGAAGATCTTCTAATGTTGTATCGAACAACTATTCTCTCAGTGATGGAGTATGGCAGTTTCTGTTTTCAATCAGCTGCCAAAACACACCTCATTAAACTCGAGCGAATTCAGTATCTTTGTCTCCGTATTGCGTTGGGATGTATGCCCTCAACGCATACCATGAGTCTCGAGGTTTTGGCAGGCGTACTCCCACTAAAAGATCGCTTCAATTTATTATCTCTTCGGTTCTTCATTCGGTGTAAGGTTATGAACCCATTGGTGATCGGAAATTTTGAGCAGCTGATCGAGCTAAATTTTCATTCTGGATTCATGAGCTCATATCATGAATTCGTCTCCATGCAGGTTGATCCTTCTTCGTATATTCCCAACCGTGTTTGTTTTCCTGACTACATCAATTCCTCTGTACATTTTGATCTGTCCATGATGCAGGATATCCATGGAATTCCAGATTATCATCGATCGGGGATCGTTCCTACGATTTTCGAAGCAAAGTATGGGCGTGTCAATTGTGATAATATGTACTTTACTGATGGGTCCTCTATGAATGAGTCCACAGGATTTGGAGTGTTCAACAAATTTTTTAGCACCTCACACAGTCTTCAGTATCCTTGCTCAGTGTATATTGCTGAATTGGCAGCAATACACTGGGCGCTGGACAGCGTCGCCTCACGACCTGTTGAACACTATCACATTGTAACGGATAGTCTTAGCTCTGTCGAAGCTATCCGTTCAGTGAGGCCGGAAAAGCACTCGCCGTACTTCCTTGAGAGAATACGAGAAATTTTGAGTGCTTTATCCAGACGCTGTTATGTCATTACCTTTGTCTGGGTCCCTTCACATTGCTCAATTCCGGGTAATGAGAGGGCTGACTCATTAGCAAAGGTAGGTGCAATTGAAGGCGAAATTTATCAGCGTCAAATCGCCTTCAATGAATTTTATTCTTTAGTTCGTAAAAATACCATCGTTAACTGGCAACGCAAATGGAACGAAGATGAATTGGGCCGGTGGCTCCACTCAATTATCCCTAAGGTTAGCCTCAATCCGTGGTTCAAAAGTCTGGAATTGAGTCGGGACTTTATTCGCACCTTCTCCCGACTCATGTCCAATCACTGTTCGTTAGACGCGCTGCTTTTTCGTTTTAATCTTGCCGACAGCAATCTCTGCGGTTGTGGCCATGGTTACCACGATATCGAACACGTTGTTTGGTCGTGCGAGTTGTATCTTGTCGCCAGATCGAATTTAGAAAACTCCCTTCGGGCTGGAGGAAAGCAGTCCAATGTTCCGGTGAGAGATGTGTTGGCTCGTTTAGACCTTGATTACATGTCCCAAATATATGTTTTCCTTAAAGCTATCGATCTTCGAGTGTGATTGTTTATACATCCTTTTCCCCTCCTTTTCGTCCTTCGCGAGCTATCGGTTCCCTTCCTACTAACATTAGAATAAGTTAAATTGTAAATACATATTAGATGTAAGGATAGTTTTAAGAATTGAGTGTGAAGTGTCAGTGTGAATGAGAATGTGAATGTGAATGTGAGTGCGAGTGTAAACACACATCTCCTTACATCCCATCCTTTTCCTAATGAAAATGTGTCACCCTTCTAAACTCGAGTCGACCGCGAGTAATCGGTTTCCTATTTCATTAACCATAGAATTAAGGAAACAACATGTTGATATATGCTAGTTGAAATATAGTTAAAAGTTTGGCTCCATTAAACTTATGTAACTGAGCCTGTAAAAATAAAAAAAAATAAAAAAAATAAAAAAATAAAAAAACTGTCGAAACTTGTAAGACACCCTCTCCCCTTGAAAACCACGTATTTTTATAGACGGTTTCTTATATTTTTCAGAATGTTACAGGATCTTTCAGATTAAACGCACACGCAAAAAAATCGAATAGCTCCTTATAATTTTGTTTCGCTCCGTCGATGGTAACACTGCATTCCCCACTTCAGAACGATAATATTCGGCTACTCGTTTAGTCTGATTGGATGGTTTCTAGTGTCAAGATGTACAATTTACAAGAACGTGTATTTTTAGTGAAATCGTATTACTCGAGCTACCGAAGCCTTAATGAAACTTTGTCCTCTAATGGTAATAATTTCTACATTTCTCGTCGTCGATTACTTCCTCTGGGGGTACGTAAGGACCGTTAAACCGTTATGTTAAAAAGCCACAAAATTTGGAGGAACTTAATGAAGAAATAACTCGGATTTTCAACAGAATTTTGTTCACCGTTTAAAACGCGTTATCGAAAAAGGGGGTGGTCATATCGAAAATGTCCTGAAATAAGCTTTATTTTGGTTTTTTTTAAATAAAAATCGATTCACTTTTGTTGAAGTTTTAAAATTTGTTGCGTGAGCATTTAATCTGAAAGACCCTGTAAATGAAATATCGATCATCATAATTGAAGTTAGGTATTCCTTGAAATATCGCAGGTGCGTGAAAGTCAAATCAACTAATTTGGCAACGGTGTTTTTTTTTGTTTGTAAACTGTAATGAACTATAATAAACGTTAACTTTAGCATTCAAGACGTGCCAGAATCGTTTAGAAAGAAATTGATGTGCTGGGTTATAGTTTCAGTTCAATTTCTCTTAGCGATACGGTTGTTTATGTTAACGTTTTATGTGGTTTTATAATATCGGATTAAAAAGTAAGTATTTTCCGATTATTTCATAAACTAGAACGAATCGAGGTGTCCCTGAAACAGCATTAGATCACTTTCTTTAAGTGACCCAATTCATCCAAAAGTGATTATAGGAACACTTGTGTTTGATTTTGATTGTAAATCAAATAAAAGTGTTCCTATAACCATATTGATGATAAATATGCCAAACATTACTAATAATTTGTTTTGAGTGCATCAGCTCGGGATCCGTGTTGCATTGGAGTACCCCTCATCAATTTTGACAATTATTTATTTTTGACTTTTAACTTATTTTTAACTGAACTATCCGCATTGACGGCATTGAACTTCGTTTTCAATAATTTTTTTATGCTTCGTTTGGTGAAGCATAAAAAAATAATTGATTTTAAGGCGAAAAGAACACGTTTTTAAAATTAAAATTATGAATGAAAATTTACTTTTCCGTACTAACTTAATATTCTAATTGAATGAAAAACCCTTTTTTTTGTAGGTGGTGAAAAAATCTTGTACAAAAATTGTTTTTGAAGACAACTTTATATTATAATCAACAGTTTCAGTAACAATGTTGGAAATGTATGAACAAATAGTTTAATAAAAGGCAGAAATAAGTGTTTCAAGTAATTAAATAACATGACGTAAAAATTTTCATTCAAATTTTAACATTTGAAAACTGGCTTCGTGTCTTTCAATCTGGTAGGGATTACATTAACGAGTTTGGGACCCAAATTATGGTCCCTTATTGGAAGTCGCCACCAGACGTCGACACCATTCCTCTGTCATCGCGAATAGCCTAGTTAGCGAACAAATGCTGTATACTTATTGAAATGCATTCTTTTCTCTCATCAGAATATTCTAGACTTGTGTAGAACCCGCCATCTATTTCACGACAAAATCAATTTCATCGACGGAAGGCGAAGGGCATTTCACTGATAATGCTTTCTCTTCATGACAAGGAAAAGGCGTTATACAGTCAATAAAAATTACAGATCTATCCATTATTGGTGGCCCAATAGTTGTACATAAGAAATCCATGTGTATGTATAGCGTTCATAAGATAAACTCTGTCTGTCCAGTGGAGGACAGCTCTGCCCAATAAACCAAACGTGAAAGGATCATCTGATGCAACTCGATGATGATACAATTTGAAATCAGGTTCCAACACGGCATTCAAACACACGAAGCTGAACGTTGTTTCTAATGGAGCGCTCAATTCGCCACTTAATGACTATTTTTAACTTTTGATCTATTCCGAAACCTGGCTGCGATTCGTTCGAGACGAAACACGACACTCAAATTGCGCCCTATTGCTGCTACTGCTGCTTGTAGTCGTGTAAATTGAACGAAATGAAATTTTACGTCTTGTTAGAGCAATTAACAGCTTCGAAATAAAATATAAAAAAAAACTGCTACTGTGTTTAACCCTAAACTCAAATACCGCACAGCTTTCCTAGGAGGTTAATTAGTCATAGCGTTTAAAAACGCTTCTGGTGGTCCAGACTATGAACTGGAACACTCGTGCGCGTTGATTTTCGCGTCTTTCGGTGTTCTCCTCATCAGTCTGCGTGATTTCACCTTCACGCGCAGAGACAACAGGTCCAGGCCATGAACGGATGACTTATTCAAGTATGGCAGCAGTGGAACGGGTGAGTAAAAGAAGATTCGCATGTGATGAATTAATACACATTAGAACTGGATTGAAATAAATTCGCAATCCTTTAATGAAACACATAACTGGGGAAGAATTGGAGAAAATAATTAGGATGCCTAATCATCATCAACAAGATTATTACTGTATGGTATGGTACATACTCTTCCTTGATGATGTGGAATATCGTATGAATTTTCCAGTTTTAATAAAAAGCATGTTCTAATAAGATAGTACGAGACAGTAGGGGAAATTCTACCTGAGTCGTATCTATTAAAACCATCAACATAATATTAAAAAAAAAAACAATCAAGCTCAGCAATCTACGATCACTGTCGTCACTTAGAATTGGTCGTTTTCTGAATTGCGAAAACTACTAGATGGTTGAAATGAATCGTTCTAGTAGTTTTCTTTGGTTTTACGAATCAGTGTATCATATAACTCTACAAGGAAAACTATTTTAATCCAAATTCCTTTATTTTTCGGTAGAGACACCATTTGAGGTATTCGCTTTATCAATTACGTCACTTGCGACGTTCCGATGGCCAAGATCTTTAAAAATAGTTTCCAGATGGGATCAGGAATATAAAGAGAGTGGTTTACTAATTCGTGTTAGTTGTACGAATCTATCAGAACTCATTTTAACATATTGGAAGTTATATAGAGAAAATGAGAGCGTTTTGATAGGTGTGTCATTTTGACAGCTGTCACTTGCTTTGTTTTCGACACAACTGTAAAATGAAACAACTATTTCATATGTCCATGTATCGTTTGCACACCACTCTTGTACCACAAGATAACAATCCAGTTCCACAGACACGTCGTAAAGTGAGTGACGACGCGTGGTGCGCTTCATAGGCCAGTGGAATCATTGGTTCGTTTTTTTAGAAAATGATACAGACCAGAACGTGACAGTTAATGGGGACACAGAGCTATGATCACCGACACTTTTGTATACTCTTGCTGAAAAAATCCAATAAAATTCTATAAAATTCCTGACTTTTGTTGTGAAATTTATATACATACTGACACCTATTGTGTTTTCGTATTTGTAATAATCTGTGAAGATGGATGGCTGAAAGCTGAAAGTTATAATCGGGCGAATTCTTTCGGGACGATCACCAGTTCTTGCGGCCTTGTTTTTGTCACAAACGATGGATGGTTTTGGAGAGTTCACGATCGCTTCTCCTCGGAATCCTTTCTATTCTCCACAGTGGTTTTTTGGTCGCCTCCAGGAAATGATCTGACGCTCGCCGAATCAAAGTAAAACCGTTATTGCTCGATAGCTGAACAAATCTACAACAAATTACAACAAATTTGTGCGTGTTTCTGCTTCGCTCTTTCACGATTCATTCGTGATTCACACCGTGTTTTATTCAATCGTTTATCAAGCAGTAGCAGTTGATTTATCAGTTCTTTTCAGAACTATTTTTCCAAAAGAGTTTTCACTGTGGACTTGCAAGTTCAAGCGTCCAGAGGTATGTTTCTACAGGAGAACCGTGCGTCATCTGATCAGAGCCTTGTTCGGTGGAAGCACCACGTTGGTTTTCATGTTGTCAGGTGGAGGGTAGAGATGTCTGTTAATCGTTCGATTTTTCAAATTATCAAATATCTGCAATTATAATTGAGTGATTTTGTTTCTAATAATGCAAAATCAAAGTATGAATACATTGAATAATAAATTTATAAAAAAAGGAACCATTTCCAAGATTAATACATTTTTAACTTAAGAGTTAGACTACACAATATTTTTATCCAACATCGACAACATGTTATGATATGCCACTCGGATTTTGAGATCGACTTTATGTTATTTGAGATCTCGCTATTAAAATTCGAAGTGCCAAGGCCGAAGCCGAGTCTCCCATACTAGTGGTCAATGATTTAATAAATATGCTTCTTTTGAACTAGTCATAATGAATATTTTACAGAAATTTTCAATTGAAACTGCTATTTCAACAACATTCAACGAATAGGCAATTTTGAACACAAAAAATCGTCCGCAAAAATCATGAAAAACAATTCTTTGAATGAATCGGTTATTGTAAAATGTTCCAAAAACTTATCCATAATCGATCAAAAGAAGAAAATACACATCTCTAGTGTAGAGTGCTTCTGTATTTTTACATCACACGCACACATTATTGTTGGTATCACACGTTACCAAAGGTAGATCGAAGTGGTAATCTTTTTTTTCTCTATTATTGTGACTTTCAACACATTTCGGCTGGTTCGTCACTTTTACTTCCATTTTTGGAAGAATGTCGGGAGTGAGAATTGAACTCGTGTTCTCTGCGTGAGAGGTATGGATGTAACCACTACGCCAGATCGCCTCCGCCCTAAGTGGTAATGGTAATCAGTACCAGCCGATTTTTTCAATGAAAAACAAATACCTTTCAAATCCGCAAATGTGATAGGTGAAAAACACTCTAGTCTGCAATTGATAATAATCGGCTGTATTATTTCGACAGGTTCACTCACCAACTCAATGGTTTGGTTGATCAGTAGAACACTATTAACGAAATAACTGTTAAATTTATCTGCAATAATTTGGTCTGACTGTTCTTCTGACCCTCCGAAAACTATGGAACACGGTATACTATTTTTAGAATTTAATAATGCTTTCAATATTTTCCATAGTCCTTTGCTATTATTTTGATGTTCATCGATTCTCCTCTGCATATATTCACATCTAGTCTTTTTCAAGGCCTATGAATATATGTTTCGCGCCAAAGTGTACATATTTCAATCATTTTCTAAATTAGTACTTACAAACTTTCTGTACTTTTTGTCTCTTTTGCGTTTGAGGCGCAGCAGATCCAAAGAGTACCAGCTGTTCGAATTACTTAAATCAATATATTTTTCAATTACTATTTTATTCGTACACTCTTTCAAAGTATTAGTTAGAACAGCTGCTTTATCATCCAGATGTCCAGTAGTTGCTTCAAAATCCAGGCTTGTCGACACAAGTTGAGACATAGCTTCCCGAGAATATTGCTTCCAGCATTTGATCTTTACTTTGTTTCTATCACAGTCCTTCTGTCCATTCTCAATGTTAACAAAAATTGTCTCATGGTCAGTTATTTTGAATTTGGCCTCTGTCGAAGAATGAACAGTAGCAAAATTTGAAAAGACGTGATCAATTAAAGTTCTAGTATGTTTAGAAATTCTAGTAGCTTCGATAACCGTTTGTTTTAAGTTAAAATAATGCGATAATTGTTTCAACTGATTCGAATTTCATACATTAAGCCAATCAATGTTAAAATCACCAGCAATTACATTTAATTTACTGCAATCAACGACATTTTCCCACCAGTTCTCCAAAATTTCAATAAAACGCTGGTCACTGGAACTAGGGGAATGGTATACAATTCCATAATTTCCCATCTGCATGCCTCTTTCGACTGAAACAGCCAAGAACCAATTATTTTCAACAGATTCGTTAAACCGGATGTTGAATTTAACTGATTCTTTTGCATAAATTGCAACAACCCAGTATGTTTGGAGCGGGACAAGCAAAAAGCAACTTTATAACCCGGTATGTTGTACTGGTCAAATGAATCTTCATTAACTATGTGGGTTTCAGCAAGAAATACCATTTGAGGTCGCATGTTTTCTACAAGTATTTTCTGCGTAATTTGTAGAAAGCCCAGCTATGTTCAAATAGATTATTGCTAACTTACTTTCATACTTTTCCTAAATTGCTATTTAGTTGTTTGAAAAATGTTGCTTTTTTTCTTCTCCAATAGTCTCCGATACACAGGACACTGTGTACTGTAAGCTGGATGATTTTCAACCAAATTCAATTTTTGTTCTTTATTTACTTTACAACAATTGATGCATTTCCATTCGGTTGATGAGCACTCAGATGTTTTATGTTTCTCAGTACATCTAGAACATATTTGTTCTTTGTTGCAAACTTTAATTTTATGGCCATATTCTCCACATTTGAAACAACGTAAAATATGAAAGGCCTCAACCACGTTACATCTATCCCACCCGATGCATACTTTTTGAGCAGTCATCAGGTTGACGTAAGTATCATGGGCAACTTCAATGATTGTATTATATTTGTTATACTTCAAGCGTGGATTTTCATATTCTACAACAACTTTAACATCTTTCATCGAAATGTTTTCATTTTGACTCTTCAAATAAAGTCTGCTTCATTTAATATTGGAACAAATTCTTTTGCTCATTGTGGCGCTCCTAGTGGACGGATTTGGAAACTTTTTTCACCCACGTGTCGGGAAATTCATTACCTTTCACCATGTATTTATGTCATAACACCAAACGATAGCATTTTGTAAACAACCGCCATGGAAGCCGAACGGAGAGATAAAATTGTGCACAGTTTTCTTGAAAATCCATTGTTGTCGGCATCTAAGCTAGCTAAACAGCTTAAAATGCCCAGAAATACCGTATGGCGTGTTATCAAGCAGTACAAGGAAACATTGACGACGGCTCGGAAGCCGCATTCGAAGCGTCGGAGTGGAACTGTCGACCGGAAACTGCGTGGGAAAGTCATCAAGGCCGTCAAGAGGAATCCCAATCTTTCAGACCGCGATTTGGCCAATAAGTTCCAGGCCGCTCACAGTACGGTGCGACGAATTCGTCTCCGGGAAGGAATAAGGTCATTCCTAGCCAGCAAACAGCCAAATCGGACGCTGAAGCAGAACAATGTGGCCAGAATCCGTGCTCGAAAGCTGTACGACCAAGTGCTGACCAAGTTCGACGGATGTATTCTGATGGACGATGAGACCTACGTGAAGGCGGACTTTGGGCAAATCCCAGGTCAAAAATTTTATTTGGCGACGGCTCGGGGGGATGTACCTGCAAAATTTAAGTTCGTGTTTGCGGATAAATTCGCCCGCAAGTACATGATTTGGCAGGGGATATGCAGTTGTGGACAGAAAACCAAAGTCTTTCTCACTGACAAGACAATGACATCAGAAGTCTACAAAAAAGAGTGCCTACAGAAACGGATTCTGCCGTTTATTCGTGCCCACGACCGTCCAGTAATGTTTTGGCCGGACCTCGCAAGCTGCCATTACAGCAAAACGGTTATGGAATGGTACGCAACGAACGGGGTCAGCGTAATACCGAAGGACCTCAACCCCCCAAACTGCCCCCAGTTCCGGCCGATAGAGAAATACTGGGCAATCACGAAGCGGAGGCTTAAGGCAAAGGGAAAACTTGTTAGGAACATGACTCAAATGAAGAACTGGTGAAATCAAATCGCCAAAACGGTGGACGAAAAGGGTGTGCGCCGTCTAATGTGCCGTATTACGGGAAAAGTACGAGAATTTCTTCGAAACAGCAATGAATAATTTTTAAAGAGTAAAGTAAGAGTAAAGAAAATGCTACATTTGTATGAAAAACAAATTATGAATTCGTTAATAAATGACTGAACTACACGCAATTGTTTGTGTTCCAATATTAAATGAAGCAGACTTTAATCAATGAAAACATCAGAGGAATATCGATCACTATCCGAATCCGTTGAAGGATTGCACCCATTCTTGGCTAGGGGATAACTTTGAGGAATATCCTCAAATTCAGGATACGACTCCGAGTCAATATGGTGACAAGAAGCAAACACGAACTCAGTTGATCAAATCGTAGTTCCGAATGGTAGGCTTGAAAAACCTTTCAACAACAAAAAACTGGTGTACCACCACGTTCTTGTTAGCCGTTTTTTTCAGCGATTAACAGCTTGTTCCAGGTCATGGCCCATGGTCATGGCTCTGAAGAACTCGGTAACAGCGATAACGGGGGATTCGATAAAGACCATTTTGCTGCGGGAAGAGCTGTTGCCAAGTGAAAAAACAGCGTTCGTTGCTAAGGGTAAGTTCAAACCAAAAACGGAAGTCGCCCAAGGCAACGGAAAAAGCAAGAAAAACTCGGCACATTCAAAAGGCCCGCAATGTAGAAAATGCAGCAAGTTTGGCCATATCGCGAAGTTCTGCCCGGAGAATTTAGGAAACGGAAGCAAGAAAGCAGATGTTTTTTTGCACGGTGTTGTCGACGATTCAAGGTCAAAAGAAGAACCAGTGGTACCTGGATTCGGGAGAGACTCGCCACAAGACGCCGGATCTGGAACTTTTGGAAGACGTGTGTAGCAGAAACGGAGTCGTAGTTGCTGCCAACAAAGAAACAATGAGAATCGAAGCTTGTGGTACGGTAACTCTCCATCCAGCGTGCCGGGAAATTGGAACAGTACACGATGTGCAGTTCATCCCTGATCTGTCGACAAACCTTCTGTCAGTGGTGCAGATTGTGAAGAAAGGCTTCAAGGTTGTATTCGAATCCAGTGGATGTGAGATCTATAATCCTCAAGGTAAGCTGGTGGCAACCGGAGTCATCGAGAATGATCTATTCAAGCTGGCGCAGTTGGAAGAGGCTGGTCCTAGAGCTGGTCGAGCAATGTTGAGCTCCGCCAGTGCATCTGTAGAAACCTGGCACAAGCGGATGGGGCATCTCAACTACAACAGCGTGAAGAAGCTGGCGAATGGCGTTGCGAGCGGAATACAAATTTCAAGCGAAAACCGTAGCGATTGCACTGTGTGTCCAATGGGGAAGCAGACCCGTATCCCGTTTAGCAAGAGCGGATCGAGAGCAGAGGACTTACTGGAAGTGATCCACTCAGATATAGCAGGACTAATGGAGGTATCGTCACCATCTGGAAGCCGTTATTATGTTATATTCATAGACGATCGACCTCGGAAGATTTTCGTGTACTTCTTGAAGACAAAATCTGAAGAGGAGGTCCTTGGTCGGTTCAAGGAATTCCAAGCACAAGCGGAGCGCCAGTGCGAGCGGAAGATAAACATCCTGCGAACAGTTAATGGTAAGGAGTATACCAATAACGGGTTTCAGAATTTCTTGAAACAGATGGGAATACGGCACCAAACAACCAATGATTATACGCCGGAGCAGAACGGACTGGCGGAGCGTGCCAACAGGACGATTACCGAACGGGCACGTTGTATGTTATTCGAGGCAAATCTTCCGAAATCCTTCTGGGCAGAGGCAACGGCTGCGGCGGTTTATCTCGTGAACCGATCTCCGACTCGTGGGCATGACTTGACTCCCGAAGAGGTCTGGAGCGGACGGAAACCGGACATTTCCCATGGCAGGGTATTTGGAACGAAGGCCATGGTGCAAGTGCCCAAACAGAAACGACAGAAGTGGGATCCTAAGTCGAGACCGTGTATATTGACTGGATTTGAGGAGGAGACAAAAGGCTACCGTTGGTATGATCCCAAGACGAAGTGCTTCCTGAAGAGCAGAGAGGTGTGTTTCATCGACGAGTGCATCGGCGAAAAGGGACTTCCAGCAAACCAACAACGAACTGTGGTTCCGGTGGACTTCGGAAGCGTTCCATCGATGACCGTTCCTACCGATCAAGAGTTCAATGAGGCTGCATATGAAACCGCAGAGGAAATCTCAGAAGACGAAGACGACAATGACACCTCTACTGACTCTGACGATGTAACTGTGCTCCCTCCGCGAAAATTTTCAAATCCACCTCGGTCACAGGTGTTGAGGCGCAGCGGAAGGGAGCACGTATTTCCAGGCAAGTATAAAGACTTTCACGTTCAGAGCAAAGGTCTCCCCGTCAATCCTAATCCACAGGTCATATCCGACCTGTGGATTAGGATTGACCAACAGGACCTGGACGTTGGCTGATCTCCCTCCAGGACGGAAAGCTGTAGGATGCAAGTGGGTGTACAAGCTCAAGCGAGACATCAACGGAGAAGTGGTTCGATTCAAGGCTCGTTTGGTTGCCCAAGGTTTCAGCCAACAGTATGGATCGGACTACGACGAAGTGTTCGCTCCGGTAGTTCAGCAAACCACTTTCCGCACGTTGATGGCAGTCGCAGCGAAGAAGAAGATGGCCGTGAAGCAGTACGATGTCAAGACTGCATTCTTGAATGGCGATCTTGAGGAGGAGATATTCATGCGGCAGCCAAGCGGATTCGTACAGCAAGGCAACGAGCGCAAGGTATGCCGGCTGAACCGAAGCTTGTACGGGTTGAAACAAGCGGCGAGGGCATGGAACCAACGACTGCATGAAGAGTTGGAGCGGCAGCAGTTTCAACGATGTACATCCGATCCGTGTTTGTACCGGAAGCAGCGAAATGGACGATGGTGTTACGTGCTCGTATACGTTGACGACCTGGTGATAGCGAGTGAAGATCCGAAAATAATTGCAGCACTTGTTGGAAGTCTCAAGAGGTCGTTCGAGATCAGCGAGCTGGGTGACATCCGTTATTACCTGGGCATGGAAATCGAAAAGGACCATCACGGACCATCTTGAGCCAGCAGAAGTATATTCGAGAAGTCGTGGAGTCAAGAGGACTGACGGATGCCAAGATCGCCAAAACTCCGTTGGATCCAGGATACTTCAAGAGCGAGAATGAAGGGATCCCACTAGCTAGTAACACCGAATACCAGAAGCTGATTGGGAAGGTCCTGTATATAGCTGTAAACACACGACATGACATTTCGACTGCTGTATCCATCTTGATCAGGAAGACAAATCATCCCACCCAAAAGGACTGGAATGAACTCAAGCGCGTGGTGCGGTATCTAACTACCAAAGGGGCTGTTGGTATCACTGGACAATATCCTTTTGTAGGGGTGGGGAACACACACAGGTCACCACGCATTAGGATCTAGGAAGCTATTGGTAACTATCGGTAAAAAGGGCAGTCCAATGAAACTCCCCTCGGCCTTCGGCATTATAACATTATCCCTGACTTACACGCACTGCGGACTATCTCTGGCATACTAACGGACCCACCATTAATGACTTGTCAACTTTTTTTTAATAAAACACGGGATTTTTCATATATAGAATTCAGATTCAGTAGTACTCTCTACTACTTTTACATTTCGCGTTGAATGGTGTACCTGAGCTCTTTTAAAGTTGCTGGCTTGTTTTCATAGACCAGTGACTTGACACAGCTCCATAAAAAGAAATCCAATGGGGCCAAATCGCATGAACGAGGCGGCCAATCAACAGGTCCATTTTTTGAAATAACACGTTTACCATGAAAACCACACCAAACAGTATTTTTTTACGGATGCAATGATGTGTCTTGGAGCATACGTCGGTTTGAATCTGACCAATAACGCATATTTTGCTTATTGACCACAATGACCATTTGCGGCGCATTTAGCCAGAAATGAGCCTCATCGTTGAAGATGATTTTGTGATGAAAATCATGATTCGCCAGAGCCCAAACGGAGATGCTTCGGTGCTTCATATGGGCAAGTGGTTTTAATTCTTGAGTCAATTTGATCTTGTAAGGATGTAGCCCAAGATCTTTTCGCAAAATACTTTCGGAAGCCAATTCTTGAAAACGCCGTGCAATTGACTGAGTTTGGTCATTTCGGATGGATTCACTTTCGGGTGCGATATTTTCGTTGCTTCGTGCGGGCGGCTCCTCGTTGGCACGGAAATATCCAACAGCGAAACTGTAGCTCCAAATTTGGTCACCATACTATACACGGCCTGCCGGCTGGGACGATTATTACGGCCTAAGATTGGAGTAGTCACTCCTCAAGTTGTAATCACCGACTCCGAATTTTGGTAGTAATTTTTAATAATTATTAAGCGTTACTCATTCGCGTATTTCACCATGGTGAAAATGTTGATTTTGCTTAACGTTTTGACAAAGACAGATGTTTTAAAGGTTCGTTCACACGAAGACACAAAACTGCCACGTCGCTAATGGATGACCCTTTACAATCTACACCTACAGTCGAGGTATACGATAAATTAGGGCAAACTCGCTCACTATTTTCATCGACTCGGTTATAGCATCCAGAACCATGAGGCCTCTCGCCAAAACCAGCGGAAGAAAGGAGACGCACCTGACTATCCTAAACAACGATCCCAGCAAACATTAAATCGTATAACATGGCATATTTTAAGTCATATATAAAGTGGTATCGAATCACAATCTTATATAATGTCGATCAAAGTTTAAAATGCCGCATAAAATGCCGAAACACGATTATAAAGGGTGTGTCACATCAAATTGCATCACGGAAAAAACGCTGTAGAAATTCGCCCAGTAGACCGATCCTTTTGAAAATTTTAGACAGTAAAATAAAAACTATTAAACAACTTTTGGCATTTTCTTTTTATTCATACTTCGAGCCCAAGCCCGTATGCTCGCACCTTCCTCTTTAGCCCGTCCATAGGGTTCTGTACAACGTCAGGTTGTAGTTTTTTTTGAACAGAAATCCATTTTCTCTTGAAGTCCGCCTCCGATTTGACAACTTTTGGGTTCTTCCGGAGGGCCTGCTTCATAATCGCCCAATATTTCTCTATTGGGCGAAGCTCCGGCGCGTTGGGCGGGTTCATTTCCTTTGGCACGAAGGTGACCCCGTTGGCTTCGTACCACTCCAACACGTCTTTTGAATAGTGGCACGAAGCGAGATCCAACCAGAAGATGGTCGGGCCCTCGTGCTGCTTCAATAGTGGTAGTAAGCGCTTCTGTAGGCACTCCTTAAGGTAAACCTGCCCGTTTACCGTGCCGGTCATCACGAAGGGGGCGCTCCGCTTTCCGCAAGAGCAGATCGCTTGCCACACCATGTACTTTTTGGCAAACTTGGATAGTTTCTGCTTGCGAATCTCCTCCGGAACGCTAAATTGTCCTCTGCGGAGAAGAACAACAGGCCCGGCAGCTGACGAAAGTCCGCTTTGACGTAGGTTTCGTCGTCCATTACGGCAATGCGGCTTCGTCAGCATTTCGGTGTACAGCTTCCGGGCTCGCGTCTTCCCCACCATGTTTTGCCTTTCATCGCGGTTAGGAGCCTTCTGAAACTTGTATGTACGCAGGCCCTCCCGCTGCTTGGTCCGCTGGACGAATGAACTTGACAAATTCAGCTTATTGGCGACATCCCGGACCGAACTTCTCGGATCACGTCTAAACTGCTTAACTACGCGCTTGTGATCTTTTTCACTGACGGAGCATCCATTTTTGCCGTTCTTCACCTTCCGGTCGATGGTTAGGTTCTCGAAGTATCGTTTTAGTACTCTGCTGACCGTGGATTGGACGATTCCCAGCATCTTACCGATGTCCCGATGTGACAACTCCGGATTCTCGAAATGAGTGCGCAGGATTAATTCACGACGCTCTTTTTCGTTCGACGACATTTTTCCAAATTTACGAAAAATTGACAGTGAAGCATGGCCAATGTGATCTATACACTCTTATCTGATTATAAGCGAAAGCTGAAGATATAATTCATAAAAATTAAATTTCTACAGCGTTTTTTCCGTGATGCAATTTGATGTGACACACCCTTTATTTTACACGACAGATCAAGTCGGTATTCGGTATGACAAGCATCGGTTTCCTGACACACCCTATCGTTAAATCGTGCAGATGCAGTTCATTAGCCGCATAAGTTATATTTTAAATCAATGTAGTACTGCGAAAATCGTATTACATGCTGTGGAAAATCATTTAGCAGTAAATCAGTTTAGATCGCAATGGAGGATCATATCACATCATGAATTTGACGCATGAAGATTTTTCTTCTCCATCTTCAATGACACTGACGTTTTTAGAGGAACTTTTTGTATGCCAAATACAAGCAAACCTTTTTTTGTGCGGGGGATAGGGACCGCACAAAAAAGGTCGCATAAAAAAATCGTGCAAAACTTCACCAGTAGCTTTAAACACATTTTGAAAAAAAAAATTTTGTGCGATAGTTTGAAAAGTTTCCCCCAAGAAAATATCTGAAATCCACGCCATTCACAGTTCAATTTCCTTTTGTTTCCCTGCTTTGCGATGGGACACTTTGCCTTTCCAGTTGCGCGTGGCTGTTTTGTGCTTTTAGTTGCATGTCGAAACGTGTTGCTGTTAGAAATCGTGTCATGCAAAAACTTAGAGCATTTGATGAGAGGAGGAAAATGATTCCAGAAGTGGATAAATCAGACGCAAATACGCTTTTTTCGCACTGAAATGCATATAAACCATAAAAAAAACTAAATGGATAAATGAATAAAAAATAACTTCGTCAAATTTGCTTCAATTCATACACCGCACAAAAAAATCGCGCAAAAAAAACCGCACAAGAAAAGAAAATCGCACAAAAACAGGTTTTACTGTAACACGCTTTGTGTATATTCTGAGTGGGAAGCTCTATAATACGCGTGATAATAGTGCAAGTCGGAAGAATCTTCTTTGACGAAAGATCCGTCCGACTAGAATAGGAAACGAATCTGAACCTCTAGCATGATATGTTAGATGCTAAAAAAGCTGTTCCTGATAACTTTTTCCACTCGGACGGAGGGCAACCTCCAGTAATTTCTTTACAACCAGAGCTATATTGTATTCGGTGGGAGGTGCAAGATTTCGTTGTTTAGGATAGTCAGGTGCGTCTCCTTTCTTCCGCTGGTTTTGGCGAGAGGCCTCATGGTTCTGGATGCTATCACCGAGTCGATGAAAATAGTGAGGGAGTTTGCCCTAATTTATCGTATACCTCGACTGTAGGTGTAGATTGTAAAGGGTCATCCATTAGCGACGTGGCAGTGTTGTGTCTTCGTGTGAACGAACCTTTAAAACATCTGTCTTTGTCAAAACGTTAAGCAAAATCAACATTTTCACCATGGTGAAATACGCGAATGAGTAACGCTTGATAATTATTAAAAATTACTACCAAAATTCGTAGTCGGTGATTACAACTTGAGGAGTGACTATTCCAATCTTAGGCCATAATAATCGTCCCAGCCGGCAGGCCGTGTATAGTATGGTGACCAAATTTGGAGCTACAGTTTCGCTGTTGGATATTTCCGTGCCAACGAGGAGCCGCCCGCACGAAGCAATGAAAATATCGCACCCGAAAGTGAATCCATCCGAAATGACCAAACTCAGTCAATTGCACGGCGTTTTCATGAATTGGCTTCCGAAGCCCATTGTGGCGTATTTTGCGAAAAGATCTTGAGCTACATCCTTACAAGATCAAATTGACTCAAGAATTAAAACCACTTGCCCATATGAAGCACCGAAGCATCTCCGTTTGGGCTCTGGCGAATCATGATTTTCATCACAAAATCATCTTCAACGATTAGGCTCATTCCTGGCTAAATGCGCCGCAAATGGTCATTGTGGTCAATATGCAAAATATGCGTTATTGGTCAGATTCAAACCGACGTATGCTCCAAGACACATCATTGCATCCGTAAAAAAATACTGTTTGGTGTGGTTTTCATGGTAAACGTGTTATTTCAAAAAATGGACCTGTTGATTGGCCGCCTCGTTCATGCGATTTGGCGCCATTGGATTTCTTTTTATGGAGCTGTGTCAAGTCACTGGTCTATGAAAACAAGCCAGCAACTTTAAAAGAGCTCAGGTACACCATTCATCGCGAAATGTAAAAGTAGTAGAGAGTACTACTGAATCTGAATTCTATATATGAAAAATCCCGTGTTTTATTAAAAAAAGTTGACAAGTCATTATTGGAGGGTCCGTTAGTATGCCAGAGATAGTCCGCAGTGCGTGTAAGTCAGGGATAATGTTATAATGCCGAAGGCCGAGGGGAGTTTCATTGGACTGCCCTTTTTACCGATAGTTACCAATAGCTTCCTAGATCCTAATGCGTGGTGACCTGTGTGTGTTCCCCACCCCTACAAAAGGATATTGTCCAGTGATACCAACAGCCCCTTTGGTAGTGCCTGGAACAAGCTTATATTTATATATATATATAAATATATATATATATATATATATATATATATATATATATATATATATATATATATATATATATATATAGCCCCTTTGGTAGTGCCTGGAACAAGCTTATATTTATATATATATAAAAAAATATATATATATATTTTTTTATCCCATTTATTTATTTAAGGCTCATTAGCATTTTAGCTGTAACAGAGCCGAATTTGAATCGTGTACATGTCACATGGTTATCATATCTATAATTAGCACATTACACAGTTGCCATTCGCCAGTATTCCTTCTATACCATTACAAATGGTACATTCACGGAGTAGCCATTTAGGCGTAAGAGTTATTCTTTCTGTTCTTCCATTATCCAGTTGGACCACCGGACAGCGGAGACAGTTGATTGATCATTGTTGAGTTATTTATAGAACAGTAGCCCGATGTGTCTGGCAGAGCAGAGCAGTTGTATGGATGAATCGATCTTATTTCGACCGTGGATCGATCTCCATCGCTGATGATTGTTGCGTGGACGTAGCTATTCTGTAACAACACAAAGATGGTCAATGAGGGCCCTGAGTTTTGAACTCACGATCGATCGCTTACTAAGCGAAAAAATATATATATAATATATATATATATATATATATATATATATATATATATATATATATATATATATATATATATATATATATATATATATATATATATATATATATATATATATATATATATATATATATATATATATATATATATATATATATATATATATATATATATATATATATATATATATATATATATATATTTATATATACTTTTTAATGTTGGCTGGGATGGGACTGAGAAATACCACCGAAGGATCTAAAGCTCCCTCTGCACATTTTTGGGTGGAAAAATGGTCCGCAGAGGCTAGGCCGTTCCTCTGGAAGATCAAGGGCTCTATCAGGAGGCGAGGATTAAGTACGTGAAAGCATTGAAGGAGCACCGAATCCTGGCCATATTGAGAAGCGACCACTTGAACGTGTCACACAACGTCGATAAAAACTCGAAGGCATCATTCAGGATCGTGTTACACGATATTAACGTGTCGCCTTTTCCACACCCTTCCGCTCCTCTGGAAGTTGCCCGGATCAACTCCTTTGAGGATGGCTGCAGCGAGGACATCTTCACTAGCTTTTGGGTTTGAAACCGATGGAATTGGTAAACTACGGTAATTGTGTATATAATACATGTTGCTAATTTCGAAAATCGGCACTAGATGATTGATCCGGCATTTATAACATCCTCTCCCTTCTGGAGAAAGGCGAGAGCTTGAGGCGAACGGGAGATATATAGTACGAAAGGCCTGACGGAAGTATCACGCGAAGGAGGATGTGGCCTTTTGGTCGGACCTGGCATCGACCCATTATGCCAAGAAATCATTACTGGAGGAGAAGGACAGGCTGAAGTTGAACGCTGTACAGAAGACCGCCAACCCTCCAAACGTCCCCCAGCTGCGACCAAATTAAAAATTGTTGCACATTCGTTCAACGCAGGATCTACTCCAATAAATTAGTGGCCAAAACGAAGAAGCGGTTGATCGCGAATGCCACAAAAGAACTGAGGAACATGCTGACATCCATTTTTTCATCGGCCGTGGCTAAGGTTCTGACTAACTACCGCAAGGCATCCCAGCAGGACAACGAAGTTTTTTAAGAGGCCTTAAACATAGGATAGGGAAAATTTGTTCCATTGAATTATCTTTTGTAGTTTTTTTTTCATCGGCATCCGAAATTAGTCAATTTTTTAATACCCATGTGGACTCCAAAAAAAAATTGTAATTGAAACTTGTGCAAAAGTTTCAACTGATAATTACCTAACAGGTTTGCATGACGATGGGTATTCAGTTATGCGATATTTGCCGGGGCACATGCATTCCCATTAATTTGTATGCCAAACTCGTATATCCAATACACGTGCCCAAAACGCCACCAAAAAAAAACCTAATGTCAATCAACTATAATTTCCACCCAAAACCCGATTCGAAGCCACAGTGCCATATGGCGGCAGCATAACCACACAGCATGGGGTCAATTGAATTCTGTCGTGTACACAGATTCGAAGGATGGTCTGAATCGATTTAACGCATATTGGGAATATGTCTAACGCCGGACAGATATGATGAAGACGATTATGTTTTCAATACGACTCGATGATGCTATCACCGTCCGCTTTAATGGACAATTCGAACGGTATCTGAGCTCCGCTGCGACGGTGGTGGCGTCACTCGATTCCATTGCCCGGTGCCAAGGTGCCAAGAAGAGACGATGGAATTGGCCAGCACATTGGTACGCTCATAAGCCTCCGCGTGTGAATGCAATGTTGTTCACAGTCTTGTTCTGAATCATCGCTCCAGCAGAGGGGATTTATTTGATTTCTTTTTGTACATTAACGTTAGCTAATTGTAGATGTTTATTTTTCTCTCATGTGAAAATTGATGACCTTTTTGAGTTTGTATTGCGATGCTTATGAATGAAATTATGAATGAAATTCCATATTGTGTGATTAATGAAAGGTTATAATAGTAAGTTCAAAGCCATACTCTTGACACATGATTTAGTAAACACCGCTTTCCGACTGCGTGCAGTACTTTCATTCGTTTTTCATCCAACGTTCAACGAATAATTTTGCTAATGAACACATTTTCTCAGTTCGTGTATAAACAGCAACAAATCTAGTGGAGATATGATTGAGTGCTACACCACTGAAATTAGCACATTTTATTTTTCTTGTCAAATCCGCAATTTTGGTTAATGGTTTGTTCGTATACTTTGTCCATAAGTAATCAACAAAATTGCATTTGATTTTCTTCTGAATTAATCTTTTGCTTGGAATTAATTTTATAGTTGGTCTATTTGATTGTCTATAAATAAGACTAACGCTATTGAATGACGGCAAATAGTCGAATTAATGAATGACATTTCAGATCACATGATCGTGAGGTCAACTGATCCGGGGAAACGAGAAATCAACTCCCCTTTCACCCTTCCACTTGGTTCTTTGATTCTTCCTGGTTTAACGATCTGGTTTACATAGAAATGATTAATGACGATTAGCTCTCGAACAAATTTAATGGGTTTGATGCTCCATCACTGTTGCAATAGTTGAAAACGAAAACGCGGTCTGTTCACGGACTACGAATCCCGCTCTTGAAGTTTCTGATCGATTCATAGATGTCAGTGATAATGCTACCTACCACATAGCTTCGATTAATTACTATGGATTTTGTATAATCATTCGGTTCAAAAGGCCCTCTGTATTGTTGGTTTTATTAATAGAACAGCGTATTATACTTTTCGATTGGTATATTGAATATTTATAATAGAGATATATTGTTAATATTTAGTTACTATGTAAACACTTCTTTTTTCCAAATCAGCGAATCGAACAATATGGGAATTTAATTTTCCGAATTTTCCCTTTTTCCTTCAGACTTTTCCGAAAATTTTCAATTGTCATGTTTGATTGAAATATTTTTGGTTGAAATATGTGTATCATTTTTATGAGACCCCCTCTCCATTCCAGAGGAGGGAGGGGTGTCATATCATCATAGAAACATTTCTCATACTAAAAAACCCTCACATCCCAAATTGTGCTTGATTAGTTCTCGGGTTATGCAGAAGTTTGTATTTCATTGGTACGGCAGCTCCCCTTAGAGAGGCGGGAGGAGTGTATTCATCATAGAAACGTTTCATGCCCCCTTAAACCTTCAGATGCCAAATTTGGCTCCATTTTCTTGATTAATTCTCGAGTTATGCAGAAATTTGTGTTTCATTTGTATGGCAGACCCCCCCTCACCTTTTTAGAAAGATAGGAGGAGTGTTGAACCACCTTAGAAATATTTCTTGCCCCCAAGTACCTTCTTCTTCTTCTTCAATGGCACTAACGTTCCTAGAGGAACTTCGCCGTCTTAGCGTAGTATTACTTGCGTCATTTTTTATTAGTAATTAGTTGAGATTTCTATGCCAAATATCACGCCTTGAATGCATTCTGAATGGCAAGCTCTAGAATACGCGTGATCACAGTGCAAGTCGGCGGAAATTTCTTTGACGAAAAATTCCCCCGACCAGAACGGGAATCGAACCCGAACACCCGGCATGTTAGTTATGACGCTAACCACTCGGCCACGGGAGCAACCTTCTTCCTTTCTGTTGGGGTTGACAAAGGACCATTGGCAGCTTTTCGGAAATTGCGGCAGCTCAGATCTGGCAGATCTTCAAACTCAATTGGCGATCTCGGCAATCGGTCAAGTTCGTAAAGCAGCATCATTTGGTCATTAGCCTTAGATTCAATATAGCCAATGTCAGCTCTCTCATCGGGTAGTAAATGTATAACGCCGATCCGTAATCTCCAAAGCCGTAATCTGATTGGGCGTCAGCAACGAAGAAGTCGTCAATTTTGGTGCGCAGTCTCCGAGTTTTATGATAGAAAATCAGCAGTCTGCTTATCTCACCACAGAAAACATGTCGGGTAACTCTTCTTCTGAACTGATCAACAGGGTCCGGATAGGGTAGTCTGGCTGCAGATCTCTCCCATGTCGTGCAGAATAGAGGCATCCACAGGGCAATGATACATGCGTTCTGGTGATGAAGTTTCTACTTCCATAGATGGCACGTATTCCAGTAATGATGATGTGAGGTCTTTCTGCGAGATTGTGATTATTGGTTGCAATATGGCGGCAGGTCATAGTTGGAAATGGGAAACATTTTAGGGCACCAATAATTGCTAACACAATGATACTTGCCTGGATGGGGGCGGTAAAAGACCCCTTCTCCGATCCACACAGGACACAGAACCGGGACGACTGCCGATTGCTGATTAGATGGGCTTGACTAAAATAGATGGAATGAATTAGGACACATACATAGTTTCGAGCCAAAAATTGATGCAGATTCAGAGACTGGCGACTTGGCGCATTAGGCGTGGAGAAGAGTAGAATAAGACTTTCCTGACCGATATTAAAAGACACCTTACACGATTTAAACTTGAATCGCAATTTGAAGCAAGAGATATGCGCAATCGAATCGAAGGACTTCAGAACAAATTCATATTGTTTAAGGATAAATTGAGCAGTTCCAATCTATCGTCTACAGGAAAACAGAAAGTGGGTTATATCTGTGGTATAACCGCAAGGGTGACGTAGGACTATCGTTGATTTAGTGATCATTTGTTTTAGTTGCATTTGAATCAGTTCTGAATGAAAGAATAAATAAACATTTGAGGGACTTCGAAAACGTTGGAGGCACAATATTCAGCAAAAGAAGCAATCACACAAAAGTTGTATAATACATAATACATTGCTTGAATTGTGATATGATTTGTATTCCATTTCCAATAGACAAACTATCTGTTGCATCAAATCAGTCTTCATAATTTTTGCGTTCGCTTATCCTTTCTCACAACACCCATTTCTCGTTTGAGAAATTGTTGAGTAAACATCGTTTGCCAGTGCGCGTAGAGCGGGGATTCCTTCTTAAGATTCATTGCACCTCTAATAAATTAGAACTGAGTAGATTTCCGAGCGGCGCTCGCTTATATACCGATTGGTGATTTCAATAGTATGTTTTGAAAGCGATTTTAAGGCTATTGAAATAAATTTTTGGATCAAAAAGTAACGAATATACAACGCGTAGACATTTTATTTTCCGAATGAAGTGTTTATCATACCATTTCGTTCAGTTGTTTAGGAGCTATTAACGCTCAAAATCTCGGTCTCTGGCGTAACGCTTTCGTTTTCGAAACTTACACCCCGGTATAGAAATGAAAGACGTAGTCCTACGTCAAAAAAATCTGAACATCAAAGCACGTGGAAAAATCCTTTAAATTGTATTTGTCCAGTTCAGTTTCGATGCTGAACATGTCCCCGAAGGCATACAAATGGAACCCATCGAATAACATAGCTATAAATAACTACGCGAGAAGTATGGTAGTCTTGTCTATTGCCTAGTGTCTAGTCTAGTATCTACACCCAAAATTGATTTTTAGCTCATTTTTTGTCATCCCGATTTATGACATTAAATGAGACATAACATAACAGAAAATGTCATGATTCACAAATACTGGTAAGCATTTGTATAATATACATGGTACAGAAATATAAGATAACTACGAGCGAGCGAAACAAAATGCAAACAAGCTTTGCCACATACACGGCCCAGACCGAGATAGATATTGTTCTTCTTCATGCGCTCCTTTTTTACTCTTAGAAAACACTTCCCATCTTCATTTTATTATCAGGTGCAATATTATCACGTATTTGCTGAACAACTGCTGAAGCATCATTAGCCATGTGGATAATTCGGTCGTGAAAAATAGCTTTGCATTCCAGCCGGCCTTGGTTCGATCCCCATTGACGACGTACGGGTTTTGGTGTGCACAATCTCAGAAATGAGAAAAAAACAGAAAGAGATGTCTGCACGCATACATACAAACCATTTTTAAGCTTGAAAAACAGCTCATTATTTGCGCATTTGACTCTCCAGCACACTAAATGGCATCATTTCTGCCATAGATGAAATGTTTTTTGCCAACGCTAGTTTGGGTGTAGTATGGGTGTAGTTAAGTTTGATTTTACTCGCTACCGACATTCTTCTAAAATTGTAAAAAAAGTGACGAACCAGCCGAAAGTGTATTTTCGCAAAGAAGAACATCTCATTAAATTTAATTCAATATGTCAACTATCTGATTCGGTTGTTCAAAAGTTATGAATTTTAGAAAAAAGTGATTTTTCGGACCAACTTTGAAAAATTTTAACTCAAAAACGAAAAAGAACACATCTCTGATGATTTTTTTGAAGTTATGTAAAATATCCTCAGCTTAAAAAAAAGCTTTTGGTCGCAAGATCATGCAAACCAGTGATGACCAGGTATAGGCATGACGCGGGCTGAATCAAATTTTTCATCATTGCCGCGGGTCGCAATGATTTTTTTCCACTGCTGTTTATGATAACATGAAAAATATACGGATTAGGGGAACCCGGGGCAAGAGTGCCCATCTGATTATTTTGCCTATTTCCATTTACAATTATTTTACTACAGAACTTTGTTTTATACAGATACTGCATATATCTCACATATTATCAGCCAGAACCTTAAGTATTTTTTATTGGAAAACAGATAAATACTAACTGAGCTTCTTACAACTGCAATCTATATAAGAACGCACAGGCGCAAATTAACGAAATACCCCCAGTTTCTATATTTTTGCATGACTCCACCCATAAATACAAACAGAATAATAATTTTTCTTCAACTTACTGTATGAACTAATTTAAATCGTACGCATTTATTTCAATAAAAAATAATTTTGTTTTCTCTCAACTTCCGAGGCAAAAGGAGCTATTATTACCGGGGTAAAAATGCCATAGTTTTAACCTCGAATTCGATCTGTCAAACGCAAATAATGTAATCGCGGTGTTTGTGTTTGTTGTGGTCATGGTTTGTAAATATTAACGGATTTCGTTCCGAAACCAGGGGCAGATGGAAACTATGGTTGTTGCCGTACATTCTGTAAATCATGGAGTATAGTTTATAGTTTGGCCAGAAGAACATTGGCCAAATATGTGCAGAAGTTAGGCCGTTTTAAAACTGTGTTTTCTAAACAACAGGACTGCCGTAATCTCGCAAAGTGACGCAAGCGCCAGAGGGAAGAATTTTCAGTACGAGACTTTTTGTAAAAATGCATGTATCATCAGCATACGCATGCATTACGAAAATCTGATCTGTAAAAAATGTGTACTCTTGATGGAAAATCATTGCCAACGGCTTAATTATAAAAAATGCATTTTTATTTAAGCTATGCTACCAACGCCAGTTTGTTGTGGAAACAGCAAATTTAAATCGCTGTTTCCACAACCGATTGGCGTTCATCCATCAAAGTATGTGAGAATCTGTTTCCAATTATTTTCTCCAAAATGCCGCCGTTGAGCGAAGCTTGAGGAAATATCAGGGAGAAGAATTCACACACTTTTTCGATTTTGTAGAATGCGTCGAGCAGGTTACCGTTGTTGAGAACCCGATTGTAATAATTATGGACAGCATCGATTCTTTCGAATTCAAAATGCAATTGAAACCATCCGTGTTCAATAAGATATCGCCGTCCGAAATTATCCAATGTAAAACAGATACAGTTTACGCGAGGATATTTTAAGTTTTGTTACAAGATGCGTTTCGATGGAGAATTTAGGAGAGTGCAGCTGTTCATCAAATCCGACATTTATCCTTTAATCAACACTCAGCTTTAATTTATCCGAAAGAGGAATTGAGCAGGCGAGGAATTTCCTTCCACAAGGGCCCTTCTCAGGGCTAGAGGCGGAACCAAAAATAGAATATAATGAAAACACAGATGCGAGTGTTCCGAAGTTCGAAGTGATAAACAAGTGGATTGAATTATATAATTCCGTACTACCCATTACAATTTTTTTCATCAATTATATTTTTATAAGATTGGCACCCGTCGAGGTGGCACTCTCGCCCTGTACTGGAAATATACAAGCCAAAAACATCATTTTTGTAAATGAAACATTTTCATAGTAAACATAACTTTTGAACAATTTGATGCATAACTACACCTAAATAGGAGTATAAATGAACAAACCAGTAAAAAAATGGAAAAAAATATAACAAAAGAGCATTCAAAAACGCGTATTAGCTTAAGGTGGCACTCTTGCCCCGGGTTCCCCTAAATAAGTTATTAATATGGCTCACTACCGCATTTATATAAGAAACTATTCTGTTGTATTATATGAAGACGGTATCACGGTTAAATTGGGTGTTCCCTCAGTCATTAAACATCTTATTACAATATTACAAGACAAGACAAGTTTCTAAGCCAGTTTGCTAGAGGTTGCTACGCGAAACGAATTCTCCAAATGTTATTTGCTCATTAATTTCGATTCATTTGTTTCATAACGAATCCAATTTCTTGCAAATGTATGTGAAACCAAATAAAGAAGCAATTAGAAAAGCATGTTTTCTTAGTTCTTGAAGTCGAGCTGACCTGGAACAAATTTAGCGAAGATATCCAAAAGATCATGGTTATCAAATTGGTCAAGCAATTCTGAATCACTCTGCATTTGGAAGAATTCAATCCATTCTAAGGGGTAAGGGGCATCAAGAAAACTTAATAAAATAGAAAAGGAGAATTTTTGCATGTGCTTTGAAGCTCCCAAATCTGCGAGCAAAATCAGCCTTCATCGGCTGTAGTGCGTCAACGTATTTTCTAGTTGACGATACTTTGGAAAGTGTCAGTGTCTCAGTGTCAGAAAATGGATCAAATATCAATTTTCCCAATTTATTATTCGAACAACATGAGTTTACATTTATTTTTATCTGGTTGAGTTGTAAACCGATTTACCTTTCTTTCTTTTTTTGTTTTTAAGAGGCTTTAAACTTTGCAGTTCATTCGCCTCTATATACCGAATTACCTTGCATGTCCAAGTTCAACTTGTTCAGATGGCTTGATGTTCGTTAGGAGAGTTAGATCTGCTACAAATTCCCCGTCTCAAAATTCTCGCCCGGTTTTAAGTGAAAGATGGGATGTCGCCTTACTGTGCGTCCACATCTACTAGAATAGCTTGGAACTCACGATGATTCAATGCGTGTTATTTGATGTGGTTTACGATTTTGATGACATCCTACATGCCATCCTTGAACCATACATTTTTGCAACGAAATTCTCCTGATGTAATACCGTTCTGAATCATATTTCGGACGCTTAAGGCATATGATGCAGAAAACAGATATAAGCTTTATGCAAAGGTATTATTTGGTTGATATTTTTAATAAATTCATTCAATATGCTTTTGAGCTTTCTACTTTGGTACCTATTTGATTGAAAACATAAAAAATCATCGAATGAAATGCTTTTCAAATGAAGCGAATAAGAATAAAACTTCGGACACTAGATCAAATTTCGGACACTTTATTTTGAAATTTTTGTGACGAAAATTACATTACACTTGATTATATTTTATAGTTAACTGCGAAACACTTACCAAGCAATCACAGTAAACTGTTAACGATGATGAGAAATGATGAAACACGGATAAAATTTAAATATTGATGAACGGGTAAATTCTATGTGCTCTCACGCTAAACAAACGTCAAACACAAACGATAATGAGTAGTGTTGTCAGGTTTTTGCCGATTGTGTTATAATTCAAATGTAGTTCTCATATGAAATGATAGTGAAACCAAGGGATTACGCTAAAGAAGCAATTGTGATATTATTTTTTTAGTTATATCATCAGTGCATTAAGCATTTCAATATATTAGAACAAAGTGTCCGAAATATGATTCAGAACGGTAGGAGTACTGTAAGTTTCTCCTTTTTTTTTCAAAAATTAATGCTTTATTCTGCAAAAATGGTTACAAATTTGATATTCAAAGTATTGCCCATCGTTAGTCACAACTTTTTCCCATCTTCCTGGCAATTGACGGATCCCTTTTGCGGAAATAATCGACCGGTTTGTCGGCTAACCACGAATCGACCCAATTTTTGACTTCATCAAAATTGGAGAAGTGCTGGTCAACCAGGCCATGTTGCATCCATCGAAAAAGGTAGTAATCGGACGAAGCAATGTCTGGAGAATACGGCTGGTGGGATAGGACCTCCCATTTCAGCGTTTCCAAGTATGTTTTGACCGGTTTCGCGACATGCAGCCGAGTATTCGAACGGCAGGTCGGCGACCAACTAAGATTGAGTAATCTCCGCGGCTTGGGGCCACCTCGGTTCCTTTTTCTCATTAAATAGAATAAACTTTATTACGAAAAAAAATAAATACATAATATAAACAATGTGCTCCGGTGCCGTAAGTACCAACATTGGCAGCAGTTACTGCAGTCACCCGCATGAATTAATACGTGTGTGAGCAGTACAGCACCAAAAGCGTGTAAAGTCCATTGGGTCCATTGAGTAACAAGAACAACTGTCGAAGGTTTGAGTAAGCATAGAAAAATGGGAAAGAAAACAGACAATGGTCAGATTGCATATACATGGTTAACAAGAATTACTCACAAAGTTATGTTTACTGAATTTTCTGAAGAATTTTTAAAATATAATCATTCATCACTCTAATGAAAAAAAAATTTCCATCATTTTTCCAATCAGGCTGTGGGCCGCATGAACAAAGCCGGAGGGCCGCAGGATGGTAACCACTGATGTAAACTATAAAAAAAGACAAATACAATCAATGATTCAATTTTTTGTAATATTTAAAAAAGTCATTTCTGAAAAAATGGAAAAAACAGATTTTACGGACCACCCTAGAATTGAAATGATCACCCTAACGAAAAATGAAAAATATTGGTCCAATATTAACTAGTGTCGCACAACCGTCAAAGTTTGAGTTCTTTGAAAACCGAAAAATGACCAAGGGGTGAATAAAGGAAATCGGGGTTTTGAAATCAAAATTGATGTCAAATGTCTTCAAATTGCATGAAACGTCGAGATCTAATATCATCTCGAAAAAAAAATTTTTGTCAAAAATCGAAACTGGACTTGGTTGTTTTTTTTTCGGAATACGAGGCAAAACGTATGGTTATGGGCGTGACCGGAATATATCGCCGCAGCAAACAACTGCAACAGAAACAACCACTTAGATAAAGTGTAGCAGGCTAGGAATATTGTGGTGCGGGAAAAATCATCATGTGTATAAATGCCTCACATTTCTATTATAAATTTATCTTCTCGTTTTCGTTTTTCAACATTGACTGAGGCCTCAGCAACCTTTTGGAGTTGTTATATGTGCGATTCACATACAACATCCACGTCACGTTGCGTCAATTATTCTTCCATGGAATTCCTATTGAAGCATTCACATACACCAGCAACGGTAAGTCGAAGTTCCCGTTGCCGGTGTATGTGAATGTTTGCATAAGAACTGCTTGGAAGAATAATTGACGCAACGTGACGGGACGGAACGTGACGTGGATGTTGTATGTGAATCGCACTTTACACGTAGGCGCCACTGCTCTTAGCAATGATACTATATCATGTACCTTGCTTGAAACGATCCTCATATGAAGTCCTAGGCAATTCAAGATCACAATTTTTTTTTAATATAAATTTTATTCTTAGTATGAATTCTAAGTATAACGGTAAACACATTCTACAATTTTATAAAATTTATAATTATCGATTTTCTTCGTGAACAGATCATGAAGGTTCGCATCGTTACAAATGCATTTTCAATTAAAAAGAAATTCCAAGAATTCGTTAAAAATTATGTAGAAATCAATGGGCGCATTCAAATATAAATGCTTAGATACCAATGATCAATAACAATCGTATTTACAAACTATTCATGCTATTCAATCACGTCATACAAAAAACACCTCAATCGTCAACACGATCGTTGCAACGGCGCAACAACCGCTGCAAATTCATTCCAGCGTTCTCCCGTACCACAGCAAACAAAGTTTTTGGTGCGGCACACGATTTCTCATCGGCTACACCCTGTACGAGGATGGAAGGCGATTCAGAGAAACGTCAAAATCATCCGGTGCAGAGGCAATCGTCGTGAACGAGCTTTGTTGTTGTTTACGTGCTCGAGTTTTGTAAACGAAAACATGGAATCGGCGCCGCGCGAACTGTCCTTAGCTGAAATTCGCAGTTTTATGTTGAAAAACAACTGCAAAGTGACCAACCACGCGCTGGTAAAGCATTTCCGTCTATTTTTGACCAATAAAGAAACGCAAGGTAAGTTGGTGGAGAGCTGTTTGGCCGCCACTTGTTGATTCATAGCGGATGATTGTCACTTCGATTCACTAATATTTCTTTCTTTTATCGGTTTTTATTTGTTACAGAAGAGTCACGAAAGTTGTTCAAGAGTTATGTGAACATTTTGGCTTCAATCAAAAATGAAGGCGAAGAAAAATATCTGATTTTGCGAAAAAAGTACGTCACCGAATGTCCAACCGATGACTTATCTTTGAATGTTAGTTCGCGCTCATTCGCAGCACCTCTGTCGGACAATGAGAGCTCTCCTTTCAAGCAGCCACCGCCATATCGTCCCCCACCGGAGGTTCCAGATCAATGCAGCCCCCGTGGAAGTGTCGCCTTATCGCGTAAAAATAGTTCCGATACCGGCCCAAGTGGATCCGAGTTTAGCTTTGGTAGTGAAGTGATGAGTGTTGAATCACGCAAGATTGGTTCAGTGCTAGTGCGCAGTGCAAGTAATGATTCACCGAAATCTGGTGAATTATCAAGAAATTCGAGTTTGAATGAGCAGAATGAGGCACCTCCTGCCATACCTCCACGGAAGAGAGTTAGTGTTGACCAGTCTTACTCTCGTCAAGTGTCGATTGAGGAAAAAATCCCTGAAGCGGTAAAAAACGTTCCTGTTGGTTCAATCGATATGGAACGTGATTATGACAAAGAAAATGTGCTTAGTGCAGTTATGGACAAAAATACAAGTGAATTTACAGACAAGACCGAGCCGCAGGAGGAAAATAAATTAAGTGTTAAGGAAAAAATGTTAAAATTCAATCGGTTTGCCTCAGAAGAAGAAGCCAAAATTCCATCGCCGATTGGAAAGAAAAAGCCAGAAAAGGTATGACAATTGACTTTGTTTTTTTTCATTATTGATTCGGAATCAAAACATCTGTTTTGACGTAGGACTACGTCTTCCATTTCTATACCGGGGTGTAAAATCAAAGTTTCGAAAACGAAAGCGTTACGCCGGAGACCAAGATTTTGAGCGTCAATAGCTCTTAAACAACTGACCGAAATGGTATGATAAACACTTCATTCGAAAGATAAAATGTCTACGCGGTATATACTTGTTACTTTTTCATCCAAAAACTTGTTTCAATTGCCTTAAAATTGCTTTCAAAACAGGCTATTGAAATCACCAATCGGTATATAAGCGAGCGCCGCTCGGAAATCCACTCAGTTATAATTGAACAGCGATTGGAGCATGTTGTCGCTGTTCTGGTGAAGCTGACTTCGTTCATCATGAAAGCGCTGGTGCGCTTATTACCTGACCTGACCTGACCTGACCTGACCTGACCCTATGTTTTCTAACCATATAACACTGCGACCAAATACATTTGCTTTTGTGATTTTTAAATCAAGTGCAATGAACTGGTGGTTATCGAGTTAGCATTAACCACTGGTGGGCTTCGAGTATCGAAGAGAATCTGGAAGGACGTTATCGTTGTTGAAAAATAATCTGCCAGTTCCCCTGGGAATTGAAAAAAAAACATTCAAGCCAAAGAGTTTATTTTGATGTTTTCTATCCTTATAACACTGCGACCAAATACATTTGGTTTTGTGATTTTTCAATCAAGTGCGATCAACGTAAGACCACGTCTTTCGGGATGTTTACCCAACAATTTCTCAAAAGAGAAATGGGTGTTCTGAGAAAGGATGAGCGAACGCAAAAATAATGTAGACTAATTTGATGCAACAGATATTTTGTCTATTGGAAATGTAATACAAATCATATCACAATACAAGCAATGTATTATGCATTATACAACTTTCGTGTGATTGCTTTTTTTGCTAAATATTGTGCCTTCAACGTAACGCTCTCGTTTTCGAAGTCCCCCAAATATTCATTTATTCATTCATTCAGAATTGATTCAGATGCAACTAAAAACAAATGATCACTGAATCAACGATAGTCCTACGTCACCCTTGCGGTTATACCACAGATATAACATACTTCCTGTTTGATGAAGAATGATTTATTAATTTAAAATAATAATTGGTTAAAATAACATTTTAATACACTGTTAAAAAATCTTACCCAAAAATCGAATTAATATTAATTAATTTTTGACTCCAAAAGTATATATATCTCCAAATGAACATCTGAATAGAACATGGAGTTAAATTCGTGCGTATTCGCAGAGAAAGAGTTTGTCTGCCGATTGATTGTTTCGTGGTTTCGTTGGTGAAGATTACGATAAATTGTAAACACTCTATTCCTTGAACTTTCCATCATACTACGCAACTTATTTGAAATCCCGTGCCCCAAACTCTGGTTTTAAGCATAATTTTTCTACATTTTTTATGAAAGATTGAATTATCTTCATTCTTTTTCTTGAATGGCGTTAACGTTCCCTGTGGAACTTCTGCCGTCTCAACGAATGCATCAACTAGCGTCATTTATTAATACTTAGTTGAGATTTCTTAAGCCAAATAACACGCCTTGAATGTATTCCGAGGGGCAAGCTCTAGAATACGCGTGACCACAGTGCAAGTCGAAGGAAATTTCTCTGACAGAAAATCCCTCGGCCAGAACGGGAATCGAACCCGAACACCCGGCATGATAATGTGAGACGCTATCCACTCGGCCACGGGTGCACGACAATTATCTTCATTCTATGACTAAAATTAAGTAGGTCTTGAAGGTTTTGAGTAATTTTTTTCTGAAAAAAGAAACTAAAAATAACTCAAAATTTCAAAAAAAAATCCAACTCAAAAACTGTGAGAACTACATGATTTTGGTCAAACAATGAAATATAGAAAGTTGGTAAAGCTTCCATTAAAAAATAACAAACTCATTTTCAAAAATCATTAAACACAATTAATTTAAAAAAATTAAAATTTGTGTTTCTAAAAAACATATATTTTTTTAAAATTCTGAATTATATATAGAATTATATGAATATTCCATACGACAAACGACAAGTCGCCCACACATTGGAAGAAGGGCACTGTTACTACAGGTCGGACTTGATTATCCGGAGTATTGATTTTTTTTCACTCCGGATAATCGAATCATAAAAAAACAATTTTCTCTCGATAAACCTAATATAATTATGATTTGCACTTATTTATTAAACGGTTTTCTCTAGCTTGGACCCTTTTGTATGTTTGTGACTTTGTAACTTTGTCTGTAGCGCTGTACCACATTAATAGAAATTTAACCCCATTCCTGTTGGCCGATTGATCTGAAATTTAGAACACATTTTTATCTCTAAAGGGTGTGTCACATCAAATTGCATCACGGAAAAAACGCTGTAGAAATTCGCCCAGTAGACCGATCCTTTTGAAAATTTTAGACAGTAAAATAAAAACTATTAAACAACTTTTGGCATTTTCTTTTTATTCATACTTCGAGCCTGTTGGGGCTGCAGTGGACTGTAATGCGCCGGTCGATATAGGGTGCTCGCGTTCCCAACGGGAACCGAGCCGGGTGGGAGCGGGAACCGCTGTGTTCCTTCCCAGGAGGGCAACTGGGCCGGACTCCTTGGGTTGGCTTCGCCTCATGAAGCCAACGTCGCAGTTGGACTGGACTAGCGCTTGGCTAGCAGCAACCGCTTGCACTTGATGAGCCTTGAGAAAGGCTTTCTCGTGAAAACTCTATTTACTCTTTTTATTGCGGCAGAGATGGAGGACTGGATGTTCCGGCGGTCGGACGCAAACACTGGAGACTACTATTTACACTTTCATTTTATTTACAACTTTTCTCTTCTTGTTTCTATTTGAATTCACTGTGATGTTCACTGTTCGATGGTTTTATGACGAATGATGCGTTCCGCAGTAGGCGCGTCACATTTATGATGTGGCACCGGAACGGGTTTCTTCTTGCCGGCGGTGCAACTTCTTACTGCCGACGATGCAGTTTCATTGCTGCTGCTGCTGTTGTTGTTGATATTCTTGCTGCTGCTGCTGCTGCTTGCTCCGATGTGCACTGCACCACTGCTCACGCAAAACTGAATGCCGTGCCGCGGCAAGCGTGCATTTTTATGCCGTCGAGCACAGCGTGGTTTAGCGATGGCTGGCTCATAGTTGCGCTGTGGGAGGGGTACTCGTGGTTTGTGGTGTGGTGTGCAAATTCTGCATGCTGCTAGATGCTGTCACTTCAGTTCGGTCGGTGTGGAACTGAACATTCTCCCCCCGGCAAAAAGTGGAAGATTTGGAAGTAAGGTCATTATCGGCTATAGGCAAAGGCGCAAGTTTGTGTATTGGTCGTCTAAATGTACCTGTCTTCGTCTGGACATCCACTACTCTTATCAAATTGTCCGCTCCAGGGTAGACATTCACAATTCTTCCTAGTCGCCAGCATTGAGGGGGAAGATTATCATCCTTCAGCACAACAATCATTCCTGGTCTAACGTTTGTCTTTTGCTTGGTCCACTTCTATCTCACTTGCAGTTCGGTGACATATTCTCTCGACCAGCGCTTCCAGAAGTGTTCACGAATTTGTTGAATGCGCTGCCAGTGAGATAAGCGGTTGGTCGGAATTTCAACTACTGACGGTTCGGGAACAGCTAAAAGTGGACGGTTAATGAGAAAATGACCAGGAGTCAAAACTTCTGGTTCCATCGGGTCACTTGATAAGAAATACAACGGTCTTGAGTTCAATATAGCTTCGATCTGGCATAACAGGGTGGATAGCTCGAATAGCGTCAACGATGTTGATTGGTACACTTTCTTCAGCACTGTTTTCACACTCTTTACTCCAGCTTCCCAAAGCCCACCGAAATGTGGTGCACTGGGTGGAATCGTTCTCCAGTTAATCTGTTTTGCTTGGCAATCCTCGAAGATCTTGTTTTGCGTTGTTTCTTCCTTGAAAAGTCGATACAAATCTCGTAGAGCTGATTGTGCACCGATAAAATTGGTTCCGTTATCGCTGAACACCTCCTTCGGAAATCCTCGTCTGGACACAAATCGCTGAAATGCAGCTAAGAATGAATCTGCTGACAAATTTTCTACAGCTTCCAGATGCATGGCCTTCGTCACCATACAAACAAATACGCATATGTATCCCTTCACTGGAGTGGCTTTCCGTACTGACTGCTTCACAAAAATCACTGACCCTGACCCGCAAAATCAAGTCCAACTCTCTCGAAAGCTTGGGCAGGGGTAACACGATACGACGGCAAATCTCCCATCTGTTGATCAATCGTAGTGGGTTTCGTTCGGAAGCATGAAACGCAACCTTTTAACACCTTCCTGATAGTGGATCTCGCATTGACCAACCAGAACTGTTGTCGCAAAAGATATTGGACGCTGCTGCTTCCGGTGTGAAGATTTTCTCGATGTATGTCAGCAATTAAGCCACGAACGATTGGACTCTTGTCAGGCAATATCAGTTGATGTTTCATCTCGAATGGTAGTTGCGAATTGCTGATTCGACCACCTACTCGAAACAGATCCTTGTCTAGAAACGGTCTCAAGTTGTTTAGACGGTGGTTGGACTCTCCTGACCTGATGCACTCGATCTCCTTCGTAAATTCTTGGTGTTGAACAGCTCCTACTATCAAATGTAAAGCCGTCCGAAGTTCAGGTATAGTGAGGTATGGCGAGAGCAACCGGTCTTCTCTCTTCTTTCTAGCATTTGAAACAAAGCGTAGTGCGTATGCCAGAATTCGTTGACATTTTCGGAACGAGTTGAATTTAGTCAGTAACGGGAATTCGTCGTAGTTCATCACTGTTAATGCGATCAATTGAACCCTCAGCTGGTGTTTCTGCTTGGTAGTCCACTGTTCGCAAAAAGTTTGGTCCATTCCACCAAACATCGTTTTCAACTAACCCATTGGCAGATTGTCCTCGCGATACGGTATCTGCAGGGTTCTGGTCTGTTCGCACGTACTTCCAAGTGAAATGGCTATTAGACGTGATCTCTGCGACTCGATGTCGAACAAATACTTGCAGGGAATCAAGCGATTTGCGTAAACACGCCAATACAACCTGGCTATCGGACCAGAGGATCGTTGACGTAAAGTTCATTTCTAATGATTCTTCAACTTTGGAAGTTAGTCTCGCTAGAAGGAGGGCTGCTAATAACTCCTTCCTGGGAATGGTAACGGGTGAAATAGGTGCGATTTTAGACTTAGCACTGACTAATCTCATTGATGCTCGGCCATCGGAAAAAATTGACCTAACATAGACGCAGGCACCATAGGCCTTTTGTGATGCATCAGCAAACCCATGTAACTCGTAGTATAATGCTTCGCTCGATAGTACTTGACGTGGTATGCGAATTTGCTCAGAGGTTGGTAACGATGCCAAAAAGCTTTCCCATTGGTCCATGAGGTTGTCATCCAAAGGGTCGTCCCACTTTAGCTTGCTGATCCACAGATTCTGCATTAGAATTTTTGCAATCACTACTACTGGAGAAATGAGACCAAGGGGGTCGAATATTTTGGCGATTTCAGATAGAACCTTCCGCTTCGTCGGTTGGGTTATTTTCTCTGGAGACTGCGAGCGGAACACAAACTCGTCAGTCGATGGATTCCACATCAATCCCAATGTCTTGATTACTTCGTTGATACCGCTATCGCCAAGTGAAACACATTGATCTCTATCTTCGCTAGGAATGGATGACAAAAGCCTTTCGTCATTGGATGACCACTTATGGAGATGCATCGCACCGGACTGCAGTAGAGCTATTAGTTGATCTCGGAGTTCACAAGCTTCATGGAAATCGTCAGAACCAAAAAGTGCGTCATCAACGTAGAAATTTTTCGCCACGGCTTCTGACGCGAGAGGAAACTTGGTTTGTTCATCACGTGCTAGTTGAAGAAGGGCTCGCGTTGCCAAGAAAGGGGCCGCAGCAGTTCCGTATGTCACAGTTGTAAGCTCCAGCACACGCAATCGATCCTGAGGAGATTTTCGCCAGAAAATCCGTAACAATGAGGAGAAAGCAGGGTCCATTAAAATCTGACGATACATTTTAGCTACATCAGCACTCAAAACGTATCGGAACTTTCGGAATCTAATGATTATCGACAGCAAATCGCTCTGTACGGTTGGTCCCGTCATCATCACATCGTTGAGCGATAAACCAGATACTTTTGCGGAAGCATCAAACACAACTCGGCATTTTGTTGTCGTACTTGAAGGACGTAGAACAGCATGGTGGGGAAGATACCACTTCAGCAAATCAGGGGGATCATTGCGCTCGTCAATTTCGCGACAATGTCCGAGTTCCTCGTACTCGTCAAGGAAGGCGTCATACTGGGCTTTCAAATCTGGGTAACGTTGCAACTTGGACTCGAGCGTGTAAAATCTCCGCAGGGCCATAGAACGAGAATCTGCTAGCTGAGAAGCGTTGTCTTTCAATGGAAGATGAACGATGAAACGACCACTGTCATCTCGACGATAGGTTGCAGCAAACTGTGCTTCACATTGCTCCTCTTCGGTCGATGGAATATTTTCTGGTGACACGCTTTCTACTTCCCAAAATTTCTGAATAAGCTTCTCGACTGGATTAACACTAACAGCACAAGAACGTATCGCTAAATTGGAAGAGGAACTTTCAAGCAGCTTGCCTCCAACCAGCCATCCCAGTTGGGAGTCATGAAGGCTAGGGAGATCGTCCTTCAGTTTCAAACACCCTTGTTTCATGATATCGTAAAACCAATCCATTCCAATAAGCAAATCAACTTGGTTGGGCTCATGGAAGGATGGATCAGCCAGTTGCAGACCTGGAGGAAGTTCCCAATTTTGCAGATTTATTTTCACCGACGGAATGTGACCAGTAATTTTCGGTGAGACCAAACAATTTATGATGAAGGAGAAATCACTGCATTTTGAGTGGACGTGTACGGAACATTTTTGCTTAATTGTTGACCTTACACTGCCTATGCCTATTATTGGGACACTTACTTCTTCCACGTCTATACCAAGTGAGTTGACGAATGATTGGGTTATAAAACTCACCTGGGAACCGCAGTCTAGCAGAGCTTTGCACACACGAGGACGTTGCTGATGATCGAAAACATCAACGAGGGCAGTGAGCAACACCACCTGACTCGCTGGATTCTTCGGCTTGTTGGAGTGTGCTGCTGTTACCGAGAGCTGATGATCGGCATCCACGTTGAATTGTGAAACCTTGCTTGGTTCCGGAACCACAGGATTCGGCATCGCTGGGGGGCCCTTCTTTGCAATATCTTCACAAGAAGGCCGCGGTGAACTAGTACGGCTCTCCAAATGGAGCATCGTATGGTGTCTCTTGTTGCACTTGAAGCACGATTTTTTCGAAGGGCAATTCTTCACGCTGTGTCCACGCCTCAAGCAGTTGAAGCAGACATTTTTCTCCTTGACTTTGGACAGCCGGTCACTCATAGTGAGGCTGTTGAACCACAAACACTTGAGCGTTGGATGATCTTCTCCACACATCTCACATCGTTGATCCGCCGTTGTTGCTGCGTTGACTTTTGAAATGATTTGTTTTCCTCTGGGTGTCTTCGGTGTCGGCCGTTGTGATCCAGATTCTTCACAAGAACCATGGCATCTCTCCAGAACTGAGACGTGGTCCTTCAAAAATTGGATGGTATTCTCGTATGTTGGTAGCTCTCCTCGCTTGATAGTAGACTCCCACCGCTTCTTTGTTGTAGCATCCAACGCACGAGCGATCAGATGAACGACGATTAGCTCCGATACTCCGGTGAACTGCTGGTTGAGGAATTTCAAATTCTGCACGTGACCAGTGATGGACTCGACCAGCGATCGTAGCTCCACGTAATCCTCTTCCTGCAATTTCTTCGTACCAAGTAAGCCAGCGATATGAATGTCAATCATTCGCCGCTTGTCCTCGAATCGTTCTTCCAATAGTTGCCAGGCGTGCTCGTAGTTTCCATCGCTGATTGTTTTTACGTCGATCAATCCTGCTGCGTCACCAACGAGAGCTTTCTCAAGATGATACAGCTTTATTCGCGGTACTTCGTTGGTGCGATCCACAGCGTCTCGAAACATGATCTTGAATTTTTCCCAGTTCTCGTACCTCCCGTCAAACGTGGGAATGGCACGAGGAAGGGACTGCTGGATCACGACGGGTTGTTGATTTACAGCTAATGGCATCGCTTGTTGAAGGTGATTCGGTGGAGGTGTGGTCAAATTCTCAAGCCAGGTTTCGAGAATGGTTGACACCTCTTCGTGTAGCGTTTCGAAATGCAGGAATTTTACATCTTGATCCTCTCGCTGGTTGGGTGGAATACTTGCCATAACTTGTTGGTGATATTGGTGGTACTCGGTGTAAGCAGTTTCCACCTTCCTGATGTAGACTGTCACTTGAGCAGAAGTAAGCTCAGTCTGGTCCACTTGGCTCAAAATGTTCTTGATACGCGTGACGTTGCCTTGTGCTGTGCCACGCATATGGATCAACATGCTCAGTGTTGCTTCTGCATCTTCTGCGTCCTTTGCGGACGGCTTAACTGGCGTTCTTTTCGTTGTCATTTTGCTCACTTATTGTCTCTTGGAAATAACTTCACTCACTTTTGTTCAGTTTGTATTTTTCACTCGCTTTTAAGCCTTTGTTTTTGCTCACTTTTTTCGAATTTTCTCCGTGTTGGCTTCCGATCCCTCACATCCACTCCACACTGCGCAGCAACGATGTTCATTCGTCGGATGACGAACCAAAACGATGGTGGATTTTTCCACCAGAACGATGACACATCCGGACACTCGACACACTTGAGTAATCCGGTTCGAAGGACCAATTAATATGTTGGGGCTGCAGTGGACTGTAATGCGCCGGTCGATATAGGGTGCTCGCGTTCCCAACGGGAACCGAGCCGGGTGGGAGCGGGAACCGCTGTGTTCCTTCCCAGGAGGGCAACTGGGCCGGACTCCTTGGGTTGGCTTCGCCTCATGAAGCCAACGTCGCAGTTGGACTGGACTAGCGCTTGGCTAGCAGCAACCGCTTGCACTTGATGAGCCTTGAGAAAGGCTTTCTCGTGAAAACACTATTTACTCTTTTTATTGCGGCAGATGGAGGACTGGATGTTCCGGCGGTCGGACGCAAACACTGGAGACTACTATTTACACTTTCATTTTATTTACAACTTTTCTCTTCTTGTTTCTATTTGAATTCACTGTGATGTTCACTGTTCGATGGTTTTATGACGAATGATGCGTTCCGCAGTAGGCGCGTCACATTTATGATGTGGCACCGGAACGGGTTTCTTCTTGCCGGCGGTGCAACTTCTTACTGCCGACGATGCAGTTTCATTGCTGCTGCTGCTGTTGTTGTTGATATTCTTGCTGCTGCTGCTGCTGCTTGCTCCGATGTGCACTGCACCACTGCTCACGCAAAACTGAATGCGGTGCCGCGGCAAGCGTGCATTTTTATGCCGTCGAGCACAGCGTGGTTTAGCGATGGCTGGCTCATAGTTGCGCTGTGGGAGGGGTACTCGTGGTTTGTGGTGTGGTGTGCAAATTCTGCATGCTGCTAGATACTGTCACTTCAGTTCGGTCGGTGTGGAACTGAACAGAGCCCAAGCCCGTATGCTCGCACCTTCCTCTTTACCCCGTCCATAAGGTTCTGTACAACGTCAGGTTGTAGTTTTTTTTTGAACAGAAATCCATTTTCTCTTGAAGTCCGTCTCCGATTTGACAACTTTTGGGTTCTTCCGGAGGGCCTGCTTCATAATCGCCCAATATTTCTCTATTGGGCGAAGCTCCGGCGCGTTGGGCGGGTTCATTTCCTTTGGCACGAAGGTGACCCCGTTGGCTTCGTACCACTCCAACACGTCCTTTGAATAGTGGCACGAAGCGAGATCCGGCCAGAAGATGGTCGGGCCCTCGTGCTGCTTCAATAGTGGTAGTAAGCGCTTCTGTAGGCACTCCTTAAGGTAAACCTGCCCGTTTACCGTGCCGGTCATCACGAAGGGGGCGCTCCGCTTTCCGCAAGAGCTGATCGCTTGCCACACCATGTACTTTTTGGCAAACTTGGATAGTTTCTGCTTGCGAATCTCCTCCGGAACGCTGAATTTGTCCTCTACGGAGAAGAACAACAGGCCCGGCAGCTGACGAAAGTCCGCTTTGACGTAGGTTTCGTCGTCCATTACCAGGCAATGCGGCTTCGTCAGCATTTCGGTGTACAGCTTCCGGGCTCGCCACTTCCCTACCATGTTTTCCCTTTCGTCGCGGTTAAAAGCCTTCTGAACCTTGTATGTACGCAGGCCCTCCCGCTGCTTGGTCCGCTGGACGAATGAACTTGACAAATTCAGCTTATTGGCGACATCCCGGACCGAACTTCTCGGATCACGTCTAAACTGCTTAACTACGCGCTTGTGATCTTTTTCACTGACGGAGCATCCATTTTTGCCGTTCTTCACCTTCCGGTCGATGGTTAGGTTCTCGAAGTATCGTTTTAATATTCTGCTGACCGTGGATTGGACGATTCCCAGCATCTTACCGATGTCCCGATGTGACAACTCCGGATTCTCGAAATGAGTGCACAGGATTAATTCACGACGCTCTTTTTCGTTCGACGACATTTTTCCAAATTTACGAAAAATTGACAGTGAAGCATGGCCAACGTGATCTATACACTCTTATCTGATTATAAGCGAAAGCTGAAGATATAATTCCTAAACATTAAATTTCTACAGCGTTTTTTCCGTGATGCAATTTGATGTGACACACCCTTTAGTATCATTATAAAACTGCGTATTCCATGGTCTTGAAAATCCAAGATGGCGGCAGGTACAAAATAGCGGAAAAATCCAATCAATATTGGTTTCGAACAATGTTGCCACATGTAAATCTGTATTTCCTAGCTAAAAAATCTTTTTTATCTGTAGAGAAAATAGAAAATCTGTATTAGAATCTGTATTGCGCATTTTGATTGATATATTCTGCTTATTCATATTTTTAAGCTTGTGATCACTTGTATAGCTTGCCAGTAGATTTCTGAACAAGACCATTTTTCAATTTTCAGGCCTATGCAATAGTTTACTGTGCAATTCTTTCTCGCAAAGAGGTCTAATTTGATAAAAAATGTGTAATATCTTAGATTGAGAGTTTAAGATACATAGAGAATTATGCAAAATAAAAAAATAAAAAAAACATTTAAAAATGTACATACACTGGTATCGAAAGAAAGGGCGTTGGCCAGAGGGGTTGTATGATTTTTGTTATTTTATTTCAATTAAAAATCACAGTTGGCGCTTCCGGCACCCATGCACATTTGAGCAGTATGAGTATCAAATGAAAGTGCTCGACTAGTAGAACATAGTAGACCATGAAAAATCCAAATCCAAGATGACCGCAGTCCTCAAATAACTAATTACTTTTCAAATGGTTTCATTCAGTTACCGATTTGTATTGTATGTATGTTTGAATGTTTTGACGTAGGACTACGTCTAACCGGAAGATATAGGGGGTGAAATGGAAATCTAGGCACTGAACAAGTAGGAAAAAATGCAAGATTTGGAACGCTTATAACTCGAGCATTTCTCAATAGATCGCAAAGGTTTTTGCATCAATTGATAGGAAATATATCTACGCATCTATCATTACGAATAACATTTCATTTTTCTTGAGATAAATAATTGAATAATTGTGAAATATCAAGCATTGTCAAAATGCACTATGTGCCCATTTTTGATTGGTCCATTTTGTGCTCCTCAAATCGAACCGACCAAAACGGGCAACCAGAGCAGCAGCGAAATAGAATGAACCACGATTGGAAAGGAAAAAGAAAAAAAATGAACGAAACATTGGTCGCAGTCTCACACATGCGTAATTCTCGAGCCAACCAGTCAGCTTAAAAATCCTCGCTCCGCTGCCGTAACGATCATTCTCATTCAAACCGTACACCACATCGGTTCGCATCACTACACATCAACAAACCAACACAAGCAGCCATGTCTGGACATGGTAAAGGAGGAAAAGTGAAGGGAAAGGCAAAATCCCGCTCGAACCGTGTTGATCTGAAGTTCCCCGCAAGGGTAGCTAGGCCGAGCGCATTAGTACCAGTGCACCAGTCCACCTAGCCGGCGTTATATAGTTTCGGCCGCCGAAGTGATCGAGTTGGCTGGTAAAGCTGCTCGCGACGATAAGAAAACCCGCATTCAGAACAGAACACATCAAGACAACAACAGGTAGTTGCAGCGAGTGGCGAGTGGCAAACGCAATCGCAAAACGGCATCAGGTAGCAGAAGAAAAAAGTTTGTTCTTTATACAAACTGCTTTGGTGGCAAATCCAGAACAAGGCGGCATCGAGGGCGTTCGAAATGGTTTTTTTCAAAACCACGAGTACTAAGTTTTCTAAATTGGAACCATTCCATAAAACACGGCGCTTATCAGGGCCATTAAACCTATCAGAAAAGAGTTTGCGAAATACAGTTCAATGCTTTCTAAAATAATATCCAAAATAATAATAAAACACAAATTGATTTTTTTCATAATTCGTTTGCCAGGATCTGATGAGTATGTGAATTTGGCAGTTGTTCTGAGCTTATTGATAGTTGGGGACTTTCCTGATTATTCAATTTTCACCAATTCTTAAATTGTTTCCAGATTGAAAGTACAGTAATTTAGTATTAGTTCGACATTTAGCTAATTGGACGGACATGTAATGCGACTTATTTAGTTGGACATTTTTGTAAACATAGAGATCCAAATTATGACCCCACATTGAAAGTCGACACTGTACCACTGTCATCGCAAATGTTCAATTACAGGTTAAAATCGCCTCCAATGCGACACTGAGTGGCGCTTCGGCACGTCGCATTGAATGTAATTTACTGTACAACATGTCACAAAGCTGGATGGGAAGAAATTTTCCAACTGTGAAAGCTGTGGCGAGTGGCAAACGCAATCGCTAAACAGAAAGGTTTAGGCGAACAAGATGGGGATATCGAGTGATAACAAAACAATAAACTCTTTAGAATGAAGATAATTTTGTGATCCTGAAAAGGACCTCTTTTAGCCTGCATGTGAATCCAACGAGCGAACAAATCGCAATGAATGTATTTTTTTGCCATCGCCGTGGGGTTGTACGGCATCGGCATCGTGGACGTAACAAAGGAGGACAAGTTAAGGGAAAGGCAAAATCCCACTCGAACCGTGTAGGTGTGCAGTTCTTCGGTGTATCCGCCAATTGCTCCGCAAGGGTAGCTAGGCTGAGCGCGTTAGTACCAGTGCACCAGTCTACCTAGCCGGCGTTATAGTTTCGGCCGCCGAAGTGATCGAGTTGGCTGGTAAAGCTGCTCGCGACGATAAGAAAAACCGCATTCAGAACAGAACACATCAGACAACAACAGGCAGTTGCAGCGAGTGGCGAGTGGCAAACGCAATCGCAAAACGGCATCAAGTAGCAGAAGAAAAAAGTTTGTTCTTTATACAAACTGCTTTGTGGCAAATCCAGAACAAGGCGGCATCGAGGGCGTTCGAAATGGTTTTTTTTTTTCAAAACCACGAGTACTAAGTTTTCTAAATTGGAACCATTCCATAAAACAAGGCGCTTTTCAGGGCCATTAAACCTTCCAAAAAAGAGTTTAGGAAATACAGTTCAATGCTTTCTAAAACAATATCCAAAATAATAATAAAACACAAATTGATTTTTTCATGATTTGTTTGCCAGGATATGATGAGTATGTGAATTTGGCAGTTGTTCTGAGCTTATTGATTTTCACCAATTCCTAAATTGCTTCTAGATTGAAAGTACAGTAATTTACACTTATCTCGACATTTAGCTAATTGGACGGACCTGTAATGCGACATATTTAGTTGGACATTTTTGTAAACATAGAGTTCGGGGTCCAAATTATGACCCCACATTGAAAGTCGACACTGTACCACTGTCATCACAAATGTTCAATTACAGGTTAAAATTACCTCCAATCCGACACTGAGTGGTGGTAATGCGACGTGCCATTGAATGTAATTTACTGTAAAATATGTCACAAGCTGGATGGGAAGAAATTTTCCAACTGTGAAAGCTGTGGCGAGTGGCAAATGCAATCGCTAAACAGAAAGGTGTAGCCGAACATGATGGGGATATCGAGTGATAACAAAACAATAAACTCTTTGGATTGAAGATAATTTTGTGATCCTGAAAAGGACCCTTTTTAGCCTGCATGTGAATCCAACGAGCGAACAAATCGTAATGAATGTATTTTTTTGCCATCGCTCCCTTTCAACGCTCATTCGTTCGTCTCGTTGGACTCGCCTCTCTGGCTGAGTCTGCCGTTTTGGTTCTATCCTGTGAGTGTGTACCGCTAGAGTATAAAACACGCGGACCCCAAAAAAAATATCTTATTTTCTTTCAAACCGTAAACCCGTGTGGTTGTACGGCATCGGCATCGTGGACGTAACAAAGGAGGATAAGTTAAGGGAAAGGCAAAGTCTCACTCGAACCGTACAGGTCTCCAGTTCCTTGTTGGTCGCATTCACTGATTGCTCCGCAAGGGTAACTAGGCCGAACGGATTGGTGCCGGAGCACCAGTATACCTAACAGCGATTATAGAGTTTCGGCCGTCGGAGTGCTCGAGTTGGCTTGCAAAGCTGCTCACGACAATCAGAAAACCCGCATCCAGAACAGAGCAGCTTTAGTTCGACGCTCATCAAGGCAACAATTAGTTTCAGTGAGTGGCAAAGTGTTTCTCCGGCACGTCGCATTAAATGTAATTTACTGAACAATATGTCACAAGCTGGATGGGAAGAAATTTTCCAACTGTGAAAGCTGTGGCGAGTGGCAAACGCAATAGCTAAACAGGAAGGCTTAACCGAACAAGATAGGAATATCGAGTGATAACAAAAACACAACACCAAAGGTTCTTTTCAGAACCATCAACATGTTCATAAAGAGTAAACAGTAAACTAATCCATTTTTCAGGTAGATAGGTAGGTATTCACGTAGGAGAAGAAAATAAAACAATATATTTAAAATATATATTTAACAAAAGCTGTCCCCTTTGTATAGTCCTACGTCACTCCGGTTATGTCCCCGACATTACCCACCCGTCTTTTTGGTGGGGCTTTGAAAAAAAATATGGCGCCATTTTGTGGTGTCGGTCATTTTGGATTTGCATTTTTTATAAATTCTACTAGTCAAGCTCTTTCATTCGATACCCGTATTGATGGGGTTGTAAAAAATATATATGGAGCCATCTTATGGTGGCGGCCATTTTGGATTTTCATTTTTCATAAATAACTGTGTTCTACTAGTCAATCACTTTCATTTGATATCCATATTGATGGGTTCTGAGAAAATATGTAATCCACCATTTTGTAGTAGCCGCCATCTCGGATTTATATTTTTCATAAATATCTGTGTTCTACTAGTCAAGCCCTTTCATTTGATACCCATATTGATTATTCCGATCTAAAAATGAGAAAAATCAAAAATAAAATACTCCGGATAATCGAGTCTAAAATTCCGGATTATCGAATCCCGGATAGTCGAGTCCAACCTGTATTGGTATTTTTTATGAGAATTTAAAAAACACATTTTTTGAGAAAAAGTAATTAGAATTTTTTAAATAATTTTTTTTCGACCTAATTTTTATAATTTTTCTTGTATTTTTTATGAAAGATCCAATTATGTCCTATATTTCATTTTATGAATAAAATTTCGTAGTTCTTAAAGTTTCTAAGTAATTTTTATTTCGGAAAAAACTTAAATTAACTTCAATTTTCAAAAAAGGGGGCATCGTAGAAACTTTGGTATTTTTTATGAAAGATCCATTTATGTCCTATATTTCATTTTATGACTAAAATTTCGTAGCTCTTAAAGTTTCTAAATATTTTTTTTTCGAAAAAAACATAAAATAACTTCAATTTAAAAAAAAAGTGGGACATCTTAGAAACTATGATTTGATCAATTTTGGTCAGACAACGAAATATAGAAATTTGGAAAGCTTTCATTAAAAAATAACAAAATCATTCAAAAACACTAAAATCATGAACAAAATTATTTTGAAAATTCAAGTCAGTTTCTTCAAAAAACATGTTTTTTTTTAATAAATTCTGTTGCCTTTACTTACTGTTAATTGTGGTAATTTTTATGAATATTTAAAAAAACACGTTTTTGAGAAAAAGTAATTTAAATATTTCAATCTTTAAAATATTTTTTTTTTGTTTTTTTATGAAATATTCAATTATTTATTTTATTATTTACTAAAATTTTGTAGGTCTTACAGTTTTTGAGTCAATTTTTCTCGAGAATAACTAAAAATATCTTAAAATTTTAAAAACAATCCAACTCAAAAACTATAAGAAATACATAATTTTGGTCAGACAATGAAATATATAAAATTGTTAGAGTTTTAATTGAAAAATAACAAACTCATTTTCAAAAAAAAAATCATAAAACAAAATTATTTTGAAAATTTAGATTAGTTTTTTTCTAAAAAACATATATCTGAACGAGAATTATAAGAATATTTCATACGACTACCAACAAATCTCCCATACATTGGAAGAAGGGCACTGTTACCTTTGGTAATTTTTATGAGAATTTAAAAACAATACATTTTTAAGAAAAAGTAATTTGAATCTTCACAAAAAAAATTTTGTCAGTGTTATTTTCATTTTTTTTATTGTATTTTTTATGAAAGATGTAATTACTTACTATATTTCATTTTAATAGGAAATTCTACATTTCAATAATTTTGTAGATCTTAAAGTTTTTAGATATTTTTTTAGGAAATACTAAAAATAACTTAAAATTTCAAAAAAAGTTTAACTCAAAAACTGCAAGGATAATTTTGGTCAGACAATGAAATATAGAAAATTGTGAAAGCTTTCATTAAAATATAACAACCGCATTTTCAAGAAAAAAATACAAAATTTATACATTATACAAAATTATTATGAAAATTTTAATTTGCTTTTCCAAAAAACATATTTTTTCAAATCTGAACGAGAATTATATGAATATTATGTATAACCAACAAGTTTCCCATACATTGGAAGAAGAGCACTGTTTCTTTTGGCAAAAACTCCTAAGACGAGCTGGCATGAAATTTTGTACGTTATATAGAAGTTTTCTTGTGTGTAGTTGCTCACGTATAATCGCATGTAGATACAATTTTTGACGTAGAACTACGTCTTTCATTAAGGGTGTCAAATCAGAAAACAGGTCACGTTTTTATGAAATAAAGTTAACGTTAATAACTATTTTTGCCGCGAACGGATTATGGCGATTTACGTACCAAACGAATCGGAAATTTCCTAAGATTTGTTTGATATGCCATACATTACAATCCCATCGTGTGTAAATGGTTAAAATTCATGAAAACTATAAGCGGTTCCATTTTCCCATACATTTGTTCTGTCCATTAGTGTGCTTTCCCGATCAGAGCTGTCAATAACGGGCAGCTTATGGACGAGAAACGGAGAGGAAATCGTAAGACTTAAAGTCTCTGCGAACAAAGGAAAAGAAGAAGAACGAAGGGGATAATTTGCCTAAAGTATAAACAGTGGATCTCGCTGAGGCAAACTTTCATTCTTTGTGAGGACACCGACTGACCAACATCGTTGCTGGGCAAGTTAGATGGTGAGGAGTGGAGGAGTAAAGTAAAGTTTTCCAAGGGCCTTTTTGAAGGTTAGAGAAGAATGAACTGAAGAAATTAAAACACATGTCTTAGTTGCGGATTGAGCTGTGGACGCGACCAAATTACTGACTCGCTGATGTCTCTAGCATTGCAATAATTGCATCAAACTGACGCCATTGCACTAAAGTTCTCAGCTACACAATTGTGTGAGGAATCATCAAGCTAGACCATCGTCAGCTCTCCAAGAAAATAAATGTTCTGGATTTTCGTCTGTCATTTGGTTTCACATGACGGTAGCAAAACTCTCGCCACGAAGGATGACTGCTAAGCTGATCTAGACCGGCAATATTAACAAAAGGGGCTTCTGTTGAAAAGAGCGCAAAACGGAGATAAGTTTGTGCATATTTAATTGCTTCAAGCCATCGATATATGAATATTTGTGTGTGCGTTTTGCGTACGTATTGCGTCGATCCGAACGTGACGACAAGGAGGGGAGATAGCGGGAGGGAAATTTTTGCGCTAAAGTACTAGTAATGAATCTCTGATGAGGCAAATATTCATCCTTTTTCCAAGCAGTTGACATTGTTTGTTTTCCGTCATCATAAAGGTTTTGTTGGTGCCTTTGACATTGTATCAATGCATTGAACTGACGCTATGGTGAATCAGGTGTTAAGGTTGTGCACCAAAAAATTATTTGGAGAATACCAAGTTATTCAATAAGTTATAATAAGTTATTAATTTATTTGGGTTCGCGTGCCAGTTGCAAAACTCCCTCAACTAGGATTGCATTTGCGCTAAACTTGATCATAATGAAGCAGTGCTACTTTTTTCGATGTTGTTGAGATTAACAGAAAGAGTTTATTTCGTTTATTTAGTCACCAAGAAAGTAAATGACGTTCTGGAATTTTGTATGTGATCTGGTTTCGCTTGCCAGTAGCAAAACTTTCTCCACTAAGGATGATAACTGCGCTCATCTCGAGCATGTATTGTTCTGCGAGGACAAGAATGAATCATCAAACAATAATCGTCAAATGATTCTACAAGAAAAAAAATATTTCAGGGCGACCAAACTGGTAGAATGGTTATTTCTAAAATTTCGTAGCATTATAAAATAATATTCGCAGTTATAAACAAGCGACATGAATTGAACTACAGCGTAGTTCTACGTCAACAATGCGGTCGTGTCTTGAACACAACCTTCTATAATTTTTTTACGATACTTTTCATAAATAGTTACACGACTGTTGCGAAGTTGAAACCAAATCAGCCCAGCCAAATCAGAAGACATGTTACGTTTTAATGAAATACTTCTAACATCGGTTACTAGTTTTGCTGCGAATGGATTTTGATGATTTGCATATCGATCGAGTTGGAAATTTTCCAAAATTTATTCGACAAGATATATTACGATTTCCCAGTCATTAAATAACATTTTGGATTACGTTTTTCAGTAAGGATACCAAATCAGAAAACATATCACGTTTTTTATGAAATAGTTTTAACGATAAAAACTATTTTTGTTGCAATCGGATTTTGATGACTTGCATACCAATCGAATCGAAAATTCTTGGAGATTTGTTTCATATGCTACACGCTACGGTTTACGAGTTCCTAAATAGTTTTAATTATGGAGGTCTTCGTAACCACATTGGTTGCGCGTTCGCTTATAAAGCGAACGATCATGAGTTCAAAACTCAGGGCCTTCTATTTGACTATCTGCTTTTGGGGAAGATCTGCTTGCAACAGGAAAAATATCGGGCTGTTGTGCTATTAACAACACAACAATGATCATATCAATTGTTGTCCGGTCTGCTGAATAATGGATGAGCTGAAGGAATATTCTTACACCGAAAAAATGGCTACTGTGTAATTTACAATTTATAGAAACATGTAACGTGTATTCGATTAAAACCCGGCTTTGTTACAGCTAAAATGATAATGAGCCTAAAGAAATGAGCAAATGGAAAAAAATAGCTTGAATTAAAGAAAAGTGGAAGCCATCTCATTTTACTACACACTAGTTCCTAACATTTCAATTGCAAAATCAATGGTGTATAAATTTACACCTTTAATTCCTCATACACCTCGACTCACCTTGTTTGCCACGAAAACAAAAAAAAAGGTAAGACGAATGAAGGAACCAGACCTTAGCCTCCATGGTCTTACTTTTATATGCAATCATGTTGTTTGTTGCGCTTTCCCCACAGCGCGAGCAGAAATTAAAATTTAAATAAAAAAATTACCTACTTTATTCGGATTGGATTTGCATTTGTTCTATAAAGTCCTATAAAAGATGCTATAAAGTCCGGAACGGATTTTCAGTCAATTACGATTCGGAAATCATCCAGAGCTAAGGGCGTCCTAAATGTTCCCTTTCAAGGCCGAGAGCTTAGGTCTTTTTCAAGAATAGAGGCAAATGCGATTATTGTTACGATTCGTTCGAGAGCTAAGACTTATAAAACCTACTAAATGTTGGTCAAATAATGGAATTCAGGAAATTGTTTATATTTCCATAGCAAAATATAAAAAAATTGCAACATACACTGAAAAAATATATGAAAATTATTTTTTCAAAAAAAAATATATTTTTTTCAAATTATAAAATAAAAAAATATATGAACAGCCCTTACAATTTCCAACGAGACACTCTTATATCGGAAGAAGGGCACTGCTACAGAGGTGGAGTTACCCTGACATCATCTTTTTTATGTTTTCTTTGAAAAATTACTATTAATGTTTAGCTCGTAACATTTTAGTTTATAAATTATCGCGATTGACATATTATGCGAAGTTTTTTCTATTTGGAAACACGAACATGTCAAACGCGAGAATTTACACACAATACTGTTACGAGTAAAACATTATTTTTTCTGGATATTTTTTTTGAGAAAAATTAATTTAATATATTTTTTTTAAACTTTGATATTTTTTAATGAAAATTTGAATAATGTCCTACATGCATCCTTTGACCAGAATTTAGTAGGTATTATAGTTTTTTTTTGTAAAAAAACAAGAAAATTTGTTTGGCCCTTCCCAAAAAGTAGTCTTATTCTTTCATGAATATTTCAAGCATGCAAAGTTGCTTAAAAGTCCAATGTGTTTACAGAGAAAGAATCATGAATCAACCATCTTCAGGTGCGTCAAAAACAACGCAAACCCATCTATGCATTCTAAAAATCGTTCGCTTCTAGCTTCTAAATAAAAAAATGTCTTCATTTGACAATCTACTTAAATTACTTAGCTAAGCGTTCGCGCTCCTCACTTCATTCATCGGCCCTTGTCGTAGTTATCAACTATTTGTATCAAAGAGTTTTATTATTAACCCCTTGTCGTATGATTTAATTTCCAACAGCAGGGCCCAAACGCAAGCACAGTGAGTCGTTCCGATACTCTGCTGAGTGTGTGTATCTTACTTGCGATCGTAGCAGTCCCGCATCATCATGAGGTTCGATGTTGTACGTTCTGGCACAGTCTAATCGCCACGAGTGTGGTTCGACGTTATACGTGAAGGGGTTAAATTTCTTTAATGTTTGTGCTTGCCAGCGATAATTTCGTAGTTCTATGTTAACAGTGCGGTCGTTTTTTGAACATCACCCTTCTTCATTTATTTTATTTTGCGGCCCGCGACACCATATTAGTCAAACATTTCTGTGTTTGTGGCCCCTATGAAAAAAGTGTGAGCATCACTGATAGTGCGTATCAAACAGTATGCGTTTCTGCGTTTCTTGATCATTTTGACATAGGACTACATCTAACAGGAATACATGGGGGTAGAATTTCGTTCCGACATAATCAAGACACAACTACACGATAAAGGACACTTTTGACGACATTAGGGTAATTAAAACAAGCTTCAACCTAAGCGTTGAATGGCCTCTCTCAAAATGAGTCATTTGAATCGCAATTGATGTCATGTAATAAAAGTATTGAATCTGGAGGAAATTGCGCTAAATCCTAAATAACGAAATCAACATATGTTGAAAAATAACTTGTTCCAAAATTAATTTTCATTCCAAAGTCCCGAAACTTAATAGAAACACTGTATAAGTCGGATTGGAGATTAGATGGACAGTTTGACATCTTTCAAAGTTGATGTAAACATTTGATTGTACGAACCAACTTGTTCAGCTCAGAGTGTTGATTTCGTCCTCAATAACATTCACTTGCCAGGGATCATCTATCGGAATCATTCAGGACACTAGAAAAGCAATCTGACTTACCAGTTAGAGATACGAGGTAAGGCTGTTAAATAACGAGACTGTGCGCCTGGAGGGCGCCCTAGAGGGGTGAGGCGGAAAAACTAATAGTGCGTTCGGTAGCTTGAAGTGTCTGCTATAAACGTGGTGGTTTGCAGTGGTTTGAATGGAACGTGGTTTATAGTGCGCGTCAAAAATCATGTGTGACGAAAAACACGAACATGATAAGGCCGATAAGGGCATTCCGGTGCTCGAACATGCCCCGTACTCGCCAGATCTAGAAGAAGCGAAGGAAAAAGCGACGCGGCTTTTGAACGCCATCACAAAAGAAGGGTTTCAGCACTGCTTCGAATAATGGAAAAACGTATGGAAAGGTGTGTGAGAAGCCAAGGGGAGCATATCGTTGTACCGTAATTTTTATAATATAACCCTTTTTCGTAACCAGTCTCGTTATTTAATAGCCATACCTCGTATCTTAGCTAGTCGCGACCTCAACCTAATGCTCCCTTTTTACCAATTTCTCGAAAGCAATTATATCACTATTTGATTTCTTCAGTCCTCATCAAACTTAACTACCTCACTCGCTCCATCCGAGTCCTAAATCCTAATCCTGTCCAATCAAGCTTCATTATCCGGATAATGATTTTTTTTTCACTCCGGATAATCGAATCATAACAATCGAATTTTCCCTCGGTAAACGTAATATAATTATGATTTGCATTAAACGGTTTTATCTAGCTTGACCCGTTTGTATGTTTGTGACTTGGTAACTCTGTAACTTTGTCTGAAGCGTTATACCACATTAATAGAAATTCAACCCCCTTCCTGTTGACCGATTGATCTGAAATTCGGAAGACATCTTTACCTCTGATGTCATTATGAAACTGCGTATTCCATTATCTTGAAAATTCAAGATAGCAGCCGCTACAGAATGACGAATTACATATTTTCTCTGAACCCCATCATTCTTGGATGACACTAACGTTCCCAGTGTAACTTTGGCCTTCTCATTGTAGGTATTTCTTGTGTCATTTTTGTTAGTAGTACTTAGTTGAGATTTCTATGCCGAAAAACACACCTTGAATGTAATTCTGGAGCGGCACGCTCTAGAATACGCGTGACCACAGTGCAAGTCAGAAGAAATTTCTTTGACGAAAAATCCCCCGGTCAAAACGGGAATCGAACCCGAACTCACGGCATGATAATGTGGGACACTAACCACTCGGTCACGGGAGCACACCCTACCCTACAAACACTCTAACATACATGCAAACAGGGCAAGTTAAATACAACCATTAAAAAGCAATTGTTTATATGGAAACTGCGGCCAGCTTGTATTTGGTTTTTAAATGATCTGCTATGTTCTACTACTCGAGTTCTACTACCTTCATTTGATACCCATACTGATGGAGTTTTGAAAAAATATGTGGCGCCATATTGTGGTGCCGGCCATTTCGGATTTGCATTTTTCATAAATAACTGTGTTCTACTAGTCAAGCCCTTCCATTTGATACCCATATTTATGTGGATGTGAAAAAATATATAGGGCGCCATTTTATGGTGGCTAGTAGTCAAGCTAGTCAAGCTCATATTGATTATCCAACATGGAATTATTTTACGAATTATTCAAAATTTCTGATCTAAAAATAAGAAAAATCAAAAATAAAACACACCGGTTAATCGAGTCTAAAATTCCGAATAATCAAGTCCGACCTGTATTATTTTTAGTCATTATGTTAGTGTTAATTAATAAGTTTTATTAAGTTTTATAAGTTAATAAGTTTTATTTCAAGGTGGAATTTTACTCTGTAAACGTTAGATGATAAGTAATTGAGTCTAATTAATAACGTTTTTGGAAAAAAATATTATATGCTTCGATCCAAAATTTTCACTCACTGTGATGACAATAGTTAGATATTTTGCGTTGAAAACATCGCTACAGGGAACAATATTTCCCCGTGGTGATAATTTCTATAAGATTACACTCAAAATTTTCTCTGGTCTGCTATTTATAGAAAACATCTTGTACTAATTTTAAACAAATTGCAAAATTAGCAGGATCGGAGATGATGCGGACTTATTTTGTAAGCCAACCAATTCTTTATATGCACAGTAACACGTCATCGGGCTCAGCACCACTCGGAAGGGCCACACAAGTGTTGGAGTGTCAGTTGATGAATGTTGTCGAGATTTTAACAAATATTTATATTCAGAGAAGATACGTGCGCTGAGTCTTGGGTTCGCTAAGCGGACAGAGCAAGGGAATAATAACACTAAAACGAATAATTTTTCACCGCATCGTAGTGGAATAGCGACGAAGGGAATCATCAAGGACCAGCAGACGCGTTGGGAGATATAAAAAGTCGGATGAAACATCGTGTAACGCGCAATGCGCAGCCAAGTTGTAACAAATGACATAATTTTCTCAAACTATTGACAGACTCGTGTCAATTGGTGTTTATTCTCGGCAACACCCGACACAGCTTAAAATGGGCTATAATTCATAAGATTCTGTCACGAATCACCAATCTCACCAAGTCTGCGCTAAAAATAATCTCGGGTAAACTGAAATCCATCAGAGAGGCATTCAAGTGTGAGAAATACATTCCCAGCTGTTTAGCGCTGTCATGCACCTTTTGATCCGAGTGAGACGCATTGACACGAACTCGGAGACCTTTCAGCAGTTGCAAACATGAAGCGCGTGTTCTGAGCCTTCTTACGTTAATGTTCTAATTAAGACAAGGATTGATCACAAAGGATGCAGAATATGAAAATAAGAATGTTTGCTTCATTTCATTCTTCATGATATAACACCTGTTAATAAAATCTTCACTGCATGACACGTGAAATAAGTTAAAAGTGTTTCTTCACATCAGAGCTTTGTTTGAGGTTTGTGTTTTATTCTAGATGTGGGAATCTTCCTATTATCAGGTGGAATTTTGACGTAGGACTACGTCTTACATTAAGGGTGCCAAATCAGAAAACATGTCACGTTTTTATGAAATAAAGTTAACGTTAATAACTATTTTTGCTACGAACGGATTTGAACGATTTGCATACTAATCGAATCGGAAATTTTCTAAGATTTGTTTGATATGCTATACATTACAATCCTATAGTCTGTATATGGTTTGAATTGATGACAATTGGAAGCATTCTCAGTAAATAACGGGCAATTTATGCAGCCGCTAGAATAGAAACAACGAAGGAAGATAGCGAAAATAGAACATTTGCAAAGTAAACTCCAACCTAGCATAGTAAGTAAGCTGTCTCTAGCGCATAAGTATTGCATTTCCTCTGAAGAAAATTCTTAGAATCTTTCTGTGCCCGAAACAACAAAGGTCGCTTATTCTGCTCGTTTTGTGTTTTATATTTCCCCTCGAGCTGTGAACGCTAGCGAATATTTCGCTTGTAGTGCATCTGTAATTGCAATTAACACAATCATCCGAGCTATGGCAAAACAGGCGAAAAAAGAGAAGAGTGCAAATGATTATAGGTCGCTTTTAGCCATCAGTGTTTGGCTTTGTGTGTGTTGCTTTTTCAGTTGCGCGAAACTTAGAACTTGTTCATTTCCTGTACATGTGAATAGCACACCTTCGATACTTTCAGTTGCAATTCGTATTTGATTTGGTACTATTACTGAAAGAAGTAGTCTTATATCCAAGAATAAGTAATGATTTCATATTCACATTTTCTTATCCATATTTTCATTTTTATTCACTAACTAGCTGACCCGGCAAACTTCGTCCCGCCCAAACTTTGTTTTTTGTAATCAATACCTTCAAACATTCACGTTTTCTTACTAAGCGCAAGTTCATGAGTCCAATCGCAGAACTGTTCATTGATTGATCTTCTAATCGACTCCGTTGAATTTACCTTTTACTAAAAAATTTCTAGTATTTCTACCAAAACTCATCATTATAATATCAGATTATTTTCAGATACAATTCTCGTTCAAGATTTTTCAACCACTTGCAAATAACATGCTTCTCCGTTACATGGAATAAATGTTTGACACAGAAAATATGAATGAAGACAGACCCCTCCCCTCTTCTCCCCTTAGAGAGAGAGAGAGAGGAGGAGTATCTATTCACCAACGTTTCGTGCCCCCTAAAATCTTCACATGCCAAATTTGGCTCCATTTGCTCGATTGTTTTTCGAGTTATGCAGAAATTTGTTTTTCATTTGTATGACAGCCCATCCTAAGGAGGGGGGGAGAAGTGTCGAACCACCATAGAAACATTTATTGCATCCTAAAACCTCCACATGCCAAATTTGGTTTCGTTTGCTTGAATAATTCTCGAGTTATGCAGAAATTTGTGTTTCCTTTGTATGGGAGACCCCCTTAGAAAGGGGGGAGGAGTGTCGAACCACCTTAGAAATGTTTCTTCCTCATAAAACCACCACTTGTCAAATTTAGTTCCGTTTGCTTGATTAATTACCGAGTAATGCAGAAATTTGTGTTTCATTTGTATGCCAGCCTCCCCTAAGAGAGGGGGGAGGAGTATCTATTATTGCACCCTAAAACCTCCAGATACCTAATTTGGTTGCACTTGCTTGATTAATTCTAGAGTAATGTAGAAATTTGTGTTTCATTTGTATGGCAACCTGACATAGACTAAAACGCATCAAACCTGATACTGACTGATCAAAACCGTTGTTCCGTTCTCCAGTTAAATCGCAAGGAACGGATACCAAATCATTTTCATTTTTAATCATATAGATATACAAAATTTGCTGCACCATTGGTTGTCGGGCCGCAGGTTGAGTATGACTGATTTATGTAGAAAAATCACAGGCGATATCGCAGTAGTATTTGGGTACGGTTTTATTTTGTAAGTAAGTATCCGTGCCGAACGACGAAGGACTGCTATGATAGCTTTCTTCTTCGCCAAAACAACGTCCGACATAAATCAGTTAGTAACACCTTTTTACAATGATAATACCACCAACAGAAATTGATCATCTTCTAACATCACTGGAATGTCTCAATTGAGAGCCAAGTTGAGCAAAAAACGGCTTTTTGTTGCTTCGAGAACACGTTTGTTTGTGTCAATCAAACGATCTAAGAAGGATGGATTGTATGAGGGATGGAGAGTTTTTTGCTGTGGCCCTTGGCCGTATGGTAAGCGCCATTCACACCATGTGCGGGCACGGTTTCCGTTCTGATCGGAGGATTTTTTGTCACGTAAATTTCTCCCGACTTGCTCAGGTACACTCGTATCCTCGATCTTGTCACTCAGAATACAGTTAAGACGTGTTATTGGCAGAGAAATCTCAACCAAGTACTAATAAAAAATACGCTACGCAATACAACGTTGAGACGGTAAAGTTCCCTAGGAACGTTAGTGCCATTCAAAGGAGGACCCTACTTTGGAAAATTGAAAAATTATAACATTATGAAAATATAAAATTAAGAAATCATAACATAAGAAAAATATAAAATTATTAAATTTATATATTTTAAAATGAAATTCTATGAAATTCTAATATCCTTCAATTCTTTAGTTCTTTTTTAATCATTTGACTGCTTACTCCTTTATTTTTTTAAAAATGTTTACTATTGAATTTCTTATTTCTTCGATACGCCGTGGCGATAGAAATTCTTTACAGAAAAGGCGCCATAAATATCGGGATATATCGCCAGTCCGATTGGCCTTAGAGTAGTTTCCTCGGTTACCTTCTCAGGTTTCCCACAGATAAACTTCCGCCGTCACGATTAATTTCGATAAAAAGTAGGTGCGAAAATAATAGAATATATTGCCGTTTCAATGAATTTCATAGGTTTTCCTTCTCAGGATACTGGCCGCGTGTTATGACATATAAGATTTTCGGAGAGTTTGCGTTGACATAATCATATCACTCACCACAATGAATCCTGATTCTTACCTCCCCACTAACAACTATCCTTTCCTTGATAAACGAAGACCCTTCTGGCCTTCGGGCGGCGAATATCATACTAACATTCCTTCCCTTCCCCTGGTAACTGTAAGGACGTGGTCGGCGTCGTTATTGGCTATATAAAGTTCGAATCACCGAAACTTGTACAATGAGAATGGTTTGCTACTCCCAAGCATCATTCGGTATGTTCTTTGTGCAATTTCGCTGGTTCAGGTCTATCACTGAGAGCAACTACGAAGTGTACAGTCCACCCAAGCTCAAAGCTCAAGCTCAAAGGAGGACCCTACTTGCTTTGAGAGGTTAAAAAAAGATTTTCGTGATTTTTTTCGAACAATTTTGATAATTTTCTGTGGGACTGCTTATAATTTTGTCTGGAATTGCTTATTGTTCGAATATACTACAGGGTGTCGACTGCCTGGAAAATCCTTGAAAATCAGGGAATATTATCGTCACCAATCTGGAAAAAAATTAATTCCACCAATTAGAATTTTGATTATTGCAGTAACTATAAAGTTCATGATACCAAAATAAATTGTATTTGACTAGTTTGACTCTCTGGTGGTAGGTGTAGGTGCGTGTAGTTGAACTTGGTCCTTCAGAAGGGTAAATAGCGCTGGGAAATATACAGTCAATCTCAAAATTGAGTATACACCTCGTGTTGTTTGTAATTTTTGGGGTTTTCGGGGTTAAAAAGTAAATAAATTAAAAAAATTAAAATGGTCACATTTCTACTTCATATTTGAAATACAAAACAAAAAATCTCCAATTAAGACGTGGCAAAATTGAGTGTACAGTTCAAGTTTTTCTTTAAAAGAAAATTGAAATCAGTTCAGAAATGTTAACAGATAACAAAAATCAATCCCCTAGTATTTGGTATGGTCCCCCTTTGGCGTCCAGCACTTCCTGCAAGTATCGAGGCGAGATATCTGGTCACTGTAGACGGAAGTGCCTCCCAGATTTTTTTGAAAAAAATGCTAGAAAATCAGGGAATATCAGGGAAACTTTTTTCGAGTTTTGAGTCGACACCCTGTACTAGTTTTTTTTTATGAAATGATTCTTTTGTCTGTTGATATGAATAATACCGACATAATATGAAACTGGATGTACACTTGCGTTTTGAATAATACTCACGATTACAAAATACCACCCGCAAGAATCTTCCGTTCCCGAGCACGCAAAAAATACCCTCCTGCTAATAACAGTCTCTCCTGCATAAAATATCTGTCAAACATGATTCACGTGCCTTCGAGCTAAGCTTCGGCGCACATCAACAGTGCCATCCCCGTTACAATCATTGTCTCGAGCCAGGAAAAAAAAGAAACCGTTTCGGCATCCGTCATTTATGGGATCTGTTTGTTCTTCGGCAGCACTTACAACCGCTATTAGCTCATGTAAATACAAAATCATTCGTAATTGACATAATTGGTGGAGGGACACGTTATTATGGGTGCACACCCGGAGTTCATCTCATGTGGCCCCAACCATCTCCACCTAGAGAGGAGACCACACGGAACACATTCATTCAAGAGGCACGGGCGAGTTTGTATGCGTAATTTGGAAGCAATCTCTATCGGTCTTCCGGACACGGCAATGTCGACCTCAATGACTTTCACGTCGCGACGTCTTTCAGCTGAAAAGGCAGCGCAGGTTCCTACGAGACGACGCCAGCTGCTTTTGCCACTCTAGGTAAGGTGAGCCCAAAAAACAGGTTTATTTTTGTGGCCAATTTCCTGAAAGCATTCATTCATTCATTCATTCAGTTTTACGAAGATTGTTCGTCGAACGGTTCAAACGGTAGGTTCGCCGCATACGAAGGCATTCAATTAAAATTTGTTCACATCATACCACGAAAATAGAAGCCGCCACCGTTGAAATAAAACTGCACCATAAACGGCCCCATTAACGGATAAACAGCGCTCGTTTCGGCTAGTTCTAATTAGAAGATCCGAAGGATATAAAGTTTTTGGTAGCCCTCGGCTTTTTTTATTTTACAATCGAGATTAGAGCTCAATGTTTTCATTCTATCTTGCGGAGGCCACCGATAGGTTATGAATGAAAATGTTATGATTCACTTTGAAGATTTTAGTACTATAGTTTGACAATTTGACGAAACGTTGATCGATTGAAAATAATGTCGTGAATGGTGGTTGGTGGTGAGGAATCCGCTTAACTTGGCTGTTATTATTGTTATATGAGGACGATTATAAAACAAGCAAAGTTGCATCTTTTCTCCCCGAACAAGACACTTGACACACGAAATCCCCCGAAACACAAACAATTCTCGCCCAGGAGGGGTAGTTTCGTGCGCAATGTTGAAATACCAAACAGCGAACTATAGTAGCAAATTTTCGATCTGGAACGAGAGTGGGAAACGGAAAGTGTGTATGAGCAAATAAGTTTTAATACCGTAAGCGCAAATTGCATAGAAAACAAACAATGCTAGAGCTGCTCTCCTTCCTGCTCCTGGAATCGGCGTGCAAGCTTATGTGTGTGTGTGTGTGTGTATGTATGTGTGTGCAGGGGGAGGTGGTATTGTCCCACATCCTCATTGGGAGCTTTACCCAGCATCAAACTAGGAAGAGCAAGCCAGTACAAGTGTCTCTGCATTTCCCAAAAGTTAAGGATCCTGAACAGGAGTGGCTGCGGTTGGTGTGCATACACGAACACAAACCACTTCTGAGACAACGACGCAGGATGAACTTGTGCAGAACAATCGAAGCATATGAGAGGAACACGAGCACAAGAGGGAAAGTGTGATCCGATGGGAACATCGAGCAAAACGAGACCGGTTTGTGGGAAACGGTGTGTTGTGGCAATTTTAACAGGATTTCTGCTGCTGCTGCTCGTACACTGGAGTGTGAACCGGAAATCGGACGTGAGAGAGATTTGGATGCACTTTATTTGCTGTTTATTATCATTATGATTTTAAATAAAATGCAAAACAGTTTTGTTACATAAAGTCCAGGTTCGAGTTCAGCAGCTGCAAGGGGTGCTGGAAGGGCTCTTACCAATCAACCGAAAAACAAGAGCTCAAGTGGTTGATGATGGTTTGCACGTTTTTTCCATAGCCTGGAAAGACCAAAAACGTGCGTGTTTCCATTCCTGGGTGGGATAATGAAGTTACCATTGAAAAACATACGAGATTATTTTGGTGATCTAATTTGGAGGGCGTTCGTCCACAAGTATTCCTCGAAACAGCAACATTATGGTTAGCCGAGTCGGGAATAAACATAACCATGAGGCAACTTATTTATGCGTTTATGGTTTTGAATCCTAAGTGTTTTACAGCGTTCTTTGTCAGGATAAAATAATTTGCTCCGTGGCTACGAATGCGATACGTCTGCTGGCCGTTGACTGCTGCTAGTTTATAATTTCAAGAGCTGTTCAGGAACGATAAAATTATGAGTTTTTGCTTCCGAACGGGTATCATTACTGTGCAGAAATACTTAGCGATTAATTAACCACAATCAGCTAAAGATCATTTAACATATCCTCTCGCGCTTATGCTTGCTATGTATACGAATATATTGCTAGACACTAATCGAGTAATAGAGGATAGCGTGCTTTCGTGAGTACATATAGATGTATATAAACGCATCGAAACGAGGTCTGCGTGCGGTGGCCGTTATTATTCTTTTGGGGCCAGTCCACCAGAGACTATTGGCATGGGTGAGAGATGCTTCAGCTTGGCTGCAGTTAATTTATATTCCGCGAAATTAATTTTCCAGTTTCCTCTGCGGACTGCGACGCGGATAATTTTCGCGATATGGGCTGTGTTATCAGTCCATGTTTTTATTCACGCATGCTGGATTGTATTTACATTTTTATTGTTTTAGGATAATGGAGGGAAATACTGTGGGGTGAGAAAGCTTGTAGTTGGTCTGCACGCTATAAGTCTCCAATCATTTGCATGCGCGCGAGTCGTTAACTGCTGCTAACTCTGAAATCTCGCTGGCCAATTGAATGCCTGTGCTCAGAGAGCGATGCATTGTGCTCCAAGAGTCAATTTTATGCATATGTCGAATAAAGAAACTGTATAATTAGTTAAAAATGACTCTTGCTTTCCCATTATAGATTATTCTAGCCATATTTTGCTATCTTTTTATATCTTCCATATTTAAATTGGCCTATTTACGGCCGCGCTGGAACTGGGTATGAAAGGCGGGGCCAGATATATTGATTCAAGTGTGACAAGTGCTATACTAACACGTTGAGCCCCACATTGTTACTGCTGCTCTTTCCATTTAGCCCGCATAAAGAGCGTTAGCACAATATCAGTGTTAAACCCAGCTCCTAAAGAAATTTGCTGTACATAAATGAAACAGTCAGAAAATCGACTTGAAAGTAGTCATATTTTGTAAATCATCTGAAAACAAACATAAACAAACACACATATATATATATATATATATATATATATATATATATATGTGTTTGTTTTCAGATGATTTACAAAATATGACTACTTTCAAGACGATTATATATATATATATATATATATATATATATATATATATATATATATATATATATATATATATATATATATATATATATATATATATATATATATATATATATATATATATATATATATATATATATATATATATATATATATATATATGTATATATATTTGTTCTTCTTTTGTAGCCCTTTTGTAGTCCCAGTGATCAACGCTGTCCTATTGATAATTTCAGTGTAGGTCTCTAGGAACTTAATTATTCAAAACAGATATCGTTACTTTAGAAGAACTCTTCCTGAGATACAACCTTCTAATGCCAGTGCTTGATACAGTTGTAGTCTACCAAAATCATGAATTTTACGTTCTTCTTCGACTGAATACGATTTGTTGTTTCCGATTTTTTCGAAGTTCAACTTGAAAATTATCTTAAAAAATCACTAAATCACTAAATTGAAATCTGTTTGCAGCATTACAAGGTATAACAGATGACTTTCGATAAAAAAAAATAGGGATTCACACTAGATGTTTCGAAAAACATAAATTTTGAAAAAAAATTGAATTTTTTTAGTTTTCATATGCATTGTTTCAACTTCTCCGTAGAGCAGAGTAAGTTGAAACGCTATGTGCGGTTTTGCTTCTCGAACTATCTATAACTGATTTATGAAACATTAAATTGAAAGAATTACACATAAACATTTGGAAGAAAGGGTTTTGGTACACGTGAGATGTGGGGTAGTAGTCTAATACATATAAAATAAACACTACATATTAGGAATCAATATACGAAACAATACACCCAAAGTTAATTTCTAGCACATGTTATGGCATCCCGATTTATTACATTAAATGAACTGAAAAATAACAGAAAATGTCTACTCCCCAATATATGTATATCATTTGTACAATCGATTGCTAGAGCCAATATGAGCGAGCGAAACAGGAGACACATTTAGATAAAAGCATATGAAAGCTTTTCGTATAGTTTGCCAAATACACGGCGCAAACAGAGAAAGATATATTCTCGTTCATGCTCTTCTTTATCCTAAAACACTTTCCAACTTTATTTTATGATGTGGTGTAATATTATCACGCTCCTGTATAACAGCGCTGGCAGCTATATGGATAGCGTGGTCGTGTGAAATAGCTTTGCATTCCAGCCGGCCTTGGTTCAATCCCCATTGACGTCGTATGGACTTTTTTTTTTGGAATAATCCCAAATGAAATGGAAAAGAAAACAGAAAGAGATGTCTGCTCGCACACATACAAACCATTTTGAAGCTTTTAAAACAGCTCATTATCTGCGCATTTGACGCTCCAGCACACGAAATGGCATCATTTCTGCCAAAGATGAAATGTTTTCAGTCAACGCTAGTTTGGGTGTAACATCAAGAATACTATTCTAGACTCTTTCATGTCATGTTTTTTACCTGACGTGCAATTCTGGCGATATTTTAATAAACAGTGTTTTAGGACCGATTGAATCAGCGCACAAAAAAGTTTGTTTCGATTTCACGGAACAAGGAAAAGTAAACAAAGACTTTAACACAATTGTGTTAAAGCATTCCAACATTCCGGTAATGGCTGTCATAATGTGGGTTGAAAAATAATGTGCATAATGTTGACCTTCCGATTATATTCTTCATATGCGATATTTATGTCCGAATTCAGTTTTTGACAAATAAGGTGGTAATTAAATGAATGTTGATTCGCTTTTGTTAATTTATACTTTCTGGTTTTGTTTTTGGTTAATAAAATTTTTTATTTGTGGATTGGACCACTGATGATATTTGTCTTCGCGAGTTCTACGTCTTCATTTCTTCGGAACGAAGAAATGTAATTTTTTTTTTGCGTAAAAATTGAATATTCTATTGCTGTGTTGAAAGTCTCGTTTTTCCAGAGCGGAGTGATGGATTCATACACACACAAGTCTTCGGTTATATTTGTGAATAAAAGGTCTAAGTATGTATGTTGACTGGTTTTACGTGGTTTATTTGATTAAGAGCGAAAAGAGCAATTTCATCAAAAATGAATTGTAGAGTATCATTTTCGCAGACGACTGGAAGTAGAATTTTCGTTGTCAACCAAAAAGTCTGCTTTGCTTTGATTAAAGTCGCCATATATGTGCAATTTTGCTTCTGGTTCTAGTTTTGACACCATGCTTTGTACAGTCCGAAAAAATAATACGCAAGGTAAATGATTTTGGTTTGTACAGTCGAAAATATGATAATGGTTTGCCCACTTTTTTGAATGCTCTAATTCAGCGCTCCTGTGTCAAATAAGGTATTCGAATGTTTCAAATGATGTAAATAAAATTGCCTTTTTCAGTGTTGACAACACTGCCCTGTATAAACAATTGTTTCTTTTTCCGATCGCAATATTTATCGTAATTTTTTGTGTTTTTTACGTCTTTTAACATCGTTACCGTGTTCATATTCTCCAGAAGTGCCCCACGTCTGAGAAACATTCGTTCGTGCATTTATTCGATATACCGTTGTTATACATTTACATTTTTCGCGAGTGTTTTGAGCTTTTGTTAGTGAAACAAAATAATAGACACACTACTTTCCACGCCGATTTTTTGTCCTGAAGCGACATCTGCTGAATAACAAATCAACGATCGCTCCTAAGCTCAACATCTCTAGCGTTTGCATCTTCACGGATCACTGAAAGCTCATTCGTCTTGAGTGCAGCATAACCGTAGGCGCTTCTGGAACCTGTTTTCACCGTCGTATAGTGAGACTTTGCAACATACTCTTGGCGTTAGTAGCTGCATATTTGCACAAAACTATGACTTGCCCACGCTGCAGAAAGGTTACTTCTGACGCGGACCGCATCATCTGCCGCGGTTACTGTGCCGCGTCTTTCCACACTGTCTGTGTAAATGTCGATTATCCCGTACTTGACATTTTAAAACTGTAAAAGAGAAACCTGCTCTGGATGTGCGATGCATGTGCCGATCTTTTTTCAAACGACCACTTCAGAAGAATGACTACTCGATGCGACGACTCTAGCGGATCTACGGATGCAAAAGTTATTGACTCGCTAAAAGTAGAGATGGCCAAGCTTAATGACGCGGTAAACACGCTTGCTGCCAAAGTTGATTCTCAGCCTAAGACACCCATTGGGCCGCTTGGAATCAGTTTCAGTGATGCAGCGAAGAAATCTTACACGCCGAAACGCAGAAGGATCTCTATCGGTGAGTCCGATCCCAATCTGAGCACTGCACCTGCCATCAATAGAGGATCCAAAAAGAGTACCAACGAAATTATAAAAACAATCCAAGTCAACGATGACTTGTTTTGGTTGTACCTCTCGGCGTTTAATCCAGCTACTACAGAACAGGAGATCAGCGACTTGGTTCGAAATTGTCTAAACATGAACAACGATCAATACATCCCGAGAGTGGTAAAATTAGTGCCCAAAGGTAGAGACCTATCGACCATGAGATTCGTGTCATTCAAAGTTGGCGTCATCAACACTATGAAGAATGCTGCACTTCGTTCTGATTCCTGGCCTCAAAATATTCTCTTTAGAGAATTTGAGAATCGCTCAAAAAACTCCCCGCCGATTGTACGCATCCATACGGAACATCAGCCAATTCCGGACGACACGAGAACTCAGAACAACTCTACAACAACATTGGACCAAAACGATACGAGACTAGTGTGAGGAGCCGAATATCCACTATTACTACCTTCTCTGCATCACCAGGACGCACTGCCCCCAGTACTAAGGGAACCTCAACTCCACCCGATCCAGTCGCGCCATCGTGTTGTTCCAGCCATCGCTGTCGTCCTGGTCCTGAGATCGTGGTTGGAAATGGGGTCTCCCGACAACATATATTCGGCAAGTATAAATGCGCTGGAAAGAATTTCTGCCCTAATTCGCTTCCGTGTTTCAGGCCTAACCATCGTTTCGATGATGCGGATTTATTGACACCTCGTAGCCTCGTTTTACCATATCCTGAAAGTCGTCCTGCCCCTGCGGTTGTGGTCGATGAAATAGCCTTTCAGCCTGTGCTGACAGTGAATAACGATTTGGTTCCTGCGCTTCGGATTTATTATCAGAACGTTCGTGGCCTGAGGACAAAAATTGACCTGGTGTTCCTCGCTACTGCTGAACTGGACTATGATATATATGTCTTCACCGAAACTTGGCTCGACGATTGTATCCAATCTGCACAGCTGTTCAGCAGTAATTACAGAGTGTTTCGAGTAGATCGCTGTGACACTAACAGCATCCGTCGACGTGGTGGAGGGGTGTTAATCGCAGTGAAGCAGGTGTATGGCTCTGCAGCTGTCCGTTATAGTAATGTCATAACTATCGAGCAGTTATGGGTAAAAGTATCGGTAGTAGAAGGTGATATTTTGATTGGTGCTTTATACATACCCCCATATAGAAGTCAGGATAGCCAGATAGAACTTCATTTTGATGCAGTATCTGAGGTATTTAGAACCCAGACGAGTGTAATCACTATGGTTCTGCTTGGCAATTTCAATCAACCACGCTTGGTTTGGTTAGAAACGAACAACGGAGAATATGCTTCTGTGGATCCGTCGCAGTCATGTATCAATATGGCCAGCCAAGTTCTCCTCGACAATATATCATTTCATGCACTGCGACAACGCAACTTGATTCGCAATTGCTCTAATCGTATACTTGACCTCATCTTCTCGAATGGCACGCTCGTGAGCAACGGTTCCGTATCCGTCACCCGGGAACCGATAGTTCCGATTGATCGCTATCATCCTGCCTTAATTTATTCTGTGGAATGCAAACCGCCTGTCCAGTATGAAGAAGCTTATGACTTCGAAAGACTCGACTTCCGCCGAGCTGATTACGACGCTCTGAACCAATTACTATCACAAGTAGATTGGTCGGAAGTTTTCCAATCCCTTGATGTCGATAGTGCCACCAACAGCTTCAACCATATTCTTATGAGTTGCATAACACAGACTGTGCCACGTAGCAGACCACCAAGAAATCCCGCATGGTCTAATGATCGTCTTCGAACACTACGCAAAAGGCGCGTCAAATTTTGGAAACTCTTCTGCCGCCAAAGATGTCCCATCCTTAAACGTCAATTCAATGAGGCCAGTCGAATATATCGTGGATACAATCGCTTTCTATACAAACGTTACGTTAAGAGAAGACAGGACGATCTTCGCCGAAATCCAAAACGGTTCTGGAGTTTTGTAAATTCTAAACGCAAAGAGTTCGGGCTGCCAACCGTTATGCATCTTGGAGATTCGTCGGTCAAAACTCCACAAGCGAAGTGCGACCTATTCGCGCAACATTTTAAAAGTGTTTTCGTGGATAGTATTCCTACTGAGGACGAAAAGACAACAGCGATCAATGGAACCCTTAGAGACGTTATTGATTTCGACGTTTTCGAAATTACCGAAGAGATGGTAGAGTCTGCGATAAATAAAATCAAGTTCTCCTACAATCCCGGGCCGGATAAGATTCCCTCTTGCGTTTTTAAGAGATGCAAGACCTTGGTACTACGACCTCTTCAAATTATTTTCAATCGCTCTCTCCAACAACAAAAACTTCCGACTGTCTGGAAATCGTCATATATGATTCATATGTTCAAGAAGGGCGACAAAACCGGCATCTCGAACTACCGTGGCATAACATCGTTGTCGGCGGGATCAAAATGTCTTGAATCTATTGTGAATGCTGTCTTGTTTAGTTCATGCAGAAGTTACATTAGTGCTTTCCAGCACGGATTTTATCCAAAGCGATCAGTAGAGAGTAATCTTTGCGAATTCACTTCGACTTGCATCGGTGCGATGGACGACGGATTACAGGTGGATGCAGTGTACACGGATATCAAAGCTGCTTTCGACACCGTAAATCACGAAATCCTACTGGCTAAACTATTTCGACTCGGAGTTTCGGAGAGAATGTGCAACTGGCTTCATTCGTATCTGCGCAACAGGCAACTTTGCGTCAAAACTGGATCCTGTGAATCGGCGCTTTTCTCGCCACGTTCTGGTGTACCACAAGGCAGTAATCTAGGTCCATTGCTGTTCACACTGTACTTCAATGATGTGGTAACTCCTCTGCGAAACGGTGGGCTACTGATTTATGCTGACGATCTTAAAATTTTTCTAATTGTTCAAAATGAAGCTGACTGCAGAGAGCTGCAGGAGCTCTTGGATCGTTTTGTGTATTGGTGCACTATAAACTTTCTCGAAGTGAGTGTCGCTAAATGTTCGATTATAACCTTCCGGAGATGTAAAAAGCCTATCATATACAACTACACCATTCTTGGAGAACTACTTGAACGCATCGAGAAAGAAAAGGATCTTGGAGTGTTATCGGATTATCGACTCTCTTTCAAACTGCAATACACAGCTATAATTGATAAAGCCAATCGTCAATTAGGGTTTACCTTAAAAGTCGCCGAAGGTTTTGTTGATCCCTTGTGTTTGCGTGCTCTCTACTGTTCGCTAGTCAGGCCAATTCTGGAGTATGCATTTGTCGTTTGGTGTCCATTTGAAGCAGTGTGGATTGCGGGAATTGAGTCCGTTCAAAGGAGATTTGTGAGGCGGGCACTGAATAACCTGCCTTGGCGTGACCCGATGAATCTCCCACCTTATGAGGTTCGATGCGCGCTGTTGCATATTGAACCCCTTCAAATTCGGCGTGCTATCAATCAAGCTGTATTCGGAGCGAAGATCCTACGGGCTGAAATTGACAATTCTGAGCTACTGGGTCGCATGCTCATATATGCACCTGAACGAGTTCTGCGATCTAGGCAAATTATCCAAGCTACACGCAGGAATACCCGATATGGCTCACACGATCCAATTGTGTCTACTTGTACATTTCGTCAACGTTTATTTTCCGCGTGTCCATTTTAATTTATGTAGTAAGTTTCATAAAGACCTTGATGTCAAATGATGAATAAATAATAATAAAGACAATAATAAAGACAATAAAGACCCCTAAAACCTCCATATGTCAAATTTGGTTCCATTTGCTCGATTAGTTCTCGGGTTATGTAGTATTTTCGCACACGTTGTTGTTGTTGCACATTTCATTCATTTCATTCATTTCATTCATTTCATTCATTTCATTCATTTCATTCATTTCATTCATTTCATTCATTTCATTCATTTCATTCATTTCATTCATTTCATTCATTTCATTCATTTCATTCATTTCATTCATTTCATTCATTTCATTCATTTAATTCATTTCATTCATTTCATTCATTTCATTCATTTCATTCATTTCATTCATTTCATTCATCTCTCAGCCTTCTCAAAATCAGCCTCAGCCTTCTCAAAATAAAATTGTTGATTCTCGGTCTGTGAGACCGTATGTATCGAGCCGTTTTCGGAGAGCTCGACCCGCACACGGAAAAAAGCGAAGTCGCAGGCGTTACATCAAGGTTTCTCCTTGAATCACCTTGTTCAGTTTAAGACACATTTTTGCAAAATACTGCCGAACATTTCGTGCTAGGTTTCAGTAAACATTGGATCAAAACATATGGCTTGTAGAATAAGTCACCCAATTTTTGAACCAAGATTAAAAGTCAGAAAAACCTGTGTGAAAACGAACCAGTAGTGCTAACGTCATGAAATCTGATCTGAGACTACCAAATGCCATAGCTAATCCTTTCCCTAGAATAAAATTGATACGCCTCGTATGTCTACAAACCAATAATTCTTAATGAACTTGGACCACCACTTGGACCTTTGCTGCCAATTAAGCGGAAATATGGTACACTAAGTTTTCAATAAATGGGGCAAGCATATGTAATGCAAAAAAGTCTTGATGGTCATTGAAATAATTATCTAAGCTCAAATCATAAATGACATAACATTTTCCATCGAACGAAACTCTTTATACGTTTAATATTTCGCCGTGACTGTAATTAGCGTTAAACATACCGTACCGGGGGATTACTGGTTCGACTCCCGCTCTGGTCGAAAGATTTTTCATCATAGAAATTGTTTGAATTTTCCGACATCATTAACCCCTTCAGATTTTAATGCCGATTAAAACATATTATCGTTCTCCTACACTGCCAGAGATATGTAAGAAGTCGCTTGAATTGAAGTATAAAGTGTAGGATAAAATAACAATCTTCATTTAAAAGACTGGCCATTTGAACTTTATTGTTGTATTCAGGCGCGGTACAATCAAAAAACTAAAATTACAGTGTTTCATAATAGGGTTTTGATCTAGTAAACAAGCTGACCAGTCCAGAATCTGAAGCCCCCATTCAATGAATCATGCCTTGACTTTCCGGATGTTATGAATTGATGCCAAATTACCCAATTATCACGGTGTTTTTGATACAAAAACAGAAGTAAATGATATTAGAGAAGTTCTTCTGAAATAGTGAAACCCATGTAATTAGCTTCCACATTAGTTTTTGAACCCGCAGCTTTTGAGGATCTTTATGTTTGGGGAGAAATTTCCAAAAAGGCTTTGGGCCTGATTCTCGAATACACTTCACGGTGGAAACGGAATGTAACGTATCCGCGATGACAACGGTACGGTGTCGACATCTGGATACGAGATTAGTTTTTCACTAAACTTATCATTATAATATCAAATTATCTTCAGATGAAATTTTGGTATGAGATTATTATATCACATGAAGAAAACAAAGTTTTCCACTCAGAAGATAATTTTCATTAATGATTTTTTATTTGAAAAGTGCTCATTCTACCTGAAAACTCATTATTATCTTCGACACTTCACTAACTTGTAAAACGTAGTTAAATGGCGTGCCGTTTATTTAGTTTCCACCGTGAAGTGTATTCGAGAATCAGGCCCTTTATTTAGCTAGCTTGCCATCAACATGAATGAACAGACAGAAGTGCAATGAAGTACTTAAGAATCGTTTACTGCTATTTTTACATCAAAAACAATGGGATAATTGGGTAATTTGGCATCAATTCATAAAATCCGGAAAGTCATGGCATGGTTTTATTTATTTATTTATTTAGAAAGTTAACAGGCTAAACATAAATGCCCTATTAATTCAAGATAAAACTACTTATATACTAATACTACCAACTAAATACTTATATGTTAACAATGAAGTGTCTAGTGCTATTAAATTTGAGTGAGAGCAATACAGTACAATTTCTTGAGGGATGAACGAGAAATATGACAGTCAATAACAGAACTACACAGGTTGAAAACACGACACATACTATTTACAGGTTCGTTGTATCCATAATTCATTCGTGTTGTGGGGAGGTACAAAAAGTTTTGGGAACGCAGATACCGGCGATTGATGTTCAAATTTATCAACCGGAGGAGCTCAGGACAATCAATGTTTGATGAGAATAAATCTGATGAGAATAGCGCTTTTGCGACATCTCTTCGAACAACTAATAAGTCGAGCCCTAGCAGCTTGCAACGATCCTCGTAGCTGCGAAGACTCAGTGGATCATTCCACGGAAGATTACGTAGGGTGAATCGAATGAATTTTCGAGAGTCGAACGAACCAGCGCACAAAAGAGAGCCTTGATGCAGTGTATATTTTTAAAATGTTTAGTCACGCGAAAAATAAAACCAAGAGTTTTCGATGCTTTCGAGCAGAGATATGATATGAGTTAATCTTAAACACTAAACTTTACTTAAAAAAAAAACAATTTCTTCTTTTCGAGCACACGATGTGCATCTATTCACTATTCAAATTTAACTCTATCTTTTCATTCATTGTCCCTGCTTATATATATCAATGATTTGTGTTTACAACATCTTGAATGTGGGAATGTTTATTCATGGCATCAGCGCGATGCTGATATCGATTCTTGTGAACGGTTGATTGTTTATTCTTGGTCTCCGGGTGGTCCGATAAGTTGTGATTGTTGATGATGATGCAGCTGGATGGTGATTCGGATGTTTATATTCCGCTTATCGGCTATGCGGTCTCGATTTGTGCTAACTGTGCTAACTCCTCCCCTCTTGATTGCTTTGTCCTCAAAGTTTACTTTTGGATGGTGCGTAATGGTGTTGGTGCATCAAAGAATGCTTGAAGTTGTTTTTTTCTTTCGTCTGATAATTCCTCTGTGTTGTTGGTGTCAGGTTTAATTTCCGTTGTTTTTGGTGGCTCATTTATTAGGATGGTCTCAGCGTTTTTGTCGAAGTGGACTGTTATGTTGGCCTTTTGTTTACGTCTGGAAAGGAATCGAAGAATTGCAAATGTGCTTGCGATTAGAATTATTGTTGATAGTCCAAATGATCCAAAGATATTGAGTTTCCAACTCAAGGAATGATTTTGCAGGTTTAATAGTTCCAATTTTTCGCGATGTTCAAGGGTTAAATTCTGAAGGTATTCCACAGGTGGTGCGTCTATGATATGAATTTCGTTAACACGAAGTCCAGTGGTAGGATCATATGTTTTTGCAGGAATAGTTGTTTCATAATTGGAATATTGTTCGCCGTTGATATGAAGATTGCATTGGCTGAATTGTATTAAAAACGATCCATATAGGGGTTGACTGGAATTGGTACAATTTGATGAGATTTCTGCACCAGCGTCATTGATCAAAATTGTTGCATCGTTGATTCGTTTTACGAGTCCCTTTGAATATACCTTTTCAAAGGTGCAATTTGAATGTTTCCCTGTAGTAAGTTTATATATGCATTCATTTGCATGTTCTATTTGAGAATTATCGCATAAGAAATAGTCATCTTGCTCTTCACAAGGTTGATTCAATTCGTAAACATTTGTTTGATTTCTGATAATGTAATTTTTGTTCAATAAAATGCGTTTCATTGACTTGATTATTGAGTCAATGTAGTCGTATTCAAATGTTTCAGTTGATACTTGTGGAATCTTTAGCATATAGATAATGTGCGTATTATTCAGCATTACTTGTGCTTTGGCTTGTGTTAATAATTCTTCGAAGGAAGTTATGTGAATATCGTGGTTTTGTAGAAAGGTTGCAATTTTTGTAAAATCTTTTATCGATAGTAGTTTGCTACTAGGGATTCCGTGTTTGGCCATTAGAATTGCTTCTTCTAATGTTTCTACCTGATTTTGTAATGAGTCTATGTTGGAGAGAATTATCAATTGATTAATTTCGAGGGAATGGTTTTTTGTTCTTTCATTCTCGATCTTTAGTACTTGATTGGTTATGTCTGTTATTTCTTGGATTCGTTTGTCGATAGCTTCGTTGATGAATAACTGCTTGTTGTTCATGGTTATCTGGGCTGCCGGCGATCCATTTCCAAACTGTTCCGATTGTATCCCACCTTTTTCTTCTGTTTACAAATGGTTTGATTTTCATAAATGTTTCATATAACTTATAATTTTTGATTTGGATTAATTCATACAATGGATTATTTGAAGGATTATTCTGTATGTCACTATTAACATTGAAAATTGTATTGCCAATTTGAATTAAATCAATAGGATGTACAATGCGTATGTGTCCTATTTTTATTTTTGCTTTTCCTAGTGGTACAATTGCGAGTGGGTTATTTGTAAGGTCGTGTATTTGAATTCCTGTCAGTACTTGAGACGCGCAGAGGGCGAGTCTGTAAAGAAACGAAAAATGTTTTTATTCGCTTGTATTCTTTCGTAAATTACATTTATGGATTTTTCGATTATTGGAATCTATAATGTATGTATTGTGATCTTCTTTTATTTTTATAATGTTGTCTCGACTCTTACGTTTATTGTGAGTATTTGTTTTTTCATATGCATAGCTATTGGGTTCGTATGTTTGATAAGCTTTTGGAATAATTTTTTCTTCTTTGTTTTTGTATAATTTTAATATTTTTTCATTATTTTTGTCTCGACTTCTTGCTATTTCTTCATAGGACGCATTATCTCTACTTTCTCCTATATAAATATTTTTTGGTGTTTTGTTAATAAATGAATGTATTGTGTTATTGTATTTATGAGTTGCTTCTTGAATGAGAGTAGTAATTGGCATATCTGGATTTAATGCTTTAACACATCTAGCTATTTCTCGTATTGTAGAGTGACATCTTTCTACTTGGCCATTGGTTTCAGAATGATTAACAGGAGTTTTGAAGATTTTGACACCTAAATTTATAATGTTTTGTTCTACGACATTTGATATAAAAGAACTTTCATTATCTATTACAATTAATGCGGGCAAGTCCCAATCATATAATAATTCCAAAAGAACATTCTTTACATCAGAAATGGCCTTTGACTTAATTGGTTTCATTTTGAGATATTTTGAAAATTTGTCAAGTGAGGATATAAAAAGGAAATTGGCATTGTAACAAAATATATCGAGATGTATGATCTCGCCAGGATAATTAGGGATTGGAGTTCTTACGGGGATAAATTTCTGAGGTTGTCGTTCATATTTTTCCATTTTGCAAATTTCACAAGTTCTTATATATTTCTGGAAAAGTTTATGTATTCCTGGGAAAAAGTATTTCTTTATGAGTTGAAGTGAGTTTTCCTTTGCATTCCGATGAGCGAAATTATGCACATCCTTGATTGTTTCTAACTGTTGTTCTTCATCTTGAATATCTTCTACTTTTGTTTGCGAAAATCTCACTTTCAAAATTTTTGAATTATAGTTTGTTTTATAAATTTCTTGTATAATTCCCATGGTTCGTTCATCTGTCATAATTCCGTTCAATATTCCTGGGTTGAGAAATTGTTGTAGTTTGTCCTTTAGAAAGTTTATATCAAAATTTGGTTCAACAAAAGTGTGTCTGTTGTATTTTTCAAAAAGAACATTAAATTCATAGGATGAATTAGGCCCAATCTGAAAAATTAATTGGTTCCGAAAAACGTTAATGGGAGCCTCAGTTGAGGGTATATAGGAACTGTCATCTTCTTCTGCCGAATGTTGAGTAGGGGTTAATGAATTTATTTGGATGCGTGAAAGTGCGTCAGCTACTACGTTGGATTTCCCTGGTTTATAGAACATTTCATAATCATGTTCCTCAAGGAAAGCTTTCCATCGTTTTAGCTTTGCATTATTGTTTTTGGGTGATAATGTGAATGTGAGTGGGAGATGATCTGTGTAAATTTTTAGTTTTGCTCCGTAGATAAAATTCCTTAAGTTGTGAAGAGCCCATACGACTCCAAGCATCTCTTTTTCGTTTGTTGCGTAGTTTTCTTCGGTCCTGGAAAGAGTTCGAGAAATAAATGTTATTGGTCGTTCGCCGTCCTGGAATTGCTGTGATAACACTGCTCCTATTGCTTTATCTGATGCGTCTGTGGTGAGAATGAAGGTTTTTTCAAAATCTGGAAATGTTAAAACGTCTTTAGAAGATAAAATTTCTTTAAGAGTATTAAATGAATTTCGTGCATCATCATCTAGATTGATGATTGTGTTTTTTGACTGATTTTTCAGAATTTGGCGATGGCCATCCTCCCCTCTTAAAAGTTTTGTAAGGGGTTTTGCGATTTTAGCATAATCTCTTACAAAACGTCTATAATATCCAGACAGTCCTAGAAATGCGCGTAAATCTTTCAGAGTTTTTGGTTCAGGGTATTTACGAATACATTCAACCTTCTTATCGTTTGGTTTTAGACCTTCTTTTGAAACAATAAAGCCAAGAAATTCGACTTCGGTCCTTAAAAATTCTGATTTGTCAGGTTGAATTTTGAAATTAGCTTCTCTTAATGTTTCCAAAATTGTTCTTAAATTTTTCAAATGTTCATCAAGTGTTTTACCGAATATTATGATGTCATCTATATAGACATGACATATTTTTCCTAAGTGTTCTCTTAAAACGTCATCCATTACTCTTTGGAAGATTGCTGGTGCATTCTTTAAGCCAAAGGGTAAACGAATGAATTCATATTTTCCATTATTAACTGAAAAAGCTGTTTTTTCTATATCTTTTTCAGACATTGGGATTTGATGAAATCCTGATGCCAAATCCAATGTGGTAAAAAATTTGTTTTCTCCTAAGTTAGATAGGACTGTGGATGTATCCGGAATTGGATATCTGTCACTAATTGTTTTTGAATTTAATTTTCGGTAATCTATAACCATTCTGTATTTCTTTTCTTTAGAAGCATCCTGTTTTTTTGGTACTATCCAAACTGGTGAGTTGTAAGGGGATCGTGATGGTCTAATAATTCCATCATGTAAAAGTTTTTCTAATTGTTTATTAACTTCAGATTTTAAAGCTTGAGGATAAGGATAAGTTTTGCTATAGACTGCATTTTCGTCAGTAGTTCTGATATCGGCTTTGACCTTTGTAGTAAATGGTAATTTTTCATCCGGAGGTTGAAATAAATCTTGAAAATCTTTTAAAACTTTTCCGAGTCTGTCTTTTTGTTGCTTGTCTAGGTGATCATCTCGAATATTTATTTTGTTGATTTCCTGTAGTTTGTATTGGAGTAGAGGAATAATGAATTTGTTTTCTAAAATTAATTTTTCATTTGAAGTATCTATTACTGCTTTCAATTCTTTTAATGTGTCGTGTCCTATGATTGCATCAAAAGATTTTAATTCATTTAAATGAAAGAATTTAATCAAAACATTAGAATATGGTTTGAATAATTTTCCACTGGAATATTTATTAATTTTTATATCTCCGCCTACTGAAGATACATAAAAAGGTTTTTTTATTTTGTGGCTGATACTTGCGTATCGAGGGTGAATGAAATTTTTGTTTGATCCTGTGTCAATTAGAATTTTTAGTGGTTCTTTTGCCTTACCAAAATAAAGAAAGTATGGTAGGGCAGATTTTAATCTAAAAAATTTAGTTCTGCTTTTTCTATGTCTTCTTCTTCAGGTGTTTCCCGTTCTTGTGTGTCAATTGTTTTCATATATCGTTCATATTGAGATGATTCTTCGGTTTGTTCCTCTTCATTATATTCGTTATCTATGCATGGATAATCGTGATCATTGGGATTAATTTCAACGAAATTTTGGGGATCTTCATATTGGCCGGTTTTAATGTTGAAGAGTCTTGGTCTCTTCATTGGGTTTACCTGAGTTGTATTTTGAGGTCTATTGCCGTAATTTATTTGTCTAGTCCTAATGGATGGATCTACTTCCATAGGTTCTGGTGGAGGTTTTCGGAAAGGATTTCTGGGAGGTAATTGTGGTTTTGGTTGAAAGGAATGTTGCGGAAATTGTTGGAAATTTGGTTTTGGAGCATTCCATTGAAATGGGGGCCTAAAATTATTGTTGTTATTAATAAAGGGCTGGGGTTTGAAATTGTGATTTCTGAAATTTTGAATGGGATTTGGTTTTAACATACGTGGTGGTAATTTTAGAGGATTAATTGGAATTAAATTTCTGGGTGCTGCTGTATGTTCAAAATGTTTTGGTTTAGTTAGCATTTTTCTGCATTCTACGTTTTGGAATGCGATACAATAACTGTATGCACTTGCTAAAGAAGTTGGTTCATAATTTCGGATGAATTTATAAATGTCTCCATCAAGCCCTCTTATGAATGCATCTATTGCCTTTTTATTGTAAGATTCTATTAAAGCTTTTGAAGCTTCTGGGTGACTAAATCTGTGATCTGTTTTGATTTGATTTGCTATTAGTGATAGCAATCTGTTTACTTCGTCGTAATAAATTTCTAAAGAGTTTCCTCTTTGTTGTACGGTCATTAATTGATAATCGAGTGTTTCAAGATCACGCTTTTCACCATAATAAGTGACAAGTGTTTTCTTGATCATCGTCCAGTTGATACCAATGTTAGAAGCGACTAAAGCGTCATTTGCTTCTCCTCTAATTTTCCGTCTGATAGTTTTGCATACCATGTGGAATTTATTTTGCAATTCAACACTATGGTTTGCAGTAGTATTATATAATTGGATTAGACTGTCAACATCACTGATCCAGTTATTTAATTCACTTGGATCGCCTGTGAATATTGGCAAGTCTTTGACTAAATCGGGAATTTTCTCAAAAGTATCTGGGTTTACGGGAGAACCGTCTTGTTTTGTGAAAAATAGGGGTGGATCACTGTAATCAGGAATATTTTGTGGAGCGGAAGCGGTTTCCAGAGCGGCAATCCTGCTCAGTAGTTGGTTAACGTCGAATTGTTCCATATTATTTATTCTTAATTGATTAAATGTTTCTAGCAGGTTATCCAGTTTAAAAAAATTATTGAATGTTAAAAAATGTTGATAAAATAAATGTTTATTTTAACCTGAAAAAAAAATTGTTTAATATAAAAATAAATGTTTGTTTAAAAATATTTGTTTCACAAAAAGTTTTATCCTAAAAATATTGTTGGAAAATTATCAAAAAATTTTAACCTTACCTGAAAAAGAATATGATTATATTCAATGAATATTTTGGAAATTACCTTTATTTTTTTCTGAAATTAATTGTTTTGTTATTTTATTTAATTAATTAATTGTCACACTATATTTTGGAATTATACAATTATTTGCACTACTTGTATTTGAATCTTTGTTAAATTATTCACTTTATTTCACTTTGTGATATTTCTGTTTTTGTTTTTAGTACTTACATGTAAATCCTGAACATCTTGTGGGAACACCACAAGACTGCGGAACAACGTACTTTCGGATGTCAATCCTCTTTCAGTGACGTCTCGAAAAGCTTCGGTGCGCGTGTCCAGTACTTTTGTCTCGATGTCCTATTATCACCTTTTGATTTATCCAACCGCTGGCGGGTTCAGCGAGACTGGTTGGTCGGGATCCTTGAAGTGTCTTCCTTCCTTCCCAGTGTGGCGGCAAATTCCTGTTCGGTCCACAAGCGAGCTCCTAACTGTTGTGGCTACTGAGGGGCTCTTCCACACGGCTGCAGAGGTCCTGCGGTCCAGAGAGGCTTCGTGCGTTCGGATATTTTTTTCGGATAGTGTGGGTGGTAACTCTATCGTTCACCCTATCACTTCACTTGTCTCACTTCCTTGGCACTACTTTCACTTGGCAAGGTCCCTATTCGGGCGCCAGTTAATCTTAAACACTAAACTTTACTTAAAAAAAAAACAATTTCTTCTTTTCGAGCACACGATGTGCATCTATTCACTATTCAAATTTAACTCTATCTTTTCATTCATTGTCCCTGCTTATATATATCAATGATTTGTGTTTACAACATCTTGAATGTGGGAATGTTTATTCATGGCATCAGCGCGATGCTGATATCGATTCTTGTGAACGGTTGATTGTTTATTCTTGGTCTCCGGGTGGTCCGATAAGTTGTGATTGTTGATGATGATGCAGCTGGATGGTGATTCGGATGTTTATATTCCGCTTATCGGCTATGCGGTCTCGATTTGTGCTAACTGTGCTAACTTATGTGCTCTCGGAATTTTAATCTCGAGTCCAGTATGATGCCGAGATCTTTGATGGTTTCAACACGGTTCAATGTTTGGCAATGTAGCCTATATTTATAGTTTATCAACGTTCGCTTTAATGAAAATGAGATTACCGAACATTTCAATGGATTCAAATTCATTCTGTTAGCTATGCACCATTTGATGAATAAGAGCTTCAAATACTGGACTGGTCAGATTGTCTAACAGATCAAAACCCTATCAAGAACTAATGATGAGTGACCTTACGAACAGTAGAAGCAGTTTACAAGCAGTATGAGTGATTTGAAGAGCATAAAAGAGCATTATCCTCTACGTAGAATGAGATACACACTACAACATGCCGCAATCTGGTCAAAACCACCCCGAATGGGTTATTTGACCTGATTGAGAACTAAAAATGAACTAAATAATTAGAAACTTATTGTAATTCATGTGAAATTGACGTTAATTTTGTAAAAGAGTGAGAGTTTTTCCATCTGGTCCTATAGTTATGAAACACTGGAATTTCAGTTTTTTTTAATGTTTCGCGCCTTAACACAACAATAAAGTTCAAATGGCCAGTCTTTTAAATGAATATAATTCTTATATCCTACACAATGTACTTCAATTCGACCGTCTTGTTACATATCTCTGAAAATTCCAAAAAAATGAGTGGTTCTATAGTTGTGAAACGCAGTGTATTAGGATTTGTAAATTAGATGTACAACACTAGAGTTTTTCATGGCATTTTTTCATGACTAAAATAAATTTTGAAAATTGCATGCCCAACACGGCTTTTAGCCGGCTTATGTTTCCCGAAAAAGTGTTAAAACCGTCATGCACTTCGATGTTTCTAATTGCTTTTGAGAGAGAGAGAGAGAGAGAGAGAGAGAGAGAGAGAGCGAGAGAGAGAGAGAGAGAGAGAGAGAGAGAGAGATTAGTGCCGTGGAGCTGCCGGCCTAGAATAGCACTTCGGGTCGAGGTCCCCGTCCCTGTCGTAGAAGGCGACTAATCGGGTGACAACGCGAGTAAGGGCGCGGTAAAGCCTATTGAGAATGCACGGGGGAAATACCGTGTACAGGAGCAGCGAGAGGAGTGCCAAGCACATCAGGATCGACGCCAGTAAGATCCTGATTACGACACACTGGTATGACATGGAAACGGATATGACATGGAAACGGATATGACATGGAAACGGACAACATGCGACACTAAAGGCTGACAGTCGTGCTATTCTGCTCCCTGAGTAAGGAAGGGTGATACCTTCTTGAAACGGCGGGTGGGGTAATAGTGCGATTGCCCCCGTCCCGGTAACAACTTGGCTAGTCTTCGGGTACGTTCGATGCTCGTCTAGGCTCAGGCACTAGGTACTAGGCATCAGATGTCACATTCCTGACTTGCGCTGATCCGGCTCTGAACACGGTCCCCATGAAGGACCGTGTCAACCCCTGCATGACCTCACTGCTTGCATAGATAACCATGGGATCACAAAAAGGCGACTATGTACAACGAGCGGAGATAGCGGCCCGGAGTTGGGACCCAACCAAAATGGGTCATCTGCAGTTTTCATCTTTCATCAGAATTTTCATCTGCAGTTGCTACGCACCTCCCAGATGGACGATGGACCAGTTCCACTATATGCTGGATGTCCTCACCGAGAAGCTCGCCGAACGAAAACCAGTCATTATAGGAGGGGATTTCAATGCTTGGGCAGTAGATTGGGGAAGCAGATGCACCAACGCGAGAGGGACTTGCTTACTAGAAGCTCTGGCCAAGCTGGATGTTACCCTGTGCAACGAGGGTACCACTAGTACCTTCCGTCGAGATGGCCGAGAGTCCATCATCGACTTGACTTTCTGCAGTCCGTCGTTAATGACTAAAATGAGATGGAGGGTATGCGAAGGATACACACACAGTGATCATCAAGCCATTCGTTATACCATTGGCCAACGACACTCCGTGGCAGTACGGATAACTAGGACATGCCCACGCAGGTGGAAGACAAAAATCTTTGACAAGGATCTTTTCATCGAAGCACTACGCGTGGAGAGTGGCGTCTTGAACATGAACGCAGATGTACTGACGGAAACGCTAGCCAAAGCATGCGATATAACAATGCCAAGAAAAAGGGAACCCAGGTATAAGCGACCTCCAGCCTACTGGTGGAGTGAGACACTTGGCGTGCTTCGGGCCAACTGCCTCAACGCCAGAACGCCAAGAAGAGCGGAGAGTGGAATTTAGAGAGGCTAGATCCACTCTTAAACGGGCGATTAAGCGGTGCAAATCTAATTGCTTCAACGACACCTTCCGAAATGTGTCCCGAAAAATTAAAAACTATCGTGGAAGGGTTATTTCCGCAGCACGACCCAACGACCTGGCCACCCATGCCATATGGAGAGGATGAGGATAACATCGAACGCAGAGAGGTGACGAACGACGAGCTAGTTGCAGCTATGAAACGCCTCAAAACGAAGAAAGCGCCTGGCCCAGATGGAATCCCCAACGTAGCTTTAAAAGCGGCAGTCCTATCATTCCCTGATATGTTCAGGACAGCAATGCAGAAGTGTCTAGACGAATGCTACTTTCCGGATCGATGGAAGGTACAAAAACTAGTACTACTGCCCAAACCAGGAAAGACGCCGGGTGATCCAGCATCGTATAGACCCATATGCCTGTTGGACACTCTGGGGAAACTTTTGGAGAGAATCATCCTCAATAGGCTGACGGAATGCACGGAGGGAGTTCGCGGACTGTCCGATAATCAATTCGGATTTCGGAAAGGGAGATCCACGGTAGATGCCATTCGCATAGTGGTCGAAAGAGCAAACAGAGCATCCAAACAGAAGCTCAGAGGAAATCGATACTGCGCAGTGATAACGATCGACGTTAAGAACGCGTTCAATAGTGCCAGCTGGGAAGCCATCGCGACTGCGCTCCACACGATGAGAGTCCCTGAATACCTGTGTAGAATATTGAGAAGCTACTTCGAGAACCGTGTGCTGGTGTACGAGACAAACACGGGCCAGGCGCAGATTAAAACTACGGCTGGAGTTCCGCAGGGCTCTATCCTGGGTCCATCGCTCTGGAACAGCATGTACGATGGCGTACTAAAACTGAATCTGCCCAGAGGTGTGGAGATCATTGGCTTCGCGGATGACATTGTTATTCTCGTGACCGGAGAATCCTTGGAACGGGTCGAAATGCTCGCGACCGAATCGATAGACATGATCGGAAGGTGGATGCAAAGTGTGAAACTGCAGATAGCCCACCACAAGACGGAAATGTTGATTGTCAGCAATCGCAGGGCGGTGCAACGTGCAGAAATCACCATCGGAGAGCACTTGATAACTTCGAAGCGAGATTTGAAATACCTGGGGGTGCAGATCGATGATCGACTGAACATCAACAGTCACGTCGACTACGCTTGTAAAAAAGCAACGAAGACAATCAATGCACTGACACGAATCATGACCAACAACTTTGGCCCAAGCAGCAGCAAGAGGCACCTTTTGGCTAGTGTCTCCTCATCGACATTACGATACGGGGGTCCAGCCTGGATCGCGGCGTTAGAAACTCAGCAGAACACGAGAAGGCTGAATAGTACGTACCGGCTCATGGCGATGCGAGTCGCGAGTGCGTACAGAACCATATCAACAGAAGCGGTCTGCGTCATAGCTAGGCTAGTCCCTATCAACATCATCTTGGCGGAAGACAGCGAGTGCTATATGAGGAGGGGAACCAGAGGAATCCGGAAGCTAATGAGGGCAGAGTCGATGGCTAGGTGGCAGCAAGAGTGGAGTGCGGCTCAAAACGGCAGATGGACGCACAGGCTCATACCGACACTAATGGGCTGGGTAAACAGGAAACATGGAGAGGTGAATTTTCACCTAACACAGTTTCTGTCTGGGCATGGCTGCTTCAGGCAGTATCTGCACCGGTTTGGACATGCAAGATCGCCTCTTTGTCCGGAGTGTGGAAATGTGGAGGAAACACCGGAACACGTCGTATTTGTATGTCCAAGATTCACCACAAGGCGCGAGGGGCTGCCTACCCTTCATGCTGGGAACATCGTAGAGGAAATGTGTCGTGACGAGGGCACCTGGAACGCAGTTAACAGTGCAATCGTCCACATCATGTCCGAGCTACAGCGGAAGTGGAGGGCCGACCAGCGTGCGGATAACGCCTGACTATAAAAGATGAACCACAGTGAGATCTGAAGCACCGGAGTACCCCACGAGAGCGGCCGTGACGGAGTGCGCGTTATGTTGGAGGGCACTACCTAATCGGCGCTCCGCTGGGAAGAGAAATCCTGCGAGGGTGACTGTGACGGGGCGCGTGTTACGTTGGAGGGCGCTTCCTAATCGGTTCACGTCTCGACAGGTGAGAAATCCCGCGAGGGTGGCTGTGACGGGTTGCACGTCAAGTTGGAGGGCAATTCCTAATCGGTACACGTCTCGACGGGTAAGCGGAATCTGGCAAGAAGGATTGACAAATTGCTGGCAATGCCTCATGGTGGATTGTAAAGAAGAATACTGCGAGGACTTCGACGAAGCGAGCGCCTAGGAAGGCGTCACCAAATCGGTTTGTGCCTCACGAGAGTTGCTGTGACGGAGTGCGCGTTATGTTGGAGGGCACTACCTAATCGGCGCTCCGTTGGGAAGCGAAATCCTGCGAGGGTGGCTGTGACGGGGCGCGCGTCAAGTTGGAGGGCGCTTCCTAATCGGTGCACGTCTCGACAGGTAAACGGATACTGTCGCGAAGAACAGAAAAATGCCTGCCTGTCAACGCCTTATCGTGGCCTGGATGGAGGAACACTGCGAACATTTCGAAGGAGCGAGCATCATGGAGGAAGCCATCGACAAACTGGTGCATACCCCACGAGAGTAGCTGTGACGGAGTGCGCGTCATGTTGGAGGGCACTACCTAATCGGCGCTCCGTTGGGAAGAGAAATCCTGCGAGGGTGACTGTGACGGGGCGCGCGTTAAGTTGGAGGCCGCTTCCTAATCGGTGCAAGTCTCGACGGGTAAATGGATGCCTGCAAAATGGTCATAAGCGCAGTGGAGAGCAACGAATGGTGAATAAGAATATAGAGAAAAAGGGAAGGATCAACGCTAGCTTGCGTTGAAAACTCGTGAAGTGCATGAGCACAGCCGCCCCCTGAAGTAGTCGCCTAGATGTGGTCCCGGGGGGAATGAGGCTACGAGTAGAGGGCTTGGTTTTTGTGGGTGCGATCCCCACTCGACGTCTGGGTTATCCCTTCCCAGATAAGGCTGGAAGAGCGTTCCTCACCTCTATAAAAAAAAAAAAAAAAAAAGAGAGAGAGAGAGAGAGAGAGAGAGAGACTCTTGGCTCATCGGTTGTTTTACTGTCACGCGACGTTTCATGCGAACGGGTCAAGGATATTTACGGGAACGATAGTTGCTTGGATATACGCAGTCGCTGCAGCCTATCCATCAGACGGACAGAAACAGGGCGAGCGCAAAAGTAAGCAGCACGATACTCTGAGAGACCAAAAAACAAATGGCACTTAATTTGCATATATCGACAAATTGTAAATCAATTGCAGCAGTTTCTTCGTCTCTACACATTTTACTGTATCTGTCTCGCTTCGGGCTCTGAGGGGGACACCCCGTGCATATTCACATCCAATTCATGCAACAGCAACTTATTCATCCTTGTCCAACTCGTTGCTGCCGTTGCCGTTGCTGTTGCGTTCTTTATTCAAATGATGGCAATAATCATAAAAACGCGAATATTATTTGCCATTTTTTATTTCGGAACGCCACGTATCATCACCCATCGGCAGTAAAGTGTTGTATATTAAAATAAAAATTCAACAGTTATTCGTTGTTCCTCATCACGAATTATTGTCGCAGGGTGTTGCTTGCCTTCCTTGTTATTACAAACGCGCGACCATTTTTTATTAACGATAATCACAATAAAAAGAGCAACTTAAATTGTTCGACATCGGTTTTTATTTCACGTTCCCAATTTGATTAAAAATCCAACTTCTTGGACTGAACTGCGCATCATGTGTTATTTTCGGCATGGAACGGTACATATGTGTGTGTGTGGGCATTTACTACTCAGTCTACGATTCACGAATCAGGCTCGCATCGAGGGCATTCCCGTTTACCAACATTAAAAATAATCCACCAGCCAGGCGGAGCCTAATGTAGTGAGAAAAGATGTTCAGATGTTTACAAGCATTTTAACTCGTTTTATAGATTGGGTATTATATTTAGTAAAAGTTGTTTTTTATTGCTGATCAAATCTTTTCCTGTAGAGAGAAGCATGTTCCTGTCGGAGGTCGTTTTATTGTCACTTTTGATCAATTGGTGGGTGGGCTCGAAGCCTTGCCACCCAGAGATTGTTTTTTTAGCAAATTAAGTCGACCTGTTAATTTGAGTGCGACGAATGATTTCATTCACATTTTCCCAACAGCTAGCTTCCACATCAAACGGTGATGTGATGCTGATTGTTAAACTAAATCTATTACTTCGCCACGCGTATCATGTTTAGAACTGAAGAACGCAAAAAATATGTTCCCAGTGATGCATGTAACCAACTTTGAAATTGGCACGAGTCCACGCTTGTACGTTATTCAAAGCTGCATTTAATTTAGCTACCTTTACGATGTACGCATATCATACTCTCAAGTGCCGATCCGCATGCGTTCATTACGAGGATGCGGAACAAGTACACACACGTATTTTGTAATTGAGAGGTACCATCTACATTTTGTTCCATTCAATGCTGAACGATGGCGGACTTTCTTCCATAAAACGGTAGCTCTCCCATCAGACGCAATAGCAAAGCTGGAAAAGTGGGCTCATTTCATCACACCACCAACGGGGAAATGGATGCTGTGTAGAATGTAGTCGGAGATGAAAGGTAAAAGTATTGGCTCAGCAATGCTGAGATGGGCTTTGGAACGAAGCACATAGCCCAGTGTACGTTCAGTCGCTTTTACTCTTTCATCCGAACTGAATGGAAATATTACCGCGGGGACTAATGAAGAGCATGTTCTAGTCACTGGTCGCATCCCCATCCATTCTCTTCTCTACACATACGGTTCAAATTCGTATCTTTAAAGCAGGAATACGGCAAGGCCCCTGCTTAACGATAGCATACGGAACGTATACCCAATTCATCCACCCCTTTTTCTGACTTGGTACACTTTTAACAAATATTTCATCAAAATGTACAATGTTTCTAATAAGAGCGATGCGTATATAGATGCTCTTTGGTTTCGGTACGGCGGATCACACCCTAGGCTTGCAGATATAGCAACAAGATTGTACGAGTTAATAGAAACTAGCAGAAACTCTCCAATGTGAACTGTGCATGTCGACGAAGGACGAAAATCAATTTGAAATTGCTCAAGTGATTCGATTGAGATCATTTTGAGTCAAAATTGCATGGCAGTTTGTCGTTTAGTTTAAAAAGTAACTAAAGGGATGCTACTTAAAGGGTGTGTCACATCAAATTGCATCACGGAAAAAACGCTGTAGAAATTCGTCCAGTAGACCGATCCTTTTGAAAATTTTGGACAGTAAAATAAAAACTATTAAACAACTTTTGGCATTTTCTTTTTATTCATACTTCGAGCCCAAGCCCGTATGCTCGTACCTTCCTCTTTACCCCGTCCATAAGGTTCTGTACAACGTCAGGTTGTAGTTTTTTTTTAACATAATTTTTCATAATCGCCCAATATTTCTCTATTGGGCGAAGCTCCGGCGCGTTGGGCGGGTTCATTTCCTTTGGCACGAAGGTGACCCCGTTGGCTTCGTACCACTCCAACACGTCCTTTGAATAGTGGCACGAAGCGAGATCCGGCCAGAAGATGGTCGGGCCCTCGTGCTGCTTCAATAGTGGTAGTAAGCGCTTCTGTAGGCACTCCTTAAGGTAAACTTGCCCGTTTACCGTGCCGGTCATCACGAAGGGGGCGCTCCGCTTTCCGCAAGAGCAGATCGCTTGCCACACCATGTACTTTTTGGCAAACTTGGATAGTTTCTGCTTGCGAATCTCCTCCGGAACGCTGAATTTGTCCTCTGCGGAGAAGAACAACAGGCCCGGCAGCTGACGAAAGTCCGCTTTGACGTAGGTTTCGTCGTCCATTACCAGGCAATGCGGCTTCGTCAGCATTTCGGTGTACAGCTTCCGGGCTCGCGTCTTCCCCACCATGTTTTGCCTTTCGTCGCGGTTAGGAGCCTTCTGAACCTTGTATGTACGCAGGCCCTCCCGCTGCTTGGTCCGCTGGACGAATGAACTTGACAAATTCAGCTTATTGGCGACATCCCGGACCGAGCTTCTCGGATCACGTCTAAACTGCTTAACTACGCGTTTGTGATCTTTTTCACTGACGGAGCATCCATTTTTGCCGTTCTTCACCTTCCGGTCGATGGTTAGGTTCTCGAAGTATCGTTTTAGTACTCTGCTGACCGTGGATTGGACGATTCCCAGCATCTTACCGATGTCCCGATGTGACAACTCCGGAATCTCGAAATGAGTGCACAGGATTAATTCACGACGCTCTTTTTCGTTCGACGACATTTTTCCAAATTTACGAAAAATTGACAGTGAAGCATGGCCAACGTGATCTATACACTCTTATCTGATTATAAGCGAAAGCTGAAGATATAATTCCTAAAAATTAAATTTCTACAGCGTTTTTTCCGTGATGCAATTTGATGTGACACACCCTTTATGTGAATATATTTTTTAGGAGTTTGTTTGGATAATAAGGGGTTGTTCTTCAATGAGAAAAATATTTGCACAACGTATATACGGAATTGTTTAATTTGTTTGTTTGACGATAGGAATTCATAGGGAAAGTCTAGTCTACTGAATTTAGTATAATTACTGCGAATGAATTTGTTTTCAGTGTATGTTGTTTGTCAATGTTTTCTGTTTTAGCATTTCCGCGCTTTTTCTGAGTATTATTTTTAAAGCATTTTCATACCAATAAGATGTTTTGGTATTATAAAAACGAAATTTCATTTAGTATATAACATAGAACAACAACGATTAATATAATATCCTTAAATATCCTCACATGTTTATGGAATCATGGGACATGGATTTATGCATTCCAATATGTCCCGAAATCTGAGCTTGAGCTTGAGCTTAGGTAGACTTTACAATTCGTAGTTGCTCTCCGTGATTGACCTGAACCAACCAAATTGCACAAAGAACACACAAAATGACGCTTGGGACTAGCAAATCATTCTCGTTGTGCATTTTTCGGTGATTCGAGCTTTAAATGGTCAATAACGACGCCGGCCACATCCTTACAGTCACCAGGGGAAGGGAAGGAATGTTAGTATGATATTCGCTGCCCAAAGGCCAGAAGGGTCGACTCGTGGTTCCCTAGCGATTATCATGGTTAATGAAAATCAGGATTCACTGCGGTAAGTGATGTGATTATGTAAATGCGAACAATTGACCTCTCAACAAAACAAAAACCGGAAATCTCATGTGTTACAACAAGCGGCAGAGATTATCTTTAGGTATCCTGAGAAGAAAAACCTGTAAAATTGATACATTTTATATTAATATATTCTAGTATTCAACGCATGTACTTTTCATCGAAATTCAATCGCGTTGGCGGAGATTCAATAGTGGGAAACCTGAGAACCGAGAAAACTCTTCCAAGGCCAACCGATCCGGCTATATGTTCCGTTATTCATCACACCTACTCTGAGCCTGATCACGGTGAAAACGAGATGAAGTGTATATAAAATCTTGCATACAAATCATCTCGCCCTCACCGCGAAGCGACGCTCGTAATGAGGTCCTCTGTATCACACTTCAATCGCGACGACGGATAGTTATTTTGGGAAATCTAAGAAGGTCACCGAGAAAACCTCTCTAGTAGGAGCCGATCTGGCGTAGTGGTAACATCCATACCTCTCACGCTGAAGATCACGAGTTCAATTCTCACTCCCAACATTCTTCCAAAATTGGAAGTAAAATGTGACGAACCAGCCAAAAGTGTTGAAAGTCACTATAATACAGATATAAAAAAAAAAAAAAAAACCTCTCTAGTAACAATCGTCCCGGCGATATATTCTATTATTCATCGCGTGTACGTTTTATCGCCGATCCTATTGGTTCCAGAGGAGCTCGCCAAGAAACCGAGCGGATGACGAAACATATTCATGTCGGTCAAATAAAAAAGCACATCTAGAGAACATTTTCTTTGCCGGATGATAATATTTTCTTTCTCGAAATTTGTCCAGGGACCTTAAGTGAATTCCACTGGATTCAAGTAAACTAAGAAGGAAGGCACACTTTTTACAATAATTTATGCAATAACCACTGTCTGAGAGAAGAAAAACACGGATATAAATACGGAGAGAGTAACACGTACCTCTGGTCAGCACAGACGCTCAATCCGAACGCTCTCCAATATGTTCTGAAATCTGGTTCAAAAAGTCGTTTATACTCCAGAACGATCAGGAAGCTAGATCAGCGGTACTCAACCTATTTTTTCATAGGAGCCACAAACACGTGTTAGTCATGGTGTCGCGGGCCACACCATGTAATTAAAGAAGGGTAATGTCCAAGACACGATCGCATTGTTAGCATAGAACTACGAAATTATTACCATCGAGAACAAACATTGAAGAAATTCAACGATAAAACTCTTTGATACAAATATTTTTTATTATGCTTTCACTGAGCGAGGAACGCGAACTTTTGGCGAGGCAATTTGATTAGATTGTCGAATTAATTCTAAGCATCACAATGTACTGCTGATGGCTCGCTGTCTACAGCGTTGAAACTGAAATATATTGTTGATCTTCTTGAATATATAGGTAATTGTTCAGTATATCTGAGCAAAAATACATCTCCAACACAGAACGGAACATCTCAGAAGTGCAGAACGGCAACAAAACTTCAAACGGCATTCATTGTGTGGTGAAGAAGGAGGCGAAAGCATGCTATTGCGAAACGAATTTTCGCCTTCAGTTTTCCACCGAAGAACACAACTCTCAACGTTCAAGTATCTTAAGTCATTTTTAACCCGGAAATAACAATTGAAATCAAGAAAATTGAATGATCGATTGAAAAAAATCACAAATAAATCATTCACGATTTATCGGTCACCAAGACAGGCAGCAGCAAGGCTTTCTAAACGGTATTTCTCAAAACCGAGTTGCCTAGTTTGACTTTTCAAATTGGTCTTTTTCAAGCCTAGAGGCGAATGAACTGAGAAAGCTTACTAGTTTGTTTTATTACCAATTTCCACAGGTTCCTTGATTTTGATGGCTGCGTTAGAGAAACCGTAAATCTGGGCAATCAAAACGGGGCAGTTAGAGCGTTCAGATAGCGCATGACATTTTACAGTTATTCAATTGCTCTTCTCAGGAAAAATAACATTGTATTAATTGTGATAGATGCGTAGACATGTTTCCTATCAATTGATGCAAACATCTTCCTGATCTATAAGGGATGTTCAAGTTATGAACATTCGAAATATTTCATTTTTTGTTGCATGTTCTGTGTTTAGGTTTTCATTTTACCACCCATATATCCCGGCTAGACGTAGTCCCACGTCAAAAGCACTTTGGCAACATTCCTTCGAGAGCCTAATGGATCCAACCCTATCAGTCTACAGTGGTTATTGTAGCTGGGTAGAATCAATGAGTCATTCCATGGCAGATTACGAAAAGAAAATCGAACAAATTTTCGCTAAATCGACTCAATACGCTGTACACTATTTTGATAATATGGTGACCATACAACACAAGCATATTCCAGAATGGATCGAACCAATGCACAATATAAGGCCTTGATGCAATTTACACCGGTGAATTGCTTTGTGACACGGAAAATAGTTTAGTTTATTCATTACTATCAACAGGCCTGAACATGAGTGCCCTAATGATACCTAATAAATTAATAACATAAAATACTTAATCTACTTAAAACTATGCCTAACTGGAAAGAGCGGTCAAGAATGCCTTTTTTAAACTGGCGCGAGATAAGTGAAAGTCATAAGATAAGTAACAGCGGTTAAATACACGAGACATACTCGATACTGGTTCGTTGTAACCGTAGTTTGTGCGAGAGTGAGGAAGGCAGAGAAATGTATGTGAACGCAGGTTACGAGGGCGTATATTAAAATCGATCGACTGAAGAAGATCAGCACAATCGATTTTCGAGGAAATTAGATCGGATATAAAAGTTGCCTTCGCTACATCTCTACGTACGCTCAACAAATCGAGTCCGATCAATTTACTACGATCCTCATAGCTGGGTAAGTTCGAAGGATCGCTCCAGGGCAAGTTGCGTAGGGCGAAACGGACGAATTTCCGCTGGATCACCTCAATTCGCTGGACACTATTTTGGTAGTAGGGAGACCATACTATGCACGCATATTCAAGATGAGAGCGCACTAAAGCACAATAAAGAGCTTTGATACAATGTGGGTCTTTGAATTGCTTTGTGATGCGAAAAATGAAACCTAACATCCTAGATGCCTTGGTGGTGATGTATGAGATATGGTCGTTGAACGTTAGCTTTGAGTCTAAGACGATACCAAGATTCTTGATAGTTACAACACGTTTCAAAGAGATATTGCGTATTTTATACGAAAATGTTACAGGCGATCGTTTCCGCGTGAACGATATGACTGAACACTTTGCTGGATTTAAAACCATTCTATTGGTTTCGCACCAATCAGAGAAAATATCGAGTTGTTGCTGTAGGAATATCGCATCATCGACACTATTCACAGTGTAGAACAATTTAAAATCGTCCGCATATGCAAGTTTGGGACACTTTAGACAAAGATTAATATCATTGAGCTAAAGCAGGAATATATAAGGACCGAGATGACTTCCTTGAGGTACGCCCGATGTCACCCGAAAAGGAGATGAAACGGTATCGCCGATTTTCACTGACATCACACGATCAGTCAGATATGAGTGTAACCAGTTCAAAAGAAAACTGTGGAAACCTAGACGCTGGAGTTTGGCGACAACGATATCGTGATTGATTTTGTCGAACGCGGCCGAAAAATCTGTATAAACAGCATCGATCTGGTTACGAGACTGCAGAGAGCGGGCGATGAACGATGTGTACAGCACCAGATTTGTAGAAGTAGACCTTCTGGGCACGAAACCGTGTTGTTGGTCGGAGATGTAACTACTGCAGGCGTGTGAGATGAAATCCAAAACTATTATCTCAAATAGTTTGGAGATAGAACAAAGGCAAGCGATACCTCTATAATTTTTGACGTCCTTTTTGCTGCCTTTTTTAAAAACGGGGTAAACGAATGAATTTTTCCATGCCTTCGGGAAAACTCCACAGCGTAGTGAGCGACTGAACAATAGACTTAGCGGTGAAGAGAGTATGCTTGAACACTTTTTCAATACGATAGAAGGGATGCCATCTGGCCCAGGATTCGAAGATCTCTTAAGATCCAAACACGCAAGTTGTACTTTGCTGGAACTTATAGCAGGATTAATACAGATAGCAGGTAGGCAAGGTACACTACTGGCGGCTTCATAAATTTGCTCATTGTGAAGTCTTTCGCTAACGAAAACGCTACTGAATTGTTCTCGGAATAGCTCACATATGCTTATTTTGTTTGAAGCATCCACATTGTTGCGTGTCATTATGGTTGGTAGTCCTGACTCCTTCCTCTGTACATCAACAAATCTCCAAAATTCTTGTGGGTTCTTTTTCAGATTACTCTGAACACGGTCCAGATGAGCTCCAAATAGCGCTCTGTTCAATTTTTTATAGTCTTTGTTGATTTCTGAGTAAGGGGCTTTCCAAAAAGCACAACGGAGATTGGAAAATTTCCTCAAAGTAGAACGTTTTACCCTCTTCAAACGTTTCAAAAGATGATTAGACCATGGCGGATAACGGGAGTTGCAGGCTGTTTTCTTGGGGACAAATCGATCAATCGCATAGAGGATAACATTAGATAAAGACTGCGTGGCTACCTCTATATCGCTGTCAATCAGAATGTCGTCCCAGTTGATACTTGTGAAGAAACGATTCATTGATGAAAAATTCGCTTTACGATAATTGTAGTAAGTAGATTCGATGGTTTCAATAAAGACGAGTGGTGACGTTTCGATCAACGAAACAAGAAGCGGAGGATGATGACGACATATTTTAACTAAAGCGGAAGGAGCTTTGATCACCGTTGTGTTGTGAACCATTTCTGAATTGGTGAAACATAGGTCGAGCATACGATTATTATCGTTGAGGATTCCGTTCATTTGACATAAACCGGCAACACTAAAACTGTCTAGCCTCTATAATTCAAAACAACATCATTACCCCAATGAATTTTTTTTTTTTTTATAAATACGTTTATTTGTCGTTTTTGTTTGGTAAAAATTATTTACATAATTGATTCAACCTCGACTTCGAAACTAAATTTTAGTTCATCTATGTCAATTCTACCATTGCTGCTATCAATGAAGGTGATATATGTCAACAGCAATCTCATTATCAAAATTCGTTCATTCATTGCTATCCCCTCCAGAGATGGCCGAAGGAGATTCTCTAAATGGAGTGCGCGTTGTCCACCAGTTACCACTAGCAGCTGTTGTTGTAGCACATTGAATGCATCTCGTACTCTCGGACACCCAAAAAATTTGTGCTGTATTGTTTCCACACTCGAAGAACAGTGTATACAATTCTCATCGTCCGTTCGCCTCATAACGAACATCAGTCGCCGGTGCGAGAACTTCTCGTTTACCCACATGTATAGAAGACTACGTTGTGTTGGATATAAGTCCCGAACAGCAATATTCTTCCACACACGGGGCCAATTAGTTGCAGGATTTGCTATTTCTACTTTCGGTTTTGCTGTACGTTCTATGAAGAAACGGTGGATGAGATTGGCGGATGGTTGCTGTCGGATTTGGAAGGGGAAATTTGGAATGTGGTTCAGGATAAGCTTTAGGCAAGGAAGATCTGAAGGGGGAGTGGTTGTTTGGGAGAGGAAGGAATTGTAATAGGGAAGGGAACTCATTTCGTGTAGGTGCCGATTGATCAACAATGCCTTGCACTTTATCGCTGGCAATTGAAGATTGAGACCACCATTCTCCCGTCTTCGTGCTAGCTGCTCCATTGGTATGGTTGCACATGCACCACGGAATAGAAAGCGTCGCATAATGGTCGTCAGTTTCGCCACGTGTGCTGCCGTTGGATGCAGATTCGCTGCCATATACCATGTCCTCGAGGAAATAAAAATGTTCAACAGCGTTACCTTCTGTGTTAATGATAAATTTCGTGAAGAATGCAGCCATACTTGACGCGAAAAGTTCGTCACGAGTAAGTCCCAATTTGTCTTTGCCATACATCGGACCGAATTGGTAAAAATAATCCCGAGTATTTTGACGGTGTTTTCCGTACGAAGCCACGTTGTAGTGATTGGATCGTTTACGCATCCAACGTCTATTGCGATGGTTTTATTCTCATTCAAGCGTGCCCCTGCTACTTTTTCAAAACGCCGGAACAAAACACGCATCGCATCAAGCTTATCTACACTTGATACAATTGCACTAATGTCGTCAGCGTAAGCGGTAATTAGGTCTGCTCCACACACGTGCTCTAATCGCTGCAGAAGTGGGTGAAGATAGAGCACGAAAAGATGCATCGAAAGAGGATCTCCTTGTCGGACAGATCGTTGAATTTGGAATGGTGCGGAGAGGTGTCCGTTTATGAGCAAGCGAGACGAAGAGGCTGCTGATACACGAGAGAGCAAATCTACAAGTTGTGGATTGAAGCCCAGCGCTCGCATCGTGGTAAATAAGAAACGATGGTCCTCACGATCGAAAGCGTGATCGAGATCGAAAGAGATCAGCTTGCCTTTTTGTCTGTCCGCTTTCAGCTGAGCAATTTTGTCTTTCAATGCTAGCGTTGCTTGAAAGATATTGCGACTGCCGTTTGAACATTTTTGTGAGCGAGTTAAAATGCTATGAGCTCGAAGCACATTTTCAAGTCGCTGCTTCAAAACCCGCGACAGAATTTTGTAGTCGTAATTGACTAAACTAATCGGTCGGTAGGAACGTGCGCTGTCTCCCGAATCTCGTTTCTTAACCAGTACGATCACCCCATCGACGAACTGGGATGGGAAATTTGACCTGATAGCGTCATTGATAACCAGGTTCAGCTCACGATGTATCACATCGAAAGTTCGCATATAAAACTCTTTTGGCAGTCCGTTGGGTCCTGGTGATTTTCTCGATGCGCTTGTGCGGATAGCTGAAAATATCTCACTCGTAGTAATTTCATTCATACTGGCTTCGTTTGTATCGTCCCGCTCGGGGATGATTCTCTCGCACTGGAACGGGTGGCCTTCTTCCTCTTCTACATGCCCGGGTGCGTATAGATTTTTAAAATACTCAACCATATGGTTTTGTATCGCAGCAGAATCGCCGATGATTTCATCTCTTTCGTTTCGCAGCCGCTCGATGATAGTTTTTCGGCGCACTCGCTCGCCCAGCTGGTAAGTCGATAGCGGCTCACCAGCAACGAAGGTTTCGTTTATACGCACGAACATTTCGGAGAAAGTTCGCTGGTGTGTTAGCATTTTTGCCTTTATCCGATTGATGGTGGTGAGCATGGACCGGTTGTTTTGGTAGCCATCGTACGCATGCCGTAGTAACTGATATAGACGTTGTTGTTCACGATGGAAGTTATCGAAGGCTGTTTTGGACTTCCATCGGAAAAAGGACTTTATTTTAGGCTTTGCGCACGACAGCCACCATTCCATCCACGACGGATAATTTCGGCGTTGACGAGTCCAGTGCTGCCACCGTATTTGGAACTCGGTAATATTTTCTACGGTCAGTAGATGCGGACGTAGGGACCAAAATCCACGACCATGTGCTCTGTCGGGGAGGGGAAGGCAAATTCTCGCGGTGACGGCCTTATGATCCGAAAAACAGCACACATGTACAGCTGTTGTTCTCAGCTGTTCTCGGAGACCGTTGCTCACATAAAATCGATCGAGTCTAGACGAGGAGTTATGTGTGATGTAAGTGTATTCCGTCTCTCTTGGACGGAGCCGCTGCCACACATCATGCAGATGTAACTGCTGTACGGTGGCTAAAAGAGCGGGACTCGAATTTTGTCCCGTCGCATCGCATTGACGAATTACGCAGTTGAAGTCGCCTCCTAAGATGACGTGATCGGTACGATGCCGAAGGTAGTATGCAATAGTGTTATTGAAGAACCGCTCTCTTTCAGCACGAAGAACTGAACCAGATGGGGCGTATACATTACATAACGTAGTGTTGTGGACACGGAGAGCGAGCAATCTCCCGTCTAAGCTTTTCTCTACATGTGAGAATTTGATGTGTTCTTTTAAAGCGATTGCCGTTCCTCTTCTTGAATGGTCGACATTACAAATAACGTTGTAGCCTGGCAAGGGAAGCTGTTCGTTCCCAACCTCCTGCAAAAACACAATATCCAACTCGGAGGTGCGAACGAACGTGAGAAGGGCGTTTAACTTGGTTTGGTTGGTGATGGTATTAATATTTATCGTTCCGATGTTACAACTGACGTACTCCATTTTATTGAATTTCTTCGTCGGAGATTCTAACGTGTATTGGTTCAGTGACGATGATATCTTCTCCGAAGTGGCGCATTTTCTTGCCTGGTGGTTGTCTACGCGAGCGCCGGCTGGCGTTCGAGGTTTGAGAAGTTTGTGAGGTGTCTGTTTCGTTGCCATCGGGTCTACGATGCGACGTGATGGCGTTCGGGAATGAAATAGGCGAGAGCTGGATTACAGCTTGTGATGTGGACGGTTTCGTTATTGAAGGTGTAGCGGGAGGTGGCATCGTCTTTTTTTGTTGTGGTGTTGCAGATTGTGTCTCACTCATTCCAAGGAGATTCGGCTTCAGACTCGAGTTATCATGTTGTCCGATATCGAGTGGACTTATTGCCATCCGTTTTGACGAAACTGATGATAGTTTACGGAGGTTCGTTGGTTTGGTGTGTTGAGTTTTAGTCGGGTTTCCCTTCGTTACGCTAGCGTACGATTGATCTGCTGCGAGCTTCTGCACCAGCAGTTTCTTGTTCTGTACACATGGAATGCCAATGTGTACAAATTCGTGGCAGTGTAGGCAAGTTTGCCGCTGCCCCTTATATCTCACCGAAGTTTCTTCTCCCTGAACCGTCACGAGAGAAGGAATGTTCTTCGTGACCACCATGCGAACAATACGAACCCCGGTTTTAACACCACCGAAGTCGCTGTATCGGTCATCCCACAGAAGGTCACGAACACTTATTACTTCGCCGTACTCGGCGAGAAAATCAGCAATCTGTTCATTAGTGATGCTTTCGGGTAGCTCAAGTAGTTTTACCTCGACCGCGCCGTCCTCCATCGCAATTCGTAATTTGTATGGTTTTCCTTCAAACACGAACTCATGCTTGTTGTCGTGCTGCTCAACTATTTGTTCAGCAAGTTGCAGGTTGTTGACCTTTACGAAGGTACATGCAAGTCGTTTGCTTGGCTGGAGTTGTAGAACGTTTTCACGTGTGAGACCGAGTTCTTTTCCGACGAACTTATGAATCTCATCATGAGAAAGCAGTTTCGGAAACTGCGAGTAATCGACGCGAAACGTATTTTCGCGGCGCGGCATCACGGAATGTGACGTCGCGAAAAGCGTAGATGAAAAAAATGTAGAACGTATTAAATAGTCTGTGAACGACTTCCGAAATTTGCTCGTCTAAAAAATCGACTGATCAACTCGGAAGTTGAGCGCTGTTTTCTTGGGGACAAATCGATCAATCGCATAGAGGATAACATTAGATAAAGACTGCGTGGCTACCTCTATATCGCTGTCAATCAGAATGTCGTCCCAGTTGATACTTGTGAAGAAACGATTCATTGATGAAAAATTCGCTTTACGATAATTGTAGTAAGTAGATTCGATGGTTTCAATAAAGACGAGTGGTGACGTTTCGATCAACGAAACAAGAAGCGGAGGATGATGACGACATATTTTAACTAAAGCGGAAGGAGCTTTGATCACCGTTGTGTTGTGAACCATTTCTGAATTGGTGAAACATAGGTCGAGCATACGATTATTATCGTTGAGGATTCCGTTCATTTGACATAAACCGGCAACACTAAAACTGTCTAGCCTCTATAATTCAAAACAACATCATTACCCCAATGAATTCAAACACTCCTGAATTCACAGATGCTCCCTTCAGCCAAAAATAAATATAGAATACATCGAAATTTCTAAAATAACTCTTTAGTCGAAAGATTTAGAGGCCCTGAAAAAGGCCGATGGGTTTGGGTTGTTCTGTGGACGCAGCTGAAGATGGTTTATTCATGATACATTCTTGTTCTCGTGAGAACAATACACGTAACGTACTCAGTATGCATCGCGACATTCTTCTCGTACTACACACAGTGCGGTTCCAGACTATTTTACATTTGTCCCCCACTACCGTAACAGCGCATAAAATCAACAATTCGTACAATCTCCACGGTATTAAAAACCTAAGACCGTTTCTCTGTTCTCAGCCACCACAGCAAAGAATCATACTAAATACTTTTAACGATGTTGTTCGCGCGCAACCGTTCTTAATTTTCAGATACTCAACAGAAAACCAGACAAATTTAAACACAGAACTTAACGCGAACACATTTATTCAGATTTTTTCGACCTTATATTTCAGAATCTGATTCTGTTCTCCTATTGCTGCACACAATCAGCTGTTCTGTCTGCTATACCGAAAGAGCGAACAGGTAGGAATTCAAAAACCTGTTTTTGTAATAGTTTTTTTAAACGAATTTTAATGTCTAGAAAATTTTTTCACGAATGTATACGAAGTTTCTATGAATAATAGGTAACGGTACTCGGTATAAACAAAAAATATTAGCTTAGAAAGATAAGAGGGTCCCTTTTAAGGGAAATTAAATCTGACCGCAAAGGGTTAATATAAGTCTGCTGCTTTGATTCTACCTTACACTATGCTTGCTTCTTACATATTCTGAAGATGCATTCTGTGGCGAAAAATATTGCTTAACATAGTAGCAAAACACCGATCACTCATGCTATGTCATTCAAGTATCTTGGGGTCTGGTTCGACTCCAAATGTACTTGGGGGCCCATATTAGGTATCTGAGTAAAAAATACCAACAAAGAATAAACTTTCTCCGTACAAATACCGGCACCTGGTGGGGAGCCCATCCCGAAGATCTTATAATGTTGTATCGAACAACTATTCTCTCAGTGATGGAGTATGGCAGTTTCTGTTTTCAATCAGCTGACAAAACACATCTCATTAAACTCGAGCGAATTCAGTATCTTTGTCTCCGTATTGCGTTGGGATGTATGCCCTCAACGCATACCATGAGTCTCGAGGTTTTGGCAGGCGTACTCCCACTAAAAGATCGCTTCAATTTATTATCTCTTCGGTTCCTCATCCGGTGTAAGGTTATGAACCCATTGGTGATCGGAAATTTTGAGCAGCTGATCGGGCTAAATTTTCATTCTGGATTCATGACTTCATATCATGAATTCATCTCGATGCAGGTTGATCCTTCTTCGTATATTCCCAACCGTGTTTGTTTTCCTGACTACATCAATTCCTCTGTACATTTTGATCTGTTCATGAAGGAGAAAATCCATGGAATTCCAGATAATCATCGATCGGGGATCGTTCCTACGATCTTCAATGCAAAGTATGGGCGTATCAATTGTGATAATATGTACTTTACTGATGGGTCCTCTATGAATGAGTCCACAGGATTTGGAGTGATCAACGAATTTTTTAGCACCTCCCACAGTCTTCAGAATCCTTGCTCAGTGTATATTGCTGAATTGGCAGCAATACATTGGGCGCTGGACAGCGTCGCCTCACGACCTGTTGAACACTATTACATTGTAACGGATAGTCTTAGCTCTGTCGAAGCTATCCGTTCAGTGAGGCCGGAAAAGCACTCGCCGTACTTCCTTGAGAGAATACGAGAAATTTTGAGTGCTTTAACCAGACGCTGTTATATCATTACCTTTGTCTGGGTCCCTTCACATTGCTCAATTCCGGGTAATGAGAGGGCTGACTCATTAGCAAAGGTAGGTGCAATTGAAGGCGAAATTTATCAGCGTCAAATCGCCTTCAATGAATTTTATTCTTTAGTTCGTAAAAATACCATAGTTAACTGGCAACGCAAATGGAACGAAGATGAATTGGGCCGGTGGCTCCACTCAATTATCCCTAAGGTTAGCCTCAAACCATTTTTCAAAAGTCTGGACTTGAGTCGGGACTTTATTCGCACCTTCTCCCGACTCATGTCCAATCACTGTTCGTTAAACGCGATACTCTTTCGTTTTGATCTTGCCGACAGCAATATCTGTGCCTGTGGTCAAGGATACCACGACATCGAACACGTTGTTTGGTCGTGCGAGGAGTACATTGTTGCCAGATCGAATTTAGAAAACTCTCTTCGGGCTAGAGGAAAGCAGCCCAATGTGCCGGTGAGAGATGTGTTGGCTGGTTTAGACCTTGATTACATGTCCCAAATATATGTCTTCCTAAAAGTTATCGATCTTCGTATCTGATTGTCCTTATATCCTTATATTCTCCTTTTCCTTTTCCTTCGCGAGAAATCAAATCCCTTCTTATTAACAATAGAATAAGGTGAAATGTAAATACATATTAGATATAAGATAGGCTTAAGAATTGAGTGTAATGAATGTGAGTGTGAGTGTGAGAGTGAACATTGTCAACATATCCTTTTATCCCTTCCTTTTCCTGAAGAAAATATGTCACCCTTCTAAACTCGAGTAGACCGCGAGTAATCGGTTTTCTACACCATTAACATTAGAATTAAGGAAAAATGTTTATATATACTTGTAACAATACAGCCAGGAGTTTGGCTCCTTTAAACTTATGTAACTGAGCCTGTAAAAATAAACGATTTAATAAAAAAAAATAGTAGCAAAACAGAAAATCAAGTTGGCCAGGGCGAGCACAATATTTAGAGAACTTTCATTGGAAGACATGCATCACCAATCTTGACTAAAATGGACTTTCAAGCAGGTACTCATATCTATAGATTTTTTTTATTTCAATAGTTGCTTTCGAAGCAGTTTTGAGCTATTGATAAAAAATTTGGATCAATAAATAATCAGCATTACTCATACATCTTTTATCTTTCGAATGAAGTTATTGACATATCACTTTGTTCAACTGACAAAGAAGGGGTATTAACGCTCGAAGCTTTGCACCCCAAACGAAACGCTTTCGTTTTAGAAATTTCAAATTTACACTCCAGTACAGATTCAAATATGGAGCGATGCTCTCGACACCAGATGTAAATCGATGCAGAACCGAGCAAAACCACTGTATGTGTGACATCAACATTGAAGAAGACTGCTGTCTGATATTTGGAGCTAGACAACTTGTATGATAATGATGATGATATTTTGAATTATAAAGCCTTTATAATTCATCAATTCATTTGGCTTTAGCCTTGAAAAAGACCAAATTGGAAAAATAAACTAAACACTCGACCTTGAGAAACATCATTTCGAAAGCCTTGCTGCCGTCTGGTCTCCAGCTAGATGACCAATGAATTGTGAATACTGCAAATTTGAAATCGCGAATGGCTTGTTTTTACTCAATGAATAGAATACGGCGGTGCTAAAATTGCAATATGTTCTCTATTCATATCGTTCGTAGAAAGAATGCTGCATTTGCATTGCGAGCGATCGATTTACGTTCGTATGATTAGCAGTGATATTTAAACGGGAACGCGATAGGAAAATCGGTATGGGTTAAAGAATCGTAATGTATAACGTACCAAAAATTTTCGATTCAATTGAAATGTAAACCATCAAAATTTGTTCGGAGCTAAAATAATTACTAACGATGAAACTATTTTGTAAAAAAAGCGTGACATGTTTTCTGATTTTGTACCATTACTGAAAGACGTAGTCTTAATTCAAGAAATTTCATATTCATATTTTCATATCCATATTTCCATTTTTATTCACTAACATCAACAGGATTAACCCTTATGATCGGATTGAATGTATTTGATAGATATTTAATATACTAATATTACTTAACCAGACAACTAACTAATGTATAAATATGTAATGTGTAATAAAGTGTAATGTTCAAATCTACATTGTTCTCGTCTCATGCTTCTTAGATGATTTTTTATGTTTCCGTAATTGATACACTTACAAAATGGTAACTGGCCAGGCAGGCCAACCAGAAGGGCTTGGTGGGAAGCATGCGGCCCGCGGACCGCAGGTTGAGTATGGGTGTTCTAGATCATCTAAGTGATATGACAGAATTGTACATTTAAGTGTGGATAGCTCATATTTTGGACTATTTTCAATCATGCATTGAATAAACTTGAAAACACCTCTCATTTTGTAGCTTTATGCGTACGGAATGTTATGCGTACGGAATGTTATGGAATTTTTCGTCAAAGAAATTTCCTCCGACTTGCACTGTGATCACGCGTATTCTAGAGCTTGCCACTCAGAATGCATTCAAGGCGTGTTATTTGGCATAGAAATCTCAACTAAGTACAAATAAAAATGACGCAAGTAATACTACATTGAGACGGCGAAGTTCCTCTAGGAACGTTAGTGACATTGAAGAAGAAGAAGAAGAGAGTGTCAAAAGTGCTGCCTCACGACAGTATTCCGAAGGCTGTTGCCTTTTTTCCTATGACAGCCTTTCGATTGATTTATTAATGATAGCCGCACATTGAAGATGTCCCAAAGGCCCCAACCACATGATCGTTCTCGTTGAACTGACGGCTTTTTTTCCGAATCTACGTTTCCGATCAACGGTCAGACGTTCTTCGAACGGTTTTATGATACCAGACACCGTGGAGTTCACGATTCACAACTTTTTTTTCGATGACACGATGCGTCAGATCCTCGGAGTACTTGTGCAAAACTTGAATATGCAAAAAACTGAATTTTGAGGTCTTGCAGAACCTTATGACTGGGCCATAAATAAAATTTTATCAAGACTTTCGTGTCGAATACCAAAACTCGAGCAGGACTACGTACGTTTAAGGCTCAGAAGTCCCCAAACCGTGACGGGAAACAGAATACGGTCGCAAAAAGCCGTGCCCGGAAGTTGTACGACCAGAAATTAACGAAACCACACTGCTGCGTAATGGATGGCGAGACATATGTGGAGGCAGACTTCAACCAAATTCCAGGAAACCTGTATCAATAATTAGCACAATGTTTGTCATACTCAAACATCACATTAAATGAGCATAAAAAATTCATAAAATGTGTGTTCTATCCTTACTTGTATAGCATTTACTCAAGCGAGAGTTTGTGTATACATCATGTATATAGGAGCAAAATGAGTGGCAACTGGCAAATAAGTACGGATTAACCATTCCGCCACGAGGCACCTGTACCATACTTTGCCACTTTTCGCATGCTTTGCCACATATCCGACAACCGTCGTGAACAGTTTGAAGGTTCACGTTGCTTACACTCTCCGTTTTACTCTGAGAAAACTCGTTGTGTGTCTGTTTTTAGATCCAACTTCATTTTATAATGTAGTGTAACATTCTCTCGCGTAACAGCAGAATAGTTTCAGAGCCTTACATGCCGGCTTTGATTCAATCCCTATTTGGTGTCGTTTGGGTTTTTTTGGGTACAATTCCAAGCTGACATTCATTCTGAGAGAATGAGAATGCTTCATACACACAAACATTTTAAAAGTATTCAATAGACACGATTGGTGTTGCTTTCGAATCTAACAAGTTTTCTAATTCCAATGTAAGTGCAACAAAATAGAATCATCATAACACTAGGAAGTGTCACCGTGTGAAAATAATTCGAAATCGATGTTAGAGAATGTAATACGAATCGATCACGCTAAAGCTCCTATAACAATCATAACTATAGTGATGAACAATGCTAGTGACAAAAATCATGTTCAAACATCCTGACTTTAACTGCTCCTAATTTATTTGGGAACGCTCACGATTTGCAAAACGTTCGTTCTCAACGCCACCGAAAAACACTCACCACAAAAGCTGCTGCAAAAATTGTTGAGATGGCGTGTATCAAGTAAGTGAATTCCTCCCCTACAGATGTTTAACAAATTGGTTACACTTTTTTCGTCGCCAAAAAGTTCTCAGTAAAAAACACGACGGCATACATCAAATCGAAAGTCATTTAGAAGGAAGTGTGATTCGCATGTTTTTCGCTGTTTATCTTCGTTCGAAAATAACTTTCTGCGTGTTTGCTCAGTGATGTTCCGTTCGGCTAATCTTCAGCTGACGATTAGTTTGACTTTTGTTTCGCTCATTTGAACTGATGGTTTTTTTTCAAAGAATTTCGGTTGTGTGTTTAATTTTTATTTTCTGTAAGTATGATGCTGTTCAAAATTTAACTTCTCTCCGTTGAAGCGCGCTTTAATGGAAGCTAAATCTCTAATTCATTTTTTTGCGTTGACCAAAATATTTTCTATTCGTGAAACATATAGCTGAAGATTGATTCTTCCCAGTAATGCCCGTGCCATCCTGTGTGAACTACAAGCGTGCTGAAACCGAAACAATAGCTGGTTGGTGGTAAAACCTTTGATGGCAGCATCCATTTTTCATATACAGAAAAAAAACCCGAACGTTTGTCCCCCGGTGAGAAAATGGCATTTCGACGTGGTGTTATTTTAATGGTGACTTTGCAATATTTTTCCACTCTTCCAGCCTCGTGGCCGGGGCTGCCCCGGCCGATTTCGTGTTATGGTTGGCTTTCCAAAATACCCCTCGCATCTTCTACAATGAACAAAATAAATAAGCAAACGACCTGTCAAAACTATAAATAATTACTAGCGCGCTGTAGGCTTCCACAACCGTACAATCGAGACCAAGAGAAAGAGAGAGAGGAACTGTGGAGATGATTTACAATTAATTTAGATTTAATTCAATGTCGTTTATTGATTCTCGTTAAGGCCAAAGATCGAATGCGTACGAATTTATAAATGCGATTAAACAAATTGGCCTCCCAGAAAGCTGTCATTCGTTGATGATCAGATATGATAATCCATACACTGATCTACGGCGATTAATAACTTTTCGAGGGTTTAATTATATGATAACATCACTTGAATTGATTAAAGATTTTATATGTATCAAGGTGGCAAAGTTTTTGGAATTTGTGTATGTTTATCTGTAGGTTGTGCTTCTTCCACAGCTGGCAGTAATGCCATCGTTCGAAACCCGAATTGTTCGAAAACCATTTATCACTTTGATTTGAGAGCGAGAGAATTCGCTTTTGGTTGTCTATTCGATCGTTGCGACCTCTAGGAAGGCATCAAAATTGCACACTCATTGGGGTAAAATTGAATGTTCATATTTCTTAATATGATTTTTTCCCCGATGATCCTATATTTGGGCTCACAGTTGCTTTCACCTTCCAGTAAATAACATCCACTGGCTGTGCGTGAAGTCTAGAGCATGGTTCCTGCTGACATCAATCTTCGCATCTGATCGTTTTCTCATTCACTGAACAAGAAATTCCAGGGGTCTAAAAAGTTTTCTTTTTTTCTTGTTTCCACTAAACGTTTTTGACACCATCATTGTACAAGAAGAGTGAATTAAACGATTCGGATTTTGATTTGACTACAATTATTGTTTGACATTAGTTGGTTTGGTCATAGTTGTACCTATAAAAATTATGCATATTGTTTTTTATTTACTTTAACATATCAATGCCACTGACAAAAAGTTTGGCTGTCTCATTTACAGTTGATATTGCATGGATTTTCCATATTTTGTTCTGCCAACTGCTCTGTTTTGTACATTGAACCATTGAACATGTTTTCGAAAGAAACCAACAGGAATTTGCTTCGTGCGACTCATTAGGACAGTGATTTATCTACATAAACTTTCCGCGTCGCTTAGCATTTCAACACATTTGATTGAAGGGTTGCGGAAGGGTCTATCGAGAACACAAATGTATCGTTACGCTTCAAAGATGGCCATCCCATTAGACCATTTAGATCTTGAACTGAAGGTCACAATAAAACAAGAATTTTAGAAGATTGTTGTTCGAAAACCGCGGTCAGAGGTATAACTGAGATCAACTATCATTTCAATCTCTTCAGAACTAGAGGCTTAGGTTCCCAGATTAGTTGCTACGAGAGTGTGCTGTAATTTCATTACTAGATTTAGTCAATGATGTCATTACAGAATTGAATTTGATATAAAAATCACGCATCGCGCCGAGAACTTAATATATATGACGAATTTCATGCCAACTCGTCTTAGTAGTCTCAGATAGCACCGAAACGTTGTGGGTGTAAACACATGGGTCTTTGAGGCAACTTCGCATACATGAAATATAAAAAAAAATGGGTGGGTTATATCTATGATATAACCGCAAGGTTGACGTGGGACTACCTAAGCTTAGCAATCATTTCAGTGAGCAGAAGATATGAAGGCATATACTTCAATGCAATCTTGAATAACCGAGCCAAAGCGTTATGTTCGTATCCGTTCTGGTAATCCGTGTTAGGAAAACACTTTTCGGAGTACAAAAAAACATGCGGGTGCAGAAGTACATCCGGCTTGCATGAATCAACAACTTCTACTTTTTATACTATAGAAAAATTTAAACCTGAAAGCTCATTCGCCTCTAGTGCCTGTGCGATTTTCCCAGGTCCCTAAGTTTAGGAGACCGTGTTAAGGAAACATAAGTTTGCACAAAGGCAAGCGATTACAAAAGTAATACGTTCTTGGGCTGCTAAGAAAAAAATACTCCAATGCAAATTCATACAAACTTTATCGGATCAGTTCCAAGCTTGTTAAATTACTATCAATGTTTAATTCGTAACATGCTTTACATGCTCTGCTAACTTTTTTCTATTCAGAAACATGTCAAGAACATGTCAAACGCGAGAATTTACACACAAGAATGTAACGAGTGAAACATTATTTTTTCGGGAGTCTCCAAACCAAATGTCCGGTATTCCAGAAACTATAAAAGATAGAAAGTTGACGCCTTCGGCGAAAGTTCATATTTTAATAAGATCTAAAACTTCGCCGAAGACACTATATCGCTATCTTGACTTAAAACAAAATTAGGATTAGTTGTAATTTTTTCATAGAAAACTTTGAAAAGTTGTTGTTAGAAAAACTTTTTCCCTGTGAAAGAGCCCGCTTCTGGTTGTCTGGATGTTAGAATGAAGTCTATAACCCAAAGAATGTCAGGATTTTGAATATTAAATTATTTATAACATTAAAGTTCAGTAAATTCACATTTAAAAATGAAGTGTTCGAAATTTGAAGCATGCCTAGAAACTTGATTCATGTTCTGAACACTAGTTTTAATGAAGATTTCTGCATAAAATATAATTTTATTTCATCCATTTATTGTAGATTATTACCATTTCTAGCACTCAACATGAAAACAACAAACAAAATAGTTGAAAAAAACTACAAAAACTGAAGAATTAACGATGCTTGTTTTTTACAGAATTTGATAACGCAAACATTTTATCATTGGTTTTGACCGTCACTTTAATGCAAATGCTTAATTTTATAAATTATAGGCTGTATCGATACCTGTAAATGATGTTAAAATGAAGGCTATAACTCAAAGAATTTCAGGGTTTTGATTATTCAATTATTTATAACATTAAAGTTCAGTAAAATTACATTTGAAAATGAAGTGTTCGGAAGTTGAATCATGCGTAGAAACTTGATTCATATTCCGAACACTACTTCAATATTAATTTTAATGAAGATTTCTGCATAAAAAATAATTTTTTTTCACCCATTTTAGGTTCATTCATTCTCTAGCACTTAACATGAAAACAACAAATAGTTGAAAAAACCACAAAAAACTGAAAAATGAACGATGCTTGTTTTTTACGGAATTTGCTAACGCAAACATTTTATCATTGGTTTTGACTGTCACTTTTTTTGCAAATGTCTAATATTATAAATTATAGGCTGTATCGATACCTGTAAATGACATCAAAATGAAGCCTATGCCTCACAGAATGTCTGTGTTTTCATTATTCAATTATTTATAACATAAAAGTTTAGAAAATTTACATTTAAAAATGAAGTGTTCGGAATTTGAGACTGTTCGAAATATGAGACAAAACGGTATATTCTCTACGCATTCTTAAACATCGATTCGATTCTGTTTCGTTCATTCTGCTGTTGTTTTGTTTCAACTTTGAAAACAGAAGCTTTCGTTCATTGACTATTGAAGCTGCTCGAATGGGCTATACAGGTCGGACTCGATTATATACAATTTTAGACTCGAATTTATACAGTTTGATTTTTTTTATTTTATATTTCAAATATGACTTATTTCAAGCGAAAATGAAATATTTCAAAGTTAAAGTGAAAGTTAATTGGGTATTATGAGTACAGTGAAGTAAAAATCGTGTAGAATTCGTAGATTATAGATGAAGATTCACCAGTAATTGTTCAAAATGACATTGCAGCGGAATTCAAACAGTTGAGTGTTGAAGAACGAATTGTAGAGCGGTTAGAGAGATTTAATTTGGTTCATAGAAACATTCAAGTTTATTATCATTTTTTTTGAATAAAATTGCGGTTTATCCGCAAAGCGAGTTCCATAGTAATGTTATAGACTTTCCCGGAATATATCAGTGAGTGGTAGAATTTTGCTTTTTTGTTTTGGTCATGGCTTTCACATTATTTGACTTCTGGTGTACACGACCTTATAGATGGATAGTTTAATGATTCATGTATTGATAAAACATAGTTATCATGATGAAATATCTTTTTTTTTGTGTTTGCATCTCGTTTTTAGTCACTTTTTAATTTAATTTGTTTATTTGGACTATAGGCTGTAAGCCCGTTAGCCTTCTTAAAATTAAACGTGAATACAGAAAACATAAAACATACAAACTTAGAACTTATACATTCAGTTGGTCTCTAAAATATAATCTTAATCTTCTTCGAATTTCTTCTGATGTCATATTTACAGAAACAACATTTTGCAGCACGTTGAACTCACGCATAAATCTGGCTGTCGGTTCATGCTGGGTGTGATTTCTGTTCCTCAGGGGTGGGTCAAACATCCTCCGTCGACGAAGAGAAACGGGGCTGGTGTTCAAACGAATCCTGTCGTAGAGACGCGGGCTTTTGATCCGTCCGTTCAGTACGTTGCAAAAAAAAGTTAGGTCTGTAATTTTGTGCCTGCTGCTAATGGTATCCAGATCTACCAAACAGCAGAGATCTTTATATGGTGGCCGGGGTTCTTCTCTCCATCCCAGATTTCTTAGCGCAAATTTCAAGAACTTCTTTTGAACATTTTCAAGTCTTTGAATATGTAGATCGTACTGCGGTCGCCACACCACACTCGCAAAATCGAGTTTGGATCGTACAAGGCAGGTGTAAATTTTCAGGATTGCGTGCGGATCGGTAAAGGCCTGCCCGAATCGACGAGTGAGTGCAAATAGTTTCAGCGCTTCTTTGACAATACGCTCTATGTGGCAATTGAACGAAAGAGATCGATCCATCGTCACTCCTAAGTCACGAACATTTTCTACTTGTTGTAGATTCGAACCTCCCAGTCTATAGTCGAAGCTTATTGGCTGAACTCTCCTCGTAAAGGTCATAACGGAGCATTTGTTGGGGTTTACGCTCAATCCATTGTTCTCGACGAACCTCTCAAAATTGTCCAAATCCTGCTGAAGCAGATGACAGTCAGCGATGTGTTTCACTGGCTGGAAAATCTTTACATCATCCGCGTAAATAAGCACTACTGCGTTGGTCAAGAATGATGGAAGATTATTCATGACCATGACAAACAGGATAGTCCCCAAATGACTTCCTTGTGGAACTCCTGAGTGGACACCAAATGACCTAGATGAATTATTGTGTACTTTCACATATTGCGTTCTGCTCTCCAGATACGTCCTAATCCATTCAAACATTTTACCGTGAATGCCGAAATCAGCCACTGCGCGTATTATGCTGTTTATCCCTACCACATCGAAAGCCTTGCTCATATCTGTATAAATACAGTCCACCTGATACCCTTTGGATATACTGTCCGTGACGGTAGAGCAAAATTCGCATAGGTTCGTGAGATAGCTAAAATGCATCTTGTAAAATAATCTGACATTTTATTTTTAATAGAAGATTAAAATACTATCACCGCCGATTCCCGAGCTCTAACAAAGTTCAAGATGTTGTTTAGTATTTATATGAGGAAGGTCTGGAAAAATGTTGGGCAATTTCTGCCTAAACGTTAATACGATAAAAAAAGAAAAAAATGGTATGACGCGCATTTTTTTTACACTTTGTTGCACCGTTCAAGTCAAATCATCGCGCCAAATCATGTAATTATGATAAATAAGGACCGTATCGTTAATTATGGGTACGCTCAAAACACAGCTTTATTTCAAATATTGCATTTATTTTTCAGTTCTGATATCAAAATATTGTATCTTATGAATGAAAGAAAGGAGTAACAGTAAAAAATAATCAAGATTCTGATTTTCGCGCCAATGATCGCACCTGCTTCTTGATGTCCCTCATTAGGTTCTGGACAACCGTCTCATCGACTTGTTTGCTCACATTTATCCAATCCTTTTTGAACTGCTCAAGGTCATCGGCTGCCTTGTCCTTCTTCCGCAGTCGTCCCTTCATCAAAGCCCAAAATTTTTCAATAGGTCTTATTTGCGGACAATTTGGAGGATTCATCTCCTTTTCCACAAAATCGACATTATTCTCGCGATACCAATCCAAGGTCAAACGTGCATAGTGGCATGATGCCAAATCAGGCCAAAATAGTGTCGGACCAGTGTGCTTTCGGATGAGCGGTAACACACGCTTTTGGAGACATTCTTTCCGGTAAATTTCACCATTCATATTCCCGAGAGTGAAGAAAGGAGATGATTTCATGCCACATTGACAAACAGCTTGCCAAACCAGCACTTTCTTACCGAATTTTTCGCAAAAAATTGACTTCTCCGCGTTCGGGACATCTGTTCCTTGCTTTACAGTGTAAAACTGTGCCCCAGGAAGAGTTTTGTAGTCCAGTTTGACGTAGGTTTCATCATCCATGACGATGCACAGTTCGCGTTTGCTTAAAATCCCATCGTAAAGCTTACGGGCACGGGTTTTCACGGAACTTGCCTGAATTTGGCTGCGTTTGGGACATTTTTGCTTTCTATATGCCTTCAGTGAGTTACGTTCTTTGGCACGTTGAACCATACCGATTGATGTTCCACACTTTTTTGCGCAATCCCGTATCGATAATTCCTTTTTTCTTTCAAATTGCCTGCAAATCTTTTTATCCAAGTTTGGCTTGGATGGCCCAGGTTTTCTGCCGCGACCGGGTAGATCCTTCAATGTATTATACATACCAAATCGCTTGATAGCGTTTTGGACCGCATGGACGCTTACTCCTTCCGCCTTCGCCAATTTTCTCATTGATATTCCTGTTTCGGAGCAGTATCTGGTCACAATGGATTTTCGTTTTTCTTCTGTTAGCCCTCTCATGATTGCACTTTTAGGAAAAAACGATCTTTTAACAATGCTAACTGAACGCTAACTGTGTCAACAACAGGAGAAAAATAAACAGCTGTCAAAACAAGCTATAGTCTTTTTCAGACGGAGACTCTAAGGCGTACCCATAAATAACGATACGGTCCTTAAACGTATGGAATGGAATATCTAGCGAATATTGATGTTATTATTTGATAATAACCGAATGAAGATATCTTCAGTTAATAGGAGGCAACTCTTTGAGCGCCTTCGGGAGAAAGAGAATCTCGGCAGGGCTACGCAGAAAAAGCAATTGAATGAGCATATATTGGCTAAGTTTGTTCCGCAAAATATGATTCGGGAGCTTTGATAGTTCGAATCGTTCCCTCCAAATTTTATGAACGATGCGAAAAATGTAGCAGAACCCTTTCCGTATTTTTGTCCTATTACGATGATTGGTCGGATGATAAAATTTTGTTTAAGATGCCAGAAAATGCAAATGAGAAACGACGAGTTAAAATTGATTGTCCGTTGATATCGTTTGAAGATTCTACATAACGGTTACAAAGACAAAAAACAGAAACGTTTCGAGAAAAGCAATCTTATGTTGAACTTTTGTATGCCGCTGTTACTAAATTCAAAATGGATGGTTCAGAACATATTTCAAAACTACTCTTCATCATTTTCAATAATTCTCATATGGCTGCGAACTTTGGTCGCCCTGTTTTGGTCAGGGATGTTAAGACCAACTTTTTAGAAGACGCCATATTTCGAAAATCAGGAATACTGAGAAATTATTATTAATTTTAGCTCGATTTCATTACTTTTTGACCACTGTGCGCCCTAACGGCAAAATGTAAATTAAACTATTGTCATCAAATTAAGGGTGTATTCTAGTGTAGAGACACAAATTTCGGACGTTTTTTCGAGTTCCGTAAAAATAAAACAAAGAATATTTTTACCATCCATTATATCATTATTTGTTCATCTATCTTTTAACAATAATAGAAAAATTAAACGGAGAAAAAATATACATAACTGATGAAGTGAGGAGCTTCAAAAAAAAAGTTATGCCATGGCGTACACGATTCCAGCCCTTCTGATTATCTGAAACAAAAAAATTGTACAGATTCTAAATCAGTAAAGATACATGAATTTCGTCAAAAACATTTTATTGACAAAATGGCGGCCATTCGAAAAACAAAATGCGGTTTAAAACTTTTTTTCTAACGTCGATTTTGACGTAGGACTACGTCTAACCGGAAGATATAGGGGGTGAAATGAAAATCTAGGCACTGAACAAGTAGGTAAAAATGCAAGATTTGGAACGCTTATAACTCGAGCATTTCTCAATAGATCGCAAAGGTTTTTGCATCAATTGATAGGAAATATATCTACGCATCTATCATAACGAATAACATTTCATTTTTCTTGAGATAAATAATTGAATAATTGTGAAATATCAAGCATTGTCCAAATGCACTATGTGCCCATTTTTGATTGGTGCATTTTGTGCTCCTCATATCGTACTGACCAAAACGGGCAATCAGAGCAGCAGCGAAATACAATGAACCCGATTGGAAAGGAAAAAAAAAATATGAACGAAACACATGCGTAATTCTCGAGCCAGCCAGTCAGCTTAAAAATCCCCGCTCCGCTGCCGTAACGATCATTCTCATCCAAATCATACACCACATCGTTTCGCATCACAACATATCAACAAACCAACACAAGCAGCCATGTCTGGACATGACAAAGGAGGAAAAGTGAAGGGAAAGGCAAAATCCCTATGCCGAGCGCGTTAGTACCAGTGCTCCAGTCCACCTAGTCGGCGTTATATAGTTTCGGCCGCCGAAGTGATCGAGTTGGCTGGCAAAGCTGTTCGCGACGATAAGGAAATCCGCATTCAGAACAGACCACATTCGGTTCGGTGGACATCTAGACAAGAATAGGCAGTTTCAGCGAGTGACGAGCAGAAGATAAAAGTTTGTTCTTCATACAAACTGCTTTGGTGGCAAATCCAGAACAAGGCAGCATCGATGGCGTTCGAAATGGGTTTTTTTTCAAAACCACGAGTACAAAGTTTTCTAAATTGGAACCATTCCATAAAACACGGCGCTTATCAGGGCCATTAAACCTTTCAAAAAAGAGTTTACGAAATACAGTTCAAGGCATTCTAAAATATTATCCAAAATAATAATAAAACACAAATTGATTTTTCATAATTTGTTTGCCAGGATATGAAGAGTATGAGAATTTTGCAGTTGTGCTGAGCTTATTGATGGTTGGGGACTTTCTCGATTATTCAATTTTCACCAATTCTTAAATTGCTTCCAGATTGAAAGTACAGTAATTTTAGTTCGATAATTAGCTAATTGGATTTTTGTAAACTCTATGGGGGTCCAAATTATGACCCAACATGTCCCAAGCTGGATGGGAAGAAATTTTCCAACTGTGAAAGCTTAACCACTGTCATCGCAAATGTTCAATTACAGGTTAAAATCATCTCCAATGCGACACTGAGTGGTGCTTCGGCAAGTCGTATTAAATGTAATTTACAGTACAACATGTCCCAAGCTGGATGAGAAGAAATTTTCCAACTGTGGCGAGTGGCAAACGCACTCGCTAAACAGGAAGGTTTAACCGAACAAGATGGAGATATCGAGTGATAACAAAACAATAAACTCTTTAGATTAAAGATGATTTTGTGGACCTGAAAAGGACCCTTTTTAGCGTTTGCTTCCTTCTCCTTCTTCTTGTCGGTTTCCGAGATATTCTTCTGCGCCGTGCCGAACTTTTTGGCGGATTTTCCACTATTCCACTAGTCTTCGGTGCCTTCGTGTTTGTTAGAAACACCTGCATGTGAATCCAACGAGCGAACAAATCGTAATGAATATATTTTTTTGCCATCGCTCCCTTTTAACGCTCATTCGTTCGTCTCGTTGGACTCTCCCCTTTGGCTGAGTCTGCTGATTTGTCTCTATCCTGTGAGCGTGTACCGCTAAAGTACAAAACGCGCGGATCCGCTGAAAAATATATCATTCTCTTTCAAACCGTAAATCAGTGTGGTTGTATGGCATCGTTTCGCATCACATCGCATCAACGGATTGGTGCCGGAGCACCAGTATACCTAATAGTGGTTATAGAATTTCGGCCGCCGGAGTGCTCGAGTTGGCTTGCGAAGCTGCTCACGACAATAAGAAAACCCGCCTACAGAACAGAGCACATTCGGTTCGGTGGCAACAATCAGTTTCAGCGAGTGGCAAACGCAATCTCAAAACGGCAGCAGGTAGAAGAAGGAAAATGTTTGTTTATACAGACTGCTTTGGTGGCAAAACCAGCCACCGTAAAACACGGCGCCTTTCATGGCCATTAAGCCATTCAAAGAAAAGTTATTAAAAGTTATTCACAATACCAATGCATTCTAAAGTGACATAATATGACATATAATATGAACTGAATTATTTTGTTTATGCTTGTTTTTGAACTTATTGGTGGTTGAGGTCTTTTAAATTGATCATTCAGTTTTCACAAACCCATACATGGTCTCCGAATTAAAAGTGGCTCCAAATTACAACACATTGTATGCAGGATGGCATTAACGAATTTTCTCGGTAGCAAGAACTGCTTTCTTTAGTTGATAACTGATGTTGAAAATTGACTGACGTTACATCTGCATTGTATAGAAACATAACTAAGGAGCAATATGATGAGCTATGCATTTCCTGCTACTCTGTTCTTATTTTAAAGGACTTTAATTCGAAGGTCATCCGTCCCTGTATTCACATTGATTTTTCAGAACGTTTATAGCTCGTCTATTCCTCGACAGATTGTAGAGTTCGTCTCCAAAACCTCAGTTCTTTTCATTTTTATTTATTTTGTTAACGCTCAAAACGGATTGGTGCCGGAGCACCAGTTTGCCTAATAGCGGTTATAGAATTTCGGCCGCCGGAGTGCTCGAGTTGGCTTGCAAAGCTGCTCACGACAATAAGAAAACCCACCTACAGAACAGAGCACATTCGGTTCGGTGGCAACAACTAGTTTCAGCGAGTGGCAAACGCAATCGCATAACAGCAGCAGGTAAAGGCAGGAAAAAGTTTGTTTATACAGACTGCTATGGTGGCAAAACCAGCCACCGTAAAACACGGCGCTTTTCAGAGCCATTAAACCTTTTAAAGGAGAGTTATTAAAAGTTATTCACAATACCAATGCATTCTAAAGTGACATAATATGACGTATAATATGAACTGATTTATTTTGTTTATGCTTGTTTTCGAATTTATTGGTAATTGGGGTGTTTTAAATTAATCATTCAGTTTTCACAAATCCATGCATGGTTTCTGAATTGAAAGTGGCTTCAAATTACAACACATTGTATGCAGGATGGCATTCACGAATTTTCTCGGTAGCAAGAACTGCTTTCTTTGGTTAATAACTGATGTTGAAAATTGACTGAGGTTACATCTGCATTGTATAGAAATGAGAAATGAGCTGAGGACCACTATGCATTCCCTATCATAGCCATCATTTTGATTGTACGATATGTGCATCCGCCAAAAGATGACCGGTGTTGAACATTTAACAAGTACAATTATTATTAAATCGTTTATTTTTACAGGCTCAGTTACATAAGTTTAAAGGAGCCAAACTCCTATTTGTATAGTTACAAGTATATATAAACATTTTTTATTAATTCTAATGTTAATGAAGTAGAGAACCGATTACTCGCGGCTTGCTCGAGTTTAGAAGGGTGACATTTTGTTTCAGGAAAAGGATGGGATATAAGGATATGTTGACAATGTTCACACTCACATTCGCACTCACATTCATCATACTCAATTCTTAAGCCTATCTTATATCTAACATGTATTTACATTTCACCTTATTCTATTGTTAGTAAGAAGGGATTTGATTTCTCGCGAAGGGAAAGGAAAAGGAGAATATAAGGATATAAGGACAATCACACACGAAGATTGATAGCTTTTAGGAAGACATATATTTGGGACATGTAATCAAGGTCTAAACCAGCTAACACATCTCTCACCGGCACATTGGGCTGCCTTCCTCTAGCCCGAAGAGAGTTTTCTAAATTCGATCTGGCAACAAGATACTCCTCGCACGACCAAACAACGTGTTCGATGTCGTGGTAACCTTGGCCACAAGCACAGATATTGCCATCGGCAAGATTAAAACGAAAGAGTAGCGCGTCTAACGAACAGTGATTGGACATGAGTCGAGAGAAGGTGCGAATAAAGTCCCGACTTAAGTCCAGACTTTTGAACCATGGTTTGAGGCTAACCTTAGGGATAATCGAGTGAAACCACCGGCCCAATTCATCTTCGTTCCATTTACGTTGCCAGTTAGCGATGGTATTTTTATGGACTAAAGAATAAAATTCATTGAAAGCGATTTGACGCTGATAAATATCGCCTTCAATTGCACCTACCTTTGCCAATGAGTCAGCCCTCTCATTACCCGGAATTGAGCAATGTGAAGGGACCCAGACAAAGGTAATGACATAACAGCGTCTGGTTAAAGCACTCAAAATTTCTCGTATTCTCTCAAGGAAGTACGGCGAGTGCTTTTCCGGCCTCACTGAGCGGATAGTTTCGACAGAGCTAAGACTATCCGTTACAATGTAATAGTGTTCAACAGGTCGTGAGGCGACGCTGTCCAGCGCCCAGTGTATTGCTGCCAATTCAGCAATATACACTGAGCAAGGATTCTGAAGACTGTGGGAGGTGCTAAAAAATTCGTTGAACACTCCAAATCCTGTGGACTCATTCATAGAGGACCCATCAGTAAAGTACATATTATCACAATTGATACGCCCATATTTTGCATTGAAGATCGTAGGAACGATCCCCGATCGATGATAATCTGGAATTCCATGGATTTTATCCTTCATGAACAGATCAAAATGTACAGAGGAATTGATGTAGTCAGGAAAACAAACACGGTTGGGAATATAGGAAGAAGGATCAACCTGCATGGAGATGAATTCATCTTCTGAAGTCATGAATCCAGAATGAAAATTTAACCCGATCAGCTGCTCAAAATTTCCGATCACCAATGGGTTCATAACCTTACACCGGATGAGGAACCGAAGAGATAATAAATTGAAGCGATCTTTTAGTGGGAGTACGCCTGCCAAAACCTCGAGACTCATGGTATGCGTTGAGGGCATACATCCCAACGCAATACGGAAAAAAAGATACTGAATTCGCTCGAGTTTAATGAGATGTGTTTTGGCAGCTGATTGAAAACAGAAACTGCCATACTCCATCACTGAGAGAATAGTTGTTCGATACAACATTATAAGATCTTCGGGATGGGCTCCCCACCATGTGCCGGTAATTGTACGGAGAAAGTTTATTCTTTGTTGGCATTTTTTACTCAGATACCTAATATGGGCCCCCCAAGTACATTTGGAGTAGAACCAGACCCCAAGATACTTGAATGACATAGCATGAGTGATCGGTTTACCCAAAAGTTGAAGCTTTGGTTTTGCTGGTCTATGCTTCCTAGAAAAAACCACCATCTCTGTTTTCTCCGTGGAGAATTCGATCCCTAGCCCAATGGCCCAGGTTGCAAAATTGTTCAAAGTATCTTGTAAGGGTCCTTGCAGGTCGGATTCGTTTGATCCTACGACAGACACCACTCCGTCATCTGCAAGTTGTCTTAGGCTGCAATTTTGTGTAAGACAATTGTCGATGTCGCTTACATAGAAGTTGTACAAAAGGGGGCTTAAACATGAGCCCTGGGGGAGGCCCATGTAAGAGACCCGACTTACTGCCGAATCTCCGTGAGAAAAGTTCAAATGCTTCTCACAAAGCAAGTTATATAACATATTATTCAATAGAGGCGGCAGACCCCGAGAGTGTAATTTGTCTGACAAAACCTCTATTGAAATAGAATCAAAGGCCCCCTTTATGTCCAAGAATACTGAAGCCATTTGTTTTTTTCCGGCGTAAGCCATTTGAATTTCTGAAGAAAGCAACGCAAGACAATCATTCGTCCCCTTGCCCCTGCGGAACCCATATTGTGTATCTGAGAGTAGGCCATTCGTTTCAACCCATCGATCGAGGCGAAACAAGATCATTTTCTCCAACAATTTCCGTATACAAGACAGCATTGCTATTGGGCGGTACGAATTGAAGTCGGACGCGGGTTTTCCGGGTTTTTGAATAGCTATAACTCGTACTTGTCTCCAATCATCTGGAACAATATTATTCTCCAGAAACCGATTGAATAAATTCAACAAGCGATGTTTCGCCACATCAGGAAGGTTTTTCAGCAAGTTGAACTTAATTCTATCCGATCCCGGAGCAGAATTGTTACATGAAAGGAGAGCAAGAGAGAATTCTACCATCGAAAACTCGGAATCAAGATCGCACCTAAAAATCCATCGATGTGAATATTCTTCGCTTTCATTCGTTGAAGAGCGATTTCTCATGTTTCGAGCCACTTTCCATAATTTTTTCATTGACGTTTCTCGTGACAAACCTCCCACAAAATTTCGCCAATAAGCACGTTTTTTCCCTTTGATCAAATTTTTGAACTGATTTTCAAGGTGCAAATACATTTGAAAATTCTCAATGGTTCCACGTTTCCGAAAAGCTTTAAATGCGTTCGATTTATCCTGATAAAGCTTGGAACATTGGCTATCCCACCATGGATTGGGAGGCCTTTGACGAAAAGTGGAGCCTGGGATAGGTTTCGTTTGAGCGCGAACCGCGCTGTCATATATCAAACGAGAAAGGAAGTTATACTCCTCCAATGGAGGCAAACCATCTCTGGAATTGATGGCTAGAGCAATTGCGTCCGCATATTTTTTCCAGTCAATGTGTCTTGTGAGGTCATATGCCATGTTTATAGATTCAGAAGAATTCGAACCAATGGTGATGGAAATTTTGATTGGCAAGTGGTCACTGCCGTTGGGGTCCTGGATTACATTCCACTTGCAATCTAACGATAGTGAATTCGAGCAAAGCGAGAGGTCAAGAGCCCTTGGGTTAGCAGGAGGTTTAGGTACACGTGTTGTTTCCCCAGTGTTCAAAACGGTCATATTGAAGCTGTTACAAAGGTCATATATCAACAATGAACGATTGTCGTCGTACTGTTCCCCCCAGGCAGTTCCGTGAGAGTTGAAGTCTCCCAAGATCAATCGTGGCTCAGGAAGGAGTGAGCACATGTCATCAAGTTGTTTGCGGCTAACCGCAGCTCTCGGAGGCCAATACAAGCTGACAATACAGAGGTCTTTGCCTCTGATGTTTGCATGACAAGCAACAGCTTCGATCCCTCCAATAGGTGGAAGGTCAATTCGAAAAAATGAGTGGCACTTATTGATCCCCAATAGTACCCCTCCGTATCTGTCATCGCGGTCCAAGCGTATAATATTAAAATCGTGGAAAGAGATATCATCTCGCGAAGAAAGCCAAGTTTCGGACAGAGCAAAAACATCACAATTGAAGTTATGAATTAAAAATTTGAATGTATCCAATTTAGGGATAAGACTACGACAATTCCACTGAAAAACAGTGATATCTCCGACCTCTCTATTTAAATTAGACATCAAGAGAGATAATCATTGCAAGGAGGGGCCATGTTTGCATCAATTGTTGCAAAATTGTCTTTAATACTGGAAGCATTGAAATGACAATGGTTCTGATGGAGTCGGAAACATTAAAACACTTGAAGATTTGGTCCAAAAGGTCAGACAACTTTATAAATCCCGATTGGGAAGTTGAACTGGACGGAAAAACAGGGACAGTTGGGGTTTTTGATGTCCCCTCGAGTGCTGGGCCATTCGAAGGTGAATTATTCCCACGGAAACCAGGAGGAACCTGATTTTGCTTGTCCGCTGCACTCGATTTTTTAGGCATGCTAACAGGGGGTATCACCGGAGGGGCTTGTCCTTGAACTTTGGGAGTGGTCACATTTTTGCGCCGGGGATTCCCTTGGAAAATGAACGGTGTGCCCCCGTTAGCTGTGTCCGCTTCTATTTCGTCAACGGGCAACGTGGCGAAGACATTTTGTGTGTTGATTGGTTGTTGTTGTTGGGCCAGTGGCGAAGCGCCCTTTAAAATATCCGCAAAAGTGCGTTTCGAGCGTTCCTTCAAAGAGCGCTTCTGTTTCTCCCAGCGACTCTTGTAAGTTTCACAAGCTGAGAGCTCGTGTGGGGATCCCCCGCAATATGGACATTTATGCTCAGTCGCACTGCAGGATTTCCCCTCATGTTGCTCTCCTCAAGTGGCACAGCGCTCCTTGTTGGCACAATAATCTGAAGTGTGACCAACTGACTTGCATTTTTGGCAAGTCATGGGCTTTGGCACGAAGAGTCGCACAGGCAATCTCAATTTGCCCACCACGACGTAGTCAGGTAGAGCGGAACCAGCAAAAGTTACTCGAAACGAGTCTGACGGCGTGAATTTAGTTTTTCCCTCTTCTTGGGATACTTTTCCTAGTTGGCGGCTGTCCAAAATTTTAACACCCACCAACGGGAGTCTTTTAAATTTACCAACTCCTTCTTTTATCATTTCGCACGTCAGACCAGTTTCAGTTACCACCCCCGAGATTTCTACGTCATGGGAGGGCACGTAGACGCGATACTCTAGGGAGAATCTCTCGTCGATCACAATTGCATTCGCGTGTTTCCGATCACTCACGACAACACGCAGTTTGTTCGGTCTAACCTTAGAGATTTCGACCACGGAGGAATATAATCTTGCCAGATCTTTCGAAACCTGAATGACATTAATTGCCTTTCCTTTTGGTTTAGGCCGGAAAAAAACAACCCATGGACCAGCTCCAAGTGCATCGTCTGGATAGACCTTGACACGAGGAGAGGAAACAACTGAGGGGGAGGACGAGGTCGATTGTTGAACGGGAGCGGTATCAGTAGGGCTGGGAGGCAAGTTCGGTAGTAGAGCGGAAGCGGGAGCGGGAGATTGAGGGGGCGAAGAGGAAAAGTTTGCCAATTTTCTTGAGGGGGGCTTGTTAAGGTAGATTACCTCTTTCTCTGAAGAGACATCTTCTGAGGGGGGAACGCGTTTAAGCGACTTCCCAGCCCCCGTTGTAGCTAGTGAGGAGGAAACAGTAGTTTCAATCTCCATGTCAACATGACCTTCTGCCATTATGGCAGATATAAAATAATATAATTCTTATTTTTTTTGTATTTCTAAACCTAATATATATTATACCTAAATCGCACACCAATGCGAATGAAATGAAGCGGTGTCACAATCGAACCGCGTGGCAATCGCTCGGCACAGATGCAACGGTATATCGCACCACAACACGATGATGGAATCGATGACGATGCTAAAGCACACACAGCGATGATACGGCACACGCACCGCGTCCGCCGTGGAGGACTTCTTCCTCACGCTGGTAGTGATTGCTGCTCTCCTCACTCGCGCAATAAAGAGAACCCCGTTAGGGCGAAATAACTTCACCAGCCACGAACTGATAACGGTATAATCTCCACTTTATAATAGACGCGAACAAATTTGCGACCGATGTCTTCGGACTGCGCGAGCTGAATGTTTAACAAGTACAAAGCCTTCAGAAAAATATCAAGAAGCAACTATAAGATAGTGAGAAAAAATTGAGAAAGTTTGTAAAAAAAAAACGCAAAACACAACATCAAAGGTTCTTTTCAGAACCTCCAACATGTTCATTGATAGTAAATAGTAAATAAATTCATTTTTCAGTTAGATAGGTAGGTATTCGCGTAGGAGAAGAAAATAAAACAATATATTTAAAATATATATTGAGCAAAAACTGTCCCCTTTGTATAGTCCTACGTCACTCCGGTTATGTCCCCGACATTACCCACCCGTCTTTTTTTCAAAAATATTCAAATTTGAATATCATTTTTTAGAGGTTCATGCGATAGAGAGATGCATATAAATTGTATTCATATAAATTCGACATGAATCGGTTCAGTAGAACTTGTGATATCGTTTACGCCAGTTTGAAAAAAAAAATCTAGTATCGGGAAACACGTTTGAAGTTCATTGCTATGGTTGGACCAGGTTAGATACCGCATCACTAAAATGGCTCTAACTCGGTAAATAATGGGATTTTCGATAAGTCCTTTCTAGGGTATATTATTGAATGCCTAAATTACAGATATATGAAGTATTTTTTTTTTCAAATTTCTAGACTAGAATTCTGCCCTAAGGTCAGGAATCATGTGATACGTGTTGATTTTTTTTACTACCATGCGCCCTAGCGGTGATATTATGAACTAAACCATTGTCATTCCGTTATAGCCAGAGATCATAGGATCAACCATACTGAGGACAACATGTTTCTACAAAGCACCCATGTGGAGTAATTTTTCCCCGTTTTGAGTTTCGACGTAGAACTACGTCTTTCAGGAAGGGTCACGTTTTTATGAAATAAAGTTAACGTTAATAAATATTTGCACTGTGAAAGAATTCTCATGATTTGCAGAAAAATCGAATCGGAAATTCTCTGAGATTTGTTTGATATGCTATACAGTACAATTCGCTAATCTCTAAAAGGTTTAAATTCATGAAAACTGGAAGAACTTCCTTTTATTCCATACATTTGTTCTGCCGATGTGTGTGCTAACCCTACCCGTATTTCGAATGCTTATAACTCGAACATTTCTTAACAGATCGAAGAGATAGTTGCATCAATTGATAGGAAATATTTCTACGCGTCTATCACAATTAATAAAATATTATTTTTCATGAGATGAACAATTGAATAACTGTAAAATGTCAAGCGTTATCTAAACGCCCTAACTGCCAAGTTTTGATTCGCCCGATTTACGGGTTCCCCAACACAGGCTTCAAAATCGATGTACCTGTGGAAACCGCTTTGCAAATATACGTGCGAATCGGGGGTATTTTTGTTCCCACCGAACTGTGTTTCCCTAACACGGACTTCTAAATTAATGTGCCTGGGGGAATCCGCTTTGCAAATACATGCAAGTCGGAGGTATTTTTTGGTGTTTAGTATTTTTACTCGCTTGCCGTTGTGCAGACCGGAATGTGTTTCCCTAAAACGTTCTTTTAAACTGAGAAGCCTGGGAAAATCGTCATTTCAGATACTAGAGGTGAATGAACTTTCGCGGCTCGAGAACTATGTAAACATGAGATGTGAGTAGTTCCACGTTGTAATTGCGTAGTTCCACGTCGAAAATATGGGTCGTGTCCTAGATACAACCCCTTACAATTGTTTCCTATCACTGCGCGCCCTAGCGGTGATATTGTGAGTTGAGCCATTGTTTCACCATGATGACCAGGAATCCTAAGATCAAATTTGTTGATGATACCATGCTTCTAGAAAGCATCCGATAACACGGGAACGGCTTGCTCCATCAACTTGGTAAACGTGGGAATGAAATGATTGTGATTGTTGCAGCTGTGCTGCTGTTACTGATTGTTACCACTGTTGTTTCTGCTTTACCATCGACCCTCTTGACATGAAGTGCTTCCCGGTTAAAAATGAATGATCGATTCGGAGTGCAGTAGCGAAATTTATCCAACTTCAATAGCTAGTGAATCACACAAGGGTGGGGCTTGCGACCCAATGTTTCGCTTCTCTATTCTTATTTCTGTTGAAGGATGATATGCTCGGTGAATAGCTACGATTGTTCTCGCAGTGTCATTGATGTATTTAAATTGCCAACGATCAACCGATCAGTATTCTACCTACAATGAGTAAAATATTGGATCGTGTTATACTTATTCGTAATAAACAACATCAGGAATATACGAGGTATGGCACCCTAGAGGGGTGGGGGGGAAAAATGAATAGTGCGTTCGGTAGCTTGAAGTGTCTGCTATAAACGTACGAAAACACGTTTTTGTCACTATAGTAATTTGCGAGCAGCAGTGGTTTGAATGGAACGTGGTTTGTAGTGCGCGTCGGAAATCATGTGTGACGAAAAACACGAACAACAACGCACCTGCCCATAACGCGCTGTCGGTGAAGCAATTTTAGCCGATAAGGGCATTCCAGTGCTCGAACATGCCCCATACTCGCCAGATCTAGCCCCATGTGACTATTTTCTATTCCCCAAGATCAAATCCGTGTTGAAAGGTACCCGATTTCAGTCCGTAGAAGAGGCGAAGAAAAAAGCGACGCGGCTTTTGAACGCCATTACAAAAGGAGAGTTTCAGCACTGCTTCGAACAATGGAAAAAAACATATGGAAAGGTGTGTGAGGAGCGTTGGATATCGTTGTACCGTAATTTTTAAAATATAACCCTTTTTCGTAAAGTCTCGTTATTGAATAGCCATATCTCGTAACAACTTAATTCCAGGTGAACAGTTTGGTTTTAAGTGTAAACACTCGATGAACCATCACAATGTTAAGCTCGGTGTTGCGATTCTTTTTGATGGTGCTCGCGGTTATGATGATCAGAGTTACTCCATTCTTCTCATGGAGATTGAGTTCCGAATACTCTGCTGTAAAATAGATTTATTTTCTTCTGGCATCCGATAGAACGATGGTTTCATTTCAAAATTATCTCGAAATTGAAAAATACCAGTAAATTATTTCAGAAAAGACTACGATTTTTATTCATAAAAGGCAATACACGTGGCTAGAAATCGTCCTTACAAAACAAAACGGGCACATTGAGGATAAATGTTTGACATTTTTCAGAAAGTGTGCCAAATTAGAAAACAGCACGTTTTTATGAAATAATGTGAACGGTAATTACTTCTTTGGTTCGAGCGAATTTTGATGATTTGCATACCAATCGAATCGGAAATTCTCTGAGATTGGTTTGATGTGATTGTAATGTATAAATATCCTAGTATGTAAATGGTTTAAACTGATGAAAATTATTAGGATTCCCATTTTCCCATACATTTGTAGTCTTGCGGTAACAAAGCGTTCGTGTCCAGGACACAACCCTCTACATTTTTTAGAAACTAGCAATGCCTTTCTCTATATTCAAACTAAATTTAATGTATTTCTTTGGTGTGGAACATTTCTATGTTTGTGGTTTTTTGAATATTTTTTTCGATGTATGATTGAAAATTTTGGAAAGCTTCAGCCCAAATTCATTGCATTCGAGTTCGATACCTTAATAAAATAGTAATTTTTTGGATAAAATTATCAACCTTTTTTTAATTCTTTATGTTCTGACTAGAGATGAAACGGACATCCGGTAGCTATCCGGTATCCGGCCAATATTTGCTATCCGGCCGGATACCGGATAGTGACCTACTATCCGGCAGGATACTGGATATTAGAAAATATAAATTATTTCTAATTGACACAAGATAAACCATAACAAAATAGCTTATTAACATCATTCATATATAATTAAAAGTAATGTTGGTTACTAAAATGCCAGATTTTATAACTGAGCCTGTAAAAATAAACGAATTAAAAAAAAAAAAAAATGCCAGATTTTTTTTTTCTCAAAAATTGAATTAACATTATTTCTAGCAAATCTTGTTAATTGAATATACTCCTTAGAATTGCCATTGCGATTGTGATGTGAGTGCGATCGATTCGGAATGTTTTCACATAACAGTCGATTTCGTTTGCAATGAAATATTTTCTCTGAACGCGATACTGACTATTATTTTTGTTTGCGGCCAAACTACTATCCGTTTCATCTCTAGTTTTGACAGAGAGTTCTGCAATTACATTTTTGTTTTAATACCTCTTTTAATATTTTGATGCTCAATAATATTTATATTTGTTTCATCTAATTCCAGGGCCTCGATGACACTATTTCTACAGAAAACTTGGTAAGCAAATGAAAAATAACGGTTTCGTTCGGTAAGCATCATGTGCACATCTATGCATCACCATTTCACGGAACGAAGGAAAATGAAGACACCAGCAATAGAGACATATTGCGGTATAGAGGCACCATACAATGCCATCACGAAATTGCCTAAAATCGAACAAAACCGCACCTGAATGTGCATTCTGTGCACCTTCACAAAATGGTATTTCATCAATTGATTATTGTCCGTTTCACATCTGACCTCCCCCCAACAGCCACAACATCCGAAAGCCAAAGAGTGGCTGATTGCAGCAGCTAACGCAAACTACCATGAGTTGGCTAAGCTCTCTACGGACCATCCGAATCTGGTCAAGCTGCAGGTGAGTCAGATTTTTCAATGCCCTCTTCCGAGCCCAATTCACATTTCACAACACTTGCACCGGGAAACGGGTGCAACATACGATGCCACTAAGGTTCCCTCAATTGCTGCTCAAAACCAACAGCCGAACGGTTGGCCTTGGATTTGGACGATGGTAAAATTACTGGCACTGGTTAATTAATTAAAACTGTTTATTCGGTATACTAGGTTGGGATCCGAAAACACAGTACGAAGCCTAGAGAGGTCTGTTGCGACCACATTCGACGGTTCAGCGATGTTCTCTCCTTCTTTGAAAATTTATTCGTTTGTTTTTGATAATATATGTGGCTAAATTTCATTCATAAATTTTAGCTTCGGTTTATTGTTTTATTGTTATTGCCTATTGATTTTGAAAGGCAGAAAATTTAACCGCTTCCTCCCGCTCTGTCTTGCTCATCTCGCGTCTGTTAGGTCCGATTTCGGCGGCGATTCCCCAAGGCTGCAGGCAAGCGTTCAAAGCTGTGTTGAATATAATTTTCTCGCCCCCCAAATGAGAATGATGCTGCTCTGGGGTTCAATGCATGTGCAATTGCATCCGTACAAATGCGTGTATGTGTGTGTGCGTGTGTCGGTTTAGCAAATACATGTTTACTCATTTGCAAGCGATCGAATCTGCCGTTTGTCGAACGATAATTCACAATTTTCCACCATAAATCGCTAGACTCAATTAAATGAGGTTTTTATTAACACGTGTACAATTGTATTCGCCCAGCTGCCAGCTCGTAAATCGTGTCGAGTCACTTAGACGTAAAACGACACAACCAGTTGCTACTAGCGAATCGCGATGCTACTTCTACCGTTTCCGCTGCTAAATTTGATTTCGATTTCAATTTGATAACCATCCCTTAATTTAATTCAAGAAAAATAAACACGTGTAGAAAATTGATTTCTGCTTTTAGAAAAATTAGGGAAAGTGAGTATAAATTCCACGTCGTTCGTTAATCAGTCCTTTGGACTTTCAAATATCAAAATTATGTCTAGCCCTTAAACACTATTCGAATAACACTTTACTACGGAGAAAATGTCACGTATCCTATCTGAAGAATACGATTCGTACCATAACATAATTAACAATGAATTGTGAGCAAAATTCTTGAAAATTTCAAATAATAAGGATAATGAGATAAGAGAAATTTAAATCAATCCGAAGATGGATGAAATTTAAACTCAACGAACGTCATGCTTATCAATTTCATCGTAAGACGACAAAATCACATCGTCCACTGGCATCTCGGGGCTATTCCCCAATCAATCCTGGCTGTCGCGCCATGTGTATGTCAAGTCAGTCGATCTCCATTTAAAAATTGCGAGCAATTACGTTCGTAAATTGAGAGGCGAAACACTCTTGACAGCTAGCAGCCAGCCCTCGGATGACGAGGAATGACTGGTGGCCCTTTTGTCTTTTATTGGCTTGGCAGCCAATTTTACTCCACCACACTTTGGGTGGCATAAAGCGGTGGCGGCGGTCGGGTTTACCATCAACCAATTGACGAAATCTTTCACCACCGTCTGTCAACATCTGAGCACCAGCGGCGGCAAAGGAATGACGATGGCGTGCCATCGGTGGCCATTAGTTTGATGGTTTAAAACGACAACCGACCAACCGAGATCTGGGGATGACGACGTTTACGCCGCTGAGGACGACGACAACGACGACAGCAATGGTTATGGCAAAACAAACAAAAGGCCGTTGAAAACGAAAATTTATTCCCATCGCACATAATTTCATCCAGTCGAAGCCGAAAAATTTATATCGGAAGGATGCATAAAATTTTGAATTCCTGTGTACGACAGCAGCAACACAGATCGTCATCATCGCCGACATTTACATCAACAATCGCAGCACTCAAACCCGTTCGCGACACTGGCGACGCCTGTGTGTGCTTGTGAGATGGATTCGAGGATGAGCGTTTTGTAATAATGTACTGAGTACCATAGCTTCAAATATTTATTAAATTATTGGTTCGTGATTTTTTTAAATACAGGAAACGATTTCTTCACATTGAGTCGATTTCTACTTTATCATACTTGACAAGGCGAAAGTATAGTAGAAGTATATTTCATATTTAACCCTTCGATAGTATACTCAACTTATGACGCAGAACCTAGAATCTCGTCATTCAGGTTTTTCTCACAAAATGAGCCTTTTCTCTCGATTTAAGGTTGCCAAGATGTACATAGTATTTTCCTAACCAGGGCCCGAAATCTTCGAATGGGAGAAATGAAGACCGACTCTACTCTCAGTAGCTACATTTCGACTTGACTAGCGTTGATTAGCGAGAATGGCTGATGAACTAGTCCAGTCAGTGGTTATCAGGGCCCGAAATCTTCGAAGGTGAAAAATGAGGACCGACTCTACTCTCAGCAGCTTCGACTAGAACTGCTTCGGCAGTCGCCGCCAACAAAAAGTGACTTGACTAGAAAATGAATTGACTAGCGTTGACAAGCAAGAATGACTGGTGAACTAGTCCAATCAGTGGTTATTTTAACTGATTCGACTAATGAATACAAATCTGCCTCTTCATTCAACCGACTTCAATCCACACTTCCATTTCCCTCTGACACTAATTCATACCCGCGTACCCAATATTATTTGTAAGTCCATATAAAAAGGAACGAAAACATGATTTCTGATGCAAAAAAGAAGTTACCCCATCAGTGGACGGTTTATTGTCCACCCATCGTGAACTCAAACCAACGAACTTAGACATTTATCAAGTATGCTATAAAGGTTCTTGCGTTAGTATTAGATAGTATTAACAGGTGTTAATTAAAAAATAAGAATTTTTTCAATACCTTTCAGTAACTCAAATAAAGAGCGTAAAATTTTCTTTCTCCAAGAAAATTGCTCTTTGGGCACCTTAGAAACAGTAGGCGTGTTTGGTTTTGCTAGTTTGAATTTAGTCAAAGCAAAGATGGTGTCGAAACAGCACGTGCTCCGCGAACGCATTGTACAGTTCTACGAAACGCATTTCCAGCAAGGAAAAAAGTTCACGGTGGCACATTTTAAGGAAGAAAATGTACCTGTCAGTGCGGTATATCGTATCCTGGGCTCCCTGAACGTAGAGCGGAAGGGTATGAAGTGGTCGTCCGGTGACGATAATGACGAAGCAGAGGAAGACATCGTTAAAGAAGCTGTTTGACAACAAGGACGCAACCAGCCTGCGTAACGCCGGTTGGAAATATGGTTGCTCCCACGTATTGATCCATCGGACTCTCAAGATGGAAGGAATCGTCTGCAGGAAGAAGACGAGGTCGCCGGAGTACACGGAGGAGCAGATTGAGACGGTTAAATCACAGTGTCGGTGGATGACCAAAAAATACAGGGGACGTCTTTCGTTCTGGACGACGAAAGCTATTTTCCGCTGTCCAAAACGCATATTCCAGGAATAATTATTATAATTACTACTCCAGCGACAAGTCATCCACACCGCCTGAAGTGCCACGATAAAATCCTGCTGCCGTTCCTGAACGAGCATCACGCGGATGGGAAGTACGTCTTCTGCCCGGACAAGGCGTCTTCCCATTACGCCAAGAAGACGCTGGCGTATCTTGAGGAGAAAAAGATACCGTTCGTGCCGAAAGATCGTAACCAAACAAACTTGCATCGCGACAAAGTTGCGTCGAACAGCAGACCACGGCCCTTACTCAAACATTCACTGACTTTTTTTTTGAAGAAAATACATTATGTTATTAATAAAAAATACTGAAATCGATGAAAAAAAAATTTTTTTATATGTGATTGGAAAAATTCTCATTTTTTATTTAACACCCGTTAGGCGTGCAAAATAGCGCACATACACTGCACGTTATTTTATACGTGTAAGTAATTTTCGTGTACGATACAAAAGAATCTAGATCACTTGTAGCGTATGTCAAACCGTGATGAACTCAAACATCGATGCATGCACATGGGATAGAGAAAGAGAGGAACGAATTCGTTTTGAGGAAAGTCACTTCAAAATGCAATGAGGACAATTTGACTGGGAAGAATAAAATGATATAGTCGACTGACTGTTTAGTCGTTTTGGCGGAGGAACTGCGTGAAGAAGCCAATAGTCATTACTGACTATTGATATAGTCAGTCAGATAGTCAGCTGACTATCCTCAGTTGAATATGACTATGCAGAGCCCTGGTGGTTATTATAACTGACGCGACTAATTTTCATCGAGTTTTACCTTGGATTTGAAGTTGCAAAGAAAATCGCACCTCGGTTTGATGCTCACTTATAATTGAAAGGAGCAAGACTGTGTGAAAGAAATTGCTAATTTTCTGCACTGGTCGCCATCGGGCGGCCCTAAATAGCAATATTTCTTCTCTGCCCAATGTCTATTTAAATGTTGCAGTGTTTGTAGTCTGCATTTATATTTCTACAGTGCATTTTTAACCAGAACGATCTGAAAACATGCGAAATTTTAATCTAGTTTTTTTAGAATGAAACGTTTCACACACAGTTGATTCAGGAAAATGTTTATTCCGCGGATGGGAAGATTTTTTTTGATTCCAGATATTTTTCTCATATGGGATGATGGATTCTAGTATGAGCTCTAAAATATATATATATCTTAGAAATCATTGGTTGTATAGAAAAACTGTCTAAAAACAAGCCACTCCAATGTCACTAACTTTTCTACAAGAACTTCGCCGGCATAACGTGATATTATGAGTTATTAGGAACTCTGAGAAAGATACATTGAAAAAAAATTTATTTCTGGTAAGTAAAAAAAAAGTTCAAAATAAAAGTAAATTTTAAATCACTCAAAAAAAATTCTTTTTTTCAAATTCTTTTTTGGAGATTTCAAGTATGCAAAATTGTTCAAATGACTCATGTCTTTACACCGACAATGTTTCACTGTAATCTGAGATGGTACTGCCAACTCCTAAGATGAGTTAGAATGAAATTCGTCCAATGAAAATGTGTACATTCTTTCGAGGTATAATGCACGTTATATCGAATGGCGTTATATCGAGGGTAAGTTATATTGAAGTATTCCTGTACTTGAAGCTTATAATTCCAGGAGGAAAAATAATAATTAAAAATAAAATCTTTTAAGTAAACTGTTCATTTTTTTCAAGATTCAACCCTTTGCAGGAATGGTGAAGTAGCGTGATTCTAGTGATCATTTCAAATCATATAGCTACGAATTGTAAACTTCCTTGAGTCATCCGTTTTCGATACAAAGTAAACAACGATAATTTGCAATCTGTGGAAATTTTCTAAAATTTGTTTGATGTGTTTTACATTTCCATTTTCCCATACATTAACGAACAATTGATGAATCGGTGAGAATCAATATTTTCATACTACTGCGAATCACTGAATAGCTCGCTCGAAATCCAAATGCAAAGTACGTTCCACGAACAACGTGGAGAGCATAAATAATGCGATTTTGGCTACTCCCTTTTTTCAACTTATTTCTATGCAATCAAGTCACAAACCTCGGTATGTAGCCAGCTAGTGTGTTGTTCTCCTAAGAACAAAAATATATCATGAACCAACCATCTTCAGTTGTTTCCATAAATCCACGCAAACCATTGGCCCTTTTCGGGGCCTCCAAAAGTTTCTAGTAAAGAGTAATTTTGAAAGTTTCAATGCATTCTGAAGTAATGTTCGAAGAATCAAAAAGTGAACTGATTTTCATATTTTTTTTTGCCGGGAGAGAGCTTGTGTGAATTCAGGAATGTGTTCGGACTTATTGATGACATTTTTCAATATCTCATTGAATTTTCGTTAATTCGTGCATTTTTTTTCGGGTAGAAAGTTCAGTAGTAAAATTTCAGTCGGATGTGAAAAAGGTATTTCCAGCATTGGGAGCTGCGTGCTTTGATGTTAAACTAAAGGTTAAAATTCGTTCTTCTGCTATTGATGTCGATTATGATCGGGTTTTCTTTAGTTGTTCTGCGAAAGGTTCTGAATGGCATAATTTGTGGATTATATCACCGGCAATGATTTAGTATTCCTACGTTAATGCGGTTGTGTCTTGTACACCACCCTTCAATTTTTTTTTTAAATGTAGAACAATTTTTTCACAATTTTATTTGACAACAAGACAATTGGATAGAATAACTTTTTATATAAAAATCAAGCAAAAAAATTACGTGAAAATAAAATGCAATGTATTTGTATTTTTATGTACTAGTAATAAAGTTTGTCTGTTGGAATTTATAGATCCATTCTGTTACTCCCTATTCACCTTTTTCGTGTGAAACAAAAGTACAAAATTACATTTTTGTTAAGCAACCAATACTTTTCTGATTGACTTCATCCTAGAACGTTTTTGTACTTGTTATTGGGTGTATATAGGTACCTGTTAACCTATCTAATGACAGGCATAACCAGAAAATTGGAATTTCTAAGCGCAATTCACGTCTTTGTTTACTTTTCGTCGTTCGTGAAATCAAAACAAACATTTTTGCGCTCTGGCTCAATCGGCCCGAAAGCACTGATTTTTATTTAAAATGTTTTTTTAATGGCACGTCAGCTAATCAAATAGTGATAATTATGTGATTTTAAGTGCACCCGTGGCCGAGTGGTTAGCGTCTCAAGGCGCGTCCACATTATGCCGAATGATGCCGATCGGCCTATACCAGGCGACATATTCGGTTCGTTATGTAATGTGGACGCCCCATCGGGTGCACGAAGCCGTCACGAAAAAACGAAGCACAATGTCGTCAACGCTTTACTTCGTTTTGTTTTGGTTCGACTTTCTCGAACCGGACCCACTTGTTTCGGGTTGGGTTCGGTTTGATTTGAGTCGGGTTTCGGCACGTCGGCAAGCCCGGTCGGTACGTCCACATTTAGTCGGCTTTACCGGGCGACCAAGGCTGATTGGCGTAATGTGGACGCGTCTTCACATTATCATGCCGGGTGTTCGGGTTCGATTCTCGTTCTGGTGGGGGGATTTTCCGTCAAAGAAATTTCTTCCGACTTGCACTGTGGTCACGCGTATTCTAGAACTTGCCCCTCGGAATACAATCAAGGCGTGTAATTTGGCTGAAGAAATCTCAACTATGTATTAGTAAATACGTTGAGACGGCAAAAGTTCCTCAGGGAACGTTATCGCCATTCAAGAAGAATTAAATGACTTTGAAAATTTGTATACGAGCATTCCAACTGACAACCCTGGGGTAAGTTGAAACAGCAGTGAGAATCGACTTGAATCGTTGAAGAATCGTTGAGACGGCAAAAGTTCCACAGGGAACGTTAACGCCATTCAAGAAGAATTAAATGATTTTGAAAATTTGTATACGAGCATTCCAACTTACAACCCTGGGGTTGCTTGCCCCGGTGTACTTAACTTTTTTTTATTTTTAGCTCATTAGATGAGATAAGTGATAAACACACATTTTTTTATTTTTTTATTTTAATTAAGCTCGTATTTATATACGAAGCAGTAATCGAAGAATCATAGGATGACAGTAATTACTAACAGAATACATTCCATTATAAAACAGAGTTTATGAGAATCAACTTAAGCTGTTTGAGAATCGTTCGGATACGAATTTGACCTTCTACTATTTTTTGAATATGAATAAGTTAATAGGAAATATTTTTTCTTTCAATTTCAAACAATTCTTCGAACGACAACAAAGGTTTTAGACACATATCGTTTATATATGCATATACCTGGAGAGGAAAACGTAATTTATACAAATAATATCGATGATAAAAAAAATCAGTGTTCAACCCACGCATTTTTATCAACGAGTTCACTACTAGTACGCGTATAAATTAACTGGAAGTTTGTGAAGGACCAAGGACTTCTATGTTTGTCCACAACGTAATAATCGTTTAATGTAATTGATGTAAGCTGCTCGTCGTATGGCAGCAATCCTATCCTCAACCTGGTTTTCATTTTTCAAACTTGATCCACCATCAGAAACGACAGAATCGATGAATGATGGAAAAATGTAATCCGATGAAACCGCGTGCGCTGCGAGTGCGAGTAGTTATTTCCGGGCCGCCACGGTGCGTTCAGCTCTTTTTCCAGCTCTCTCAACGCGTCATAAATGTCACACAAATTGTAGCATAAATATTGTTCTGCGACATCTCGAGCACCTCGTTGTCGTCGGTAGCAATGGGAATCCATCAACAAAACCATCGGCAAGTGGCCAAAATAAAGGCGCGCGCGTAAATTGCCACGCGGCTTCCATATCGTAAATTAGGTTCGTGTCACATATCTCACTTTCCCACCGCACTGGATTATCTTTTATTTTCGTGTCCTGCGAAGAAAAATGCCGCCCCGTAACGTTAAGAATAATAGGCCCCTCGTATGAGTGACGGGTTGACGTAATTTAAAATCCACCTTCTCGGCTAATGAGGGAAGTGAAAGCAATTAAATTGTTTGGCTCCTGAACAGTATTCATCGGTATTGTTAGTAGTTATGAACGATTTGATGAATAGATGTGGAATCGGTCCTCGAAGAAAAAACTTTACAATATGAAATTGTTGGTATTTTAGAACCATTCACTGTAAATCGCTACCTCCATTTAGATAGCACATGTCAGTGACGCATTATTAGCTCTCTAATGAGCACGAAAGTGACGTAAAGGGGGAAAACTCGCTACCCTCAGCACATGTAAATTTTAGAAAAATGTGACGATGAAAAATTGGGTCTCTTCGTTACCAAAGCAGAAGGCGAGTGGAAAACGCGATAAAGTTGTTCGTGCTGCGCTTTAGAGTATTCTTCAAGAATATTAGTCGAAACATTATTTCATTCGTTGCTTGACAGAATTGGGGAGAGAAGAGTTAACAGATGACAGCAGTTATCTGAAGGAAAGATGTTGAATGCAACTAAACGGTCGGTATATCTTCCGTTGTGATTGTTTAGAGACTCGTTTTATTGTCTACCAGAGCGATGTTTGCTATTATTTATTAACCTAATAAGTATCTACAGTTCCCGTGTGTGCCTGAGTGTGAAGTACAGCAATGTTGTTACAGGTATCATTTGCTGCTAGAAACTTCACGACAGCGAAGTGTCGCGGCCTCAACCGCTCCGGTAACGGCATGTCGGAAGGCTGTAAAAAACGAGAGCGTTCAGTGAGAGACCCTGGTGAAATGTCTTAGTTATAATTCACCATTCTTCTCCAAGAATGCCAGTCCGGCGGCTGTTGATCCTGCTGGACTTGTTACATCATCTTTCAACTGCCCTGGATGTCTGCCAGATTCCAATACAAGCTTCCCAGCTCCTAATACAGTTTGGGAAGCTAATCGATATGCCAAATCGCGTGGCAATCCCATTTTGACTCCCCCGTCGGCAAGAGCCTCAATCAACACAAAAATATATGCAGGACCGCTTCCAGACAGTGCTGTTACAGGATCCATCATATTCTCTGGCACTTCCTCGCAGGTACCGATGGCTTCGAAAAGAGTCTTCGTTAGGGTACAATCTTCAGCGTTTGCTGTTTTACCCCTAACATAAACCGAAGCTGCACTTCGGACCAGCGCTGGTGTATTGGGCATGACTCTGATGATACGTGCCTTCGGTTCGAGAGACTGCCAAATAAAAAAATACAATTAGCACATTAGTCTGATTATATTATAAAACGAACCACCTTTTCCAGTTCCGCAAGTGATACGCCCATCGCAATGGAGATAAACAATTTACCAGTACTGGCAGGTCTAACGTTAGCTAAAACGTTCGAAATGACCGATGGTTTCACTGAAATGAAGATTACTTCGGAGCGTTGGACTACCGGAAGGTTTTCCACAAATGTTTTCGCTCCAATCGTATTGAACGCTTCAATGTTGGGCAGATCGGATGGATGGAAACTAGCGCTCAGGTTCTCTCCTTTGGTTAGACCTAGAAATGTACATGTGCAAGATAAATGTTATTCCTTTTTTTTGTATTATAATGACTTTCAACTCTTCGGGCTGGTTCGTCACTTTTACCTTCCATTTTGGAAGAATGTCGGGAGTGAGAATTGAACTCGTGATCTTGAGCGTGAGAAGTATGGATGTTACCTCCACGCCAGATCGGCTCCACAAAATGTTATTCTTATTCTTTCATTGATTTTGTATTAATTTGTTTCACTGAAAATAATATTTCCACCCATGCTTTCGAATGTCTTCGAAAACTAAAGAAGTGTTAAAACGTCCCGATAATGTGAGCTTCGGAAACATTCCCATCTCTCAAGCAACTTCCCATTGAAGTGTCAATTCTCGACTCATATGCATGAGTTGTGTTCGGTTGCGTGGTCCTTTGATTCCACCAAACACGCAGCTTCGTATCATGGGTAACCGCGGTGACCCCACGATTTGTTTCGCTTTGGATTGTCATTTTCATTCGAAGTCTCTTGGCTGCTATTCATATGGAATCCAGTTCCTGAGCTTTTAGACGATCGTTTCAACGTTGAGCTACGAAAGTGTTTCTGTTTCTATTTCAGAGTGAAACGAATTTCACAAAATAACCCTTCAGAAGGAATTCTGTATGTCTCATCAAAGACCATCTAACAACTTTATAAACATAAAGTCATCATTTGGATCGCCGATTCTGCAAAAAACCGATTCTTTGGTGTCGATTGATTCAGTGAATCAACTCTTAAGTCGTTTAGAAAATTAGTTCGTCAAGATCGATCTTCTTATAAAGATAGCCCAATCCTAATGCAAATCATCAAAGTTCGTTCGCAACGAAAATATTGACGTTAACTTTACTTCATAAAAACGTGACATCTTTTAAATACACCTAACTCTGATAGTAGCTTTCGAAGTAATTATGGAGAATTTTTACAAATAACTTATCTCACATTATAAGGTTTTGATGCGCATCACTTTTTGAAAAACTAGACAGATGGCGTTCAGGACACGAGCACATTGTTATCGTAGGACTACGAAATTATTACCGATGAGAACGAACATTATAGAGATTTAAAAATGATCCCTTAATACATGTTTTTGGTATCACTGACAAGAGTCGATGAATGAATGCTTGCATTGAGGGGAGCGGACGTATCACAAAGCAATAAAAATCCAACTTTAGCAAATTGTCAAATTCACTGAACCGAATAGGTTTGTATGGTAGTGGTAGTGCACTTGCTGCGGAACAAATTTTCACATTCAAGTTTTCCACCACTGTAACATATCTTCTACACATCCGGCTTAAAATGCACTGGCTTTTGGACGCCATATTCAACCCAAAATTGACGAAAATTTAATGACCGGTAGTAAAAAGTCACCAATAAGTCATTCACAATTAATCAGTCATGCAGTTAGCGACCAGACGGCAATGTCAGCGAGGGTTTCCAAGTGACCTTTCTAAGAGCAAAGAGTTTAGTTAGGCTTTCCAATTGGTGAACTGAGAAATTCAAATTCTCTAGAATCTGAAACATCATCATTATCATCATTACCAATAAGTCCGAGCGCACTCCTAGATCTACATAGGCTTTTTTCCAGCAAAAAACATGACAATTCGCTTACTGTTAGTTAGATTATCTCGAAAGCAGAGGGTTTGTTCGGATGGTGCACGTTCCACCAGTGGAAACGCACTTCTGGACGCTTGAGCACAAAGTCCACAGCTGAAACACGCTTAGTAATAAGTTCTTAAAAGAACTGATCGATTATTACTTGACAACACGAACAAAAAAAAACGCTGCGACGAAAGTGAAGAATAAAACACACACCTGTTCCCGTCGTGACAGGATTCTAGTCCTTTCACAGCTCAAAATTGTGATGGAAAAAACACCTTTAAATACGTTTCACGGTTTTGCAGAAAGCTAACAGGCTGAATTTGGCACCTTCTTGCATCTGCTGGTGCTGCAGCTGATGTTATTGCTGTTTGCTGATTTAACTCCTGCTTGTGATGTGGTTCTGCTTCTCTCTTGGCTTCACGGTTGGAAAAATATTGATGTCTCCCCGCAACTAAGCCGCTATGCCACCTGGCAGAAGAAACACGAACAGGTGGGTATTGCGCTGAAATTTGTTTCTTCTCTCCAGGAACTGGACAGTTTAGAATGCATCGACATTTTTTGAATAACTCTTTTGTAGAAAATTTTGGCAGCCCAGAAAAGGATCGATGGTTTGCGTGGCTTCGTAGAAGCAGCTGAATATGGTTGATTGGCAAAACCTCAGGAAGTAAGAGTTGGCTGTTCGCTAGCTGGAGTAGGACTAGAATTAAATTTTAGACCAAATTGCTTTTATAGACATCTAGTTGATATTTCTATTCTGCTTTGCTTCTGCACGTAAGTGCAAGCTTTGTGCATTTTCTGAAAATGAGGTGGAAAATTTGGCACGTTTTTTCAACACGGTAGCAAAATAGAAACAATATTTTTTGTACCCTTGCTGCCAGTCGACGAAATGCATAAGCCGCTGTTTAATTACGACTGAGATGAAAATTCAAACAGGTACCCATATTTATAGTTTTTTTTTTGTAAATTCAATAGTTTTCCTTCAAAGCAGTTTTTGAGATATTGAAACAAGTACTTATTCCAAATTAAGTGATTGTAATACTACTTCGTTGAGCTGACGAAGAGATATTTTCAAAATCTCAAACCTACATCCACGTTCAGAAATAAGGGATGTAGTCCTACGTCAAAATACTACCATTGAATTGTAGATTTAGAAATACAGCCATTCCATGTCAACTCGATATAGTAGTGCTCAGATGTTCGTGAAAATTTGTAGTTTTGTTGCTTTTCGCAAAATATTAGACCCATTTTTTTAAATTTTCCATTAGGTTAATCATTTCCATGGTCCATGGTCCATAAAATCAAATTTTTCCATTTTTCCCCAAAAATAACTTTTTTTGAAAATTTATAACTTTTGAACTACTGGACCGATTTAGATGATCGACATATCAAATTAAAGTCAATCAGACGGTCTTTTTTGAAGACTTTTATTTCACATGCCAAAAATGGATTTAGTTTCGTAATCATTGATTGTATTTATTTTTTCATTGTTCACATGATCAAGGGCGCTATATTTGTTGATATTCTTTCTTGAAAGCTCATGATTTTTTACATAAAATATCCAAAAACATAGAGAGGGCCTTTTTTCATTTTCGAGTTATGATTTTCCAAAGTTAAACGATGGTTCGTTAAATCAGCACACCCTAAAAAGGACCAGTCCAGTGACAAAATAAAAACAAATCGAGTCTAATTACTTTCGACAAGGAACACTATCCTTCCAAATATTACGAAATTCTGAGAGATCGTATCACTTTTTTTGTGTGGAATTGCTGATATTGTATTGCCAGCTCTTGATGATAGATTTGACTTGACATTTTAGAGACAAAAAAAATGAAAATGATTCTTTAACTTCTTCCTTTCTTTTGATTCATTTCAGTCTATCGAAAAGAAATGAAATCGATATATTCACTACGTATACTGAATCATCGATTCTTTTGTTTCTTTCTATTCTGCTGCCATTTCTTTCAAATTTGGAAAGCAGATGCTTTCATTAATGATTGCTCGAATATACTATATTCATTATCTTCGTTAAAGTGTTTGATTTCACATGCGAAAGGATGCTCACAAGTTCGGTATTGAAAGTCCATTCCATCAAAATGGATCGTCCCTGACTGTCTTTCAAAAATAGTGGTGTTGAAAAGCGGATCTAGGAGAGCATAGCAGTCACGCTTACCAGTACACCACCGACACAGACAATCGGTTATGCACAGCTTTTCACCTCACCGTTTTGATTTGCTTTGGTGAGTATATTCCGAATACAACAACGCTCTGAAAATGATGATCGATGAAGAGATATTTTATTCATCGAGCATAAGTAAATCGCAGTAATATACTGAGCGAATATGAAATATAAGCGAGCGAAGCAAGAGACACATTGCAAATAAGCACGCATTAAAGCTTTTCGCATACTTTGTCACATACACGGCCCTGACCGAGATAGATATAGATTCAGGTCAAGTTCTCCTTTTTACTCTTAGAAAGCACTTTCCAACTTCATTTTATAATTAGGTATAATATTATCACGCATTTATGCAACAGCACTAGTAGCTATGTGCACTTTTTTTGGTGCAATCCCAAAAGAGATGAAAAGAAAACAAAATAAAGAGATGCTGCACCCATACATACAACCGTTTTAAAGCTTTTGGAACAGATGATTTTTTTGCTCATTTGACCCTTCAGGACACGAATAACCATTTTTTCTGTCGTAGATGAAATGTTTTCTACCAACGCTAGTTCAGATGTAGTTATAGATCGAAACGAAATTTTATATGAAATACGATCTTGATGGATTTATCAAGTTGTGTGTAACATCAATCGAGACTAGAACTATACTTGAAAATGAAAGAATCTTAAGACGCGTCCACATTACGCCAATCGGCCTTGGCCGCCCGATAAAGCCGACTAAATGTGGACGTACCGCCCGGGCTTGCCGACGTGCCGAAAACCGACTCGAATCAAACCGAACCCAAACCGAAACAAGTGGGTCCGGTTCGAGAAAGTCGAACCAAAACAAAACGAAGTGAATTAGCGTTGACGACATTGTGCTTCGTGTGTTCGTGACGGCTTCGTGCATCCGATGGGACTTCGGCTTCGTGCACCCGATGGGGCGTCCACATTACATAACGAACCGAATATGCCACCTGGTACAGGCCGATCGGCATCATTCGGCATAATGTGGACGCGCCTTTATGCTCGTTTTCTCAATCGGTATTGAAGAAACTGTGAAAACCCGGAGCTGACAACATCGTGTCTTCTAAACTTGAATATAGTTGCAAACGTATCTCATACGTATCAAAAATACAATCAAAGTTTCTCGTTGAAAAGCACCAATTAAAAGATCGTGAAAATATTACATCGAGAAAGTGAATAATATGACGAAAAATTATGGTTGTTTAACATAGCAATATCACTAGAAAAGGAAAAGGAAATTGTGAGTTTCTCGATTGTGAGTTTCTTTGATACTAAAATGCTAAGAGACCGTAATGGATCAAGAATGAAAAGTTTGGAAAGGTAGCTGACCTGATAAGTAACGAATATCGCTACTTCCCGTGCAATACCATAACACTGTTTGACATTTAATTGGAGGCAGTTCATGGATTATCTGGGCCACCAACCGGTAGTGATATCTTTTGATAACTTCTATTGCTCCCAATATGTCGATATTGAACTGAAAATTCGTGACTCATTTATTCCCATAATTGCCTTTTTTAATTTGTTTATGACTAACACTTTAAGACATACTCACATAAAGTCAAATAATTAGGAATATTGAGATCATGGTATGCACGACGACGAATATGAAGCACAGCAGTTGAACTGAGTCTTTTTTTTATTTCTTTGAATCTTGAATCTCACATTCGAAAACTAAACAAATTGTTGATAAGAACGTCTGTTCATTTTTACTGATCTAGCAAAGATTGCTACCTGTCAATAAAGTAACATTGAGAAACATTCCAGGGTTATTTCTAATGCCACCTTTTCATCATATTCACTGACCAGCACTAATGAATCCTTTGGCCATCGCCTGCGCCATTTTGCCTCCTCCGAGAAATCCAATGTTTAGGATCTTGCTCATACTGTTACACAGGTTTTTCCGACTATTCACTAATTAAGTATTCGAATTCGACGAATGGTATGTAGTTGTATCATTAGAAAACTATTCGACATCTATCAAGTAGCGCGTTCAAAACTCAACTACAAACATTCACTCACAAATCCGATCCAGTTCGATGTTTCTTGTTAATATAGCATATACACAACACCGAAGTGAACTGATAACAACAAGCTGATAATCTTTAAAAAGTATGCCACTCATCCACAGGGAACTGTTGATGCATACACAGCATTTGGAAACCTGGTTGGAATTCTTCCGCAAACATTGATGTCTTCGACATCGCGATGAAGTTGTTGCCTTCGTATCATTCCTATCGGAAAACATAATACAATCTTTTTGATATTCTTATATGAATTTCCAACCTAACATAGCTTTAAAAACATTTTACTTGATCTGAGGATAAAGGATTGTTTGATGCATTGGCACTTAGGTGATTTCTGAAAAACTGTTCGGCTCCAAACAATGTGCATGAATGCATAAACACTAGTATTACAAACGACATTTTACATTTTACGCCAAAAATCGAAATTCAAAATTTTCAAAACAGAACCATTCATACCGTGCCAATTAATATCACACTTCTGTGGCATTAAACCTGGTCGACCAAACAATTCACTCCAAAACTTGTGGTGCCTCTCTATGTTTCGAAATATGTGTTAGGATTCCCATAAGTAATTAACCACCAGATGTGTGAGGCAAGTGTGTGCCATAAGTCATAAACAGTATCTCCAGCGCAAAGTCGCCGCTGCCGCTGCTGGTGTCTACATGAAACACAAACCGGCCATTCCAGCAAAATCCAAACCAACACAGCATTATCAGCAGCAGGTGCAGAGGAAGTGATCCCACATTGCCGCAAATCAACGCAAGTTTTACATTTATTTCGCCTAATTTTGTTTATTATGTGCCATATAAAGTAAATTTCAACCTGAAATATGTGGCCAACATGTTTTTCGTGTAGCAGCAAAAAGGTAAACTTCGAACATATAATGGGTTTACCTTTGGAGTGTGTGACAATATGGGGAGCTAATTTGAAGATATTGTACCCAGAAGCTCCGATTCTGTTTGCTGTACAAATAACGAGTCTATTTAATTCCGCACAAATGCACATTAAAAACACAACAGTTTCAAACGATGCAATCAACATTTTGGTTTCTGTAGCAAACGCTCATTATGAATTTACATAAAAACACAAGTGTGTTGCAACACGCTTAGAATAATGTGCGGATCATTTTTCAAGTGACAATCGGGCACATTCTAAGGACCAAATGCAATCCTCTGGCGCTACAATTCAGTATCCTTTTCAACATACGCATAAGATTTACGACCCATCCTTTTTTGGTTTCTGCCACGCATAAGCAATGTGTTTACAAACAACATGATGCCAAACATTTATGTTCCACTTAGTTTCACTCATGTTCATGTTTTTTGGCCTGCGATTGGTTTTCTTGGAACACATTTACAAATGATTTGTTACGATGCTTTCGTATTTCTCGCGTTCTCCTTAAAATACTCTTAGAAATTGACACCCTAGGTTTGTTGTAAGTAGCTGCTAGGAGTGTCAAATTGCACCGAGAGGCACTTTTCCTTTGCCAAAAGGTCCTTCAAATTTCAAATGCTGCTGGAATACGCCTCCTAATTTTGGTTTCCAAGAATCAAGTGGATTTGGTTGGTTGGAAGGTCGGAAAATCAATCAAACGAATAAATCCACCTATAGGTGGACTGAAAGCGGGGATTGATTCGTTTGATTGTTTTTTTTTTTCATTAATTTGATATCAATAATGGCGATTCATTGTGTTATTGTCGAATTCAATTTGCTAGGACGCTAGGAGCGCTTACTTTGAACTCATTGTAAGTTAATATCACTCCGACAGTTCCTACAGAAGAAAAAGTTCTTATTACATAACGTTCTTCGACACACAGAATATGGTTTGCCGTGTAGTATTGGTCACGAAACTGATACAAAACAAAAGAGAAAGGACCAGAAGAGACAAAATGCACATGGGTAAACTTCGTGCAGCTTATCCACAAACCAACAAGGATAACGTGTAACCCATTACTAGATTAAAAGCATCTGTGATGATTCAAGTGTTTACACAAGGAAAAAGTTTTGAAAATGAACATGTTAACAACAAGTGAAAACTTGTTGAGAATTTGTATACAAGCTATGCGCTAGTGGTGACACTTTATGCTACAGAATGATGATTCGGAGTGATAAATGTTTTAAGCAGGATGTATTTGAATTGATTTCTTTTAGTATGTTATTTTTGTTGATGTTTTTTTTTTTAATTATTCACTAGGGCATCAAAATAATCCACATGAAGAAATAATTCGAAAAACCGAATACCCGAAAACATAAAAACTCGTGTTTTTCAAATTTCTAGCTACAATTTAGCTATATGATTTGAGAAGCATTGAATTTGACTGAATTTTGTTTGCCTAGATATAGGTATAGAGTGACTTCTTATGCACTAAACATTACTGCGAAAAAAGGTTTCTCGAAAATAACTTTAACAGTGTCGACTCAACTGTTGGAATTATTATCTAGGAAAATCTGTTGGTAGATGGATTGGAGAATGATTAAATTTATTATCAGTATTCATTCAAATTATTAAGTGTCCTTCAAAAAATATTCCATCTGAGGGATACACTTATTTTGTAATCAGATTAACCAAATCCTTCGATGCGACAATTAATATTCTGGGAACAATAAAAGTAATTTATAATTCGTTATTTATTATACGAAAAATCAGGTTATTTGGTGAAGAAAGAATATTTTCTAAAAATCTTGTTTTTTTTATTTTCGATTGGAAATTGTTCTGCGTATCAATCAATAATTCCTTTTTTTTAACAAATAATTAAATAATCATAAAATGACAAACAAATGAAATGTATTTTTTATGAAGATATATCAATAACAATAAGTGAAGTCTAGATATTGACAAGTTCTGCATCGCAAAATGTTTGTATTAGAAGGTTCTAAAAGTCTTTCGAAGACAGTCTGTATGTAGAATTTAAAATATAAAAGTACGAGCAAAAAAACAAGCTCTAAATGCTAATTTGCACTTAAATGCATCTCCTGGATCATTGTGCATTGTGCATTGCGAAAACAAACGTAGCTAACCATTGAGCATCGGTCTATCCGAAGGGGAAAATCAAACATCAGTTGCACTATAAATATCGAGTTCGCTCTGAACAACTCCATTTTCTTTTTTGCACCGCCTTGAAAGGAGATTATTTTTTATTATTTTTTTTTGTTTCAGAATTCATTCTCAGAATACGCACAAAGCAAGCATAGCGCAGTGCACAGTAACAAAACCAACTTTTTGCTCTCAAATCCAGCGAAGGTGTCGGCTTTCCTACAATAAGGTGGAGAGCAGTTTTCAGAATGCAACTCGGTGCTGATGCGCAACAAGATTTTTGTACCCAGTTGTGATCTCACTCCTTGTGCACACATGCGCTCTTGTGAATGAGCACGCTCCGGAACACAGATGAAATGTTTTGGCATCAGCGCTGTTTTTGCGCCCAGTTTTGAGCTGAGTTTTACGCTGAATTTTGCGCCGTATTTCTATACTGCGCGCTTCAATCTGGATTGCTCTCTCTGTTGAGACATTTTTCTCCACACAATCGTATACGGTTCGTATGGAGACGCGCTGTTGTTTTTATGCTTTGCTTAGAACGAGCGAAGACAAAGCGGGCGCTTGGATTTGATGTGTATGTGTGTGTGTGTGTGTATAGAATGAGGCTCGCACCACACAAGTGAGAAGGGATGTTTAGTATCTAAATTTTGCGCCAGGTACATTTTGCGCTGTCGTGTTTATGAATTTTGTGCACTTCGCACTAAGAGAGAATACGTGTCTGCTTTGAAAGCGCGCTGATGAAAATGAAACTCAAGCGCAGCGCTGCGTATGTTTTCTGAAGACTGGTGGAGAGTGTTTGTTCATGATTGAATCACACGTAAGCATTGTTCATTTTATACGTTGATTTTATATTAAAGTTGGATAATGATGGTGGCCGCAGTGTATGTCTAGAAAAGGAAATTCTGAGTACGCTACGTGTATTGGCAAAAAGGACATCAGTCCCGACATATGGACAGCTTGTGTATTGTTCATACGAGAATGAGAATGAATCACAATTCGACCATCTCCACGCAAATCATAGGCTCTTTTCAGGACCACCAAATCATTCTACTAAGGAAATAATTGTAAAATTTTTATACAATTCCAAGTAACAAAAAGCGAATTTATTCCTATAATATGTTTTGCCATGTGAGAGCTTGCGTGAATTTAGTTTTTTTCGGACGTATTGGTGACTTCTTCCGATCGATTATTCAATTTTCGTGAATTCAGGTATTGTATTCGAGTTAAAATCGGCGTCAAAGTGTAGTGTATTTTAAAGGCGGACGTGAAAGAGGTATTTTTCAGCTGTGAGGATAGTGTTTTCAGTAGAAAATTGAAGGTGAATGTTTGTTTCGCTTGTGAATAAACTTGGAATTTCTTTCATTACTACGAGAACACGCAAACCGAATTAACACTGTTTACTAGCTTTTTGGATACTGCGTTCTGCGTTGGTTACTTTATACAAGTGAAAGTGGTTTTTATAAACTTATGCTGTTCACAATTCTGCATAAACAGTAATGTGACTATGGATCTGAAATATATTCAAACATAGAAGTTTGGTTTTGTGTCGTAAAACATTGTGGCCATAAAACCACTGCCTTTAAGTGGGTTAGTTGGATACTCAAAGCGCGCATTCGGGATGAGTCATAACAATCAACATGACATTCTGTCATTGTTCTTCTTTTACCAAATCGGTTGATTAAAGCAGAAAGATGTCCATGCATTACATGTCAAGGAAATGATTTAATTCCAAGCTGGCTGTAATAATGGAACGTGTACTGTAGTATTTTATGGGGAAGAGTTTTTTCTTTATTTTTTTTCTAATGTTTGTTCTCATGGGCAATAATTTCGTAATCCTACGTTAACAATGCGATCGTATCAGGTCAACTTAAAGGTGGATCTGTCACATTCCATTCAACGATAGGCGTCGAAGCAAATTTTAGTGGTTAAGCCAAAAAGACCGCATCGTTAACGTAGGGTTACGAGATTATTTTATTCGATTCGCCTGTTTATCACTTTCGATATTTTATTAGGAAGATACGAAATTCAATAATTAACTGACTTCTCGCCGGCTAGAAGTATAATGGAAAAGAAATAATGAAGTGCTAGATCAGAGAGGCTTTAAATTAAGTGCACTCGCCTTTAATACAACAGAATGAAAATCAGGAATGGTATTTTCTATATACATGATACGATGTGACAAGTGCGCAGATGATCTACAAATCGACAGAAAAAACAAGCTATCATATAGGGGAAGTGGGGGCATAGTGGTCACCCTAAGGAATATGCCTATTACCTGCGCCCACATACCGATTCAATTCCCGTTTCTCGATGAATATTATAGTTCATTGTTCATTCATTCATTGTTCTTCAAGATAGCAAACGACTTTTACTATAAAAATTCAAAATAGTACACTTTACATCATTAGAAAAATTTGAAAAATCGAACTTTTTTTTTGCTTGGCAAAGTGGTCACCCGCACATATCAAGCTAAATGGAATAGATTTATGCGTTTTTTTCGTCCAAATTTGTTCAAATCATATTTGATATAGTAGGTAAATGTATGAAATAAGATTGGCCTATTCACCTAGAGTCTCAATTTAAATTTTCTCACGCATAAAAAAACGTAGTAAGAAACACATAACGTTCCGCATAATGAGGCTTGGTTAATTTTGAGTGGCATATTTATCCAGAGTCAAAGCCACAAAAGGGTCTTCTTCAAGAGCAGAATGTGATGAGGTATATCAGCTTTAGTAAACAGAACATTTTAAGTTGTTATTCACCTATGACCACTTTGCCCCCAAACATCAAAATAATTTCTATGCTAATTAATCGCTGAGATTAGACAAAATATCTGTTCACCTCTCCTAGAATATGTGAACAGTCGTCCAAACTGATGATTTGTCCAATATATCAGATTGAATAAACTAAATTTCACGAGAAATTCCTTAGATACCATGCGCACAGAATTACGACCTAATGGTTATCGAGAGAACAATTTCTGTTTTTGTTTATATTTTGACATGCGACAGCTCTACTGAAGTACAGGGTGACTCAAAAGTCATTAAATTTCTCAAACATAAGGTGATTATCAATACGGCATCTATAGTCAATAGTTATACTATCAAACAAGAAGGTGACCACTTTGCCCCCCATGACCAATTTACCCCCACTACCCCTATTTGATTGTACTACCTCTTATTCTTATTTCCATAAAGTGCAAGTGTTGTGTAAGCACACTGAATGCGTGTACTGAAAATCGAGAACGATTGACATGGTAGCGAAGTAACTAAAAGCCAATTCGTAAATTTTCGCATTAACTCTCAGCCTCAACATATGCTTTCAACTACTAGTTGCTTAATGTGAACCACTTAGAACGTGAAATTTCATAAGTGAATTATTATAAACGTTTTCCGTATATGACTCACTTTGAAAATTGCATTTTATATCTTATATCTTCCGGTTAAACGAAGTCCTACGTTAACATATATACAATAAACATTCAGTAAAACAACATCATCACTCCTCATCTTTGTTTCATGACACTGGTAATGTTCAATGGTTGCAAATTATATAAGCTGATCTATTGATGTTAAGAAAAACAATTAGTTCCCGAGTTTATTTTCAATTCAAATTTTCACGAAGTCTGTTTCACGTAGAACAATCAAATATCAATGATACAAACTAACTGTTATGAACTTAGGAACATGAGAGTGCGCCGAGTGATTAACGTCATATATTATTATGCCGGAGGTTCAGGTTATATTCCCGTTCTCAGAATAAATTCAAGGCGTTTTATATATGGCAAAGGAGATCCCAACTAAGTACCAATAAAAATGGCGCAAATAATAGTCACACGTTGGAACAGCAAAGTTGCTCAGGAACGTTAGTGCCATAGAAGAAGAACTGTTTTTGAACTCTATGAAATAGTAACGAAGCATTAAACTAGCAGATCCGGTAGACTTCGTCCCGCCCGCAATTGTTTAGTTTAAATTATTCGAACATTCACGTTTCCATCCGAAATTGTTTTTCAATAGACCATTTGCCATTTACCATTTACGACACCACTCGTAGTATTTCAATTAGTGATTGTATGAAGCACTTTTCGAATTCGAGAGAATTCTTTGCATTTTAATTACCATATGAGGAAAAAAGTTGAGCGAATCGCATGTCAAATGGTCAAATTTGTGGACAGTTAAATGATTTCCAATTCGCTTTCTGAGCGAACGATCGTGAGTTCGATCCCTGAACTATTCGATGATTGGTCTTTTTTTTATCTGTATTATAGTGACTTTCAACTCATTTGACTGGTTCGTCACTTTTAATTCCATTTTTGGAAGAATGTCGGGAGTGAGAATTGAACTCGTGACCTTTAGCGTGAGAGGCATGGACGTTACCACTACGCCAGATCGTCTCCACGATTATTGGTCTCCTAATTGGTCTCTTCAAGGCTAGAGACGAATGAACTTTGTTGTCTTTGAATCTCGTGGTGTGAGAATATTAACTCTATTACAGTATCGAACATGAAAGCAGTTTTAAATTGATCAGCATTCAATTAAAAAATGTCTACTTAATGTTATTAGAATACTTAGAACAAGACTATTTGTTCTAAGTATCTTTTTTTTTCTTTTTTAACTTCTAAATTTTCCAATGTTTTTCCCATAAAAACTTTCTCTAAGCGGCGACGAACACAACAGTATAAATACAGTCCAAATCGGACAATCTGTCATCGAGAGATCCGCGAACAAACATTTGCTATCGATTTCTATATACATTCTGTCGAATATAACCGGGAATTTGTAATTTAACACGTTGAGTGCCACGGTTTCATAGCGACTCTATGGCAATTTTTAAACGTATTAGGGCCAACGTTTCTTATCGTAATGGAAGGTATTTTTGTTCGAAAGGGAAAGCTTATAAGCTTATATGCTTATATGCTTATTAGTCACCTTTATTATCATATGTTATATCGTCAGTCACCAGTGACTGACGCAGCCTGATCGAAAACTCGATGTCAGTCACCAGTGACTGACGTGGCAGCCAACGTGTTAATGAGAAGTGGTGTTCGTGATCAGGTCTTAGATCTTCCCGCTGCATATTTTCAATCCTTCAAAAAGTTTTTTAAGGTACTACTGTCAGTGGTTTAAATGTCAATTTTGAACAGAATCCGTCATTTTATTTGCGCACAGTGTCATTAAGAACATGATAACTTTTTTTTGCTCGGCAATTTTTTATATGATGTTGTCCATTCGGAATTCTTTCCGGAGGGCCAAACGATCATTAAAGAGTAATTAATTGGCGTTATGAGGGGCTTAAGAGAGAAAATTCGTAGAAAACGACCGGAATTGCAGAAGGATAACACTTGGATTTTGCACCAGCTCAACGATCGATCATCGTGAACGAATTTTTATTTGACAATTTTGGTGAGCGTGTTATCTCACGAAATGGCCCAGTGAATTGGCCGCCTCGGTCGTGGGATTTGACACCGTTAGACTATTTCCTGTGAGGCTACATCAAGTCTATAGTCTATGCCAATAAGCCAACGAAGATTGATAAACTTCGTACGAATATCGAACGTGAAATTGCCGCAGTATCGGTCGTCAAAAATTGAGTTCTGCGTCTGAACTTCTGCAAGTGTTCCTGTGGTGACCATGCAAAAGAAATCGAGTTCCATACATAATGGCATCAAATGTACTTTCACATGAATAAAGAATTTCATTGCTATCCAAAACCGATTTTTGTTTTATTTAAAAAAAAACTTTTGTTAGTTTTAGCTTCAACAAAACTTCCTATTGGAGGAATCAAGTATTGTTTGGTGGCATCGAATGGTTTGAGATCCCCTTCTGTGTTTATTGATGTTGGTGTTCAAATCAATGTTGAAGTTTATATTGTTATTTTGAAGAAGTGTCAGTTTTTAACGGTGGTTTCAGTTTTAGATTTTTTTTTCAAATTGCTTTCTTCATTTTTCGCAATCTTCATCAATTTTGTAACAACCTTGTCGAATATAACATTTTAATCAGATATCTGGTTTTCGAGCTCTATTTTTAAAATTGGCTATACGATAATAAAAAATGTAATTTCAAGTAGAAGCCACCGATTGTGCAAAACTTCAAAAGGGGTTGTGTCGGAATCGACGAATCCGGCACTACTACAGTTTATCTCGCGAATTGATGTCCATATTCACATAAACACACCGAAAACAGATGTCATTGATCATCAATGTAGTAAAACATAGAGAGCAATCTCTCCACGAGTTTCATAATTTGCACCGTCGCATCTATCCGCTAAAAGTGTGCTGTATTACAAACTGTCACTCGATGTCGCCAACCCTCCTCACCCAGCAAAAATTAATGTTTTCTTGTTTGACCAGCATTGGTGTGTGTTTTTTCCAAGTCTATCCTAGCACCCAGACATTACCTCGGTTAACACGAATGTTGTACAAGATGTACGGTACTCGAGCATTGCGAGTGGCCAGTGGCAGTGTTGTTTTGACTCCGATCAATGTATATTCTTATGAAACTATGAGAAAAATATGTCTTCCAACGTATCCTCATACATTTCCATAAATAAAGCATATCAAAATATGTTGTTTTTTTTTAAATATTTGTTCCATTTCCTCGTCAATACTAATAGGTTTTGTTATATCAATTTTTTCTGTGTGATATATGTTGGATTACTCTAAAATATTTTGGGTATTTGATTATTTCAAAATAATTTGTATTGTTCGGCGATCGGATGTTTTCTAAATCTAACCTAAAAACTATGTTAGGTAGGTATTATTTTTTAAACTAGTAGATTTATTCGATTGTTGTTGGGAATTCAACCGTTGTTTTTTCCTTCGATCTTGGTTTATCTCGCACATTACTTGAACAGATTAAAATACGAATCAGCAAAATTACGGACGCAATTTGTTTTTTATGTTTATTTTTCTTTATTAATTCTGTTAAGGAATGGTTTACCTCCAATCTATTATATCAACCAAGTTACGTGAAGTTTTCAGTCGCTTGTAAACCACATCAAAATAATTCATTCATTTGATTTACACTGCAGGACTAAACAAATGCTGCTTTTGATTTGAGCTAAGTTCGCATCTACTTCTTCCAATAAAAAAAATCAATATGGAGTGTACATCGTAAATATAATTATTTGCATAATTAATTTTTGTTTGAAATAATACCCCGACTAGAAAAAAAATAAAATGATCCAGCATTTTTTATCATAGAATTGTTGATTCTCTGATCAGCGTGCAACTAATTCCTAAGCCTATGATTATCTATACTGCCTTCTGATAGCCACAAAACCTCTTCCCACCACTACCAAATACTAGTACCGCCCAATTTACAGCGCTCGATGATAAATTAACTTCCAATGACGAGAGGTGTAACCCTAGGCAGGGCAGCAGAAACAATCTTTTGGTAATGACAATTGCCTAACTCTTGGAACTCCCCACTCCCTGAATATTTTTATTTTTTTCCACTTCTCTTCGTTTTTCGTTTAATACAGATATCGACACCATAGTAGTAGGACCATACCTCGCCATGTGCTGCTCAGTTCAGAGGTTTAATTACGTCAAATTAAGTGCAATACCAGCAGAAAAAGCACACAGCACTACAACGAAGAGGAGGAGATCTGTGTGCGAATAAAACGATGCCAAGTAATCGTTAAGCAGCAGCAGAAAATTGCGGGAGAGGCTGGAATCCATTCATGGCGGTAACGTGATCTGTTCTGCGAGACAGTAGAAGGGAAAAAATGTCATTGGTCGTAGAGTGAGAGTTCAAGAAAAATCTGATCACACACTGGCATAAAAACAAGATTGGTTAATATGTTTAGCAAATGTAAAAAGAACAAAATCCTCCCACTTTTTGTGGAAATATTTTCCTTCATTATTATTTTCTTTCTTACTTAATTAAATCAGAGCAGTGGTGTTAGTCGTGTTTATCCGACTCGGCGGTTCGCGAATAAGAGCGAGACGAAAAAGATGTCTACAGAGATGGTAGGGGCGAGAGACTCCATCATTGAAATGTTAAGTGGATTGTGGGTGGGTGGGCAGAATATACGATCAGCAGCAGCACGATAATTAAATTACACATCGAGAGCGCGCATGAAGGCATTCGTTTTTCCTGTGTTCGTTTCGTTTTATGCTCGCTCTTGAATGCGATTGGATAAGCTATTTTTATCTTTTACTCAACGCAAACTCTACCGTGCTGCTGCTGCTGATGATGATGATGATGACGACAACGATGTTCAAATTAGCAATTTCGGAGAGGGGATGAATGGTGATGCTTTCCTCGCTATGGCCGCGAAAAGTGCAGATTAGAGAGATGCGAGATACAGAATTATTTCTGTTTTACTTGTAATTAACAAGCAAATTAGCCGAGCGCAATACGTGGTCGTATTATTGAAATTAGAATATTGCTATCGTAAGAAACTGAATCGTAATATTTTGATGGCGCACATTCGAGTCAATTTTAAATAAAGGCTAAAAATAAATATTTTATTCTTGGAATAGTCAATCATTCGCATGGTATTTTGTGTTACCGATATTTCCCTCACTATGATCGTCATACTTTCGTGAATGCATATATACTCAACGGTTCCCTCAAAAGAAATATACTATTTCACTGGGATTCTCTATTCATTACTCTTCATGTTTTGTCTGCACATGTTGTACATAATTGTTTTGTTTTGTTTGTTAATCACCATACTATGTACCACTACCATTTGTAAAATGTTATTTCGTATAATATATATCGCGTATGTTGCTTTTTCGTGAGCAACAATAAATACACTTCCAAAAAATATAAATTAAAAATCTATCAAGCCTACACTCTGATTTGAAAATCAACGTAGCCTCAATGCCAGCAAATGATGTTTTTTCGCAGGTATATCGATCGTTACGTTTCTGTATTAGTTTTCCAAACTAATATGACAAAAAGTGATGAAAGCTGTTGTATGATGAAGCAAAAATCCTAAAAATTCGGATGAAGATGCTCCAAACTAGCAGATTTCCAAGTATAACCATTCTCGATATATTTTGAAAATTATTTCGATAAAATCGTCACAAAAAAACATTGTTGAGGTTGGTCATTATATTCCAGCTACAGCAACATATTTACACAAAATGTCTTGCAAAATACCGCCTTAGATCAAAAAGATTGGATAAACTGTTCCGGATCTATTAAATTGGAGTAACAATTAAACATTATTTATCAATCAAAAATTAGCGTCGCAAGCTGGATCAATTGAAATGTTACTTTTTTACAGAAATTATTTTTTTCATGAGATACAAATGAGTGATTGTTGAATGTATGTATGTGTAGTGTGGACTCAAAAACTTTTGCTCCAATCATTGTGAAAATAAGTAGATGTATTGAAGATTTAATCCGGAGGGGGTCGATTTGGGTCGTAAAGATTGACACGGATAAGAGAATCTTCTAGAAGGTTTAAAATACCTTTTATTTCCAAAGTTCAATGTAACTGTTAATAATACATTAGAATATTTAATGTGTTGCGACAACTGGAATTGAACACTGGAAACACGGGCAGTGTGCAAGTGTTCCATTGTTTTCTCGCTGTGCTCTTCGTGTGACAGCTCTCGACTATCACAACGATTGACGTCATCAACAGCAGCATCCGGAACCGCCATCTTGAAGTTTTTCATTGTCGTTTTGTAGAACACACGTTTTGTATTGTCTATCTAATAAATGTAGTTTTTATATTCGTTTACGTCCGCGTTTTATATTGTTCGAATGACTACCACGTCACGGTCAGCATCACGCAACGCGGCGTAACAGTGGCGACTCGGGTTCGCGGTTTTCGAGTTGGACGTTTTTTTTTTCTCGTAAAGTGATACCGGACCAACAAAATCGCGCCTCCCACGCGCAAGAAAAGGAAGCTGCCCATGCCAATGGAGAGAGATTCGGAGATGCAATCCGTTCCCGTTTCAAACAACATCCCCGCGCACCCGCTGCCGACAGACGCGCTCATCCTCCAGATACTACAGCAGCTTCAACAACAGCAACAAGTCACCAACCAGCTCCTCCACAATCAGCAGCAGGTCCACGAGCAGCAACGTGCATTCATCAGCCAGCAGGAAAATGCCCTCCGAAACATTCAAGTTCAGGTACCAACAAACACAGAAGTGATCCTCGATTCGCTAGCGAGCAACGTGAAGGAATTCCGCTATGACGTTGAAAGCAACATAACCTTTTCATCGTGGTTCTCGCGCTATGAGGATTTGTTCTCGCAAGATGCATCCCGTTTAGATGATCCAGCTAAAGTGCGGTTGTTAATGCGGAAGCTCGGCATAGCGGAGCACGAACGATACAGCAGTTTCATACTACCGAAAACTTCCCAGGAGTTCTCCTTCGCCGATACGGTAGCCAAACTTAGGGGCTTGTTTGGGGCTGCTGAGTCAATTTTCAGCAAACGTTATCGTTGTCTGCAGGTTTCCAAGAAATCGACGGAAGACTTTGTGACATACGCCTGCCGAATAAATAAAAATTGTGTCGAGTTCGAGCTTGGTGCCCTAACGGAAGAGCAGTTTAAGGGCTTAATTTTTGTATGCGGATTGAAGTCGGAAGCAGACGCAGAGATTCGGACGCGACTCTTGTCTCGGATCGAGGAGAAAGATGACGTGACTCTCGAACAACTATCCGCAGAATGCCAACGTCTTATCAATCTACGTCACGACACGGCGTTGATTGAGGAATCTAGCAGGGATGTGCACGCAATCAGGAAGAAGCGGTTCCAGAGACGGCCAAGAATGAAACAGGATAGCTCCAGTTCACAATCATCACCGGGAGAAAGGAAGAAGGAACCACCAAGTCCGTGTTGGTACTGCGGCATGATGCACTACACCCGGGACTGTAAATACAAAACACATCAGTGCTCGGAGTGTAGGCATTACGGACATAAAGAGGGTTATTGCGCGAGTTCTAAGAAGTCCCGACGTAGGCAAACGCATAGAAATATGCGCAACGTTACGGTTGAAACCAAAACCGTTAAGGTGTCTGTGAACAGCGTGCGCGGAAGAAGGAAGTTTGTATCAGTCGAGATCAACAGCGTTCCAGTCCGGTTGCAGTTCGATTCAGCATCGGACATCAGCGTTATTTCGACTGAGACATGGAAGCATCTCGGAGAACCACCTGTCCGCACATCATCAGTGACCGCCAAAACTGCATCAGGCGATCCTCTACAACTATTGTCTGAGTTCGATTGCTCGGTAATGATCAACGGTGTAACGAAAGTTTGCACGGTCTTCGTCGTGGCACAGGATCTCCACATTCTCGGACTAGATCTAGTGGAAACATTCCAGCTGGATACACTGCCGATGAACGTCCTTTGTCGTCAAGTCAGCGATTCCAGATCCTATGCTGATCGCCTCAAGCAGACCTACCCATCCGTTTTCAGCACCAGTTTGGGATATTGCACTAAGGTCACCATCAAACTGGACCTCAAGCCTGGTCAAAACCCGGTTTTCCGTCCGAAGAGACCTGTGGCATACGCCATGTACCAGGCCGTCGACGAGGAGCTTGATCGACTCGAGCGTTTGAAGATTATCGAACCAATCGACCGCTCCGATCGTTGTCGTTCGCAAAGCCAACGGAAACATACGGATATGCGGCGATTACTCTACAGGACTGAACAATGCACTCCAACCGCATCAATATCCGTTGCCGTTGCCGCAGGACATTTTCATCAAGCTCGCACACTGCAAGATCTTCAGCATTATTGATATGTCGGAATCATACTTGCAGGTCGGAGTCGACGAATCTTCTAGCATGCTTCTTACTATCAACACCCACCGAGGTCTCTACAAGGTAAATCGTCTCGCACCTGGCGTAAAAGCTGCTCCAGGAGCATTCCAGCAACTAGTGGACACCATGTTGACTGGCCTCAAGCACACTTCCGGTTACATCGATGACATCGTGGTTGGTGGTGAAACGGAAGAGGAGCACTGGACGAACCTCAATGCCCTGTTCCAGCGTCTACAGGAATTCGGATTCACCGTTCGAATCGAGAAGTGCTCGTTCGGACGGCAGCAAATCAAATATCTCGGACATCTTCTGGACCAGCACGGCGTTCGACCTGATCCAGCCAAGATCGATGCCATCACACGCATGCCTGCTCCAACCAACGTCTCAGAGGTGAGATCGTTCCTCGGTGCAATCAATTTTTATGGCAAATTTGTCCAAAATATGCGCGCTCTTCGCCATCCATTGGACGAATTGCTGAAAGCAGGTGTCAAATTCGACTGGACATCGCAGTGCCAGGGAGCGTTTGATAAATTCAAAGACATCCTCTCGTCCGATTTGCTACTCACACATTACAATCCGAAACTGGAGATAATAGTTTCGGCTGATGCATCGTCAGTCGGCCTCGGGGCAACTATCAGCCACCGGTTCCCCGATGGCTCGATAAAAATTGTACAGCATGCCTCCAGAGCCTTAGCACCCGCTGAGCGCAACTATAGCCAACCAGATAGAGAAGGCTTGGCTATAATCTTCGCTGTAACAAAATTTCACCGCATGCTCTTCGGTCGAAAATTCCTCCTTCAAACGGATCACGCTCCATTGCTGCGGATATTCGGAAGCAAGAAAGGGATACCAGTATATACCGCCAACCGGCTCCAACGCTGGGCTTTAATCCTACTAATGTATGATTTCACAATGGAGTATGTAGCCACTGATAAGTTTGGCCATGCAGACGTTCTTTCGCGCCTAATAAATAATCACGTGAAGCCTGACGAGGATTACGTCATAGCATCTGTCACCATGGAAGATGACGTCAGGTCAGTAGCGTTCGATCCTTTTAATGTGTTACCTATCAATTTTAGAGAGGTGCAACAAGGCACCCGCACGGATCCGGTGCTCAAGAAGGTCTACCGGTACATCCAAATTGGATGGCCTAAAAGTTTGCCCCGTAACGCCGATCGAGAGCTCCAACGTTTCCACAATCGACACGAGTCTCTGACCACGGTTCAAGGCTGCATTTTATTCGGCGACAGGCTCGTTATTCCATCCCAGCTGCGTAAGCGATGCCTCGACGAGCTCCATCGTGGTCATCCGGGCATACAGCGGATGAAAGCACTCTCCCGCAGTTACGTGTATTGGCCATTGCTCGACAGTGATATTACCGACTGCGTGAAAGCTTGTACACAGTGTGCTTTGGCGGCGAAATCACCGCCAGTAGCTCTACCAGTACCCTGGCCTAAGTCCACGAGTCCATGGCAACGGGTCCACGTTGATTACGCTGGTCCCATCAATGGCGACTACTATTTGCTCGCTGTGGACTCCTATTCGAAATGGCCAGAAGTTGTTCAGACAAGTCGCATAACCAGCGCAGCGACCATCCGCATTCTCCGCAAGATATTTGCTCGTCTAGGGATGCCGGACACATTGGTGTCAGACAATGGCACCCAATTCACCAGCTCTGATTTCGCTCAGTTCTGCACCAGCAATGGTATAGACCACGTGACTACCGCCCCGTTCCACCCACAATCAAATGGTCAGGTGGAACGTTTCGTGGATACGTTTAAGAGAGCGATCAAAAAGGCTCACGAGGGGAGAAGTTCGGTAGAAGAAGCAATCGACATGTTTCTGCTAGCGTATCGAAGTACGCCAAACTGGTCAGCACCAAATGGCTTTTCGCCTTCGGAACTAATGTTCGGTCGGCGCATACGTACGTGCCTCGAATTACTACGTCCTCCTGCAGAACAATCATCATCGCCTCCACCTACCAAACCGAAGCGATCCTTCAACTGTAGTGAACCAGTGTACGTCAAATTGTACTCTAAAAACGCCTGGAATTGGGTACCAGGCACAGTTCTCGAGAAAGTGGGACGAGTAATGTACAACGTTTGGACTGATGGGAGTCGTCTAGTCCGGTCTCACGTTAACCAGATGAGAAGCCGAACATCATCCAGCTCTATCGAAGGTTCCGGTAAACCTCCGTCAGCCAGACATAAAACCTTGCCCGTAAGCATTCTCTTGGACACTTGGGGCACACCAACGACTTCGACTGATATAGCACCTTCGCCATCGCCATCGCTATCACCACCCATGATTCCAATGAGTCCAGTCGTCAGTCCTAGTCAGGAGTCCTCATCATCTTCATCGACGTCTTCCAACTTCGAATCAGCTGCAACTAGTACACCAACGATACAGCTTCCACGGCGCTCTTCTAGGCCTAGAAGACCACCTGAACGGCTTAACCTGTATCGATGATTCTAACGAGGGGAGATGTTGCGACAACTGGAATTGAACACTGGAAACACGGGCAGTGTGCAAGTGTTCCATTGTTTTCTCGCTGTGCTCTTCGTGTGACAGCTCTCGACTATCACAACGATTGACGTCATCAACAGCAGCATCCGGAACCGCCATCTTGAAGTTTTTCATTGTCGTTTTGTAGAACACACGTTTTGTATTGTCTATCTAATAAATGTAGTTTTTATATTCGTTTACGTCCGCGTTTTATATTGTTCGAATGACTACCACGTCACGGTCAGCATCACGCAACGCGGCGTAACATAATGATTATTATTTTATTGATTATTGATTTCCTTCGGATGTGGTCCATCATCCTTTTCACAAACCCTGTTCCCAATTGTTCGGCTGTTATTTGTTTGTATATTTTGAAAGGAACGGTTTGGACGTTTTGAAAGTGATGATTTTAATCTTGAAATCAAGAAGCGTCCTGGTCAGCCGAAAAAGTTTAAAGACGAAGAATTAGATCAAGTCTCTTCGTCAACTGCAAATAGAGCTTGCTGAATCATTGGTAGTAACTCGACAAGCTTTTTCTGAACGACTCAAAGCTGCAGGATACATTCAAAAGTAAGAAAATTATGTTCCAAACGAATTGAAAGCGAGAGATGTCGAACGGTGATTTTGCATGCCTGAAATATTGCTTGAACAGCACAAAAGATAGTCATTTTTGCATCGAATCGTTACCGGAGACGGAAAATGCGAAAGGACGGAAATAGAATTGAAATTCACTACAACAAACCAAAAGGTTCAGGTTTGCTTCAAAATGCCTTTTATGTTTCATCGTTCAATGCACAATAGTCCAGAAGGTTTCATTTAAGTGGAAATTAGCATTTAGAGCTCGACAGTTATTCTCTAGCCAAAAACTGTCTTCGACAAAGTTGTTGCATTTGATAGAGCGCTCATTTTGATGTTGTCAAAAATAGGGTGACCAACATTTACGATGAAATAAACATTCTAACTTTCTTATCTTTTTTGATAGAGGTATACATAGTTCGACATAGCCTCAGTTATTTGGGAAAACTTTGAAAACAAAGTTTTTTTTATCTCTCAAAATAACCGATATAATGCTTTTTTCTAAGTTGCGTTAGGGTCACCATGAAAAAACGGGTTTTTGCTCTAACTTTTACATTTAAAATTCTACATGCAAACTGTATTCAGAAGACTTTTAGAGCTTACTAAGACAAACATTTTGCGATGCAGAACTTGTCAATACACCAACTCTACTCAAATTTATTGATATTTCTTCCCAAAAAACACGCTCTCTTCATTCGCTTGTCATTTTTTTTTGGGGCAAACATGGGGCAAACTCGTTGACGGCTTTTGAAAGAGCATACTTGACTCTACATAATGTGGGATTTCCAAAACTAGATTATTTTTTTGTATTTGAGTAAACTAAAATTGAAATCATAAGTTTTTGGGTGAAACCTCAATAACCTTGAGTAGTATTAATATATTAACAATTTCTGCATCGCAAAATATTGGTCATGATAAGCTCTAAAAGTTGTCCCAAGACAATTTTGATGTAGAATTTTGAATATAAAAGTTTTTATGGTTACCCTAATGCAACTTAGATATAAAGCGTTAAAAACGACTTCGTTGGAGATATTTTTTCTATAGATAAAATCTATCTTCGACAAAGTTGTTACATATGATAGAGCGCTCATTTTTATGTTATCAAAAATAGGGTGACCAAAACTGTCGATGAAATGAAAAATCTCACATTCTTATCTATATGGATAGAGATAAACACAGTTGGACAATGCTGTAGTCCCAGTTATTTTAAATAACTTTGTAGAACAAAACATTTTTCTATCTTTTAATATAATCGATTTTGCGCTTTTTTGTATGTTGCATTAGGATGACCATGAAAAATGTTTTTTTTTTGCTTTAACTTTGATATTTCAAATTCTACATCAAAACTCAAAACAAAAAGAAAAAAGCGCAAGAAATAATACAAGTAGCTGCGAAGACCAGGCCGACATCGACAGAATCATAATCGTACGAAATTGTGTACTTAAAGGGAGAGCACGGTCTGAAATATCGAATCGAAATGGTTTTTTTTTAATTTTTGGGAACCTTATGCACCCAAAATGTTGTCTTAAAAGGATTTTTTGATATTTCATGAAAAGTAACTCATTTTCAACAAAAATGGCCGCCATTTCGGCAATCAGTTTTTTTTCAGCAAAAACTATTTTGAATTTTCGGACATCTTTATAGAACTTTTTCCCGGGAAGCTATCCAAAATCGATCTTCACATACCTTTCGTCGTCCAGCCTTGGTACCTCATTAGACCCTTGTTGTACAGCGCGTGATTTGGCCAATTCCTCTTCTATTGAGCAAAGATGACCGCTTTCGAACGATTGCCTACTTCAGACGGTCCAATTGTTTACACTACTGAACCGTGAATTCAAAGTTTGACCATAAGGAAGCAGTTCATAGTCCACAATAGTATACCAATCCCATCAAACACACATAATGATCTTCCTGGCTGAATTTAGATATTTCTATAACAGATCGATTATATTGTGATTCGCAGTGAAAATTCGGTCCTTGAAGGTTTTTCTGCTTTATTCTCACAGTATCAGTTTTTAGAGTATCAGGACCATAAACTCTATTCGTATTCGAAGCAGCTTGGCTTGCACTTTCCTACAACAGTCTACAGCAGAATCGAAGATAGAACATAGATATGGTGTATTTTCTCTTTACTTCATCTTTGATGTACGCTCAAACAAAACTGAGTCAGGCAATCGCAGAACCGTCTGAGAGCTGAGTTTAATATGGGAAACTATCTTTTCAACACTATCATGATATCGATAACTAGAACCATCTACCAGAAAAAATGTGGACTTTTTTTTCTTCAATCAAATATTATATTCGGAATTTTGAACAAGGTAAAAAATAAATAGTACTTATGTTTTAACACCGTCGCAGCGGGATTCATATTAAGAATTAATTTTTTTCGTAATGATATTTATTCTGAGGTCCATCTAACGAGGATAAGGATTCGATGCGGCCACAAACGGCCGAGGTGATGCAATACGAGTCGGCCGTCGACCCGCCGGCGGAAGCGGCGGTCTCTCGCAAGCAAAACTTTATTCCACCGATTGCCCGGTTAGTTCGGAACATAGGAGACGATCCTTTAGCTAGACATAGGCTTGCTTGGTGCATTACGTTAGCCGGGTTAATTTTTGCTTTGAAATATACCATTCGGCTAACTCGGATTGCGTCACCTCGGCGACTCGGGGTTGCCTAGGTTCCTTATCCTTGGTAGATCGGGACTTCGCCCCCATTACATTGACCTCAGAAAAAAAATTCAAAAATAGATTTTTTTCCTTTTGTTCCTTATTCTTCTTTTTTTATTCATTCAATAATAATTTAGTCTTCTTTCTTTCTTCATTTAATAATTACAGAAAATTATTCCTTCTTTGACAACTGAGCTTCTCTGCTGGGTGGTGCTCAACTGATTTTAATTTATTATCAGGATTATTGGCAAAATTGAAATCTCTTTTTTATATTTCTTTCTTTCTCATTCGGGACTGCTACATTCGTGTAATCGTTCTATTATTGGTATTCGAAAGACCTTGTTTCTCGTAAATGCTCTAGAATCTCGCAATATTGACTTACTGTTCTTTTATCTCCTTCCATCGCATTATTTGTCTGTTGTTTTTTTTTTGTATTTTTTAAAAGATTTCAGTATCTCATGCTATGGGTTTGATTGCGACTGTTTGAAAAAGACAGTTTTTTCCTACGTGTATGGGCCATGATTGAAAGATGTTTATAACCGAACTTGAAAGTAAAGTACCGTCATCCGGGTGCAATTTGATAACCGGGGTGAAATTGATCAACCGTGTTACTAAAAGCAAACATAATTTTTTAGAGTTACACCCATACCTCGCTTTACGGCCTAGATACGTTCCACGAAAATTGGCCGCAAAGCGACAAGCCGTATAAGGAATCAATTAATCTAATGCAAATTCATGCAAATTCAATCGGATCGATTCCAAATTTGTTAAATATGTAACATGGTTTATCATTCTAGATGCGCTTCATATTTCTATTTCATTTAAATCAAAAATACATTTTCAAAAATTTTTTTTTCGATTTACAGAACCCTCAAACTTTGACGGCTGTGCGACACAAATAAATGGAGTCCGATTGAGCTGATATTTTACACAGACTAGCTTCTCGAGGAAATCAACACTTTTAATAATGTTCCGTTTGAAAATTCGAGATGGGCATTTTCATTGGCACTCTAATATAAACCTACCTAGATATATCGACATCAAATTTTTGTTTTGTTTTGCCGTTATAGCGAAACATTTCAGGCCGTAAATCGAAAACGTGCCCTAATTCAAGAGGGCCGCTGTAGCGAAATGCCGTATAAAGAGCGGCCGTATAGCGAGGTATGGATGTATTATGCACTTAAATTTTAAACTTTTTAATACAAAATGTTCAATAATGATCCGAAGGATCATTTTGCCAATGGTTCTCATCGAATCGCTTATTAAATCGCATAAAAATAAGTATTTTTCTAAACTGCATTTTAGTTTCAATTTTTAACTATGATAAAGAAATATATTTTCAACATATCAAAACTATATTTATAGACGCTAAACATAATAATGCATTCCTAGCCGACACTTTATGAGTTCAAGCAGTAATCAAATACTTGTAATTACTATTTAAGCAAGTGAGAAAAAAAAATTTAACAAAAAAGTAACACGAATGACCTAAACCGAACCCCATCATACAACATATGGAACTTCATGGTTTTACAAAACTAGCTCATTTGGTCACATTAGGATAACCTGAATGGTCTTAGGATGAACTGCAGATCTGTTTTCGGATCGAGTTATGGAATGGGATGACCACACCTTTAGATGGATTAATTCAGGTTTTTGTATCTTCAAAATCTTGGATTATCATCCAAATGACTGTAGATGAAGAAATCAATGATTTTCATACATGCAAATCACACTAGAAAATCATGATATTTTCCGCTAAAAATTTTCCAAATTAACCCTTTGCGGTTGCATTAAATTTAGGTATGGGTGTCGTACTGGTCTGAATTATTTTCCCTTGAAAAAGCAGTAATTCATGCAAATTTATGAAAAACAATTTTTTTTTTAATATATTCACTTAACAATGTATTTTAATGTGATGTTTTCTATGTTAAAATTATATTTTATATTTCGTCTTCGTGTGAAATCTTTCGAAACAGTCTCCAAGAGTAAATCATATGAAGTATAATCAATACATTATTTCATTTTTATTATCCGTTGAATATGAGACACTTTTGCCAATAAATGCAATAAATGTGTAATTAATGTTAACAATTTGTATCCGAAAAAATCAGCACTTTTCACTTTTAACAAACAAAATTTCTTCACATGAGATTATTCAGATGGCATAAGACACTTATTCAACCAGTTATTCTGCTCTTTGAAAACAACTACTTCAACAAAATTCAAACCAATAGTTACTCAAAAAATGATTTCTGCGTATCCGAAATGATCGGAACTTTTTACTTTAGATGAACAAAGATTTTGTCGCTTGAGACACTTATGCGATTATTCGAACAACGTGAGACATGAGTCTTTTCGATCACACCAAAGTGTTACAATACAAAATTCTTCTGTTATGATTTTTGTCCCACATTCCTATGCATGTGCGTTGTCTACTTTGTTTGTACCGTTATCTATTACTCATAGGGGCACCGTATTAATTTGTGAACAGGTTCACTAGACATCAAACTTCGTTTAGGAAAAGCATAACCTGATACTTAGTTGAATAAAATATAAGATTAGCATGGTTTCTTGCTGTGGTGGCTGAGAGCAGACAAACGACCACAAAGAGTTAATGCTTAAGGGTTTTTTTTAACAAAGCTTTCCATAACGTTTTGTTGCCTCAGAACCAGTATTGGAGTTAGGGACTTAATGTTCTGTGCTAAATGGAAGCATGTTAGAAGTTTGAACTCTAGACTAGAACTGATTGATTTCACATTGTTCCACTTTTTTATCAGGGTAAATGTTTGTTCAAGTAGATGTTTCATTCGGGTACCTGACGTATTCTGATATTTGTTATATTCGGATGATTGGAATTCAGGTGAATGTCTTTCGGATAGCTTTGGGTAAATATTACACAATCGTTAGAACATTCCATTTTATTCCATTGATTATATATAAACACAATCAGAAATATTGGGTTGGGGAAAAAGAAATGTCGTCTATTGTCAATATATGGCACCACTTAAATATATCTTGTGTTGTACTTATCGCATCGGGTCATACTATACGGCTTTTTAAAGACGACAATCTGTGCTACAAGTTTCGTTTTGACAGTGTTGTGATTGTCCTTTTCAGTCTCAAGTTATAGCGCGTCAAAGATGGAGTCCACCAAGCAAGAAATTCGCCATATTTTACGTTTTTACTACCTGCGAGGTAAAACTTCAACGAAGGCGGCCGAAAAAATTCGTGTAGTTTATGGACCCGATACTGTAACGATTCGCACAGCACAGCGTTGGTTTGATCGATTTCGTTCTGGTGTAGTGGCTGTTGAAGATACACCCCGTACTGGTAAGCCAATCGTCGTGGAAACCGATAAAATCGTTGAAATCATCCAAGTAGACCGGCATGTGAGCACTCGCTCGATTGGCCAGGAACTGGGTATAGACCATAAAACCGTTTGGAACCATTTGCAGAAGATTGGATTCCAAAAAAAGCTGGATGTATGGGTGCCACACGAGATGACACAAAAAAATATTTTAGACTGAATCAACGCCTTCGATGCACTGCTGAAACGGAACGAACTCGACCCATTTTCGAAGAAGATGGTGCCTGGTGATGAAAAGTGGATCACGTACGACAACCTAAAGCGAAAAAAGTCGTGGTCGAAGCGCGGTGTGCCGGCCCAAACCATCACCAAGCCCGGATTGATGGCCAGGAAGGTTTTGCTGTGTGTTTGGTGGGATTGGAAGGGAATCATCCACTACTACCACAAGCTGCCCAACTATGGCCTGACCCTCAACTCGGTTCTCTACTGTGAGCAGCTTGACTGTTTGAAGCAGGCGATTGACCAGAAGCGGCCAGAAATGATCAACAGGAATGGTGTTGTTTTCCACCAGGACAACGCTCGGCCTCACACATCTTTGATGACCCGCCAGAAGCTACGGGAGCTCGGATGGGATGTCCTATTGCACCCACCGTATAATTCGGACATGGCTCCAAGTGATTATCATCTCTTCCGGTCTATGCAAAACGCTCTTGGTTATACTAAGTTGGCCACAAAAGAGGCTTGCGAAAAGTGGCTGTCTGAGTTTTTTGCAAATAAAGAGGGGGATAATGAAGTTGCCTTCTAAATGGCAACAAGTTTGCGAACAAAACGGCGCATATTTGACATAAATTGGACAATTTTAGGTATGTTAAATAAAGCATCAAATTTCGATCAGAAATACGACATTTCTTTTTCCCCAACCCTATATTTAAAAAAATAAATTTATTAGCGAATATATCTTCCAAAGACAAATTATCATAACTCTTTGAAAAATGAAAGAAATCAATCCCAGAAAAACTGTCAGTACTGGTTATTAATTTACTTTTGTAAAATTACAATATTACACATTACAATACATTGTCAACAATAGCATGGAGGTACGATTAGAATTTTTAGTATAATCCAAAAGTTTTTCCAAAATGAAATATTTTTCAGAATATTGATAATCGTAATGGTTCGAACAAATATGTTTTTCAAAGAAAAAATGCAATTGCATTGATTCAAGAGTGTTTTAAATACGCTTTTTTCTAAGTTCCTGTTTCTCGCATTTTGAAATATCATTCATCAATTCTATTTACCACCACTGACCCCGGGTCAGATGTAGAAGAGTTGTCTCTCCACCAATGGTTTATCTAAAAAAAAGAAGTAATTCCCAACAAGAAAGCAAACACCTAAAGCACACACCTCCCTTTCTGAATTGAACAAAAAACGAACGGCAGAAAAAGACAGAGCACGAATATATCTCTTTAATCAATTGGATTTCACAACAAAATAAATTAGTTTTTCGGCTCCACCGTAAGCTTGTTAATAGATTTTTGGATGTCAAACGTGTGACAGCAGCCGACAAATCTTGTGGAAAAACGATTTCTTCCTCGTTCTGCTTCTTCTTTCCCGGTCGGAGAACAATATGTAGTACCTTCAGTACGGATCGGTGGGAGGGATGGAAGTGTGATTGAATTCGAGAGAAACTTTCACAGGAGGAGCACCTTTGGGACGCGCCACATAGGGAGCAGTTCAGTGTTGTCTCCCAGAGGCCAAGTTGGGTGCTTCGACAAGAACTATTAATGTCAGCATGAATTGAATCCAAACTGATCTCAAATTTTATCTATGTATGGTACGAAAAGTGTACCATGAAGCGTTATCATTTGTTCATACAATTTGGTATCCCGCGTCGTTTGGTGTAGCTGGTTAAAAATGGGGAAGAACCCGTTCACATGATGACGGATTGTACAGCAGAGTCCCAAGACGAGGAGGATAAAAGGTTACATTGACGCATGGCGCCATCTGCTGTAATGATGCTTCGTCATAACACCCGTGGGACGAAAAAAGCGTTTGTCAATACTAATAATAATGACACAAGTTTAGATGCTGCTGATAAGCAGTCAAGATACTAATATTTTTGAAAAACTGAGTTCTAGAAGAATACGGCGTTGAAGCCCGGATTATTGCACATTCCGCATATTAATATCTCCGCCAAGTATCGCGAATGCTCCACATATGAAATTTTCGTCTGAAACTATTAAACATAACATTAGCATTGCCTTATAGCAGCACATAATGTCATGTTAATATGCTTCCTTCTCGGTATTTACAATATATGAGTGGCGCTTATTAAAATACTCTCATTTCGCAGGAAAATGTCGCCGCGTTCGTTATGGGCTTTCCTTTCGTACGGTCGTTGGAACACGAGGACCATGTTTGGCCCGGTGGAGAAGTGTACACATTTTTAATATCCACGTACCAACTCGTTAGATCATGTGTTTTCGTCGTACAACTTGTAACGACAAATAGACGACAGGCGAACTGCCATCAGCAGCTTTCGAGATGGGCGAGGGACCGATGGAGGATGCTTCTCAGTTTCAGTTTCAGTTTCCTCATCTCTTCCCTAGTGCCATCTCCAGCGCTAAGTAAAAGACATCAACGAACAATGCGTTCATGATCGTCGCTTTTATAACATGCCTGGATGAGAAAAAAGGGCAGCTCTTGTCGAGATGAGAACATTAAAATTCATAACTATTCATCTCTTGTCGAAGAGAGAGACCCGGGTAGTGAACGAAGGGTAGAAGGCAACGCTATCACTAGCAAGAGAATGCTAGCTGGAAAATGACTATAAATGAAGGTATTAACCAAAATATATTAAAAATTATTTAAATTTATTTTACCATAACACACTTCAACTCATATTTTTTGCATTTCACAAAAATATACGCTGAAAAATTAGTGAACATCTCAAAAATATCTCTACGTGGATCTTATGTTAATGCTGTCGAAATCATAGAATAGCATAAATAGTCAAAAGGTAATGAGTGAATGTAACACTTGCCTCCTCACAGTCCTATATTTGCCAAACTTGTACAGAAATTTCCAAGTGAACAGCTGAAATCGGTTGATTATTATTGTTATTGTTCGCTGATCGTCCCTGTGGGGAAAGAAAAAAAGGAGGTGTATTTGGAATAATTGTTTTTGGACCTGAGTAGAATATAGCTCGCGAATGAATTATCGACCGAAAGGGTGGAATTTAATTGGAAAAACTCTAATGAGCAGTTTAAAACCGGGTGAAAATTGGCTGATCATCCAATAACCCCTCATATGCAGTAGCATATGGGAAGCATTGGCTGCTCGCTGGAGGGCTTCTTTCTCCCGGACCAAATCGGAAGGGCGGAAAGGCATAAACTGGAAATAAATTTAAAATTTCATATGTGTACAATCAACACTCCTTCCTACGTAATAATGTACACTGGCTACGTTCCTACTGCTGATACGTGCAGTTATTTTGCGGAATAAAAATAAATCGTTTCGCGCTGGCTGCTGTCTATGACGAGCTGAATCGAATTTTATAAGCAATATTGTTGGTGCGTAAATTGCTACGCGTCTCTCGTCCCTATGTAGCCTGCAAGTGGTTTGCAAATGCAGTTCGTTTCAATTTTTCCGGATGATACTGGATGGTGGGGTGACATCATGATGCACGGCACCAAAAAGCGGATATTCAATTTAAGTGGCGCTAAATGTATAATGACTGCGAGAAATCATGCACTTAGCCTTGGGGTTGAAAACTAAATCATATCAGTGTTTTGTGATTCTGTCGGCATTCATACTGAGAAACAAACCGCATGATAGACAGTAATGTTTATGATATGAGACCTGTATGATAGGTACAATACTTAGGCTACAGTTATCACGTCTATTCTCAAATGATAAAAGTCATCGTTAGAGACAATGTATTAGAGACTTTTGTTTTAACTTTATATGCCGCATTTATTCGTATATTAATGAAAGCAAATTGTATTAATCAGGTTTAAATTTTTTTATCGTGATTGAAAAATAAATCGAGTTGATGACAACTTTGATAATAACTCTAATGATGCTTATTTACAAAATCAACTAAATTTAATACTTAACCTTCCTATACTCGCGCACTGGTCTCACAGACCGAGAAATCGATGATTCGTTAATTTCTCAGAAAACTTCGACACTACGACTTTGCGATTTTTTTTAGCTTCCTCATTCGTCGTTCGTCATTGTTTAGCGTATCATAAGTTTCGTTACGACATGTGTCACTTTTTTATTATAATCGGTCTGTGATACTGACGCGAGTATAGGAGTAACTTTTTTGGACAAGTGATTTTTTTCCTGTTTCAGAATATTGTTCAATGAAATATATAAAGAGCCTGGCCGGGTAAGGAAGTAAAAAGTGACCACAAACCAAATCACTAGTTGTATGACAAATATTGTAAAGGAAATTAAATAACAAATTTTGGTGGTTTATTTGAACCCCTATGTGGTTTGACGTAGGATCTTACTACGGAGTATCAAAAAAATTTCATCAAAAAATTTAGTATTAAAAAAAATATTGAAATTTAGAAAAAAAAAATTCTGATTTAGAGATTCAGTACTACTCTAATTCATATTTTAATGTGTTTCTACGGCTTTTCTCGATATGTGTGATTTTTTTCAGATTTTTTTCAGTGTTGCGCGGCATCGAAAAATATTTTTTTTATATTTCCAAAGAGGGGTTAGGTAAGGGAGTAAAAAGTGCCCCCAAACCAAATCACTAGCTACATGGCAAATATTGTAAAGGATATTAAATAAGAAATTTTGGTGGTTTATTTGAACCCCTATGTGGTTTGACGTAGGATCTATAGTGAAAAACGTACTTTTTCGTTTATTTCACGCCATCCTCAATAGATCCGAGATAAAAATTTGAAAAAAAAATACTGAATGTGCATCTTACCACGGTGTATCAAGAAAAATTATCTAAAAAATATTCCATCAAAAATTTTAGTACTAAAAAAAATATTTAAATTTTGGAAAGTTTTTTTTGGGATTTAGAGATTCAGTACTACTCTAATTCGTATTTAAATGTGCTCTTACGGCTTTTCTAGATTGACAAATATCTTCAAGCTGTTTTTTTGTCATCTGTCATCTGTCATCATGTTTTTTGTATCTAATAATAAAAATAAAATAATTAAAAAAAATAATACACAGTACAAAAAAATGTAAAAATTAAGAACAATTCTGATTATGCATCGACTCACTTTGTCCGTCTCGAAAAAATATGAGGGCGTATGAGGAAACCAGACCATGGAGTAGAGATCAATACCGGTATCAAGAACAACATTGAATGATAGCTGAAACCCAACAAACATTGATAGCTATTCATGTCCTGGCATTGATATCGTTAGAATCAAGAGGATTTTTTCTAATTTGTATCGATTTTTTTATTTACAGGTGAAATAAAGGTGTTTCTTCTTTAAAAGTCACAAATAGTATGTAAAAATGTGTTTCTTACCCAACATTGCTATTTGTAATAATTTGATACGCAAATATGTTCTTTAATGCTCTTCCCCCACAGCGCAAGAAGCCAGTAAAATCTAAAATAACATACCTACTTAATTCGCTAAATTGGTTACCTGTTTTACTATCTTCACTGTTTGTGTTATAATAAAAAAAAAGTTGAATAAATTTCATATCTAATATATTATAAATATCTGGTACATATTATAACACATATAGTATTTTTATAAGTGACTAGCTGACCCGGCAAACTTAGTCCCGCCCAAAATTTATTTTTCGTTATCACATTCAGGTTTTATTACTAAGCGCACGTTCATAGGTCCAATCGCAGAACTGTTCATTGATTGATTTTCTAATTTACCCTTTAAAATTACCTATTCAGACACAATTCTCGCTCCAGATTTTTCATCCACTTGCAAATAACATGATTATCCGTTACATGGAATAAATGTCTGATACAGAAAATATGACAAAAAATAAAGACAGCCCTAAATCGGACAATTCCTTTCTCGAGTTTTGCTCTTATCAACACATTCGGTGATCCATTTTTATTTATATAGATAGAAGAAGATATAGGAGTGCATTTTATCACATTAAAAAAAAATTCAATTGTCATGTTTGTTTGAAATGTGTGTATTATTTTTACGGGACCCCTCTCCATTTCAGAGGAGGGAGGGGTGTCATACCATCATAGAAACATTTCTCATATTCAACTTGCCAAATTTGGCTCCATTTGATTGATTAGTTTTCGAGTTATGCAGAAATTTATGTTTGATTTCTATGGCATTCATTTATTGCACCATAAAACCCCCATATGCCTGATTTGGTTTTATTCGCTTGATTAATTTCCGAGTAATGCAGAAATTTGTGTTTCATTTGTATGGCAGCCCCCCCTTAGAGAAGGGGGAGGAATATCTAACCACCATAGAATCATTTATTGCACCCTAAAACCTCTACATGCCAAATTTGGTTTCGTTTGCTTGATTATTTCTCAAGTAATGCAGAAATTTGTGTTTCATTTGTATAGCAGACCACAGCAGACATGTCTGATAACCTTGAAGAGGGGGGTGGGGCGTCTAACCACCATAGAAACATTTATTGCATCCTAAAACCTCTACATGCCAAATTCGATTTCATATGATTGATTAATTCCCGAGTAATGCAGAAATTTGTGTTTCATTATCTAAATATCTTCGAGCTGTTTTTTTTTCAAGTATCTAATAATAAAAATAAAATAATAAAAAAAAATACACAGTACAAAAAAATGTTATGGATTTTCTGGCAGTTATATTTTTTTTTCAAAATTTCGAAATGCCAGAAAATCTATAACATTTTTTTGTACTGTGTATTTTTTTAATTTTATTTTTATTATTAGATATTTGAAAAAAAAACAGTTTGAAGATATTTATCAATCTACAGAAGCCGTAAGAGCACATTTAAATATGAATTAGAGTAGAACTGAATCTCTAAATCCCAAAAAAAAATTTTTCAGAATTTAAATATTTTTTTAGTATTAAAATTTTTGATGAAATTTTTTTGATATTTTTTTCTTGATACACCGTGGTAAGATGTACATTCAGTATTTTTTTCAAATTTTTATCTCGGATCTATTGAGGATGGCGTGAAATAAACGAAAAAGTAAGTTTTTCACTATAGATCCTACGTCAAACCATATAGGGGTTCAAATAAACCACCAAAATTTCTTATTTAATATCCTTTACAATATTTGCCATACAGCTAGTGATTTGGTTTGGGGGCACTTTTTACTCCTTTACCTAACCACTCTTTGGAAATATAAAAAAAAAATATTTTTTGATACCGCGCAACACTGAAAAAAATCTGAAAAAAATCACACATATCTAGAAAAGCCGTAGAAACACATTTAAATATGAATTAGAGTAGTACTGAATCTCTAAATCTCAAAAAAAAAATTTCAATATTTTTTTTGGTACTAAAATTTTTGATGAAATTTTTTTTTGATAATTTTTCTTGATACACCGTGGTAAGATGCACATTCAGTATTTTTCTCAAATTTTTATCTCGGATCTTTTGAGGATGGCGTGAAATAAACGAAAAAGTAAGTTTTTCACTATAGATCCTACGTCAAACCACATAGGGGTTCAAATAAACCGCCAAAATTTATTATTTAATATCCTTTACAATATTGGCCATACAGCTAGTGATTTGGTTTGGGGGCACTTTTTACTCCCTTACCCGGCCAGGCCCTTTATGTTAGTAGTATACAGTGTTGCCACATTTTAATCTGTACCAGAGGGGTTAAAAATCTTTCTCATCTTACTTTTTCTTCCAAAAATCTGTACCATCGAAAATATTCGTTGTAGAAATTTAGGATGAAAAAATACTCATTTATTTACTATAAATACTACATTTACATTTGCAAGTCCTTTGTGTGTTTTATAATGCAAAAAAAAAATTTTTAAATTCAGATTGCTTGCTATCATGAATTAAAATTTAAAAATAATCGCTCCAAGCGATACTGCGGCGCAAAAGTCGTCATGTACCTTATTGTTGCTTCGATCGAATGTAAGAACTTTCACACGCGGAAAAAAATCTGTGTCAATCTGTACTTTTTGACGAAATCTTTATTCTGTACCGTAAAGAATCTGTACCAAAAATAACGAAAAAATCTGTACCTTTCCAGATAAATATGTACGTGTGGCAACACTGGTGGTATAGAATATTAATTGAGTATAATGCCTAGCTTTATTACAGGACTATTTTTATTTGATTTTAGATCATTTTGTCACTAGATTGAACGGAGAAAGAATTAGGACGTAGTTATTTGCATATGTGCAAAAGCACACATACACACTTGTGAAAGAATTTCACTTGTGGAAGAATTGTAAACTATAACTGCACCCGAGAAACTAATCGGTGGCTGATGGTTATTTTTCACACTTACAGTTTCGTGGATTTTTTTTCATAATATGTGGGCTGAACAATATTGACAGGAAAACAAGTCGCAAGAAGTTTCTAGACCCAAACTAGCGCTGGCAGAAAACATTTCAGCTTCGGCAGAAAAAATGATTATTCGTATACTGAAGGGTGAAATGAACAAATAAAAGTACCTATTCAAAAGCTTTACAATGTTTGTATGTATGGGAGCAGACATTTCTTTCTCTCAGACTGAACGTCAGCTTGGAATTGTACACAGGAAAAAGTCCAAACGATGACGGGGATCGAACCGAGGCCGGCTGGAATTCAAGGCTGTTTTACATGACCACGATATCCATGCAGCCACTGGTGTTGTAGCATAAATGCGTGATAATAGTGCACCTCATTATAAAATGAAGCTGGAAAGTATTTTCTAAAGGTGAAAAGGTGAGCATAAACGTTAATCTATATCCTTTAGGGTCTGGGCCGTGTATGTGGGAAAGTATGCGAAAAGCTTTGAAGCGTGCTTATTTGCAATGCGTCTCTTGTTTCGCTGGCATTATTCGAGAATTAATCAAGTAAACGAAATCAAATTTGGCATGTTTAGGTTTTAGGATGCAATAAATGTTTCTATGTTGGGTAGACACTACCCCTCCCTCTCTAAGGAAGGGGCTGCCATACAAATGAAACACAAATTTCTGCATTACTCGAGAATTAATCAATCATATGAAATCGAATTTGGCATGTGGAGGTTTTAGGATGCAATAAATGTTTCTATGGTGGTTAGACGCCCCACCCCCCTTTCTAAGGGGGGAAGGTCTGCTATACAAATGAAACACAAAATTAATCAAGCGAACGAAACCAAATTTGGCATGTAGAGGTTTTAGGGTGCAATAAATGATTCTATGGTGGTTAGATATTCCTCCCCCTTCTCTAAGGGGGGGCTGCCATACAAATGAAACACAAATTTCTGCATTACTCGGAAATTAATCAAGCGAATAAAACCAAATTAGGCATATGGGGGTTTTATGGTGCAATAAATGAATGCCATAGAAATCAAACATAAATTTCTGCATAACTCGAAAACTAATCAATCAAATGGAGCCAAACTTGGCAAGTTGAATATGAGAAATGTTTCTATGATGGTATGACACCCCTCCCTCCTCTGAAATGGAGAGGGGTCCCGTAAAAATAATACACATATTTCAAACGAACATGACAATTGAAAATTTTTTTAATGTGATAAAACGCACTCCTATATCTTCTTCTATCTATATAAATAAAAATGGATCAGCGAATGTGTTGATAAGAGCAAAACTCGAGAAAGGAATTGTCCGATTTAGGGCTGTCTTTATTCTATCATATTTTCTGTATCAGACATTTATTCCATGTAACGGATAAACATGTTATTTGCAAGTGGTTGAAAAATCTGGAGCGAGAATTGTGTCTGAAAATAATCTGATATTATAATGACGAGTTTTGGTAGAACTACTAGGTATTTTATAGTAGAAGGTAATTTTAAAGGGCAGATTAGAAAATCAATCAATGAATAGTTCTGCGATTGGACCTATGAACGTGCGCTTAGTAAAAAAACATGAATGTGATAACGAAAAATAAATTTTGGGTGGGACGAAGTCTGCCGGGTCAGCTATACTATATGTGTTATAATATGTACCATCAGATATTTTTTTCAATTTATTTAGTCAACTTTTTTTTTATTATAACACAAACAGTGAAGATAGTAAAACAGGTAACCAATATAGCGAATTAAGCAGGTATGTTTTTTTAGATTTTACTGGCTTCTTGCGCTGTAGGGGAAGAGCATTAAAGAACATATTTGCGTATCAAATCATTACAAATAGCATTGTTGGGTGAGAAACACATTTTTACATACTATTTGTGACTTTTAAAGAAGAAGCACCTTTATTTCCCCTGTAAATAAAAAAATCGATACAAATTAGAAAAAGTCCTCTTGATTCTAACGATATCAATGCCAGGACATGAATAGCTATCAATGTTTGTTGGGTTTCAGCTATCATTCAATGTTGTTCTTGATACCGGTCTTGATCTCTACTCCATGGTCTGGTTTCCTCATATGCCCTCATATTTTTTCGAGACGGACAAGGTGAGTCGATGCATAATCAGAATTGTTCTTAATTTTTAGGCAACACCCATTGGAATCAGTTCACTACAGAATTGATATTTCTGTAGGAGCGGTTTAATCAGTAACGATTTTTATGTACACTTATGAGCATTGATACAAGAAATTCAGAGAAAATCGAGTTTTTCGTGTTAATGTTGAAATATTTATCAGATTGTTCTTCTTTATCGGTTTACTATTGAAAATAGAAATTATTTTTAATTAGTGGTACCATTTCTAATTTTGAAGTTTTGAATGAATTACATGTACTGATTTCAGAACAGTTATAAAAACTTAATCCAAAATCAATTGTCCTCGAAGTCACACGTCAGGCACGATGTTCCGTTCGTGCCCCTAGGCTCTGCCTGATTTTTTTCTAAATAGCAAAAAGTAAAAAAAATAATATGATTTTCCATTAGTTCATGCGATAAAGAGATGCCTACAGATTGCATTCATATAAATTTGACATAAATCGGTTGTGTAGAACAGACAGACAGTTTGAAAAAACTAATTTTGAGGAAAACGCGTGTGGAGTTAATTGTTTTGGTCGTACTAGATTAGATACTGCATCACTAAATGTCTATAACTCGGTAAATAATGGGATTTTCGAAATATCATTTCTAGGGTATATTCTTGAATGCCTAAACTTCAGAAATGTGAATTTTTTTTTCAAATTTGTAGACTAGGATACTGCCTTAAGCATCATTTCATCCGATTCTCTATCATGAAAAACAATTCTTATAGGAATCAGAGCATTACTAATATTCCTAATGGCAAACATAAATTCAGCAGAGACTACAGGCTTAGAATTTTTGCTCAGTCATCAACAGATGAGTACCTCACCAATAATCTGGGGGACATTTTCATTCAGAATTGTTGGGATACCCCAGATTATAATGTTATTATTTATGGCATTTATCGAACTAGTCGACGTTAGCTTCCAACTTATCAACCATATTCTGTGACATCAACTAAAAACAGCTGCAAATCTTCAAAATTAGTGGCAATCTAATCGAACTTAGCAGATAAAAATTAATGTTGTTTTTCGATTGTTGGTGTGATTCAGTTGAGACCCTTTGTATTTTCTTAGCGATGGAGGCTGAAATTATTGCTTTATTCACAACAGCGAAAGAAGTCAACAAATATCAGTAATATTTCTGCATCGAAACGATTCACTGGTAGATCACAGCAAAATCACATGAGCAAGAATAATCATTAAAATTTATACGACGTATTGTATTTCCTACATTGCTCTTACGTTCAAAGTAGACTTTTTTCCCAAAGTATCCGATCGGACAATGCGAGTGAACTACTTAAGCTGTATTATTGGCATCAAACCAAATAAATCACAGCCGCTAATCGAAACAACAGTGCAACAATCCTCTCTACACCGTTACTATTCCCGACTCATTCTAATAAACAAATCAAAACAAATCTGTTATATGTTCCTATTCGGCCTCGGCCTAATCATAAGGAATTCATAATATTTTCTCGCTACTGTGCCATCCATCATTCTCGGAAGAAGAGAAAAATCCGTCCATTCGCGGGCCGTCCAAACAGAAGCACTTTCAGACGTGAGATGATCTGTGTGCGATAACAAGAGGGGCAATAAATAATACCCAATTTATCTAATAAGACTAACTCCCTTTTCTAGACTCTATACGCACATCATTCACATTTTTACGCTCTTTTTGCCCTGGTGGTCCACACCACATTGTGGCGTTCAGAGTGCAGTAGTCTACAAAGCGCGAAAAATACTGAGAACTCGGCGCTCTGGGTCGAGAACATCACAGCGGATAGATTCCGAATGGGATTAACAAAAAAATACCAAACGATGTTGGGATTGTTGCGAGTCAAACAAAACTATGAATAATAGGGCAAGCTGAGACGACTGCAAGCGAACATCTACAGAACAAAAAAAAATCCTGTGAGAATGAGAAACTGAAACCATCGAGCTATATTTTAGTCCAAATCCAAAATAAATCATTTCGTTCGTTCGCTCGGTAGGGACTCATCTGCTCTAGCTTTCTGATTTTACAGGCCTTGTCCGTCCGTCTTTGCTGTTTTGCTGTTGCTCTTCTCAACGCATTTCACAAAATTGGTTGTCTGATGGAAGCACAAGAGAACCACCATTCTTTGCGATGTGTATGCATTTCTTTATCAATGTCGAGAAACGACGCAAAACATTTCATTTATTTTTTGTTTCGTGAAATTTCTCTGCCGTAGTATCGTAATACAGGTAAACTTCGATATAACGTACATTTCACTTTCAAAATTGTACGTTGTATCGAATTGTACGTTATATCGAAGCATAATAAAGTATTCACAAACGTAGTCTATAATACATTATTGTGTTGCTGTTTTAGTAAAGTTAATGAATAACTTCAATCAGAAGACGAAGCCAGCCTTTCTCATGATGTTTCCCTTCGTACTGTTGATTAAAACATTAAAACATTAAAACATTAAAACATTAAAACATTTAGAATCCGGAATCACAAAACCAGCTGTATTTCGGGATTGGTTGAAGGTACAAAACTTGTTTTAGCATCACAATACAGATAATTCATTGTTTTATTAGAAAAAAAAATTCCTTTATACTTTGGAAATGTGTACGTTATATCGAGGTAAAATATACGTTATATCGAGTGACGTTATATCGAGGGTACGTTATATCGAAGTTTCCCTGTATAATGATAGAAAATGTGGCGGTTTGATTTATTTCGAACATTGCTGCAACTCTTACTGCGAAACATTTACGATTATTAGTGTAATAATACACTACCACCCTCAATTATGGGTCACTCGAACTGACTGTAAAATAAATAATTATTCGTTTACTAGCTAAAGATTTAAAAGATTATGTATTCATCCTGACGCACAAACTTATGTTCTATTATTTGAAATGTATTTGCTCCGATTTATAAGTATGCAGTTTCTGCTATTTAAAAACCCACTAGTAAATTCTATTGGAATATACCAAATTTTGGAAATATTTTTTTAATTTATAATTTTGTGTGACATATTTTATATCATTTCACGGAAAATATACTTTTTTAAATACTTTATATGTTACTCTCCTTTAACCAAATGTAGATGAAAGGTTGGATCTAACAAACCACCCAAAAATATCACGAATGGGCAAAAATAGTTGCAGTAGAGCATCACTGGGACCAACATTCTACTTTTTTACGATGACACGACTACCGTTCTCTGGGTTTGGGTTGAAGATTTGTTGGGCTTCCCCAGTTTCGACGCGCCTTTCTCTCCGGTAGGACCAACACTAGGCTGGGCTCAACTCCGGATCTGCTGCGACCGCACGGGTTTATTTCTGGTTTTGTGGTGAACGAGATCGGAAAACTATTATCGAAATATGCTTGTATTTCGCTGTTTGCACGAGCAATGAAAGAACGTGTAGTGTCGATACGGCAAAGGTTTTTGGGGACAGTATCGGTAGTCCTTAATTCCGAAAGAATGGTGAATACGCAAGCACTACCAGCTTTGGTTTTCCCTGCTGGCTGGCTCATATGTCGTCCGTTTAGCGCACTCTGTGCTTTAGTCGTTTTGGTTACCAAAATACGAGTTGAACCCTCCCTGCCTTCAGCATATCGCGTGAGGTAGCCCCCACCCCCTCCCTTTTTCACCATCACTCTTAATACTACTCAAATTCTCGTTCAATGCTTTCGAATGAATGGAACGAATTCATTCGGTGGTTTGCCAAATGCGCAACTTATAATGTGCGGAGAGAATCCCGTGTCCTCGTGTGATCCGGCTGCTGCTATGGTACGACCGCAACTGCGTTTGTCTTTCCAGATCGTTTTATGTACGCTCAATAAAATATTGTTTGTTATTCTTTCCACGTCTAATTGATTCTTATAAAAGAGTTTGATAAATAGCATTTTATCATGCTTGTTTTGGGCGTTACTTCAGAGCGATTTGATTTCGCAAATGATGAATGAATTGGGGGAAGGCTGGCTTGTCTTGCCTTTCTCTCGTCCTTTTGTGCTTTTGCGCACTTTTGAGACGCTTCTGGTTCGTTGCGATGCGGCGGGTGTGGGATGTCTCTATCGTATGCTGTGGGCGGGTTAGAAGGGGCTAAACCCGATTTAATCTAGAGTTTTTTTTGTAGCAGGAATCCAATGTCGAAAAATCGCGAGTCAAGCATCTATAACTGTTTTACAGTTTCAGAAATAGTGTAAAAATTGTTTAGCATAATCATAAAGATTTTGACACTTAAATACTTATTTTCTCTACAAAAATTTTCCTCCAAAAATAGCATTCTTGAATAAGTTTTAAGAATATCAGGAGATCATAAACGATCAAAAGCGAGATTTTTACAATTACAACCATCTCGATTACTAGTATGAATATGTATTTAGCCATCACAGTCGTTTTTCTGGCATTTGAAATTGAATTTAAAATATTTTTTTCCTAGTACTTTATGTTGCAGCCGAACAAAATAAGTATGTTGTGGTACTTTTTTTTTCAACATAGATCTGATTCAAATGGAGTTTTACTGCACAGTTCTATTGCATATAGAAGAACATAAAGCTCATATCGTTTATGAATATGAATATTTACGGTAATATATTTACGGTAAGTATGTTGCCTTCAGATTATCACTCATTTCTGATGATGTAATCAGATTATACAGGCTCCCTTTTTTTTCTTATGAAAGCTTAAAAATTTGGCCCTAAATACCCGGATCTTCTTCATGTCCTTGGGTACGAAAGTGATCCCGTTGGCTATTTACCACTCCAGGCTATCCTTTGAATAGTGGCACGAAGCTAGTGCCAGTCAGAAGATCGTAGGGTCCTCGTGTTGCTTCAACAGAGGAAGCAGATGCTTTTGTAGATACTCCTTGAGGTAGATCTGCCCGTTTACAGTCCCGGTAATCACGATCGGTGAACTCCGTTTGCCACATGAGCAGATTGCTTGCCAAATCATGGATTGGATTGGGGGGAAAAAGTCGTATATTGTATATCTTGTGTTGTACTTATCGCATCGGGTCATACTATACGGCTATTTAAAGACGACAATCTTTGCTACAAGTGTCGTTTTGACAGTGTTGTAATTGTCCTTTTCAGTCTCAAGTTATAGCGCGTCAAAGATGGAGTCCACCAAGCAAGAAATTCGCCATATTTTACGTTTTTACTACCTGCGAGGTAAAACTGCAACGAAGGCGACCGAAAAAAATCGTGTAGTTTATGGACCCGATACTGTAACGATTTGCACAGCGTTGGTTTGATCGATTTCGTTCTGGTGTAGTGGTTGGAAACCGATAAAATCGTTGAAATCATGCAGAAGATTGGATTCCAAAAAAAGCTGGATGTATGAGTGCCTCACGAGTTGACGCAAAAAAATCTTTTAGACCGAATCAACGCCTGCGATGCACTGCTGAAACGGAATGAACTCGACCCATTTTTGAAGAAGATGGTTGCCTACTAAATGGCAACAAGTTTGCGAACAAAACGGCGCATATTTGACTTAAATTGAATAATTTTAAGTATGTTAAATAAAGCGTCAAAAATACGACATTTCTTTTTCCCCAACCCTATATTTCTTGGCAAACAAAAGTTTCTGCTTCGTTTCTTCCTCCGGAACATCAAACTTGTGCTGGGCGGTGAAGAACAGTAGCCCCGGAAGCTGCCGGAAGTCCGCCTTGACGTAAGTATCATCATCCATGATGAGACAATCTGATGCGTCAGTATCTGGGTGTACACTGTACAGTTTCCGCACCCGTGACTTTCCCACCGTATTTTGCCGCCCATCTCGAATACGCATAACATGAAGAAACGGTAATTGCGGATCTTTTTTGGAATAGTTTTCGATGGTATACCTCTTCTTATCCAGTGAAGTGCTCTATATTGGACATATGTCGAAATTTTCGATTCATCACTGATTACCAGATTGGAAGCATAACTTGAGACAGCTCAATCCGCCTGTTTAATATACTTGCGTCTGCCCTGAATGGATCACAGCCCATCCTGCGAAATGCGTAACCAAGGGAAGTGACAATGGCAGCTGAGCTACGGTATCTTCTAGCCAAAGACCTCGTTGACCACCTTGAATTATCCCTAACGTCATCACGTGCTGAACATTTTCGATAACATGTGGGTGGTCTGATCACGGCAAGACCATGTAATCCCTATTTTTTTCGGATCCTAGTATACTACTTTCTGCTTGTTTTTATATTAAGGAGGGACCCCGGTCTGGAAAATCGAAAAAAAATAATTTTTGTTTTTTGCATTTTTGAGAAGCTTATGCCCTCAGAAATGTTGTCCTAAACGAATTTTTCGATATTTGATTTCGTTGGAAAGTTACAGCCAAAAGTATGATGTCACCTCAAGGGATATAGTATTGATGTACGAATTTTAAAACGCGTTTTTCTCGAAACCATGTTATCTCAACTGGTGGTACCGATATCTCAGGATCTACTTGACCGATTTGGCTGATTTTTTTTTCAGCATGTAAAAATAAATTATCTAAAGTGTTGCATAGCCGATTTCTAATATCTCGTTTTCTGTTTTTTTTAAATCGCTATTTAGAGATTTTTTTATGAAAAATATCTAATTTTTAACAATAATGGCCGCTGTTTCGAATTTTCAAAAACCCCTATGCTTTAGGTATTGTCCTAAAGTTTCAAAATATTCATTGTAATTTGTTCTACGACACTCCGACTTCAGAACCGATACCACCAGCAAGGTACTAATTTTCCGACAGCATCTACGTATCCAGCTGTGAACAGCTTCATAATCATTATTCGTGCACTCAAAAAATGGATAATACATCTTCAAATATACCCTCAACAATAACCAAAATACACGAACACTTCACTTTATTCGTAACATCCGAAAAAAATCCACGAAATTCATTATTTTCCAACCTTCCAGACAGGGGTCCTCCCTTAACAACTGACCCATAACAACTGCAAATCATAGAGACGGCTTCGCTCACCCTATGTACCAAGTCAAAGTGAGTCCGAATAATGATTCTTATTTCATTTCTGACCAAACTAGGCAGCAGATGTGTGTTCAGCCGTTTGGCCTGGCTTGCGGCTCGACAGTTTATTTAGTAGTACTAAGGCTACTTTGGGTTCTTCCAGGGATCTTGCCCTTATAGGCTCAATCACCACTACCATTGCCAACGGTTCCAGTACAACCAGTGGTTCAGACAATCAGAGGGTATGCCTCCATTGAGTCGTATCAAGTGCACTTAGCGCTACCTGAAGGGTTGTTGCTGATTGGACACCTGACTTGCCCTCAGCGGTGGAATCGAAACCCGTAGTTCAGTAATTGAGATGATATGCTTCTACTGATTCATATTCAACGGGCGTAAAACTACCTGAGGTATTAGTTCATAACGCATCTGTCTTGCCCTCAATTTTTCGACTAGAACAATTAGCGTTCTGTTTTCTTTTTGTTCTTCTGTTTGTATTTTGTACATTTTTGCGTTTTTTTGTACTCATTTGCGTCCCACGACTCGCTGTGGAAATAACGGTCTACACTGAAGTCACTTTTTACGCGGATTTTGGAATTTACGCGAATTTCGGAATTTACGCGGATTTAAAAAATTACGCAGCACGTATTCCCCGAGTAAAAAGCGACTCCAGTGTACAGAGTCAGTGCCCTGCTCTAACACAGCAAGGGCAAATTACTTCCTCCACAGTAAATCAACCACCCCCCAGCCTCCGCTAGCGAAAGAGTATTTTTAAAACACCCTTGGCCTTTCATCCCTCGGCCCGGAGAACTTGGAATTGGGGTTATCCGCACGATTTTCTGGAGCTGCTCATTTCCGGGCTTGCGACCGGCAATAGAGTGTCTTAATGATTTATTGTTTCCAATCATCTTTCGAGGCCCTCTACGGGTTGAGGAAAAAATCTGATACGGGTTCGAAAAAAAAACTCATATGGAACAATTGCGCCCTTCATGTGCTATCGTACGCAGGCTGACGGTGATGCGCTTAGCTTGCACCACTCGGTGTTAAGAAACGAATAACTGTCATACAACTAAAAATCTCCATAATTCAATTCCACCTCAACAACCACTCGGTAGCCGCTTCGCATGAACCCTCCATGCGTTCGCTCGTACGGAAGCACCACTTCGCTTCGGCAAAAAATATTGACGTTCAAAATAGTCTCTTGATAAAATCTGACCGCACTGTGTTGGTTTCACAAATATGAATAATTGGCTGATACTAAGGAAATAAGTCCTGGAGACTATGTTTCCCAAATTCCTGAACTCATAAAAACTCCGACTCAGAGTACTCGGTACAATTGGTGTATAAAACAGGACGATCCTTTTCGATGTAAACTAATGAAATAATGGGGTCTTTTTAATATGGTGAAATATTAACAGTTCGGCTGAAAAATTTATAAAGTAACACAGTAAATCTGCACCCGTGCACCCGTGGCCGAGTGGTTAGCGTCTCACATTATCATGCCGGGTGTTCGGGTTTGATTCCCGTTCTGGCCGGGGGATTTTTCGTCAGAGAAATTTCCTTCGACTTGCACTGTGGTCACGCGTATTCTAGAGCTTGCCCCTCGGAATAGATTCAAGGCGTGTTATTTGGCTTAAGAAATCTCAACTAAGTATTAATAAATGACGCTAGTTAATACATACATTGAGACGGCAAAAGTTCCACAGGGAACGTAAGAAGACAGTAAATCTATTTTTTTTTGCAAAATTCAATTTTGTTATTCAACATAAAGGGTGTGTCACATCAAATTGCATCACGGAAGAAACGCTGTAGAAATTTAATTTTTAGGAATTATATCTTCAGCTTTGGTTTTATAATCAGATAAGAGTGTATAGATCACGTTGGCCATGCTTCACTGTCAATTTTTCGTAAATTTGGAAAAATGTCGTCGAACGAAATAGAGCGTCGTGAATTAATCTTGTACACTCATTTCAAGAATCCGGAGTTGTCACATCGGTACATCGGTAAGATGCTGGGAATCGTCCAATCCACGGTCAGCAGAGTACTAAAACGATACTTCGGGAACCTAACCATCGACCGGAAGGCGAAGAACGGCAAAAATGGATGCTCCGTCAGTGAAAAAGATCACAAGCGCGTAGTTAAGCAGTTTAGACGTGATCCGAGAAGTTCGGTCCGGGATGTCGCCAATAAGCAGAATTTGTCAAGTTCATTCGTCCAGCGGACCAAGCAGCGGGAGGGCCTGCGTACATACAAGGTTCAGAAGGCTCCTAACCGCGACGAAAGGCAAAACATGGTGGGGAAGACGCGAGCCCGGAAGCTGTAAACCGAAATGCTGACGAAGCCACATTGCCTGGTAATGGACGACGAAACCTACGTCAAAGTGGACTTTCGTCAGCTGCCGGGCCTATTGTTCTTCTCCGCATAGGACAAATTCAGCGTTCCGGAGGAGATTCGCAAGCAGAAACTATCCAAGTTTGCCAAAAAGTACATGGTGTGGCAAGCGATCTGCTCTTGCGGAAAGCGGAGCGCCCCCTTCGTGATGACCGGCACGGTAAACGGGCAGGTTTACCTTAAGGAGTGCCTACAGAAGCGCTTACTACCACTATTGAAGCAGCACGAGGGCCCGACCATCTTCTGGCCGGATCTCGCTTCGTGCCACTATTCAAAGGACGTGTTGGAGTGGTACGAAGCCAACGGGGTCACCTTCGTGCCAAAGGAAATGAACCCGCCCAACGCGCCGGAGCTTCGCCCAATAGAGAAATATTGGGCGATTATGAAGCAGGCCCTCCGGAAGAACCCAAAAGTTGTCAAATCGGAGGCGGACTTCAAGAGAAAATGGATTTCTGTTAAAAAAAAACTACAACCTGACGTTGTACAGAACCTTATGGACGGGGTAAAGAGGAAGGTGCGAGCATACGGGCTTGGGCTCGAAGTATGATTAAAAAGAAAATGCCAAAAGTTGTTTAATAGTTTTTATTTTACTGTCTAAAATTTTCAAAAGGATCGGTCTACTGGGCGAATTTCTACAGCGCTTTTTCCGTGATGCAATTTGATGTGACACACCCTTTAATTGCCTTCGAGAGCGATACAGCGATTATAGCGATCTTGCATCTTTTCGATACAATTTTTATAGTACTCATTTGGTTTTTCCAAAATAGGTCTCAGTTTCGGTAATCACTTCATCATTGGTCTTAAATTTCTTGCCAGCGAGCATTCTCTTCAGATCTGCGAATAGTCGAACAGTCGCTGGGGGCCAGATCTTGAGAATACGGTGGATGCGGAAGCAATTTGAAGCTCAATTTATGCAATTTTGTCATCGTTTTCATTGATTTGTAATTTTTCCATTTTTTTCACAATAACGAAAGTTGCTTCACTATCAATGCTGTAACTCACGAACCAATCGACCGATTGCTGTAAAATTTTGACACGTATCTAGACGTCTAGACGTCAACCTTATGAACTTTCCAGCCGAACTGTTATCTATCCCATTCCGTTATCAAACATTCCGTATTGTGTCGCCATTGCACAATGGTTGAGGGAACGAATTTTAAGCGGAAATTTACATCTTGAGTTCGACAGTCATTCTCTAAAGTGACGAACCAGCCGAAGGTGTTGAAATTCACTATATGTAATACAGAAAAAAAAGTTATTCCTAGACAAATACTGTTTCTGACAAAGTTATTACATATAGCAATATAGCAACTTTGTAGAACTTCTTTTCCAATGCAAAATTTCAGCTCAGGTAAACTTCAGTTACTGGTATCGCACAGCCATCAATGTTTGAGTTTTTTGAAAACCGAAAAATCAGCCAAAGGGGGGGACAAGAAATCGGTGTTCTCAAAAAAAGCTAAATGTCTTTAAATGAAAAGCCGAGATCTATTGTCTCGATTTTTTTTGTCCTAAATCGACTTTCTGGGGCTTAGTCTTCTTCCGGAATACGAGGCAGAACATATGATCTATAGGGCGCTTTGTCGAAAATGTTTCTAAAACTTTTCCAAAATTTACCAAAGCATTTAAAAACTATTTTATGGATTATAAAGTCTTTAGTACGCAATACTTCACTAGGATGGTAAAACGATTTGTCACTAGGGTGGCCCGAATGAATCTCTAACTTCCATGAAACTGGTTACAAAGGTTATAATTATGTTTAAGCTGCTTATATTTTAATATAATACATTTCAGCTATCTAATAATTGATGTTGCAATAGGATAATTCAATTTGTGTATACTACTTTGGTCCTGTGAGTGAAAAAAGTAATTCTATGGAAACCCAGTTAGGCAAGTGTTGAATTTTTGTCTTTTCAACTTGTGACGCGTTTTTTAATCCTAATCATAACTATTTTGTCCACGTATCGTAGAGAAATCCTTTCTAAAACTATTCTATTGTAAACATTTTATAATATATTATCAGTTAAATTAAAATAAAGGGTGTGTCACATCAAATTGCATCACGGAAAAAACGCTGTAGAAATTCGCCCAGTAGACCGATCCTTTTGAAAATTTTAGACAGTAAAATAAAAACTATTAAACAACTTTTGGCATTTTCTTTTTATTCATACTTCGAGCCCAAGCCCGTATGCTCGCACCTTCCTCTTTACCCCATCCATAAGGTTCTGTACAACGTCAGGTTGTAGTTTTTTTTGAACAGAAATCCATTTTCTCTTGAAGTCCGCCTCCGATTTGACAACTTTTGGGTTCTTCCGGAGGGCCTGCTTCATAATCGCCCAATATTTCTCTATTGGGCGAAGCTCCGGCGCGTTGGGCGGGTTCATTTCCTTTGGCACGAAGGTGACCCCGTTGGCTTCGTACCACTCCAACACGTCCTTTGAATAGTGGCACGAAGCGAGATCCGGCCAGAAGATGGTCGGGCCCTCGTGCTGCTTCAATAGTGGTAGTAAGCGCTTCTGTAGGCACTCCTTAAAGTAAACCTGCCCGTTTACCGTGCCGGTCATCACGAAGGGGGCGCTCCGCTTTCCGCAAGAGCAGATCGCTTGCCACACCATGTACGTTTTGGCAAACTTGGATAGTTTCTGCTTGCGAATCTCCTCCGGAACGCTGAATTTGTCCTCTGCGGAGAAGAACAACAGGCCGGCAGCTGACGAAAGTCCGCTTTGACGTAGGTTTCGTCATTTCGGTGTACAGCTTCCGGGCTCGCGTCTTCCCCACCATGTTTTGCCTTTCGTCGCGGTTAGGAGCCTTCTGAACCTTGTATGTACGCAGGCCCTCCCGCTGCTTGGTCCGCTGGACGAATGAACTTGACAAATTCAGCTTATTGGCGACATCCCGGACCGAACTTCTCGGATCACGTCTAAACTGCTTAACTACGCGCTTGTGATCTTTTTCACTGACGGAGCATCCATTTTTGCCGTTCTTCACCTTCCGGTTGATGGTTAGGTTCTCGAAGTATCGTTTTAGTACTCTGCTGACCGTGGATTGGACGATTCCCAGCATCTTACCGATGTCCCGATGTGACAACTACGGATTCTCGAAATGAGTGCACAGGATTAATTCACGGCGCTCTTTTTCGTTCGACGACATTTTTCCAAATTTACGAAAAATTGACAGTGAAGCATGGCCAACGTGATCTATACACTCTAATCTGATTATAAGCGAAAGCTGAAGATATAATTCCTAAAAATTAAATTTCTACAGCGTTTTTTCCGTGATGCAATTTGATGTGACACACCCTTTATTTTTGCGAAGTAAAACTGTGATTAATATAAAAAAACGCGTCACAGGCAGAGCTGCGATTTGTCGTGAGAATCAAGTGATGGTACTCACATAAAGATAATCAACAAATTTTGTACTACGATTATCTTTGGTGACCATCCCAAAGTCAGTCCAATAGTGTGAGAAGAGTATTATCACAACACTAACGCATGGTGAACTTCTACTTGACAGTAGAAATCCGAGCTCCTTGGTGAGTGTCCTGTCGCTGAAATGTCAGAATAGTGCGACACTCAAAAGTCTAGCTGATGGTTTGGTGTTTGGCGATATTCACAACATTCGCCTCTTTGTGTTCGTTCTTCGTGACTAGGGATGCCAGATGTGAATATACAGTTTAATTTTAAATACAATTTGAAGAATATTGTGTTTTCAGGCAAGTATTTTCTTTTCAACTTTTCAGACGGCCTTAACGTTTTTAGCGGCACTTCGCCGACTCTACGTAGTAATACACGTGTCATTTGTATTAGTACTTAGTTTGTGGAATAACACGCCTTGCGTATCCCCTCTATTCCGGCTCCCGATCGGGTTTGAAATTAGCAAAATGATGCATTTTGTAACCCGTTCGACTTCGATTTTTTTACCAAATTTGTTTCTCACTATTGCAAGGATACTAAATCTGCAGACATGTTCGCAATTTTACTGATATTTAATGTCCTGTCTATCCTATTGCAAACTTATATTTTCAGTTGCAGACTGTGGGGATATGGTATTTCTTCTCTTTATGACTTGATTCCCTGCGCTTAAAACCCCTTTTTTCAAACATTACTTTGCTATTCTCGCGGTTACAAAAGTATGTGCATCTAAAATTTCATCAACATTTCAGATTTTTGTCGAAGATTTTCAAAAAAAAATCATCTGGAATCTCTGGAGGTGATGCATTTACTCTGACAAAGGCCAACACGAAAACAACAAGTTACCAAGTATTTTTGTATTATCAAATATTCTTGTGTACAATGGCTCTCTGAGTTGACCGCTACCGATCGCGCCAGCTGTCCAAACTGGACTACCACAAAACGCAAGTTGTGCATCTGATTAATCTTCGCTCCCAGGGAGACTTCCCGCATCTCATGTTATACGGTCCTTCCGGGCCAGTAAGAAAACTCGCATCATGTATCTGCTGTGGAAACTTTACCAACCGGGCGTGGAACGGCTACGAAATGAAATAATAAACTTCACAACGCCCTCGAACCGGAAGGTGGAAATCAGTACCACCAGCAGTAATTACCACATCGAGTTGAATTCATCGGTTACCGGGATATATGACAGGGTAGTCGTGTCGGATTTGATCAATCAAATTGATCCCAGCGGGTAGAGTGAATATGAGACTCGTCTTGTCCGTGGTGGATTAGCTGACCAAAAATACCCAGGATGCGGTGAGAAGAACCATTGAAAAGTATGTGTCTAGGTGCAGATTGATTTTGTGCGCCAATTCTACTTCGCGGTTACTATTTGCATTTCAGCACATTCCTTCGGAGAATTACGCTATCCTCATGCTGGAAGCTTGCAAGGTACCAGTAACCGTTCACGGTCAACTAAGAAGTACCGGAAAATGACTGGCAAATATTCCATCGAGAAACCGCCAATCAGATTGTCCTCGAACAAAGTCCACAGAAGCTGGTGGGGGTGAGCGAACGGCTATACGAGCTGCTATTTCAAGGCGTTCTATCGAATTTTATAATCTGTGGATTGGTACCGAATCTGGTTAAAAATTGCGATATGAGTCTGAAGACGCAAACATTGAATTTTGTCGGGCATTATGAACACTGGATGCAGCAAGGAAGCAAACATATATTCCAACTGGACGTGTTCGTGGCGCAGTTTGTAACACTGTATAAGAAGTTTCTCAATAAAGCCTCAATGGAAGTGGATGATTTTTGAGCGATTCTTTGAGATCGCAATTTTCTATCGTTTTATAAAAAAATGAAATTTTTGTGTTCATCTCACGTTTATTAACTAAACTTCAATAGTTCTGGTAAGGCTTAACTCTAAATAAAAAAAACGCCTTGTCGGTTTTCAATCGGATCATTTTCATGATCCGCAAATAATTATGAAATGGTAAATTTATTAATATACTTAAATACCATTTCATTCAAATAATGGTTTTGGCAGCACCATGTTTATTTGAAAATTTTATTTAATATAACTTTTAAAATTATGACACCATAATCTTTTTTATTATAAATGTTTATTCATTTTAACTGCAAGAAATAAATACTCGAATACTGAAAGACAATTGTTCGAATGAATCGAATATTTAAAAATGGCCCCACGATTATTCGATAATCGAATAAATAAAAAATTTAGACATCTCTAACAACAACAACAACTTCTACTTCAACAAACAAATGTAAACCAAGGAAAGTGAAATGGAAGGTAAAACGTAATGTCGGAATTGCCGTTCGGACGTATCCCGTAAGTTTGAATTTATTTACATAGATGGTATCCAAACAACACTAAACATTGGCTACAGTTTCGTCGGCACTGTTGATTGCCGTTATGATCCAGCACAAAAAACAAAGCTGCAAATTATGTACCATGTCGGTACCACGATCAAAGCATTCCCTGAATAAATCATATCACATTAGCCGAGCCAGCTGGCGGAAGCATATGCATAAAGGTTACTAGGTTACTATTTTCAACGACAACTGTTTATTTATTATACTGCTTCAAATACCTTCGACGAAATCAAATGTAACCATACCAACGTGAGTAATAACATAAACAAATCAAAACCTTTCGTCTTGCCATTCGTCTCTTCTAAATAGTGTAAATTACGAGCCACCTGTTAATTCCACCTTCTTGATCTAAACAACCGTCGCGATTGTCAAAAATGATTGGAGCTGTCTGATCACTCACATTTCTACTACCATCATACGCCACAACCACCGCTCTCGTAACGTAAAGTTGTAAACAGAGCGATCGGCAGTGAGAGGCATTGGAACCAACCGTCATTTGGTTAGGTGTCAGAAACAAAAGAGTGAGTATCACTACTGAATATTTGGATCTCACGTGCCGTGAGAGGAATTGAGTGACTATGGTCAGGTTTTTTGTGACATTGACGGTGATGGATTGCAGCTCTGGTCACAGGTTGAAAAAATTGGGAATATGAATAAAAATTCAACACTTTCTTGAAAGAACCATTTTCCATAGAATTACTTTTTCCCACTAATAGGGTCTCATTTGTATACACAAATTGAGCCATTCTAGTACACTGAAGTCGCTTTTTAGGATTTCGGAATTTACACGGTTTTTTAACTTTCCCTTCCTGTACGATTCAATTTTCAAAAGAGCGAATCAAATGCAATCACTTCGATGGGCCACGCATCGAGTAATTCCACTACTCTGTTGGGCGTCTTTGCGCCTTGTGATGTGCAAGCGTACCACGAGAGAGACTCGATACTGTACGTTTTGGCACAATAATTTCACATCGAGTAAGACTCGGCGCGTATCAATCGCATAAAAAGTGACCGCAGTATAAACACATTTACTGTGCAGAATTCGGAATTTACGCGTTTATTTCATGCGGCACGTATCCCCCGCGTAAAAAGCGTCTCCAGTGTACTTGGGTTGGCCCTTGCATCAAGCATGGAAATTTTCATTCGCTCATTTTTCCACATCTAGTTATGAATCTGTCTTGTATCTGCTTGGAATAATCATGACGAAGAGAATGCAGCAAGCAATCATGAGATCACACGATGAATCATTTTCAACTCTCCGACCATCTTCACTCAAGACTGTGAGTGAACCTAACATAACAAAGAGTGGACAACAACATTCAATCCATAAAAACACCTTTGAAAAAATCGTGAGAAACAAAATAACGAATGAGTCAAAATAGGCTCAATCTGCGTTCATGTATGATTTTATTTTCCTTTCTACTCTCTTCCTTGTTAGCATTCAAGCCAAGCAATGCACTTGAATCTGCCTTCCCGCTCACCAATAACTTGCGTTAATATGGTCTTTTGCGTTGATTTAAATCGTTTCATACTATAAAAAAGAAGTCATTGCAATAGTGAACAGGAAACAACTCGATTTCGACTACCTCCCTGTGCTTTTCTACTGCGATCGTGGCCTCAATGATTGCTATTTGAGTGAAAAACGAATGATTTTACTTGTATGAGAATTCAATCAAAACTGTATCACAGAGACACTCATTGGCTCGAGTAAAAGATTCCAATTCCATTATCTGACCATCTAACGTCGTTCCGAGAGACAAATGAGAGAATGCATAATTCTCTGAGAATAGATGAAAGGAATCGGGACAATATTTTTGCGATGAATTCGTGAATATACTTTGCGATGATGATAGGTGATTGTTTTCTGTCTCAAATATAGTGAGGAAGCAAACCATTTGTCATGACAATGTCATGCGAAAATGCGAAAACAGAATAGAAACTGAGAGAGGTTGGCGTCGACATCATGCCTCATACCGTATGACTCATTGTCATGACAAATGGTTTGCTTGATAGTGAGACATAATCGGAGAATAGAAGGATGAGTTTTATCAGTGAATGAGTGTTGTCGAACGAATTTGGATACGATTTTCCCATACCTGCCTTGCATCAGTCCTGAGTATCTATTGACAGGTGAGATGACACAGAGTTCTGTTGAAAGCAGTATGGTTGATTCTTGTAGTGTTATTTGGCCACAGGAAGCTCGCGGGTCTTTGGAAAACATATAACCTCGTGTTCATTTCAACAGTGGGGTCAGTGAATAGAAGCATAAATACCCATTTTTCCAAAACCATCACTCAGGATATATTTTGAAACTTTTGGATGGCTAGACTAGTTCGAGGAATCTCTGAAAGCAGTGCTGCATACACTCGCTTGCCAGTGAAACAGTTAACGCGTTGTATTCTGTAAGCTGTACGTCCATTCAGCTTCATGAAAATGTCTCGCGGTAGCTCGTTTTGCAGAAACAATTTCATAGCCCATTCGCTTTTCGCGTCCATGACCAATAAAGCCCAAGAATATACAATCTATATATATATATATATATATATATATATATATATATATATATATATATATATAAAAAGGAGTTCTGTCTGTCTGTCTGATTCTTATGGACTCGGAAACTACTGAACCGGTCGACATGAAAATTGGTATGTAGGGGTTTTTGAGGCCGGGAAAGCTTTTCATGATAGTTTGAGACCCCTCCCCCCTTTCTAAGGGGGGCTGCCATACAAATGAAACACAAATTTCTACATTACTGGAGAATTAATTAACCAAATGAAACGAAATTTGGCATGTGGAGGTTTTACGGTGCAATAAATGATTCTATGGTGGTTAGATACTCCACCGCCCTCTCTAAGGGGGCTGCCATACAAATGAAACACAAATTTCTGTATTATTCGAGAATTGATCAAGCAAATTAAACCAAATTAGGCATATGGATGTTTTAGGGTGCAATAAATGTTTCTATGGTGGTGTGACACTCAGTCCCCCTCTCTAAAGGGGGGCTGCCATACAAATGAAAAACAAATTTCTGCATAATTCGAAAACTAATCAAGCAAATGTAGCCAAATTTGGCATGTGAAGATTTTAGGGGGCACGAAGCGTTTCTATGGTGAATAGACACTCCTCCCTACTCTCTAAGGGGAGAAGAGGGAAGGGGTCTGTCTTTATTCTATCATATTTTCTGTATCAAATATTTATTCCATGTAACGGAGAAACATGTTATTTGTAAGTGGTTGAAAAATCTTGAACGAGAATTGTGTCTGAAAATAATCTGATATTATAATGATGAGTTTTGATAGAACACACACTTCTTCAATTCTGTTTTAGTTGTGGAATTTTTTAGTAAAAGGTAAATTCAACGGGGTCGATTAGAAGATCAATCAATGAACAGTTCTGCGAATCGATTCATGAACATGCGCTTAGTAAGAAAACGTGAATGTTTGAAGATATTGATAAAAAAAACAAATTTTGGGCGGGCGAAGTTTGCCGGGTCAGCTAGTAGCAATATAATACAGAGAAGCTCAACTTTCGGTCTGTGACACCGTGCGCGAGTATACGAGTTATGATTTTGCACGCGAGTACAGGATAGTTGATGTTAAAATGTTGTTGAATGACATATTTCTGGAAATATTTTCATTTTTCAGCTACATTATTCACAAACTGTCAAACCTCACGTAAACAGAAGCTAGAGCAAGTTTATAACTCTGAAAATAAAAGATAACAATGACATTGTTGCTTCAACTTTCACCAGTATCAAAGCCCACTAGTAGAAATGTTATTACATTCACTCTTACCGACCACAATTCAGGCAACGAGCGGGAGAGATAAAAATTGACACACAATTGCCTCAGGTTTACATGGACCTCGTTGGAATGAAATTTTCGGGAGAAAGACCACGGTATCATCTTTCCAAAGTCCTTCGAGGTTAATGGTTGACGAGTCTCTTTAGTGCGATTATTATTTCCGACTTTGTTCGAGAATGGACAAAACGCAAGGGAGATGGGAGATGGTGGGTGCGTGTGCGGTTATGATACAGTCCGTCGATGATAATAATGATGCCATGGTTGAATGGAGTTTGTAGTGGTACTCTATTCTTACCGCACAAGAGAAGCATATTTCAACTTCTGACTGCACGAGGCTGGTTCGATAGTCCGCTGAGAGGACACAAACGGATGGAAGGATGAATGAATGACGAAACTTTCAATGCCAGAGGTGCAGAAAAATTAGCTGCTCTTCTGATGTTGAATAACAATGTCCTGAAGGAAGTAACTTTTTGTAGTAATGAGCTCGCCTACAATAATTAAATGAACACTGATTGTTTGAACTGGAACATCCTTCGGGGCTATTTGCCAATTACGGTTGTTTGATTTATGGCTGCCTGACGATGGTGGATTAAAAATACCGTTGTCAAATTGGCGACTAATTAGGAAGCGTACATCGTCGTCCCGCTCGGCATCATTCCGCTGACAGTTTCGTGTGTATTTGGCAACAAGACGAGACGAGACCTGGCGTGAATGCACCGACCGCGAAGATGAGATGAGCAACAGCGTCAACAAAATGCAGGTCATAAAATTCACGAGTGCAATGTCGTTTACTACGATGTTAATAATTTTATGACAAAACAAACATCTTGTCTTACCAGAAATGCTGTTTGCAGAGGAAATCGTCATCAGCGAGTATGTCATCTGAGTTGTTTTTTAATTGCGTCTAGCACACGGATCCGTTTCGCAAATAACATAAATTCAATTTGCTAGAATTTTAGTGCCGTGTTTCGGTATCGTGTTTTTCAGTACTCCGTACTACTTGGAAAGTTCTACTCGTACATCAGAGGAGAGAAACAGGCAGAATGATGCACGTAGTAAGTGTTCGATTTTCGCAAAACCCGCTGATTGTTACATGTGTAAGATTTATTTGAATTGATCGCAGATTTTCGTTAGCATAGTGATGAAACATGTACATTGTCTTGTTTAGCAACGACTATACATGAATAGTTATGTTAAATACAGGCCATGAGATTTTACGGATTAGATTCCGAATTCTTTTGAGGAAAGTAAGTAGTAAAGAACTCTCGTATCAATAATTAACCCAGTGTAGCATATCCTGGAAGAGTTCACCTAATTCACTCGTGATCCGGCTTTGTATCAATCAGTCTCCCAGGGCCGCATAATTTTCCAATTTGTTTTATCATGAGCTATAATACCTTTGACAATTCAATTTACATACGGATACCGACTGTTTGTACGCAACTAGTTAACCTGAACAAGCGAAAGTTGAAGCTAAGTACATCGTTAATTAGCAGCAAACTTTTCTTTCCACGCACACCATCGTTTCGTTCTAGCATTTTTATGGCTCAAAATTCCCCTCAAAAAAGTTGCCCTACGCTCGCACCAACATAAATTTTGATTAACTAAAGAGTTGAATACGTGTAGTATGTTAATTTTTAGCATTATCTCGGTTTTAGCTAAACGAACCCCACCGCAGGACTTCGGATTCAGCCTTTCCCCCCACGAATGTGGCGAAGCACCTGTGTGTGACCATTTTCATTCACTTTCGGTGGTATGTTGCACGGACACTCTGGAGTATACAAAAAGGCGTGGGAGTGAGAGCGAGGTTTCCCTTAACATGGAGGATGATTTTCAACTGCTCCCTGGTGGCTGATGATGGTCAACCGGTTCGGAACATACATCGTGTTGGCCGATCTGCATCCGGCTGTCCCTCGGAAGTGCCTCCGCAATAACTTACAGCTCGGACACAAACTATCGCTTTCGGGGGTTGAACGTTAATTAAAGCGGTCAACACCAGAGACTAGGGGGGTAGCCTTCAGGGTTTAAACTTTAGATATATTTATGCATTCTCATGGACTGGACCGGCACTCAGTTGATAATGAGAGTAGTTATGGAAGTTGTTTTTAACTTTGGATTCACGTTGTAAATTTGTGATCACGTTGAGTAACAGTGGGTTTTTTACCTTATAATGATTAGAGATATATGCGTTTACCAACAACGGTGGCTCTCGTAGCCCAATGGTTAGCGATATCAATTATTATCACACATACGAGCTTCGGATCCAATTACCGCTCATCTCGGGGGATTTTTTTCAGTCAAACTTTGCCAAACCAATATAAAATCTAGGTGTCTAGGTAGTCATCCGACACCAGTGATACGATGAGAAACTAATGTTCCATTCTGGAACACCAGTGTAATTCCAGAAGAAGATCAACAACGGTTTTGTTAAAAAAAATCTTCGTAAAAACATAACCATTGTGATTTGCCAACATGCCAAATCACGTCCGAAAACGTCTCATTAGGACTAATGGATTTCAACACTTGCGACTGGAATCGTTATGTTTTCTCCTGTCCTTGTATTTATGTTTTTGGAATAAAAAAATGCCTCCTGCAACAAAGTTGCAGTTTGGCGTGTTCGATTCATATGGTACGCAAATTAGGAGCTCATTAAAGCTTCTTCGCAAAGTTCCTCAAAATCAGCACGTTGGATAGGAGCCCACATTATCATGCTTTTCAACACTTCTCAGGCAACACGCCAGGCCTGAAAGGGAGGCACTTATCGTCTCAATCCGAACCTAAAATGATTCTTCAATTCGAAATCATCCACATTCAACAAAATATGCGTCTTTGTTGGTTGAAGTATTACTATTTCTTAAGAAGATTCTGATGTATCATTCCATCGCATCCTACACCTAATTGGGCACAAAGTTGTAACTGAAGCTTAAATGAATCCCGCATCAAGCCAACTTGTGCAATTGACCAGAGTAGAATAAGGACCAGATTTCACAAATGGAGAAACAAAAATAGTTTCTTGTTATCCACAACGAAATAACCAACTGCGAATTATGCTTCGCTTTCCTCTGTAGTTTTTTTTTCTAAATTCACGTTCATATTGTGCCAGTGAACTTATCTAATTACAACATTGAACTATGATTTTGTGTATAGGAGTTCGTATTCACTAAACTCAAATCGTGAATTTAAGTATTAGTTTGAACCACGGGTTCTTTCCATTCATTCTCGATGGTATGCATATTGCATCACGAGAAAATATTCGGAAAAAGTCACTCGTTCAACCGATCGTCCTCAAATTTTAAGGGAATAAAGTTAAACATATCATTCAACTTTTACCATGTTTGTATTATTCAAATTCCTTTCCGTATCCAAATGCTCGAGCCTTCCTTTTGACACTACTCATAAGATCTTGTACAACGTTTGGACCAACTTTTTTTGTGCGGGAGCCCAGGTTTTTTTCATATCTTCCTCTGATTTCACTTCCTTACGATGCTTACGAAGTGTCTGCTTCATTATGGACCAGTATTACTCAACTGGACGCGGTTCCGGTGTGTATGGATGATTGAGGTACTTCGGCACGAAATTGACGTTCTTAGCCCTGTGCCACTCCAAAACATCTTTCGAGTAATGGCACGAGACTAGATCCGGTCAGAAGATCGTAGAACATTTATGTAGCATGGACTTCACGGCAATATTGAAGGGACCCCCAGACTGCATTCGTTTCTCTCTCTCTCATATATCATGTATGCGTGTATCGATGTTTTACTTCACGGTGGGTAAACAATGGAGCCGTCCATTAATCACTGCTTTTTTGCTTCAGAAATCAAGTTTTCGTTTCACTTTATATGGTAGTTAAAATAAGATTGTGTAGCCGGGCAACGAGGTACATATTATGGTGTAGCAGTAGTGGTGGATTGAAGTCAGGTTGAATGAAGAGGCAGATTTGTATTCATTCTTCACCGTCAATTAGAATAACCATTTGCTAGATTTTAATTGACTAAAAATGAATTGACTGATGAACTAGTCATGTTGACGGGAAGAGAGTTGGTTTTCATGTTTCTTCTTTGAAAATGTTGGATGCTGGTCGCCCGGGAGGCAGTGCGAAACCTGTGGCGACTAGCACAATCGGAGAGCTCACCAGACAAAGTAGCTTCACTGTATCAAAATAAACATTTGGCAAATTAGGCAGAAGGTGCTAGAGTGATGCAGTACTATAGCTATTCTATCTGCTCTACGGAATTCTTCGGGTGGACAGCCGCATTTCGGCCACGGAGTATTTGGCGCACGACATCAGATATTCTCCGGCTCAGAACTCATGTACAAGCTGAAGAAACTGTCGGACGAGCCTCCGTCATGCACTGGATGGCGGTCTCTACTTGCCTGACAGTTCGTGTAATAAATCTGAATCTAGTGTACAGTTGATAACGGAGTCATGCATACGGCGGTTTATCGCCCGTAGAGGAGCACCACATGAAATATATACGGATAACGGAACGAATTTTAATGGTGCAAGCAGAGAGCTAGAAAGACAGATACGGAAAATCAACGAAACAAAAAACAGCACTTTTACCGATGCGAGGTTTAATCCCTTTTCTGCTCCTCACATTTTTTTTGTAAATATAATTAACGCAAAAAGATGGGATGTACATAATTTAGAAGCTTAAACTCTCAAGTTGTATCTTGGTGTGTGTAAATGTAGTGGACAAAAAATCGGGAAGAAATTGCAAAATCGATTTCTTTGATCTTTGAATATTGAACCCTCATTCGAGCACGGTCAAGAATCTGGGAATTTCGATGGAATCCCACCTAGATTGGAGAGCTCAACCTAATGACAGTTGAGAAAATATATTCTTTAGCTTTCATTAATTACTATAACACTCTACACCAGAACCAATTTTACTCGAATTAGCCAGTGATGTTAGCAGTTGTGATGAATTGAAGCCTCTATGACTTTATTGACATAACTCGGATATGTTCTGGATCAGGTTTTTTTATGCCACTTTATGACCAAAACCAAATCCCATCATGCAACATCTCGAACTTCATGGTTTGCTAAAACTAGCTCATTGCACAATGGTTCAGGAGATGCATTTAAGGGGAAATTAGCATTCAGAGCTCGACAGTTATTCTCTAGAGACATTCTTTCTGGGGCAAACATAAAAAAAGTTTGTTGACGGAATTTGAAAGAATAGATTTCACTCTATATAATATGTGACTTTCAAAACTATGTTATTTTTTGTGTTTGAGTAAATTGAAATTGAAATCATGAGTTTTTGGGTATAAAAACATAAATAACTTTGAGTAGGATTAAGATATTGACAAGTTCTGCATCGCAAAATGTTGGTGTTGATAAGATCTAAAAGTCGTACGAAGAATTCAAAACATTGAAATATAAAAGTTATATGTTAGAAAATAATATATGACTATTATATTAAATAAAATAAACCGTTCATTCATGGTTACCCTAATGCAACTTAGATAGAAAGCGCCAAAAACAATTTTGTGGGAGATATTTGTTCTTTAGACAAAAACTGTTTTCAACAAAGTCGTTACATACGATAGAGCGCTCAATTCTATGTTATCAAAAATAGGGTGACCAAAATTTTGATGAAATACATTATCTAACTTTCTTTTCTTTATAGATAGAGATAAACATAGTTCGACAATGTTGTAGCCCCAGTTATTTTAAACAACTTCAACATCTTTTTGCTATCTTTGAAAATAATCGATTTAGCGCTTTTTTCTAAGTTGCATTAGGGTGACCATGAAAAAACGAGTTTTTTTTACTTTCACTATTATATTTCAAATTATACATCAAAACTGTCTTCGTATAACTTTTAGAGCTTATCAATTGCAACTTTTTCGCGATGCAGAACTCTTCTATATCTTAATCCTACTTAAAGTTATTGATGTTTTTTTACCCAAAAACTCATGATTTAAATTTTAACATAGTGTTAAAAATCACACATCATGTAGAGTGAAATATGCTCTTTCAAATGCCGTCAATAAACTTTGTTTATGTTTGCCCCAGAAAGAATGACAAACAATTGCAGAGCGCGTATTTTTTGAGAAGAAATATCAATAACTTTGGGTGAAGTTGAGATATTGACAAGTTCTGCATCGCAAAATGTTTGTATTAGTAAGCTCTTCCGAAGACAGTTTGTATGTAGAATTTTAAGTCTTAAAGTTAGAGCAAAAACAGTTTTTTTTTATGGTGACCCTAACATAACTTAGAAAAAAAAGCTCTATATTTGTTATTTCAAGAGATAGAAAAAAAACTTTGTTCTACAAAGATGTCTCAAATAACTGGAACTACATTATTGTCGAACTATGTTGACCTGTTTCGATAACATAAAAATAAGTGCTCTATCGTATGTAACAACTTTGTCGAAGACAGTTTTTGTCTAGAGAATAACTGTCGAGCTCTAAATGCTAATTTCCACTTACATACATCTCTAGACCATTGTGCATTGGTGACCATTTCATGGGGTTTTGGGTCACATTAAGATAACTTGGACGATCTCCGAATAACCTGCAGCTCACACTTTAGATCGAGATATAAGAAAGGCACGACTACACCTTTAAGCGGATTGAATCAGATTTGGTATTCTGAAACCCTTGAATTATCATTTATACTACCATTTTCACCCCAAAGGTATGTTTTAAAGTTTTCCGCTAATTTTTTTCCAAACTAACGTTTAATGAAATTTTTCAACAAAAAAATGCATACCGTTTTGTGACCTTGACACCAGTACTACACCCAAAATTGATTTTTAGCTCATGTTTTGTCATCCCGATTTATTACATTAATGAGAGTAAATATAACAGAAAATGTCATGACTCTCAAATACTGGTATTGTATTTAGTTATTGGTAAGTTTTATTGTTTTTTTTATTGGTAAGCATTTGTATAATATATATGGTACGGCAACATAAGATTACTAAGAGCGAGCGAAACGGGAGACACGTTTCAAATAAGCACGCATCACTTTGCCACATGGCCCAGACCGAGATGGATATAGATCTCCTTTATGCTATAAAGTGTTTTCTAAGAGTAAAACTAGAAACCACTTTCCAATTTCAATTTGTAATGAGATGTAATATTATCACGCTACTGCATAACAGCATCATTAGCTATATGGATAGCGTAGTCGTGTAAAACAGTCTTGCATTCCACCCGGCCTTGGTTCAATCCCCGTTGACATAGTTTGGACTTTTTTTTTTGGTGCAATCCCAAAAAAAGATGAAAAAAAATTTGCTTATTTGACGCTACAAGGCCTGAAAAGACATGGTTTCTGCCGAAAATAGAATGCTTTCTAGTAACGCTAGTTTGGGTGTAGTTTTAAAAATAATTGGGTATGGAAATTTCAAAAATATTTACATTTTTCTGAAAATCGTGATCAATTTGCACTCGATTTACGGTACTAAAGAAAATTATTAAACTTTATTTCCTTGGATAATTTAGTGATAACAATTATTAAACTTTATTTCCTTGTGTCTTAGAAATCACATCTATAATTCAAATGCTAAAAATCCGTGTTAATATTCAATTGGCGTCTTAACCTTTATCAGAAATCAGAAAAAAGATCAAGGCATACTAGTTCTCCAGCATATTTTGAAATTTTGTCATCACAATTTGTCATGTTACTTCATATGCTTTTTGATTTTTCATTTTTTTTATCCCATTTGTCTATTTTATTTGGGCTCATCAACATTTTAGCTGTAAAAGAGCCGGATTTTAATCATGTACATGTTAATGTATTATCGTATCTATAAATTGTACATTACACAGTAGCCATTTAGCCTTAAGAGTATTCCGTCTGTTCTTCCATTGTTCAGTTAGACTGGACAGCGGAGACAGTTGATATGCTCATTGCTGTGTCATTAATAGCACAACTGCCCGATGTTTCTGGCAGAGAAGAGCAGTTTCATACAAAGCTTGTATGGATCAAGAGAGGCCCGGACTCCGATCGTGAATCGATCTCCATCGCTGATGATTATTGCGTGGACGTATTTATTTTTGTAACAACACGAATATGGAGAATTGAGGGCTCTTACTCTTTGTTTTGACGTAGGACTACGTCTTTGATTTCTATATAGGGGGGTCACTCTACGGAAAATGTAACGTTTATTAAGAGTTTTCAAATGCATACTACGCAGAATCGTTCTTACGATATATGTTATAATATATACCATTAGACGGTTAATTTATCCAGCATTTTTTTTCGCCTGAGACACCAACAGTGAAAATAATAAAAAAAAAGTGAGCAATTTAACAAATAAGAGTGGTATGTTTTGCGAGCGGATGCGAAGGTAAATAATGAATGCAAAATATTCTTTCTTCCAACTTCGTTGAGTGTTGTATGGAACACAAAATTGCGTGCATTCTATATAATAAATTAGCAAGATGTTAAAGTAATTAGATGCAAGATTTCATGCATCACTCAAACTTCATTCAAGATTTCATCAAAGCAACGAGGAAAGTGCCACCCATACAGTGATCTTTCGTTAATTAGGAGAAGGCAGCGATTATCAAGCGAAAACTTATTGAGATCGGCATTACATCGCATCACAAAAATGAAACGAAATGAAATATTAATATTCTTCATAACTCATATTCATACTTCTCAATGACTCAATTCCTTCTATGATAGATTGAGCAGTCGAACCAATACGACTTGATTGTGATAGTCTGCAAACGAACATTATTTCACAGAAAAAGCAACTGCTCCCGATGCTTAATAATCTTGTTATAACACAATGGAAAGAGATCACAATAGCTATCCATTAAATATAAAGCAACTTCATGATTTCATGTGTATTTTACCTCAAAATATCACGAAATCGTGAGTATTTTCAACTTGTTTTCTCGATTCTTCCCCATAAGTTTCATATTCAATGTAATCAATGAAGATATTTTTTTTTGTTTACCGATTCACATATACTTCATCTACCATTTCACCCTGTTATTGGTCCCATTGATATTCATTAATCCTTTTCAGTTAGAAAGTTGAATTTCCTGCCAGAAGCTTATAGGCTTTCTCTGTTCGTTACAAACCGTTTGAAGGTTATGAGTAAATACAACAAACGGCCCTTTTTAGGGAACCATTTAGAGTTTCAAAACAGTAAAACAAACAAATTTCTGAACCATGAAAAGAATTACATTTAAAAATAAGTATTCTGAATAATCACAGTCCTACGTCAAACTTCCGTCGTCACCCCGTTGCTTCAGAACCGATACCACCAGCAAGGTACCGATCAAAAATGGAATCAAAAAAGTGTTTATTCCGCCTGAAAATCAATTATTATCATTTACGCTCCCCTAAACTCGTAAACGAAGTTCATTTCGAATCGACGGCATTGAGCCTCTTTTAGGAGTTTAGGAGAGCGTCAAAGATAATAATTGATTTTCATAATAAAACTGCAGCGGCCATACGATTTTTTTTTGCTCTGGGTTTGGATCGATTAATCGACGTAAATTATTCGTTCGCTTCGATTATTGGTTGTGCAGTATTCGTTCGATTAATAATCGATTTCTGTATGAAGTATTCGATTAATCGATTAATCGAACGATTATCCGGGATCACTATTCGTGCCTTCAAAAAATAGAAAATACATCTTCAAATATACCAAAATATGTGAACGGAAGAATTATCAAACGATTATTTTATTTTACTCTCTGAAGTTTGCATCTCCCAAGTGTACGTACTTCTCAAAACGCAAATTTGCTTGATTTGATTAACTTCAGGCACTCATTTTAGATATTGATATGTACGTCGTACGTCATTCTTGAATAACCGAGCCAAGGCGGTGTGTTCGTACCCACTTTTGTAATCCGTGTTAGGAAAACGCTTTTCGGAGTGCAAAACAGAACATGCGAGTGTAGAAGTACCCCCGACTTGCATGAATCAACAATTTCAACTTCTACTTTTTATACTACATATGCTCTAAACTTGAAAGTTCATTCGTATCTAGTGTCTGCACGATTTTCCCAGGTTCCTAAGTTGAGAAGACCGTGTTAGGGAAACATATTCTAGACTGCACAAAGGCAAGCGAATATAATAGTACTCGCAGTTTGTATTTATTTGCAAAGCCGATTTCCCCACACACCTTGGTTTTGAAATCTGTATTAGGAAAACACATTTCAGTAGGAACAAAAATACCCCCGACCTACATGAATTTTCAGATTCTGTCGGAACCAAAATAACCCCGACATGAATTTGCAATGTCAATTTCTCCACGCTTCATAGATTTGAAGTCTGTGTTAGGGAACAGAAATACCTCCCACTTTTATGTATTTGCAGGCCGATTTCCCACAGGCATCTTAGTTTTGAAATCACTGTTAAGGAACACATTACGTTGGGAAAAAAAGTTCCACCTACTTTCATGTATTTGCAATGCCGATTTCTCCAATGCTGCTAATTCCATGTATTTGCAATGCCGATTTCCCTAAGGTTGCTTGGTTTTGATGGCTGTGTTGGGGTACACAGGGTCACTCACATTGGAATGCGTTAATGGTATTTCACGGGCAAATGCATTAGTTATGTTCGTCGAATTTATGCGGTAATTTCTTCCAACGAGTTTGTTAGTTCCATGTCATTCTCATTGACAAATTGTCACTCAATTATAAACTGCTCATACTGCATACTGCACTGCAATCTCTCAGCATGTATTGCTGCTCTCTTTTGACGCTCTATAAAGAAATCTTTTTTTTTACATGCTCCTTTCGCTTCGCGTTCATTCGGTTCATTACTGAAGCGAAGTTCTCGATCGTCATATTCAGAGCGAATTGAAACATTCATTCGTTCGATCAGCTTAAATTCAACTGAAAGATTCACTGTTGTATCCGAAAGACATACTCACTGAAACATTTGAAAAAGACGAGATGAAGGGTATTGCAGTAGGCCAGCATGAGATATCAGTAACTGGCGCCGATGGTGCAATCTTAAACGTGACTGCCCTCCTGTGCCTTTTTTGACATGCTGAGCCCCGCGTCGATCCCTAGGGACCGTTTTTGAGTTTTGAGAGTAAGGAGAACGTGGATCACTAGAGCTAACAGTTACAAATATACGGCTTTGTTTTCGGATCTGTTACAGAATGTGACTACTTTCTAGATCAGGGTTTCTCAAAGTGGTCGATATCGACCCCTTGGGTTGGGGAAAAAGAAATGTCGTATATTGTCAATATATGGCAACACTTAAACATATCTTGTGTTGTACTTATCGCATCGGGTCATATTATACGACCATTTAAAGACGACAATCTGTGCTACAAGTGTCGTTTTGAAGTGTTGTGATTGTCCTTTTCAGTCTCAAGTTGTAGTACGTCAAAGATGGAGTCCACCAAGCAAGAAATTCGCCATATTTTACGTTTTTACTACCTGCGAGGTAAAACTGTAACGAAGGCGACCGAAAAAAATCGTGTAGTTTATGGACTCGATACTGTAACGATTCGCACAGCACAGCGTTGGTTTGATCGATTTCGTTCTGGTGTAGTAGCTGACGAAGATACACCCCGTACTGGTAAGCCAATCGTCGTGGAAACCGATAAAATAGTTGAAATCATCCAAGTAGACCGGCATGTGAGCACTCGCTCGATTGGCCAGAAACTGGGTATAGACCATAAAACCGTTTGGAACCATTTGCAGAAGATTGAATTCCAAAAAAAGCTAGATGTATGGGTGTCACACGAGTTGACACAAAAAAAATCTTTTAGACCGAATCAACGCCTGCGATGCACTGCTGAAACGGACTGGTGATGAAAAGTGGATCACGTACGACAACCTAAAGCGAAAAAAGTCGTGGTCGAAGCGCGGTGAGCCGGCCCAAACCATCGCCAAACCCGGATTGACGGCCAAGAAGGTTTTGCTGTGTGTTTGGTGGGATTGGAAGGGAATCATCCACTATGAGCTGCTCAACTATGACCAGACCCTAAACTCGGTTCTCTACTGTGAGCAGCTTGACCGTTTGAAGCAGGCGATTGACCAGAAGCGGCCAGAAAAGATCAATAGGAATGGTGTTGTTTTCCACCAGGACAACGCTCGGCCTCACACATCTTTGATGACCCGCCAGAAGCTACGGGTGCTCGGATGGGATGTCCTATTGCACCCACCGTATAGTCCGGACCTGGCTCCAAGTGATTATCATCTCTTCCGGTCCATGCAAAACGCTCTTGGTGACTGCCTGCCTGGCTGCCTGAGTTTTTTGCAAATAAGGAGGGGGGGTTTTATAAGGGGAGGATAATGAAGTTGTCTTCTAAATGGCAACAAGTTTGCGAACAAAACGGCGCATATTTGACTTAAATTGGATAATTTGAAGTATGTTAAATAAAGCATCAAATTTCGATCAGAAATACGACATTTCTTTTTCCACAGCCCAATACATGTGCGATAAAATTGGATTCTTTTCGCAGAGGAATATTGAACGAAGACTGAAAACAAGTTAACTTTGAAAAATCATAACTAAAAACGATAAAAATCACATCGCTGTTTTTGGGTATGTTATGTAAAAAACTTTCAAAAAATTTTTAAGAAAAAATATAAAAAAATATATCGCTTTCTGTCTTTAAGCATGCCAACATTAGAAAGCAAATACAATCAATAATTACAAAAACAAAAACAAATTTGTTTCCAGTTGTGATATTTTTGAAAGAAGACTAGCTCATTGGCTTCAGTTTGATTCGTCGATTATTTCAATCAGTCAGTGTTATGATTTTTTGAAAAAGGGCATTTTGGGAACAATGATTTTTAGGACCATATGATTCGTAAAAAAACAGCTTTCAAGAAAAAAAATATAAAAATACATAGCGCTCTCTAGTCCGAAGCCATGTAAACTATAAAAACAACTACAATCAATAATTACGAAAATAAAATCCAATTTGCAAGTGAAATAGTTTCCCAAAAACTTCCAAAATTTTAGCAATTAATTATCTTTAATATGATATGTCGATCATAAGGACCGTATCGTTATTTATGGGTACGCCTTAGAGTCTCCGTCTGAAAAAGACTATAGCTTGTTTTGACAGCTGTTTATTTTTCTCCTGTTGTTGACACAGTTAGCGTTCAGTTAGCATTGTTAAAAGATCGTTTTTTCCTAAAAGTGCAATCATGAGAGGGCTAACAGAAGAAAAACGAAAATCCATTGTGACCAGATACTGCTCCGAAACAGGAATATCAATGAGAAAATTGGCGAAGGCGGAAGGAGTAAGCGTCCATGCGGTCCAAAACGCTATCAAGCGATTTGGTATGTATAATACATTGAAGGATCTACCCGGTCGCGGCAGAAAACCTGGGCCATCCAAGCCAAACTTGGATAAAAAGATTTGCAGGCAATTTGAAAGAAAAAAGGAATTATCGATACGGGATTGCGCAAAAAAGTGTGGAACATCAATCGGTATGGTTCAACGTGCCAAAGAACGTAACTCACTGAAGGCATATAGAAAGCAAAAATGTCCAAAACGCAGCCAAATTCAGGCAAGTTCCGTGAAAACCCGTGCCCGTAAGCTTTACGATGGGATTTTAAGCAAACGCGAACTGTGCATCGTCATGGATGATGAAACCTACGTCAAACTGGACTACAAAACTCTTCCTGGGGCACAGTTTTACACTGTAAAGCAAGGAAATACGACATTTCTTTTTCCACAGCCCAATACATGTGCGATAAAATTGGATTCTTTTCGCAGAGGAATATTGAACGAAGACTGAAAACAAGTTAACTTTGAAAAATCATAACTAAAAACGATAAAAATCACATCGCTGTTTTTGGGTATGTTATGTAAAAAACTTTCAAAAATTTTTTAAGAAAAAATATAAAAAAATATATCGCTTTCTGTCTTTAAGCATGCCAACATTAGAAAGCAAATACAATCAATAATTACAAAAACAAAAACAAATTTGTTTCCAGTTGTGATATTTTTGAAAGAAGACTAGCTCATTGGCTTCAGTTTGATTCGTCGATTATTTCAATCAGTCAGTGTTATGATTTTTTGAAAAAGGGCATTTTGGGAACAATGATTTTTAGGACCATATGATTCGTAAAAAAACAGCTTTCAAGAAAAAAAATATAAAAATACATAGCGCTCTCTAGTCCGAAGCCATGTAAACTATAAAAACAACTACAATCAATAATTACGAAAATAAAATCCAATTTGCAAGTGAAATAGTTTCCCAAAAACTTCCAAAATTTTTGCAATTAATTATCTTTAATATGATATGTCGATCATAAGGACCGTATCGTTATTTATGGGTACGCCTTAGAGTCTCCGTCTGAAAAAGACTATAGCTTGTTTTGACAGCTGTTTATTTTTCTCCTGTTGTTGACACAGTTAGCGTTCAGTTAGCATTGTTAAAAGATCGTTTTTTCCTAAAAGTGCAATCATGAGAGGGCTAACAGAAGAAAAACGAAAATCCATTGTGACCAGATACTGCTCCGAAACAGGAATATCAATGAGAAAATTGGCGAAGGCGGAAGGAGTAAGCGTCCATGCGGTCCAAAACGCTATCAAGCGATTTGGTATGTATAATACATTGAAGGATCTACCCGGTCGCGGCAGAAAACCTGGGCCATCCAAGCCAAACTTGGATAAAAAGATTTGCAGGCAATTTGAAAGAAAAAAGGAATTATCGATACGGGATTGCGCAAAAAAGTGTGGAACATCAATCGGTATGGTTCAACGTGCCAAAGAACGTAACTCACTGAAGGCATATAGAAAGCAAAAATGTCCCAAACGCAGCCAAATTCAGGCAAGTTCCGTGAAAACCCGTGCCCGTAAGCTTTACGATGGGATTTTAAGCAAACGCGAACTGTGCATCGTCATGGATGATGAAACCTACGTCAAACTGGACTACAAAACTCTTCCTGGGGCACAGTTTTACACTGTAAAGCAAGGAACAGATGTCCCGAACGCGGAGAAGTCAATTTTTTGCGAAAAATTCGGTAAGAAAGTGCTGGTTTGGCAAGCTGTTTGTCAATGTGGCATGAAATCATCTCCTTTCTTCACTCTCGGGAATATGAATGGTGAAATTTACCGGAAAGAATGTCTCCAAAAGCGTGTGTTACCGCTCATCCGAAAGCACACTGGTCCGACACTATTTTGGCCTGATTTGGCATCATGCCACTATGCACGTTTGACCTTGGATTGGTATCGCGAGAATAATGTCGATTTTGTGGAAAAGGAGATGAATCCTCCAAATTGTCCGCAAATAAGACCTATTGAAAAATTTTGGGCTTTGATGAAGGGACGACTGCGGAAGAAGGACAAGGCAGCCGATGACCTTGAGCAGTTCAAAAAGGATTGGATAAATGTGAGCAAACAAGTCGATGAGACGGTTGTCCAGAACCTAATGAGGGACATCAAGAAGCAGGTGCGATCATTGGCGCGAAAATCAGAATCTTGATTATTTTTTACTGTTACTCCTTTCTTTCATTCATAAGATACAATATTTTGATATCAGAACTGAAAAATAAATGCAATATTTGAAATAAAGCTGTGTTTTGAGCGTACCCATAATTAACGATACGGTCCTTATGAATCGGTCCAGTAGTTCAAAAGAAATGAATTTTGAATGATCTTAATGAAAAAAATGATTTTTCGGTACCACCCTAAAATGGAAGAGGGTGCTCTAATGAAAAAATAAAAAAATACGGTTTAATATTTTTCGATAAGGAACAAAACTACAACTTTTGACGGAAATCTGAGAACCAGAACTGATATTTACTGAATTTTACTCACTTTACCAAAGTTTTTAAATTGGTAAGTAATTTGTATTAATAGAAAAAAAACTGGCTACAGGGGTCTAAGGGATCACTTCATTCTGGAAAAGGGGTCTATGCCTCAAACTTGTTTGAGAATCCCTGTTCTAGATGAATTTTCTAATATTTTCTTTTTATACAATAAATAACTTTGGAAGCTGGGACCGACACTGATACTGTGCAATCGCTCTTGGCGCGGGCTGAATGGAAAGCACAGCAAGAACAGTGCGGAACTCAACGTGTCATTACCACTTTTTTCGGGAGACGGTTTATTTTGATTAAATGAAACGAATTTCTTCTACCTCTAAACCTCTAACTGAACAAAGCATTTTGTCGATGAAAATGCATAGAACCCATTCGCGATAGACTAAAACGAATCGATCAGAAATTACATTGACTAAAATAAAACATACAAGAACAAAGTCATTCTCCATTTCTTAGTTCCAAAAACGACAATTGTGAGCTTGTTATATTTGAAACTGAGAAATTAAAATGATATAAAAACGACTGAAGCTCAATTGAAAAATCTAACTTTTGTGAAATCCTAATCCATATTTTAAAATATGAGAGATGCTTTGGGGCGCAATTTTGTTGAATAAATTGAGATGGTTAGAGGAAAGTGTTACTGCCTTTTGCAGAAACGAATTACTCTGTTGATAAGACATTACGCTATTAGGACAACCAACGAAATAAAGTTAAATTTAATTCTTAAAATTGATTCCACAAAACAGAAAAAAATCCGAGTTCAACTAAGGTCCGCTACAGAATGTAGAAAAAAGTGCAACGCACTGAACCCAAGATTCGCTTACTTGGTGCACATTTTTCATCAAAGTAAATCGAGTCTGTCCATGCGATAGCAGAGACTTAATTAAAGAAAATCAATTTAAAACATGTAATTGTTTGTATTTCAATTTGAAAGAAATATTTCTTTACATATGTTATTTATACACACATATCATGTGTTTATGCCCCTCCATGTTATTGGCAGACAAATCATAATTATTTTTACTCCTCCAGTGAACGTGGAGCAGAACTTTGGCTTTGAACGAAAAACTCGAGAAAGCCTTTGGGGGACTTGGTTTCAATAACACACAATAACGTATCGCGAGATGAGCATGCAAGGGTGCGTGCCTTTGCCTCCGCTGGATGCGTCACAGTTGGCTGACGATATGGAATGAAGGATTACGTTCGTGGCCACTTCTCGACTGCGTGGCCGCGGCTGCTGCTGCTGCTGCTTTGCCAAATGCATCGACAAGTCGTGAATATATGTGTCTTGGCCAGAGGCCTTTGCGAGACCCAAAACAAGGGGGAGAGAAAGAGAGTGACCATGCCAAGATATAATTTACTGATTTCTGCTTTGGCTGTCAGAAATTCAATTTCTCCGGTAGTTATCTGCCACTTAAAACACGGCTACCGAGAATTGATAAATATGTAAATAATAAATATTCACCTTTTTATCTGCTGCTGGGATACGACGACGTTTTGCTGCCTGCTTTTTCTCTTGTTTAGGCGTTGCTGATTGGGTGAGCATAGTCATCGGTTGTCTCAACGATTAAATGCAATCGGTTGGTTTCAGGGCGTTAGATTAATTAATATAAACAAACAACCCGCGAACGGGAGGCTGCAGACGGCATAAGCTTCATGTAAAGTGGATAGAATGGGTTGATAGAGCTATATACTATCACATATTGATCACTAGGTGCAAGTTTTTCAACATAGGTTTTATGCAATATTTACTGCGATTTTCAATGTTCACAACTGTAAACTTACATTTATAACAATTCCCCAGAATAATTATAATGTCATGTTTGTTTTTTTTTGCATCAATACTAATGGGAATAAAATAGTTTTGACACTAACATTAAAATCAAATACAGAATTTTCTTTATATAAAAACCAATATTGCTATTGTAGTTCATTGGCTCGAAAAATTGACAATATGGAATAAATTGATGAGAACTACGATGGTCTGTAGCATTCCAAACTAAACAGGAAAAATTAGCTTGAGCTTGAACTTGAGCTTGGGTAGACTGTACAATTCGTAGTTGCTCTTTGTGATTGACCTGAACCAACCAAATTGCACAAAGAACACACAGAATGACGCTTGGGACTAGCAAATCATTCTCGTTATGCAATTTTCGGTGATTCGAGCTTTGGATGGTCAATAACGGCGCCGGCCACGTCCTTACAGTCACCAGAGGAAGGGAAGGAATGTTAGTATGATATTCGCCGTCCGAAGGCCAGAAGGGTCGCCTCTATAGCGTGGTTCCCTAGCGTCATCATGGAAGGGATAGTTGTCATGGAAGGGATAGTTGTTAGTGGGAATGGTTAAGAAAAAATCAGGATTCACTGTGGTAAGTGATGTGATTTTAAAATCTTAAATTTTTTTTTTAATTTTTTAAATTTTAGAATTTTTAAATATTTCAATTTTGAAGTTTTTCTGATTTTCAGATTTTAATTTCTTGATTCTTAGATTTTTAGAATTTTAATTATTTCTATTTTTGTTTTTTTTTAATTTTTAGTATTTATATTTTAACACGTTAAGCCCCAACTATTTTCTGCTGCGCTCCCATTCAGCGCGCATCAAGAGCATCTGCACAACATCAGTGTCGGTCGGGAAGCAATTCAACTAGAAAATAGTCACACTTTGTGAAACATCCGAAAGCAAACCTTACATATTCTTATTTTATCATTCTACAACTGTCAGTCCCAGTCAGTCAGCACCCTCCCACCAAAAAGCTTAACGCCAGCACCTAGGGGCCGACGCTGGGCTCAATTATCAAATTATTCGCGTTGATTCCATCAATCAAGTTCCGCGAATAATCAGGGTTCTACTATATAACCAGACCCAGCTGCAATTCACTGCGGTAAGTGATGTGATTCTAAAAACGTGAACTCTCAACTACTCGGTTAAATGAGATGACTTCGTTTCTATGAGTTACTGTAATTTAATTCAAATTATAATAATTTAATTTTTTTCTCAATTTTCACCAAATGATTACTACATAATATTTTATAAGCCGTACACAATACTGCATGCCCAAAATTAGACAAATATCTCAAACTAAACAATGAAAAACTCGCAAGAAAAGCAAGTCAATGGTTGAATTTCTGTTTAAATGATGGCGATGAATATTTTATTACGATTGATAGTCATTTACCAAGAAAACTTTTACATTTTTCGAATTTTGGGCTACTTAAGGACATAAAAGTTAAGACTAGGTTTTCAACAAAACTAAGTAAATTTTATCGAGGACGGAAAATAATGGACATGCATAAAACATTTTCCTACGTGGCGATTCTTGTGTTTTTCAAACATTGTTCTCAAAAGCAAATAAAGTAAATCGACGGTTAGATGACTGTGGGAATATGAGTGAGAATTATTCGTTAGTGTGTACTGGGCTGGAGTTTTTCTTCTACACAACTACACAATTCCCATCAGAATATACCATACGATATTCAACCATGATCTAACACTTATGCTCAAGGAATTTTAACGAAATATAACCAGATAATAGAAACTTTTGGATAAAAGATATGACAAAGGATAAAATTTATTAGAATTGATTAGAAAGATAGAGAAAACTTAGCTGTGGGTTATATAATATTTGCTTGACAATTCAACTGCTTGTACAGCTATTATTTATCCGATTATCGTGATAATACCACTCGAATAAAATTCGATTATATATCTTGCTGCCACCAAGCCATTTACACACGATTTCGCTTTGATTATGAACAACTCACGCACACACTAACACTTATAGCTTGCATCACTCGGAAGAAGAAAAATAAACATGATTCAACATGAAAATGAGGAGGCGATCTGGCGTAGTGGTAACATCCATGCCTAAAGGTCACGAGTTCAATTCTCACTCCCGACATTCTTCCAAAAATGGAAGTAAAAGTGACGAACCAGCCAAATGAGTTGAAAGTCACTATAATACAGATAAAAAAAACATTAAAATGACCGAGTCAACCGGAAAGCGGTCCGAGTTCACATGAGGCGAAAATGCCTAATATAAATTTAACTCATGAACATTGATCTTCCACTTTCAGTAGATTTCATTTTACCGCCACTCCACTATCTATTTTTCATGCACACACAAACGCGAAGAAAAATTGCGTATTGCAAAGCAAGACGGACTGTACCAAAAAAATATCTCTCCACGTTACACAATCGTCATGCAAAAACAAAATAGTTCTCAGCAGTTGCATTGATCAATTGCTTTCTTTAGTTGTCTAAGAAGTTTCAAAAAACTCCAATGAATCCGTTCTTAATTTCGTACCACTTTCTCGTAAAACCGAAGCTCTTGGTTTTAAATCAGAAAACTATGAAAACTGTGAGGAATAGCACAGAGCCTGTCTGCAATCGCAGCTCAATCCAAACTCTCTATACTAACCCGGAAAAAATAACGTAATTACTTACTTTTACTTACCAACTTTTTTATTTGTCAGTCTAGTTTTTTGAATAAAGAACAACTGTTAAGATTAGCCAAAATCGATCTTCAACCATAAGCTAGTTGTTCTCGTAAGTGTATTGGAAAAATATATCCATTATATCATATTCTATTCTACATCCTCAATTCAACAATCAATCGTTAAATTTCAAAATCTTACGAACTAGCTAAAGTATCAAATCTTTTTTAGTTCTTCAGCAATGTCTAATACTCTTAGTATATGTAATTTTCTAGTAGCGAATTTTAAACAAACTATATTGCACGAACTGAAATGATTAGTTAAGGATGATTTATTTCGAACTTCGTTTCGGTTTATTTTCTCTGTCTAAACCCAGACATTGAAGGAAAACACTCCGTCCGTGATTTGTTCCGCTTAAATTCACCTTGGTATTTTCACACGGTTACGGACCATTTGTCACACCAACTTTGACTGTCAGCCAACCATCTTTTCTAGGAAAAGTGAAAGCAAGCAAGCAAGCAAAATCATCTCTCCGCTAATGAGAAATGTGATGATGATGTTTTACCGGGCAATTTAATTGCAAACAAAACGTGTAACAGCAGCGGATCGCGAAAAGGATGATGGATTTGTTTCTTCGTCAACTTTTCCATATTTTCGTCTCACGAGCGGTAAAGAACTGGCAGATGCCAAAGAATGACTTCTGCACTCGGGACAAGATGTGTCGCATCCATGCACAAGATGCCACTACCAATTTGCGGACAGAACTTGGAGGAAGGGTTACTATCAATTACCCGATGATGCTGTTAATTACATGATACTGTTTTGCAACCTTTTTTTTTATTATACCTGGTGCGCATTTAATTATGAAAACACTGTGGAAATGTTTTTCATGGCCTTTAGGAATAAACACTCTTTCCTATTCAAGAGTAACATTCCAAAGTTGTAATCAAAAGAAGTGTGTTAAAATGTCTAATAGAAAGAGCAGAACCTCCCGGTTAGAGAAATGCAAATTAATTTATGATGTGTACTACAAATGGAGGAAAACGGGGTAATTAATTTTAATTTATTGGTGTGTGAAACGCATTTGATATCCCACTTGAATTCATTCATCATGTAATGGAACTATTCACGAAATCGCAATTCGTAGTTGAGGCTCCATCATATATCCCATATAATCGATTCAAATGCGCTCAGTAGTATAATAGCAGCAAATGTTCCACTATCCTTCTGGGAAAAAAACTTTGTTAGCAAATCGGGACACCATTCCGCCCAGATGTTACATGTTCACTACTTTCCCCAATTTTAACAAACATTCCGCATCGTCTGGAAAACACAAACTGTCATGGAATTCGGAAACGCCATGCCAACAAACTAATTACTCATTCGTATGACACCACAAGTCTCAAGTCATCGCTCGAATCTGACAAATCGAGGCGTAACCCTTTTTTTTTTGTTGGACCACACATCTGAAATCATTTTTTATAGTTTTCTTTGTTCCATCCACTCCCGACTATGGACACCAGTGAGAGATGATGACTAAATTTTACGTCAACAGTGCTGCGATGGATCATATAATTTCAAAAATGTGTTTATAACATTTCTGCCTCCAATACTCTGTGTCTCACGCCGGGGTATGTGAGGTGCATCAGTTTATTGCTCAGTTTGCAAAACATATCTTAATTAATCGTTTCGGGGTGCTGCTCTTAATAATTGAGGCTCCAAAAACAACCTTTTCGGAGTCTGCTCGTTTCAGCACGCCATAAAAGCCTAATGAGCATGAAGAGACACAACGCAACGCCTGATAAGGAATAATAAACGAAGACCATCAACGCGTCAAGTCGCGGATAAAGTTGTATGCGTAAAATGTAAATCAAACTTTATCACCTAGCATGTCAGAACTTGTATTTTAGTCCCATTTATCTCAAATTGTTTGACATATAGATAATTTTATAGTGCGCCGTGTCTAAACAGAAAATTCCCATAATGACGAGACTCAAGTCCCGCTTTTTTTAAGCAGAAGATCAGTCGACGCTGTCTACACGAGAGCGAGACAAGAGACGAGTTTATTAGCTGGTGCTTTTATGTGGTTTATGAGCTTACCCCAGCAACTTCAACGGGAAGATCTGCTTTGAGAGTTACTCGCGCTCCCTCTTTTTCATGATAGTTATGCGGCCGCTGGTGCTGCTGCCTTTTGCTGCTGAAGGGGGAAGTTAACGTGTCCCGTCACTGCATCCCAAGATATGTAAAACAATAAATTTTCTTATAACGCATTTTTAAGGCATGCCTGTTTCGTTCTGGAGCTGAGGATTTTTATTGTAATTTATGAGACTCTTTGTTTTTGCTGGTGGTTTATAGTGTTTTGCCTTTTCATTTACATATTGGTCGTGTTGCTATTGCTGAGCTGGATGATGATTCCACGATTTACTCGATGTCATTGCTGGTACTTTCGCTAGGTATCGCAACCTTTTGCATGCTTGTAAGCGAGATATTGATCTGAATTATGTCTGTGTTATGCGGCAAAGTATTTCCAAATTATTTTCTCCCATTCTCAATGTTTTTCTAGCCGATTTGCGAAAAAAAGAAATTCTAATCCATCCGATTTGAGAAAAAGATTAAAACTGCAGTTAGAAGTTAAAAACATACGTAGCAGAACCACCTGATTCAAACGAATTCAATATGATTGAATAGTGATAGTGTCCGGGCTTTGGAACACTGAAGGCGTTTAACATCAAATAATTCATAGGAGAATGATCGGCTTCCACCTCCAGTTGCATTCGTATTATCCTGCCCTGGGCTCGGCAATGTCATATTCAACTGAGGATAGTCAGAGGACCATGAAGAAATTCGCCTTCGTATTCAATTGAAATGAGTCCTTCCAGCTGTTTCTCCGTCAACATGACTCAGCAGTCATTCGGGCGTTTAGTTGCTATCTCACTCTACGACTCCATTGTATATTGGAGTGACTCCCCTCAAAATGAATTCGTTCCTCTCTCATGTATCACGTATGCATCTATCGATGTATTAGTTCAACGTGGTTTGACATATACTACAGGCGAGCAAATTTTTTTATGGTGCCCGAAAATTACGCACACATATAAATAATCCTAGCTTTTCACGCTCGTCAATTCATTTCTAGTCAATTCATGGCATGTTGACTGCAAATGCCGAAGTAGTTCTAGTCGAAGCGAAGCTACTGAGAGGCGAGTCGGTTTTTATTTTTCATATCCGAAAATTTCGGGTCCTGATCCTGACATATATTTTGTTATACAGCCTCAGATTCTCGTGAAATGTAGTAATTTTGCTCCTTACTGAAAAATATTTGACACACATTTTATTTTTTTTTATTAGGGTGCTCATTTCCATTTCAGGATGGCCCGAACAATCAACGTTCTTCCTATTTTTTTGCATAAAATGACTTTTTTCAAAAATTAATAACTTTTGAACCACTGAACCGATTCAGTCGATCGATATATCAAATTGAACCAATAAGCTAATCTTCTTTGAAAAAACTATTATTCTTGCGAAAAAATTGGAGTTGTTTTTCGTCATTATAGATTTACTTGTTTTTTTTTGTAGTTTTCATGGCCTTGGGAGCAAGGCGCTATATTTTTTATGTTTTTTCTTGAAAGCTGAGCTTTTCTACATACAGGGTTTTTCAGATTAAACGCTCACGCAACAAATTTTAATAACTTCTACAAAAGTGAACCGATTTTTATTTAAAAAAAAGGAAAATAAAGCTTAGTTTAGGACATTTTCGATGTGACCACCCCTTTTTTCGATAACGCGTTTTAAACGGTGAACAAAATTCTTCATGCACCACCCAAACATTACGACTTCGATGCTGTTGAAAATCCGAGTTATTTCTTCTTTAAGTTCGTCCAAATTTTGTGGCTTATTAACATAGCAACGGTCCTTCACGTACCCCCAGAGGAAATAATCGACGACGAGAAATGTTGAAATTCTTACCATAAGAGGACAAAGTTTCATTAAGGCTTCGGTTGCTCGAGTAATACGATTTCACTAAAAAATACACGTTCTTGTAAATTGTACCTCTTGACACTAAAAACCATCCGATCAGACTGAACGAGTAGCCGAATATTATCGTCCCGGAGTTTGGAATGCAGTGTTACCATCGACGGAGCGGAAAAACATTTATAAGGAGCTATTCGATTTTTTTTTTGCGTGAAAGACCCTGTATGTTCAAAAACCAGAGAATTGTTTTTTTTTCGTTTTCGTGCTGTGATTTTCCAAAGTTAACCGATAGTACAAAAAATAATTTTTTCTCTTTTTTCCAAAAATGACTACTGAACCGGTTCAGATAATCGACTGTTAGACAATCTGGATCTTCAGCATAAGCCACATCTATTTATTTATTTTATTTATTTATTTATTTTATTGTCGTCAATCAAAATTGTAGACCAATACATTCTTAATACTACTTAAAACTAAAATTAAAAAAATAAAAACTAAAGAGGGCTGGCTGGATAATTTATCCGTTCAATTCAAAAGACGATTTTAACAAATTACATAATCAAAAAAAAAATTATTTATTTATTTATTTATTTCGTCAAACCAGCGTAGACTAAATATGCTGCCCAAATATTACAGTGAAATTTAACTATATCTTATTCTATTCAAATAATCTTTGAGTATTGACCTTGACATGGTTACATCAATTATTTCACTGTGTTCGTTACAGAGGCTCATCATACGATTAATAGGATTATATTTGGCATCATTCGTTCTTCGGTAATCTATGTAGAAAATGTTAGGGTTAGGTATTTCTTCTGAGCCCACTCGTTGTGATATGATGTCAATAATAAATAGAATCACGGCAGAGTTCCGACGTTCTTTTAAGCTTTTCATATTGATTAGCATGCAACGTGCCTCATATGGAGGGAGATGGTTGAAGACCAGCCTAGTTTACGAAGTACAAATAATAAAAATTATTTTTGTACAGATTCAATTCTATCTTCATGTGAAGTTATGTAGGGGGACCATACAATACTACAGTTTTCGAGAATTGATCTGACGTATGTAATATACAATGTTTTTATTGTGTACGGATCGTGGAAATGGTAACTAAAGCGTTTGATGAAGCTCAACATATTATTTGCTCTATGGATGATTGTATTATAATGATCAACGAAGGTTAGTTTTGAATCTAAGACCACGCCTAAGTCTCTTACTCGTTGACATCTATTGATGGGTTGATTTCCCAGCTTAACACTGTTGTTCAATGGTGTTCTTCTTCTTCTAAAAGTCATCAAAGTGCATTTCCTAACATAACTCTAGTGCACCAATTGTAAACTATGTTAACTTCATTTTGGAATGTTTGAGAGTCTTCTTCATTCTTTATTTCCATATTTCCATATTATGTGTAGATAAGTGCCTTAACACTGTTAAGGAAAACGCAAACGTGATTAACAAATAAAATGAACAAAAGTGGGTCTAATGGTCTAATGAGAGTCTTGAGGAACTCCGGATGTAACAAATATTGGTTTTGAAATTTTACCATTGAACCTTACTATTTGCGTGCAGTCAGTCAAATATAATTCTAGCCATTTTGATTTCTATTCCTATTTTTTGAAGTTTAAGAAGCAGTAATGGTATATCAACACGATCGAAAGCCTTACTAAAATCAGTGTATAGAGCTTCAACTTGATTACCATTATCCATTGCATTCAAAGTGAATGTGACAAATTCCAGCAAATTTGTTGTTGTTGATCGTCCTTTGAAAAAAACGTGTTGCTTATTCGTAATTCGTGTCTTTAGTTGTTGAAAAAGTTTTTGGTTTATTATGGCTTCAAAGAGTTTTGGAATGCAAGAAATAATTGCTACTCCACGATAATTTCTTACATCGGATCTATTACCGGATTTGAATATAGGTACAAGAAAAGAATTTTTCCATATTTTTGGGAACCTTTCTGATTCCAATGACTTATTGAAAAGCCATAAAAGTGGATGAGTTAATTCAGATGCCAAATCTATCTATATATATAAAAATGGATGTCTGTCTGTCTGTCTGATTCTTATGGACTCGGAAACTACTGAACCGATCAACATGAATATTGGTATGTAGGGGTTTTTGGGGCTGGGGATGTTTCGTGATAGTTTGAGACCCCTCCCCCCTCTCTAAGGGGAGGGCTGCCATACAAATTAAACACAAATTTCTACATTACTCGGGAATTAACCAAGCAAATGACTACCATGCAAATGAAGCATTCATTTATGCATTAGTCATGAACTAATCAAGCAAACTGAACCAAATTTGGCATGGGGAGATTTTAGGGGGCAAGAAACATTTCTAAAGTGGTTCAACACTCCTCCCACCTTTCTGAAGGAGCGGGAGGTTGTTCTGTCATAGAAATGAAACACAAACCTCTGCATAACTCGAGAACTAATCAAGCACAATTTGGGATGTGAGGGTTTTTGAGTATAAGAAATATTTCTATAATGGTATGATACCCCTCTCTCCTCTGGAATGGAGAGGGGGTCCCATAAAAATATTACACATATTTCAACCTAAAATATTCCAACCACACATGACAATTGAAAATTTTCGGGAAATGCTAAAGGAAAAAGGGAAATTGGGAAAAATAAATTCCCATATGTTCAACAATTACATAGTGACAAGTGCTGTTAGTCCATGTTTGCGCTAGCGAAATTGATCTTTGTTCGAAACTGGAAATGGATTTTAATGTGATGAAACGCACTCCTATAGCATCTTCTATTTATACTAGTTGTAATCTTCAAAAGCGATTTTAACAGTTGAGTTGAGCTGTTCGCAAATGTTCATATATTTTTCGAGATTAGCGTTAAATTTGTATTTCTTATAAATTTTATGTGCCTTCTGTTTTTTTTATTTTTTAGATTCTGTATGTTTTGATTAAACCAAATCGGATACTTTGTGTTTATATTTCTCCTTTTTCGTCTAGTTGGTATCTCCTCCTCTATAATTTTATTGATCATCTAGCAAAAAATCGTCACTGCTGCTTCAATGTTTTCCACACTTCTAAATAAATCCTGCCAATTGATATAGTTAAGCATCGAAAACGAAAAAAGATGTTGATGATGACATGGTCAACTTCAACAGCCATTGAGTTGATTGCCATTTACGGTGATACAGCTGAGCCCACTAACAATTACCTATTCTTTGATAATCGCAAGGGAACCACGCTATAGAAGCGACCCTTCTGACCGCTAATATCATACAAACATTCCTTCCCTTCCTCTGGTGACTGTGACCTGCCGATGTGACCTAAAGCGCGAATCACTGAAACTTGTACAATGAGAATTAATTGCGACTCCGAAGCGTCATTCAGTGTGTTCTTTGTGCAATTTCGCTGGTTCAGGTCAATCACGGAGAGCAACTACGAAGTGTACAGTCTACTCAAGCTCGAGCTTTCAAGAACCAAAACCCAAGAAATTCTCAAAATATTCACTCAAAATAAACAAATGGTAGCATTTTAAGTCTGCCCGGATTTTTCCGTGTTAAACCTTCCCAATCATTCCGTTTGATTGCCTAATGCTTCTCGAATGTTGCAATACGGTTTGATCTGCGATTCCGATCAATTTACTGATCCATCAAGTGCCCAAGCCTGTAAACAATGCCATACAAATAAAACACAAATTTCTGCATTACTCGAGAATTAATCAAGCAAATGAAACCGAATTAGGCATATTGAGATTTTTGGGTGCAAAAAATGTTTCTATGGTGGTTAGACTCTCCACCCGCTCTCTCTAAAAGGAGGGCTTCTTCTTCTTCTTGGATGGCTCTAACGTTCCAGTGGAACTTTTGCATTCTCAACGTAGCATTACTTGCGTCATTTTTATTAGTAATACTTGTTTGAGATTTCTATGCCGAATAACACGCCTTAAATGTACTCTGGAGTGGCAAGCTCTAGAATACGCGTGACCACAGTGCAAGCCGGAAAAAAATTCTTTGACGAAAAATCCCCCGGCCAGAACGGGAATCGAACCCGAACCCCCGGCATGATAGTGTGGAACGCTAACCACTCGGTCACGGGAGCACGGGTATGTAGGGGTTTTTGGGGCTGGGGAAGTTCCGTGATAGTTTGAGACCCCTCCCCCCTCTCTAAGGGGAGGGCTGCCATACAAATAAAACACAAATTTCAGCATTACTCGAGAATTAATCGAGCAAATGAAACCAAATTTGGCACGTGGAGGTTCTAGGGTGCAATAAATGATTTTATGTGGTAGAATACTCCTCCCGCCTCTCTTAGGAGGGGGGGGGGCTGCCATACAAATGAAACACAAATTTCTACCTAACTCGAAAACTAATCAAGCAAATGGAGCCAAATTTGGCATGTGAAGGGCACGAAACGTTTCTATGGTGAATACACTCCTCCCCCCTCTCTAAGGCGGGCTATCATACAAACGAAACACAAACTTCTGCATAACTCGAGAACTAATCACGCACAATTTGGGATGTGAGGGTTTTTCTGAAAAAGGGAAAATTCGGAAAATTAAATTCACATATGTTTTACAATTACATAGTGACAAGTGCTGTTAGTCCATTTGATGTTTGCGCTAGCGAAATTGATCTTTGTTCGAAACTGGAAATGGATTTTAATGTGATGGAACGCACTCCTATATCTTATTCTATCTATACCAATAAAACGGTATCGCGGAATGTATTGATAAGAGCAGAACTCGAGGAAGGAATTGTCCGATTTAGGGCTTTCTTTATTCTATCATATTTTCTGTACAAAACATTTATTCCATGTAACGGAGAAACATGTTATTTGGAAGTGGTTGAAAAATCTTGAGCGAGAATTGTGTCTGAAAATAATCTCATATTATAATGATGGGTTTTGTTAGAAATACTAGAAACTTTACAGTAAAAGGTAAATTCAACGGAGTTGATTAGAAGATCAACCGATGAACAGTTCTGCGATTGGACCCATGAACTTGCTCATAGCAAGAAAACGGTATTGTTTAAAGGTATTGATAACAAAAAACAAATTTTGGGTGGGGCCAAGTTTGCCGAGTCAGCTGGTATATTATATAATATTACACTATAAACTAATTTCAGATAAAATTTCATTCATTGTTCACCACATAGCTACAATCGATTCAATGTTTCCCTTTTTTCAAATACACCTTGACCAGCAAACAACTTATAGGGTTTTGGGTAGCTGAACCAGAATCTTCCGAGAGTTGATAGAGGATCATATTTGATGGAAAAAAATTGTCCTCTGCGTATGGTCAATTATCGACTATGACAAAATCGAACATTATCGAACTTTTATTTTGTTTTGGACTATGCCCTCAACCGGCTAAAATTCAAAAAGTACGCTACTTAGAACGAGTCTTAGAAAATTCGGCGCTGAGTACAGTTGAAATGCATTTGAATTAATGGAATTAAGTAACGTAGTATCATTTGCGTCTTTATTATTATTACCTGGCTAAGATTGGTATACCAAATAATATGCTTTGATTGTATTCGGAGTGGCAAGTTCGAGAATATGTGTGTACTGGAAGTAGGAAGAAATTTTCTTGACGAAAAATCTCCCGGACAGAACAGGAATCGAAACCACAGCTTCGGGTATGATATGTGTGACGCGCTAATCCCTCGCCCATGTGGACCATGTCAAATTTACCCTACAATATTTAATTAGTGTTGACAGAGTCGTAATTTAAGTTCAATTTTCTACCACACGGTTGATTTACGCGTCGATCCGATACACAGAAAAAGAAGCCTAATTATTTTCAGCTTCTTGTGCCCTACAACACACACACGACTCGTCTGGGACATAAATTATTTTCACGTTATTTTGTGCTCGAGAAGCATTCACAATTATTTTTTCTCCTAAAACATGTTCCCAATTCTAGCGGAAGACTGAAGAAATACACCGTAGTTCCCGCGTGTCAGGAGACACCGACGAATGAAATATGCGTGTGCCGTGACATAGCAATGTTATAAGGTTAACATCTATCTTGGCGGTAAAAATATGATACCGCTTGTTTTAGAAAGAAAGAAAGAAAAACGAAGGAATAACATCGGTAATTTGTTTGAAATTCGTATGAGTATTGAAATCTTCTCGAAAACGATGTAAGCCATTTAACACGTTCCGGAACGAGGGCAAGTCTGGCAATAAAAAATTGACACAAAGCTCTTCGCCCTCCGCGTGAAATATATCCGACAACAAAGATTGAGACGTATCCATCACGAAAAGTGCTACAACGATGCACCCTATTAATGAAAGCCGTTTCACTGCACTGTTTTTCAAAACAGGAGGTATCATAAAATAAATTATATTTTGCCCAATGTATTTGTCTTTTTCGGAAGCGTGCGATGAATTTTATCCCACACGTAGGACAGACAGATTCAGGACAGCTGCTCATCTGCTTTTCGTTTCGATCGCCTCGGTTTGACGGTTGGTGCGACTGGCGGAAAAGCGGTGACGACGGTGTTGCTGACAACATGAAGTGAAAAAGATCAGTCGCACATGTTTTGACAGTTGACACTTGAAGTGCATGCGCTCACCCATATCAAAATGAGATCAACCGCGTCGAGAGAATAAAACTGAATCGTATATAGATATTGGTTCAGCTAATTTTATTCCAGCGTGGCATATCCCGTTTTGGTTCCGAAATATCCACTGAGCTCTGCAGCAAAGCCCAACAAAAAGGATAACATAATGATGTCAAAGGCGATAATGATTGAGCCCCACTCGGTTTTTGATGGATTGATGCCATCGCAAAACGTGCCAGACGTGAGAGATGGTTTAGGCTCGCCCGCGGTGATCGATTATGTTTTAACGATATATTTGTTTGTACATACATACATTTCAATTGTCATTCGTTCATCTAAACTATCCGAGTGATTAGCTTCATTCGGTTCGCGTCCGGATGTGCGGGGTACTGTTTTGTGTCATTAAAGCCTAAATTCTAATGCAATTGTTATTTTAAAGAGACAGACAGTACCAGTAGCAATGATTTGTAAGAAGAATAGTCTTTAATTTGAAATGTATTCGTACATCAGCTAATTCGACATTTAAATTTCAATTGCAGTTTCATTCGCATTTGTTTCACCATTTTATCGTATTGTAACATGGTGATATTCGATGGTTGAGTCGTACCAGGAAATGTTGAATTCACTTCAAATCAGTCTAAAAATTTTAGTGAATTGTTAAAATAAAAAAAAAACAATCATTCAAATAATACGAACTTGAAGCTCACGATCTCGAGCTTGAGTGATCAGCACTAACTAACCACACACTAACCACTCGGTCACGGAAGCCGCAACGCGGTCTGAAATGAATATCTACAATAAATTAATTTGAATGTTGATAGGCGACGTGTGAATCCGAGACTCCCGACGACACAAACAGGTAGCCGAAAGTAGACGCTATCAAATGAGCGCATCTTTACCGGTGGGCAAACAACGGCGTTTAAAATATCTTCCCGTTCCCTCCTACATTGTCACTTGTTTAACATCATCGTTGAGCAACAATCAACCGCGAGAGGCTGTGGAAACACCCAAAACACACTTTATTTTATATGCGACGCTCATCAGCTCGGGAAGACAAAAAATATATATAAAATGGGGTAATAAAACCCGTTTCCAGAAGATCAAAGACGACAGCCACGATCAGGATATATAGCCTATTCTGAATACTGCTAATTAGCACTGATGAATAGTGACGCTTTATTCGGAACGCGATAGCGAGTCAGAGAAAGAGAGGTCGATTTTTTCAGGTGCTATTCCATCGGTCTGCTCCGCTCCGGCGGTCTTTTGCTGGAACTTGCCGGCGGACGCATTAAACGCGTAGATGAAGTTCCCCGGCCGCGCTGATTTCTAGAATGAGGCTATAATTAATTTAGGAAAAAACGATGGCTTCTGATTCCACAACGAAAAAAGTACAATGAATCGTAGCTGATTATTAGTCTGAGTGAGATAAAATCACCTAAATTTTTAATGCCGCCAGGGGAATTCATCGAACTAATTTACCATCCGGAGAGAAATAGTTCGAACGCGAGATACGAGGTATATTCGTAGACTAGTGAGACTTTTCAAACTTTATGTAATAAGCTTATAGATAACTCTGTTTTAAATCCGAATTGTATTATTTCCCAGCTTAACCGTTTGAGTGCGGGCCAAATTTTGTGAGAATATGCAAAAATAGGGATGAATTTCGGGTATATAAAAAAATATAATTAAACGTATATAACTGATTAAGTCACAAACGTTTTGTTAAAGGGGAAAAACACATAAAAAGTGGTATTTATAAAATTTTCTAAAATTAACTTATTTATAAATAGTTTCTTGAATAATGAGAAAATTATGATTACACAATTTCATTCAAAATTAAGGTTTCCTGCGCGTTAAGTCATCTTTTACAAATTGAGCGAATTGGATTCTTTTACTTTTTATTACTACATTCTACACATCGCCTTAACCTTCTTCGCATGTTTTTTTTTCATATTGGTGAAGTAAATCAAGGTGCAGACTCGATAAACTTAAAGTGAACTTGTTATTTTATATAATTTTTATGCATTCAATGCTATGATTATGTAAAATTATGATTATGCAATGTCATTAAAAATTGATGACAGTGGAAATTACATTTATTGGAACTACTATATGACCCAGACACATTCCAGTTGCTGCTGAAGGCCGTAATTTGTCTTGTTTCCCAAAGTTCATATATGACCAAAAAGGATATAGACTCACATTGATGTTCTACTTTTTACTCTTAAAAAACACTCTCCAATTTGTTTTTATGATGAGATATAATACTGTCACGCATTTATGCAACAGCACCAGTGGCTATGTGGATAGGTAGCGTGGTCGTGTAAAACAGCCTTGCATTCAAGAATGATCTTGGCTCGTTCCCCGTTGACATCATTTTTTTGTTTTGGGTACAATCCCAAGCTGACGTTCAGTCTGAGAGAAAGAGATATCTGCTCCTATACACACAAACATTTTAAAGCTTTTGAAAAAGGTACTTTTATTTGTTCATTTCATCCTTCAGCACACGAAAAAGCATTTTTTCTGCCGAAGATGAAATGTTTCCTGCCAACGCTAGTTTGGGTGTACAATCTGAACTGCTCAACACGATGAGCGTAAAAGGGAGAGGGGCCGACTTGGTGGGCAAAAAAAAACATTTTGAGCGTGTTGTATGTATATGTTCTTATATTTTTTCTGGAAAGCTGAGAATTTTTCACATAACATATGTCGAAACGCAGAGAGGCGTTTTTTCGATTTGAGTTGAAATTTATTACTTTTGTACTACTGGACCGATTCAGATGATCGATACATCAAATTAATGCCAATAAGCTAGCCTTTTTTGAAAAAATAATATATTTGCCAATTAATTGGATTCTAGTCGCATACATCCTAGTCGCATAGAAATATTGAACGAAAACTGAAAACATGTTAATTTTGAAAAATCATAACATAAGAACGAATAATAACAAATCTCTGATTTTTGGATATGTTATTATGTTATGTAAAAAAACTTCAGCTTTCAAGAAAAATATAAAGAAATACAGCATTCTTGATCCCGAAACCATGTAAACTATGAAAAAAACTAATGCAATCTATAATTACGAAATCAAAATCCATTTTTTTCGCAAGTCTAATATTTTTTAAAAAATACTATCCAATTGGATTTAATTTTATTTGTCGATCATCTGAATCGGTACAGTAGATCAAAAGTTATGGATTTTTGTGTTAAGAAAAGAGGAAAAAAATGATTTTTCGAACTTTAAAAACCATAACACAAAAACGAAAAAAACGTCTCTCTAGTTTCGACATATGTTATGTGAAAGATCGTCTGCTTTCCAGAAAAATATAAAAAAATACATCACCCTTGGTCCCGAGACTATGAATACATCAAAAATCAAATACAATTAATAACAACGAAAACAGAATTTAAATTTTCTGCAATTGTAGCATTTTTTTTTCAAAAAAAGACCATCCAGCTCATTGGCTTTGATTTGATATGTCGATAATCTGAATCGGTCCAGTAGTTAAAAAGATATGAATTTAAAAAAAGACATTTTTGGGAAAAAGAGGAAAAAGTTGATTTTTCTGACAACCCTAAAATGGAAATGGTCACCCTAATGAAAAAATAAAAAAAATACGGGTCTAATGTTTAGCGATGAAGAACAAAACTTTCACTTTTCACGAAAATCTGAGAACCACTATATCGGTTTGGCATGGAACGGCTGAATAAGTGTTTGATATCAGCATTAGGAATGAATACTCTCTGCTCGCTAGTTGGATTGAGACTGTAAATTCAAGTCGCGTATAGTTTATTTATCGCAAATAAGATGAGAAGGGCAGTAACTAATGCATAACCCGTTACTGACGGTACGGGTGAATGAGCACACAAATGGACAGAACAAATGTATGGGAAAATGAGAATGCTTCCAAATTTCATTTATTTAAACCATTTACGGATTAGGGAAATGTAATGTGTAACATTTCAAACAAATCGAAGAGGGTTTTCAGTTTGATTGGTATGTACATCATCAATATTTTGATGCAGTCTTACATCAAAACCGCTACGCTGCGTGATATAGAATACATTTTTGTGCTAAATTTAACTAAATCGGCTGTATATGTTCGAGCTGCTTCGGCTATGTTCTGTTTTGAATTCACTGGTATCTTGTAATGCATGGAAGAGTATCGTTAGAAAATCTAACCAAATAATTAATTTTTTTAGAATAATATGAATTTCCATTTTCTTAGACCTTCTCTACGTCCAATATAACAATGGAGAGAGGAAATATTGCAATTTTACCTCCGCCCGACAACAACTTGTTCACACGACCAGAGCATGAAAGAAGAATATTCACAATTTTCTATCAACCAGTGTTCCTCTTGCCAACGAGAAGAAATATCTATTTTATCCATCTAGTCGATTATGGAATCAACGTTGCGGCATTTTATAATAATCGATTCATTCGAATTGTTTTTGAATGAAAGCATGTTTCAGTAGGTTAATCAATTTACCAATACCAAAATGCTTTTTACAGATGAGTGATAAAAGAACACATTTTTAAATTGGTGCAATTTATGTTTATTGCAAAAGCGGACGATTTTTCCTGGTCAAAATTTCTTTTTCGTCGAATGTTGTTGAGGATTTGTTTGGCAATTTCTGCTGCGCTTATAGCTAATAATCCAAAAGGAGTGTGTTTTTAAACCATTGACCACTAATACAGTAGATCTGTCTTGGCACTTCCAATTTTCAATGGCGAAATTTAAAAAAACATAATTACTATTCCAGAGAATCGAATCAAAAGTAGATAAAAAAATCCTAATGGCATAGAATATTCACCGTAACTGTGGTCATTTGTGGATTCTATCAACATTGACCTTTTCGGAAACTGAGTCAGGTCCTATTCAAATCACCCAAATATTGCAGGAATAAAATTTTATTCATCTAAGATCCTGAAAGTCTGTTTCGTTGCTTCGTTTTTAGTTGACCAGCTTTTTAAAATAATCTTTTTGATAGAACTGAAGTAGCAGTTATTGGAATGGAATTTAGTGCTTCCATAAATATATGGAACCATAGATTATTAAATTAAAATTATTCAAAAAGATGCATCGAAAACAGAGATGGTCGTCTTTTCTAGGAAGCATAGACCAGGTTCAACTTTTGGGAAAACCGATCACTCATGCTATGTCATTCAAGTATCTTGGGGTCTGGTTCGACTCCAAATGTACTTGGGGGGGGGGGGCATATTAGGTAACTGAGTAAAAATTGCCAACAAAGAATAGACTTTCTCCGTACAATTACCTGCACTTGGTGGGGAGCCCACCCAGAAGATCTTATAATGTTGTATCGAACCACTATTCTCTCAGTGATGGAGTATGGCAGTTTCTGTTTTCAATCAGCTGCCAAAACACACCTCATTAAACTCGAGCGAATTCAGTATCTTTGTCTCCGTATTGCGTTGGGATGTATGCCCTCAACGCATACCATGAGTCTCGAGGTTTTGGCAGGCGTACTCCCACTAAAAGATCGCTTCAATTTATTATCTCTTCGGTTCCTCATCCGGTGTAAGGTTATGGTGATCGGAAATTTTGAGCAGCTGATCGGGCTAAATTTTCATTCTGGATTCATGACTTCATATCATGAATTCATCTCCATGCAGGTTGTTCCTTCTTCGTATATTCCCAACCGTGTTTGTTTTCCTGACTACATCAATTCCTCTGTGCAATTTGATCTGTTAATGAAGAAGAAAATCCATGATATTCCAGATTATCTTCTATCGGGGATCATTCCTACGATCTTCAATGCAAAGTATGGGCGTATCAATTGTGATAATATGTACTTTACTGATGGGATGAATGATTCCACAGGATTTGGAGTGTTCAACGAATTTTTTAGTACCTTCTACAGTCTTCAGAATTCTTTTGTAGATGAGTATATTGCTGAATTGGCAGCAATACACTGGGCGCTGGACAGCGTCGCCTCACGACGAATCTCTGCGTTTGTGGCCATGGTTACCACGACATCGAAAACGTTGTTTGGTCGTGCGAGTTGTATCTTGTCGCCAGATCGAATTTAGAAAACTCCCTTCGGGCTCGAGGAAAGCAGCCCAATGTGAGAGATGTGTTGGCTCGGTTAGATCTTGATTACATGTCCCAAATATATGTTTTCCTTAAAGCTATCGATCTTCGAGTGTGAATGTTCATACATCCTTTTCCCCTCCTTTTTGTCCTTCACGAGCTATCGGTTCCCTTCCTATTAACATTAGAATAAGTTAAATTGTAAATACATATTAGATGTAAGGATAGTTTTAAGAATTGAGTGTGAAGTGTCAGTGTGAATGAGAATGTGAATGTGAATGTGAGTGTGAGTGTGAACACACATCTGCTTACATCCCATCCTTTTCCTAATGAAAATGTGTCACTCTTCTAAACTCGAGTCGACCGCGAGTAATCGGTTTCCTATTTTATTAACCATAGAATTAACGAAACATGTTAATATATGCTAGTAGAAATATAGTTAAGAGTATGACTCCTTTAAACTTATGTAACTGAGCCTATAAAAATAAACGGATTAATAAAAAAAAGATGCATCCTACTCCTTTCCACGGGAAACTTGAAACCATTGTTCGCAGAGACAATTACTGGCGTTTCCGGCGAGAACTTAACCGTGAGAATATGCAAAAACAATTAATACCATTAATAATCAATATTAGTATGTTGTCGTTTTGGTCGCGTGGTCTTACGGATTGTCGTTGTTAAATGGTCGCTATTCAATTAAAATGTATAACGTTATTCTTAATTTAAAAATATATTAAATGTATTTCGGATTTGCATTATTCGATACGTAATTATTTGATTATGATTGCAAATATTCAATCATTTGAATCAATCGTACGAATAACCGACATCTCTACCAACAAGCGGTCAACATCACTCTTGACTTTTCAAGGTAGTGTGTCTCGTTGTGAATGGAATCGTGGTCCGATTTTGGTAGCAACTCGATGAAATGATACAGAGCGTCGGTTTTCATGGCGTCTGGCAAAGATCGCTGTTTATGTTTGCATCACAAGCCATTGTTGTTGATTTTCATGCGTTTCCAAATGTAGAATAAAGTTATTGGTTATAGTTATCATTATGCAGTTTCAATGCTTTTTTCAATAGAAACCTGGAATAATTTTGGTGATGAAACTAACATATAATCAGCTATTTGTATGTCTAGTGGAAAAATAACGCTAGCGATGCTTGCTCATTATTCTAGTGGTCGTCGTAATACAAAACCATGGCTCTTTCCACGCTGAACTGAACACTGAACAGTTGTGAAATATTTAGCTGCCCGACTTTCGAAACGATATTTACATGACGGTTGCAATCAATTTTCAATTAACAATATATCTAGTAAAAAGTCCTACAGGAACGTAGTTGAATGAAAAGTTAATTAAATAATCAGTTACTAAAATATTGTGTTAGTCTACAAATACATTCATTTTTCTGTCGAGTGTAGATAAGAAAAAACATCATAATGTGGTCGTAAAAAAGTATGAAATTGAATTTTTAAATTTTTTCGTGTTGCATATTTGCCACCGTAGATCACTATTCTGATTCAAAACTTAACCGTCTGAGGCACAGAATTTAAGAAAATAAAAATACCCATGTCGCACAGAAATTTTACATCAATCAAAATTGAAAAAAAAAATTGTTTAGGTGTTGTCAACTACTTCAAATAGGAAGATCCGAAAAAAAATATGACCACGCAGCTATTCTAATATATCTAGGTGGGTCAAAAATGTCTCACCATGCGTTATTACGCATCAAAAAGGTGGGACATTTCCAATAACACCGTGCCCCAAAGGGTTAAGAGCGCTTTTTGTCTATGTGCATGGGACATTCGATACTTCAGACTATTTATTTGGTCCTCTGGGGTGACCATAGTAGAACAAATACTCCACCAGAAACAAAAAAATATTTTGGAAGAAACCAATTCTTTCCCAACACAGGTAGCTATAAATAAGCAAACGAAGCGACAAAAAAAAACTGACTTAATTGTAAAATTCCTTCCCGAAAGGGAAAGAACGGGGGGAGAAAAACCGACAGCCCAGAACGAGAATACAATTTATTGCCAGCGAATCGACAGTATTGCATATTTCCCTTCTGGCTTAGTTATGCCTCCCGAACAGTACGAACACCTCTCGATAGAATGGCTTTTTTCTCGAATAAAAAACCGCCATGCAAACAAAAAGCGCCGCCACCACCGAAATCTTTGTGTGAATTTTAATTGTTATCATTTCACCGGATGAAAGATTTATTAGCGCTCTCTAGTTTTTCGCAGCTTTATGCTTTATTCTATCGCTTTCAAAATTATTCAATTTGACTCATTAGACCATCGATTTCTCGACCTGATTAGTCGGTAGCATACCGTTCAGAGCTTATCTAAAGCAGATAGATCAACTGGGATAGCAATACACGAAGTTATGTTGCTTTTACTCATTTGTTCTGACTAGAAAAAGTCGATGCAAATAATTGAAGAAGTGTTTCAAGCAATCTTTCTAAAATCAGAGATTTCGCGGAATTGGTAATATTCTGATATTTTATGATGTTATGGCTAGTTAATCTGTAACTGTCACTAACAAAGTAATAACTCGACTTCTGAATTCGTGAATAATTTTTAACAAAACGTTAGCGGAAAATTTTGCGAACGTTAGAAGGTTTTCCTCTGCTTCACCTTGCGAAACACAAGAAAAATTACATAGATTATTAAAAATACTTTTTCAGAAATTTTATTATTATCTTGTAGAATTTAGTATTAGGTCGTGTCACCGATTGGTGTTAGGTTAGAGATTATCTCCATTATTTACTACATTTGTGTTAGTATAATTTTCCATCCGACACGATTACAACGATGCAATAGTTGTTTTTATAGTATGACTTGTTGCAACATTTTTTGAATTTTCATTCAAGAACATCAAGCATTTTCTAATTACTTTTTGCTCGACTTTTCGGGATTCGTCTCAATACAAGGAAACAATTATTGTTATGTTTTTAATTCTCGTTCCTCTTCATGAATACTATTACGCCTTGGAATGCTTCAAGTTCTCTAGTTACCAACATCAATATGTGGCTCAGCTTGAAACCGATCGGTAGTAATAGGTCTCATCGATTTAATTCCATCCGATATTTGCAAAATCGATGTCGTCCACGTCACAATGCAAAGTTGCACCAATGGTGTGAAAACCGCACCGTTGGAGCCCATCTATTGGCCATATATTGCCTGTCAGGGGCTTCCAAGGAAATCGAAAGAGTAAGAAGTTCCTTCACTCCATACTCTCAGTGCCGAGACAAAACAACATTCTTAAGTTTTCGCCTTGAGTGCATTTGCTTGTTATCGGACTTTCCTCTCGCAGCGTGTTTTTAACGGCGGAACATCGCCAATATAAGCATTTGGTTTCCTCTCGCCCGCCAAACCAGGAGTGAATTCATACGGTTTGAGCTTGTGATTTGCAAAAGTATGCCAAACTCTATATTTGCAGCATGGAAGCGAAAAGCATGGCGGCTGGAAGGAGTAGACGCAGTTTGGATCGCACGATGTTTGACCGTTTCTAGGATAAAAATTATGCAGACGTCTTCGGAACAAGGGATAGAGGGATAGGAGGGATAGTATACTATCGATACTTTGCAACATCTTCGCAACATCTATTCATGTAAAAATAATGTGTTATTATAAATGTGTCTGTAAATGTTCCAATGTAATAGTTACATGTTATAAAATATGTTTCAAACCTCGTGGAAGACGACTTAGCGGAAATGGAAAATAGTCAAACTTATTTATGAAAATCTTTTTTTATTATGTTTAAAATTTCGAAAACGAATTCGTTACTTCTGGGGTGTAATATTTTGAGCAATAACCCTTTGCAGTTGGAATTATTATCACTTGAAAGAGGTCCTCTTATCTTTCCACGCTGATATTTTTTTGTGCACACCGAGTACCGTTATCTATTAGCTATAGAAACTGCGTAATGATTCGTGAACAAGTTAACTGGACATTAAAATTTGTTCAGAAAAAATGTAAACCATTACATATGGTTGAATAAGTATTTAGTATGAGTTCTTGCTGTGGTGGCTGAGAACAGACATACGACCGCATAGAATTAAAGGGTGTGTCACATCAAATTGCATCACGGAAAAAACGCTGTAGAAATTTAATTTTTAGGAATTATATCTTCAGCTTTCGCTTATAATCAGATAAGAGTGTATAGATCACGTTGGCCATGGTTCACTGTCAATTTTTCGTAAATTTGGAAAAATGTCGTCGAACGAAAAATAGCGTCGTGAATTAATCCTGCGCACTCATTTCGAGAATCCAGAGTTGTCACATCGGGACATCGGTAAGATGCTGGGAATCGTCCAATCCACGGTCAGCAGAGTACTAAAACGATACTTCGAGAACCTAACCATCGACCGGAAGGTGAAGAACGGCAAAAATGGATACTCCGTCAGTGAAAAAGATCACAAGCGCGTAGTTAAGCAGTTTAGACGTGATCCGAGAAGTTCGGTCCGGGATGTCGCCAATAAGCTGAATTTGTCAAGTTCATTCGTCCAGCGGACCAAGCAGCGGGAGGGCCTGCGTACATACAAGGTTCAGAAGGCTCCTAACCGCGACGAAAGGCAAAAAATGGTGGGGAAGACGCGAGCCCGGAAGCTGTACACCGAAATGCTGACGAAGCCGCATTGCCTGGTAATGGACGACGAAATCTACGTCAAAGCGGACTTTCGTCAGCTGCCGGGCCTGTTGTTCTTCTCCGCAGAGGACAAATTCAGCGTTCCGGAGGAGATTCGCAAGCAGAAACTATCCAAGTTTGCCAAAAAGTACATGGTGTGGCAAGCGATCTGCTCTTGTGGAAAGCGGAGCGCCCCCTTCGTGATGACCGGCACGGTAAACGGGCAGGTTTACCTTAAGGAGTGCCTACAGAAGCGCTTACTACCACTATTGAAGCAGCACGAGGGCCCGACCATCTTCTGGCCGGATCTCGCTTCGTGCCACTATTCAAAGGACGTGTTGGAGTGGTACGAAGCCAACGGGATCACCTTCGTGCCAAAGGAAATGAACCCGCCCAACGCGTCGGAGCTTCGCCCAATAGAGAAATATTGGGCGATTATGAAGCAGGCCCTCCGGAAAAACCCAAAAGTTGTCAAATCGGAGGCGCACTTCAAGAGAAAATGGATTTCTGTTAAAAAAAACTACAACCTGACGTTGTACAGAACCTTATGGACGGGGTAAAGAGGAAGGTGCGAGCATACGGGCTTGGGCTCGAAGTATTAATAAAAAGAAAATGCCAAAAGTTGTTTAAGGGGGTATTCTAGTCTAGAAATCTGAAAAAATCGAAATTTTTTTTTTACCATATTTCTGTAGTTTAGGCATTCAAGAATATACTCTAGAAAGGACTTATCGAAAATCCTATTATTTACCTAGTTAGAGCCATCTTAGTGATGTGGTATCTAACCTGTTACGGCCATCACAATGAACTTCAAACGCGTTTCTCTCGGAACTAGTTTTTTTCTAACTGGCGTACACGATATCTCAAGTTCTACTGAACCGATTTATGTCAAATTTATATGAAAATAATCTGCATACATCTCTCTATCGCATGAACCAATAAAAAATTATAACTTTTTAATTTTACTATTTTAAAAAAATCGGTAAACGCAAAAAAAAAACGTTTTAAACAGCATTTTTGTTTTCAAACGGCCGCCATTTTGTTAAAACCCATGTTTTTGACTTGTCCGAGGTTCATGCCATAGCGACATCTTTACTGATTCAGAATCTGTTCGATTTTTTTGTTTCAGATAACCAGAAGAACTGGAATCGTGTACGCCATGGCACAACTTTTTTTTGAACACCCTCACTTCACCAGCATGTAACTATTCTAATTATGAATATTTTTTTTCCGTCCTATTTTTGTTTTATTGTTGAAAGATAGATAAACGAATAATGATATAATGGATAGTAAAAATATTCTTTGTTTTATTTTTACGGAGTTCGAAAAAACGTCCGAAATTCGTGTCTCTACACTAGAATACCCCCTTAATAGTTTTTATTTTACTGTCTAAAATTTTCAAAAGAATCGGTCTACTGGGCGAATTTCTACAGCGTTTTTTCCGTGATGCAATTTGATGTGACACACCCTTTAATACTTCTTAGGCGGCTGAACGGCGCAGTATGAGACTTCTTACTTCGTTCGAATAAAAAGGTGTATAAGTGATGCTTGTTACTATTGACACAAAAACTTGTTTAAAAGCCCAAAAATTTCTTCGAAAGTTAACTATTGAAATCATGAAAATCTATAATTATTTGTGTCTGCTTGAAAAGCGATTGATGCATGTCGTCGGCTAGCAGCAAAAGCACTGTAAATATTGCGCTCGCCCTGGAAAACCGTAGTTTCCATTTTGTTACCGTGTTGAACGGAAGTGCAAAATGTTTGGCCTCAGAATGCACTTGAGCTATTGAAGTGAGTAAAGTAAACATAGTGCATAGTTGCACTCACGCACAGAAGCAAAGTAGAAAATAAATATTAACTAGGCGCGTATAAAAATAATTTTGTCACCAATTCAATCCTAGACCTACTGCTGCCAGCGAGCAACCAATTTCATCACACGGAAGCTTCGTCCGATGCGAAATCTAAGAGCGAAAAGGATGATTGTGTGCTGCGAATGAACGAAATTATCATAGTGCAATTTTTTTTGTTATTTTGAATCCGGTGGAGACTCCTTGAAAAGACGTCGGTTCTCAATACTGTTTGGTGACGAGTGTTTGCGTATGATTGGATCACACGTAAGCATTATTGATTTTATGTCGAAGGTAAATAATGATGGTGGTGGAACAGGTATAGAATCGCCTGTAGCTGCAATATGTATCAGTTGTATGTCTAAAAAAGAGATGCATACTGAGTTCACTACGTGCATTAGCAATAAAGACACCAATCTTGACATATAGACACCACAACTCGACGCCAGCTTGTGTATTATTCTCGTGAGAACAATTCTTCTACTGCTCTTACAAAACAACTCAAACAATCGGTTCATTTCAAGGCTACCTCAACTTTTTAACTGAAGAGTTGTTTGCAAAATTTTGATCCGTTTTGAAGCAGTAAGCTCATACTAAGCAATAAAAAGCGAATTCATTTTTATTTATTTTTCTGTGAAATTATTTTTGAGATTTTCGGATTGATTTCGGGCGGATGATGATGATGTTTTAAATTTATTCGTCTGTAGCCTTTAAAATGGCAATTTAGAAAACTAAACTAAATTAAACCCAAGACTTTAGGATAGGACATTCGGAAAGTCTCGATGTCGTTGCCATCTGGTCTCTAGATGGACGACAGATAAATCGTGAATAAATTGTTGGTGACTTTTTTCTATCGATTAATCACTTCTCGTGGATTCGAGTATAATTTTTGGGTTAAAAATGGTGTCAGAGTGTAGCATGTTTCAAGACGGATGTAGAGAAAGTATTTTACAGCAGCCTGCCGTAATCTCGCGAAGTGACGCAAACGCCAGAGAGAGAAATTTTCAGTACGAGACTTTTCGCGAAATTGCATGTATAATCAACACACGCGTACATTACGAAAATCTGATCTGTACAAATTATGTACAATTGATGGAAAAACATTGCCATCGGCTCGATTTTTGAAAAAATGCAGTTTTATTTAAGCTATGTTACCAACGCCAGTTTGTTGTGAAAACAGCAAATTTTAATCGTTGTTTCCACAACCGATTGGCGTTCATCCATCAAAGTATGGGAGAATCTGTTTCCAAAAATTTTCTACAACATGCCGCCGTTAAGTGGAGCATGAGGTAGCATCAGAGAGAAGAGTTCTACACATTTTCCGTCTTTGTAGCGTGTGTCGAGCGGGCCAACGTAGTTGAGAGCCCGATTGTAACAACTATGGACAGCATCTTCTATTCCAATCCAAAATGCAATTGAAAACATCCGTGTTGAATAAGATAATGCCGTCCGAAATTATCCGATGTAAAGCAAATACAGTTTACGCGAGGATGTTCTGAGTTTTGTTATAAGATGCGTTTCGATGGAGATTTTAGACATTACCCTTCGATCAACTCTCAGCTTCAATTCATCCGAAAAAGACATTGAGCAAATGAGGTAAGTGAACATCGTCAAGATGCTTTGTCCCTTGATTGATGGTGTTATTTGAAATTTGTTGTCCCTTCTCGTTCATTCTATGCCATCAGGAAGGATTAAAAATCATATCGCATCAGATTCCAAATTACGTCACATTATAAGGGAAGTGGCGCTTGCGCCACATCACAGTGGAAATGGCGCTTACGCCATTCCGTTTTCATGCTTTTACGGGGTCATTTTTCCACATTTCTATAAAACTTCGCAGTCGTTTGAAAGGATTTGGTATTCTTTATCGATTTATAACATAAAAAGTAAAATGTCAATTTTGGCGCTTGCGTCACTTTGCGAGATCACGGCATAGCAGTGCGAGCTGTGTTTTTCGGCGAAAAATTGATGGTGAAAATTTGTTCAGCATCGGTTTGTGTAGCCGTTGCCACCACGACATAACTTCGTTGAATTTTGGTGATTTTTTTTTTATTTAAATCGTTTATTTTTACAGGCTCAGTTACATAAGTTTAAAGGAGCCAAACTCCTTACTGTATTGTTACTAGTATATAAACATTTTTCCTTAATTCTAATGTTAATAATATAGGAAACCGATTACTCGCGGTCGACTCGAGTTTAGAAGGGTGACATATTTTCTTCAGGAAAAGGAGGGGATATGAGGATATATTGACAATGATCACACTCACACTCTCAATCACACTCATCACACTCAATTCTTAAACCTATCTTATATCTAATATGTATTTACATTTCATCTTATTCTTAAGAAGGGATCCGATCTCTCACAAAGGAAAAGGAAAAGGAAAAACTAAGGGTATAAGGACAATCACACACGAAGATCGATAGCTTTAAGGAATACATATATTTGGGAAATGTAATCAAGGTCTAACCGAGCCAACACGTCTCTCACCGGCACCATGGGCTGCCTTCCTCGGGCCCGAAGGGTGTCTTCTAAATTCGATCTGGCGACAAGATACAGCTCGCACGACCAAACAACGTGCTCGATGTCGTGGTAACCTTGGCCACAAACACAAAGATTGTTGTCGGCAAGATTAATACGAAAGAGTAGCGCATCTAACGAACAGTGATTGGACATGAGTCGGGAGAAGGTGCGAATAAAGTCCCGACTCAAGTCCAGACTTTTGAACCATGGTTTGAGGCTAACCTTAGGGATAATCGAGTGGAGCCACCGGCCCAATTCATCTTCGTTCCACTTACGTTGCCAGTTAGCGATGGTATTTTTACGGACTAAAGAATAAAATTCATTGAAAGCGATTTGACGCTGATAAATATCGCCTTCAATTGCACCTACCTTTGCTAATGAGTCAGCCCTCTCATTACCCGGAATTGAGCAATGTGAAGGGACCCAGACAAAGGTAATGACATAACAGCGTCTGGTTAAAGCACTCAAATTTTCTCGTATTCTCTCAAGGAAGTACGGCGAGTGCTTTTCCGGACTCACTGAACGGATAGCTTCGACAGAGCTAAGACTATCCGTTACAATGTAATAGTGTTCAACAGGTCGTGAGGCGACGCTGTCCAGCGCCCAATGTATTGCTGCCAATTCAGCAATATACACAGAGCAAGGATTCTGAAGACTGTGGGAGGTGCTAGAAAATTCGTTGAACACTCCAAATCCTGTGGACTCATTCATAGAGGACCCATCAGTAAAGTACATATTATCACAATTGACACGCCCATACTTTGCATTGAAGATCGTAGGAACGATCCCCGATCGATGATAATCTGGAATTCCATGGATTTTCTCCTTCATGAACAGATCAAAATGTACAGAGGAATTGATGTAGTCAGGAAAACAAACACGGTTGGGAGTATACGAAGAAGGATCAACCTGCATGGAGATGAATTCATGATATGAGCTCATGAATCCTGAATGAAAATTTAGCTCGATAAGCTGCTCAAAATTTCCGATCACCAATGGGTTCATAACCTTACACCGGATGAGGAACCGAAGCGATAATAAATTGAAGCGATCTTTTAGTGGGAGTAGGCCTGCCAAAACCTCGAGACTCATGGTATGCGTTGAGGGCATACATCCCAACGCAATACGGAGACAAAGATACTGAATTCGCTCGAGTTTAATGAGATGTGTTTTGGCAGCTGATTGAAAACAGAAACTGCCATACTCCATCACTGAGAGAATAGTTGTTCGATACAACATTATAAGATCTTCGGGGTGGGCTCCCCACCAGGTACCGGTAATTGTACGGAGAAAGTTTATTCTTTGTTGACATTTTTTACTCAGATACCTAATATGGGCCCCCCAAGTACATTTGGAGTCGAACCAGACCCCAAGATACTTGAATGACATAGCATGAGGTATCGGTTTACCCAAAAGTTGAAGCTTTGGTTTTGCTGGTCTATGCTTCCTAGAAAAAACCACCATCTCTGTTTTCTCCGTGGAGAATTCGATCCCTAGCCCAATGGCCCAGGTTGAAAATTGTTCAAAGTATCTTGTAAGGGTCCTTGCAGGTCAGATTCGTTTGATCCTACGACAGACACCACTCCGTCATCTGCAAGTTGTCTTAGGCTGCAATTTTGTGTAAGACAATTGTCGATGTCGCTTACATAGAAGTTGTACAAAAGGGGGCTTAAACATGAGCCCTGGGGGAGGCCCATGTAGGAGACCCGATTTACTGTCGAATCCCCGTGAGAAAAGTTCAACTGTTTCTCACAAAGCAAGTTATATAACATATTATTCAACAGAGGCGGCAGACCCCGAGAGTGTAATTTGTCTGACAAAACCTCTATTGAAACAGAATCAAAGGCCCCCTTTATGTCCAAGAATACTGAAGCCATTTGTTTTTTTTCGGCGTAAGCCATTTGAATTTCTGAAGAAAGCAACGCAAGACAATCATTCGTCCCCTTGCCCCTGCGGAACCCATATTGTGTATCTGAGAGTAGGCCATTCGTTTCAACCCATCGATCAAGGCGAAACAAGATCATTTTCTCCAACAATTTCCGTATACAAGACAGCATTGCTATTGGACGGTACGAATTGAAGTCGGACGCGGGTTTTCCGGGTTTTTGAATAGCTATAATTCGCACTTGTCTCCAATCATCTGGAACAATATTATGCTCCAGAAACCGATTGAATAAATTCAACAAGCGATGTTTCGCCACATCAGGGAGGTTTTTTAACAAGTTGAACTTAATTCTATCCGTTCCTGGAGCCGAATTGTTACAAGAAAGGAGAGCAAGAGAGAATTCTACCATCGAAAACTCGGAATCAAGATCGCACCTATCTTGTGGTATATCTCGAACTATTTTTTGCACAGGAACGGAATCGGGACAAACCTTCCGTGCAAAATTAAAAATCCATCGATGTGAATATTCTTCGCTTTCATTCGATGAAGAGCGATTTCTCATGTTTCGAGCCACTTTCCATAATTTTTTCATTGACGTTTCTCGTGACAAACCTCCCACGAAATTTCGCCAATAAGCACGTTTTTTCCCTTTGATCAAGTTTTTAAATTGATTTTCAAGGTCAAAATACGTTTGAAAATTCTCAATGGTTCCACGTTTCCGAAAAGCTTTAAATGCGTTCGATTTATCCTGATAAAGCTTGGAACATTGGCTATCCCACCATGGATTGGGAGGCCTTTGACAAAAAGTGGAGCCTGGGATGGGTTTCGTTTGAGCGCGAACCGCGCTGTCATATATCAAACGAGATAGGAAGTTATACTCCTCCAATGGAGGCAAACCATCTCTGGAATTGATGGCTAGAGCAATTGCGTCCGCATATTTTTTCCAGTCAATGTGTCTTGTGAGGTCATATGCCATGTTTATAGATTCAGAAGAATTCGAACCAATGGTGATGGAAATTTTGATTGGCAAGTGATCACTACCGTTGGGGTCCTGGATTACATTCCACTTGCAATCTAACGATAATGAATTCGAGCAAAGCGAGAGGTCAAGAGCACTTGGGTTAGCAGGAGGTTTAGGAACACGTGTTGTTTCCCCAGTATTCAAAACGGTCATATTGAAGCTGTTACAAAGGTCATATATCATCGATGAACGATTGTCGTCGTACTGTTCCCCCCAGGCAGTTCCGTGAGAGTTGAAGTCTCCCAAGATCAATCGTGGCTCAGGAAGGAGTGAGCACATGTCAACAAGTTGCTTGCGGCTAACCGCAGCTCTCGGAGGCCAATACAAGCTGACAATACAAAGGTCTTTGCCTCTGATGTTTGCATGACAAGCAACAGCTTCGATCCCCCCAATAGGTGGAAGGTCAATTCTAAAAAATGAGTGGCACTTATTGATTCCCAATAGCACCCCTCCGTATCTGTCAACACGGTCCAAGCGTATAATATTAAAATCGTGGAAAGAGAGATCATCTCGCGAAGAAAGCCAAGTTTCGGACAGAGCAAAAACGTCACAATTGAAGTTATGAATTAAAAATTTGAATGTATCCAATTTAGGGATAAGACTACGACAATTCCACTGTAAAACAGTGATATCTCCGACCTCTCTATTTGAATTAGACATCAAGAGAGATAATCATTGCAAGGAGGGGCCATGTTTGCATCAATTGTTGCAAAATTGTCTTTAATACTGGAAGCATTGAAATGACAATGGTTCTGATGGAGTCGGAAACATTAAAACACTTGAAGATTTGGTCCAAAAGGTCAGACAACTTTATAAATCCCGATTGGGGAGTTGAGCTGGACGGAAAAATAGGGACATTTGGGGTTTTTGATGTCCCCTCGAGTGCTGGGTCGTTCGAAGGTGAACTATTCCCACGGAAGCCAGGAGGAACCTGATTTTGCTTGTCCGCTGCACTCGATTTTTTAGGCATGCTAACAGGAGGTATAACCGGAGGGGCTTGTCCTTGAACTTTGGGAGTGGTCACATTTTTGCGCCGGGGATTCCCTTGGAAAATGAACGGTGTGCCCCCGTTAGCTGTGTCCGCTTCCATTTCGTCAACGGGCAACGTGGCGAAGACATTTTGTGTGATGATTGGTTGTTGTTGTTGGGCCAGTGGAGAAGCGCCCTTTAAAATATCCGCAAAAGTGCGTTTCGAGCGTTCCTTCAAAGAGCGCTTCTGTTTCTCCCAGCGACTCTTGTAAGTTTCACAAACTGAGAGCTCGTGTGGGGATCCCCCGCAATATGGACATTTATGCTCAGTCGCACTGCAGGATTTCCCCTCATGTTGCTCTCCGCAAGTGGCACAGCGCTCCTTGTTGGCACAATAATCTGAAGTGTGACCAACTGACTTGCATTTTTGGCAAGTCATGGGCTTTGGCACGAAGAGTCGCACAGGCAGTCTTAATTTGCCCACCATGACGTAGTCAGGGAGAGCGGAACCAGCAAAAGTTACTCGAAACGAGTCTGACGGCGTGAATTTAGTTTTTCCCTTTTCTTGGGATACTTTCCCTAGTTGGCGGCTGTCCAAAATTTTAACGCCCACCAACGGGAGTCTTTTAAATTTACCAACTCCTTCCTTTATCATTTCACACGTCAGACCCGTTTCAGTTATCACCCCCGAGATTTCTACGTCATGGGACGGCACGTAGACACGATACTCTCGGGAGAATCTCTCGTCGATCACAACTGCATTTGCGTGTTTCCGATCACTCACGACAACACGCAGTTTGTTCGGTCTAACCTTAGAGATTTCGACCACGGAGGAATAATATCTTGCCAGATCTTTCGAAACCTGAATGACATTGATGGATTTTCCGTTCGGTTTGGGCCGGAAAAAAACAACCCATGGGCCAGCTCCAGGTGAATCTTCTGGATAGACCTTGACACGAGGAGAGGAAGCAACTGAGGGGGAGGTCGAGGTCGATTGTTGAGCGGGAGCGGGATCAGTAGGGCTGGGAGGCAAGTTCGGGAGTTGAGCGGAAACGGGAGCGGGAGAATGTGGGGGTGAAGAGGAAAGGTTTGCAAATTTTCTTGAGGGAGGCTTGTTGAGGTGAGTTAACTCTTCCTGTGAAGAGACATCTTCTGAGGGGGGAACGCGTTTAAGCGACTTCCCAACACCCGTAGCTGGGGAGGGGGAGACAGTGGATTCGATATCCATGTCAACGCTTTCTTCCCCTTCTGCCATTTAAAATGGCAGATGTACACTTTCTTATAATTTTTGCAATTTTTTTTTATAATTAACCTTAACCTAATAACCTTAACCTATTAATTTCAGTATACTTATTATGCACACCAGTGCGGATTATTTATAACGGTGCTGCGTGTTGATCGTTCGGTACAGCTGAACCCGTGTATCGCACCACGCGGTGATGATGTCGAAGACGGTGCTACGGCGATAACACACCAGCACACAGCGCTCGCGTGCAGGGTTTCTTCCTCTCGCTTGTTGTGTCTGCTTCAATGAATTCACAGGGAATCCCGTTAGTGTCCAACACTCACTTCACCAGCCACGAAAATAACGGTATCACTTCAACGATGGACGATAACGATATAAAACCGTCCGGCGGCTTCGAGCTTAGGAAGACGAATGGCGAAACGAGTTGGACGGCGTAAATTTCTTTTCTTCTCCTTCATGGGAGACTGTTCCGAGCTGGCGGCAACCCAAGATCTTAACAATTTTGATGATGTTATTTATTAATTTTCTCCGTTTAACCTCTGGCAAACCATTCTCATTTTGCAAGTTTCGGTGATTCGAGCATTGAATAATCAATAACGAAGCCGGCCACGTCCCTACCGCCATCAGGGGAAGGGAAGAAATGTTAGTATGATATTTGTCGCCCGAAGGGTCACCTCTATAGCGTGGTTCCCTGGCGATTATAATGGATGGAATAGTAGTTATTGGAAATGGGTAAAAATCAGGAATGACTGAGGTAAGTGATGTGATTATGAAAATGCGAACTATCGATCCCCCGAAGAAACGAAAATGCGAAAATTCTATGCGGCAGAGATTATCTTTAGGTTACCTGAGAAGGAATCCTGTACAGGCAAAACTTTTTTTGTGCGGGGGATAGGGACCGCACCAAAATTCGCATAAAAGAATCGTGCAAAACTTTACCAGCAGCTTTGAAAAATCGTGTTCGGTACATATTTCGAAAAAAACTTATTTTGTGCGGCAGATAGGGAGCGCATAAAGAAAGTTTCCCCCAAGAAAATAACTCAAATCCACGCCATTCACCGTTCAATTTCCTTTTGTTTCCCTGCTTTGCGATGAGATACTTTGCCTCTTCGGTTGCGCGTGGCTGTTTTGTGCTTTTAGTTGCATGTCGAAACGTGTTGCTCTTAGAAATCATGTCATGCAAAAACTTAGAAAAACTTAGAGCATTTGATGAGAGAAGGAGAATGATTTCAGGAGTGGATAATTGAGACTCAAATATGCTTTTTTCGCAGTGAAATGCATAAAAATCATCGAAAAAAGCTAAATGGACAATAACTTCGTCAAATATGCTTCTTTTCATACACCGCACAAAAATATCGCACAGAAAAAGTCGCACAAAAACAGGTTTTACTGTACAATTGATTGGACAGACTATATTCTACACGTATTTTAAAAGAAATCCAATCGCGATGGGGTAGAGTTAACTGTGGGAACCCTGAGAAGGTAGCCGACAGAACCCCTCTATAACTAATTGGACCATCGATATACTCCGTTATTCAAAGCGCATGGTCTGTATTCAATCCCCATCGCGACGACGAAGAGTTATCTTTGGGAAACCTGAGAAGGTAACCGAGGGAACTCCTCTAAAATCAATCATCTCGGCGATATATTCTGTTATTTTCTTGTGGGTACGCTTTCTAGAACTCCAATCATGACAGCGGAGAGTTATGTTCTGGAAACCTGAGAAGGTGATCAAAAGAACTCCTCTAAAACCAATCGTCCCGGCGATTTATTCCATTATTCATCACGTGTACTCTGTATCGAACTTCAAATCTTTGCGAAACCTGAGAGAATTCCCCTAGAACCAATCATTCCGGTTCGATATTCCGTTATTCAATGCGCATAAATTTTATTCAATCCCAATCACGGCGATGGAGGATTATTTTTGGAAAACCCAAGAAGGTAATCGAAAAAACTGAGGAATTATTTTTGGGAATCCTGAAAAAGCAACCAAGAGAACTCCTCTAAAATCAACCAACATTATATTCCGTTAACTATCGAGCTACAATCGCGACGACGGGATGGAATTATTCGTTAAAAGAATTATAAAATCAGAGAATAAAATAATTGAGTAATTAGATATTTAAGGAATCAAAGAATCAAAGAATTAAAAAAAAATTAAGAATTAATGAGGAAATTGAAATATTAAAATTAAAGCTAAGAAGTACTCTACATTCAGACGCATTAAGCGTTCCAGGTTCCAGAAGGCGTCATACATGTACTACAGACAACTAAAACCAAACAAACACAGAGCTCTGAGTTGACATGTCATAATCTTCAAATAATAATAATACAAATAATACAATGCTTACAATTTTACACAGCCTCCAGCAGAAATACTGTTGAGGCAGTTTGTTATCTGAAAACTGGAATACAAATGCAGAAGCAACGCTCGTCAACATTTGGCGGGTAAAGCAACCCTAAATGCAATTGATTGTCTTGACTTTGCGAGACCGCCGCTCTCAGAGAACGGTGCTGTGCAGTGAAAGAGTGTAAATATATGAGCTGAGAGGAAAAACCCACACCAACAAACACAACACAAACGAATAGAAAAAAATAAGAGAATAAACTATCCATGGTGAACGAGGACAATGATCACGTTTCATTCGCCCAGTTGAATTCCCTTCGCTCACTGTCATTAAAATGGCATTGAAAAAACCACACGGCCATAGATGTGCTACTCACACTACGATAATCCCTCTCGCTGTCACACATAAACACTTTCTCAGCACTCCACTTTTGTCGCTCCATTTTCTTTCCCTGCTCTACTTTTTTTCCACCCCTCACTCAGTATGCAAAATAAATCAACTACAACACGACTAGACAAAATAAAAACAAATACTTCTTCACAAGAGAAAACAGTAAGACAACATATCGAGCTACGAGATGGAGGATAGACATTTTCCATCTCGAAGGAGCTAGAAGTTACGGTTCTGGAGTTCTCTTAGAGGCGAATGAACTGCAAAGTTTAAAGCCTCTCAAAAACAAAGAATCAATCAATCTGGGGTTCTCTTCAATGCAGGGCGAACTTCTCGCTGCTGAACTGCTCTACAGTCACATACACATGTAGCCTCGCATTGCAGTACACCCAGGTTTTTTTTGTGTGGTTTTGCTCAACTTTGCACTTCCGTTTTACGTTTTACGAGTATATGCCCATTTGATATCTATCATAAGGTGACATGGTTTTTTTTACGCGGATTTTCCAATTAACGCGGTTTTTTACGAGGTACGTATCCCCCGCGTAAAAAAAACCTGGGTGTATTCGAAATATAAGAAAATGAACGCTTTCTACAACAGAGCACTACGAATTATGAAAATTTGTTTTGTTCATTTCTCATTTTACAACATAAAAACATCACTTATCAAATTAATGGTTGCTAAACCTTATACGGACTGTTTTGGAAACAGCGTTCTTTTCCATTACACCACCTGAAAACCAGAAAACTATCATAGATCACTGCACGCGCGTAGCTTCTGTTTTCTAAGAGTAAAAGGAGAACATAAACGTAAATCTATATCCTTTTCGGTCAGGGCATGTGGCAATGTATACGAGAAGCTTTAATACGTGCTTATTATCAATGTGTCTCTTGTTTCGCTCGCACACATTGCTTTTATATTGCTCTTGCATATATACTATACAAATGCTATACTAGTATGGGAGAGTAGCTCATTTTCTGTTATTTTTAAGCTCATTTAATGTAATAAATCGGAATGCCAAAACATGTGCTAAAAATTTATTTTGCGTGTATAATCTTTGTTCTCACCGGCAATATCCTCGTAGTCATACGTTAACAATGTTGTCGTGTCTTGGATATCACCCTTCTGGTTTTTTTTTTCTTTATGAGTAAATGATTCTTCAAAACTGGTTCGATGTAATATCATTTGTTGATTTTTAGTTTCTATAAAAAGGAATAAAATGCCTTTTCGCGATATGCCAAACTTCCTGATTTTTCATGATTTCCCAGACTTTTTGGCATTTTGCCTGGTTTTTCAGAAATAATCCTGATTTTTCCTGATTTTTATATTTTTTACTTTATCAGAATAAAAACAATCCGTAATTAATATACTAGGACCCCTGTCAAAGTTATCCTGGTTGGAAATTCGAATTGTTATAATAGCTAATCAATTTTAATAGTGAAACTATTCTAAATATATCAATAAACGAGTCAAAATTAGAAAATATTTGACAGTTTATCCACTGTTGCTATGCTTTCATTATTTGATGAGTAAAAATTCTTTCTAAAGCTTAGACCATGAATTCAAAGAGATTCTGAATGTAGATTTCTTTGAAATCGTGTGCTGTAGTTTTTATGCGAATAAATGTAAAAGATCAAAATATCCGACAAAACTCCTGTTTTTTAAATTTTCACGGATATGGCACCTTCAGATTAACGCAGGCTCAGGTTCCAGCAAAATTCTCTCCTTAAGGGCAATATCTTCAACTACCTGGCAAGCATAAGAAATACCTTGAACAGTTTTCAACGAGAAAGTAAGGGGCTGTCCACATACCACGTGGACAGAAAAAGCATGATTTTTGAATCCCCCTCCCCCTCCGTGCACAAGCGTGGACATTTACTGAACCCCTCCCCTCAGTCCACGTGGACATTTTTTACATGTTTTTGGATCAAGGAAATTGTTGAATTGCGCCTATATTTAAAGTTTATATTACCGGACCTGTAACTTTAATCCCGTTTTATCCCGATTTTTATCTTAATTCAAACAGCTTTGTAAAAAAAATATTAAGCAAATTGGCTTTATTAGAAGTCGCGTTTTTTCTGTTTTTTTTTTAGTTTTTCACTATCATTACTTAATAGTTAATTCGTATCGCTGTTCTGTTTCTTTCGAATTCCATTTATGTACTCTTGATATTTCCGTTGTTGAATTTCGAATCAAAATATCGCTATAGGTTTCGAGCAGATCATTCTTAGATTTGGCACGTGCTATCATTTTATATCTTATGATATCTTATGACAAATTCTAATAGCAACCGATTCTTAGAGAATCATAGCTTGAAAGCCTGCTGTCTGATTGAAGTACGATATTTGACAAAGTTTTTGGAGAATCAAAAACCATTATATTAAAAAGATAGCAGTTTGCTGGCAAATAATTAATCGTAAAGCAGTATGAGAATATAAATTTATTAATATCCTGCATGTACGCAATGAAAATCTGGACTATCCTTTCATGAGTCGGCTGAACTGTTCAACTTATCAAAACATCACTTATTTTACGTCTTGTTACAATCTGAAAAATGTCTAACCATCGACAGGGAATCAGGAAATCAAAGCAAAGGCATCCCAAAAACTCACTCGAAAGTGGTTGCTCTTTTCAAACAAACCCCGGATTCGTCACAGAAAAACATAGAGAAAATGGCACGAGCTTTGCAATCCTAAATTCAAAAAATAAATGAAGGGGTGGTTTGAGAAATGTCGAGACACAAGTTGTATCGAACCGTAATGCGAAGTAAAATCTGGAATCAAAGGAACGCTCAGAGATGCTCTACAAGAATTTGCTGATGAAATACGATTGTGTCGTTATGGATGATGAAACGTACTGCAAGGTGTTTTTTTTCCGGAAAAACAACAGGACAACAAATTTAATACATACCTCGTTAGATCTGCAAAGTGTCCAGAAAAATACAGAAAAATGATCAAATTCCATTAATAGCTGCATACTAAAAAATTACCCTTTCGTAACTCCTGCAACAATAAAACAGGATTCGTTTTAAGAAGGAGTTCTTTCTAAAGATGTTGATGTTTTCTGGCTTGGAGTTTATCTGCTTTTATGATGCGTCTTGGCAATCTGTCACTATTAAGATATGACCAATCTTTTATAAAGTACAACGAGGCGCCATTTTGGTTCCAAAGAAATGATATCCGAGCCAAGCTAAGGCTGATTGAGAAATATACGTCGATTGCTAAGGGCAAACTCTAGGAAAACTGTATAACTAGTTGTGAAGCTGTTCAACGGAAAATGTAATTTAATGCCAAACAAGAGGTAAAACTAAGTACTAAGGATGGAAAATAAAAAAAAAATCTTCAAAATGCAGAATAAATTTCAGACTTCATTTATTCTATGCTTATTAGGCGTGTCCACGTGGACATTCTTCATAACCCCTATCCGCCTCATCGTGGACAAGCATGGACACTCACGACCCCACAACCCCTAAACATATTCTGAGAGGATAGAATTTTTAAGCTGCGTGAAAGATAGTGGACCAAATATGTGCATATAAAATTAAACAAATGTATGTCTGCCTCAATATGAGCTATCCTGATTTTTTCATGATTTTTATTTTTCCTAATTTTTGAAAATTATTGTTGGCAACCCGGGATACGTACATTATGTTCTAAAAATGAACTTCATTATTTGTACAAATATCTTCTAATATAGAATTCTGCCATAAATTAAAAATAAACACAAATGCTCAATATTTACTATTATTTACCTCGGAAAATGAAACGGATTCCATTTCTATGCGATAATTACAACAACAAAGTGTTATCAGTCTTCAGTATCATAGGTGAAAAAAAGATAAATATGTTCGGTGATGAAAGTGTCTGTAGCTGTCTCCATTATACTCAAGACACCGTGTTTCCACCATCTCCATTTCCGTGACTGTTGCGGATGGTAAAACACAATTAACAAAATAGCACTTTGATTTCATTTCGGGCAAAAAACAACAGAGTCTCTCTGTCTCACGGGTTGTGCCGTTTTGAGCAAGTCTTATACCATTTTGTCTTAATTATCCATATTTTGTAGGAATTAATCGTTTCGGTGCATTGCTTTGTATTGGTGGAGATTATTCATGAGCTGTGGAGGAAAAAATAGAGGGTACCAGCTCAAGCGAAGCGCTACAAGGGTTAGCCGTTGGGATACACGCTTGCAAGTGAAAATGGTTCGTCAATTTAATAAATATTTCATTTAATTTAGGTGGAGTCTCGGAATGTTTAAAATTTTCTAACACATTTTATTGCCATTCTTGCACTTCGAGTTGTGTTACTCGATGTATAAAAATGTAGATTTACGTAGTGCGAATATTCATCTTTCTGTTTTCGATAATTTTGACGTAACATAAAAAAAACTCATTATTTTAATGAACATCCTATTCTGGATCATGACGATGGGAGTAGTTTCGTTAGTTGGCGAAATAAATCGTTACGAGGTCATTTATGTCTCTGAGCTTACATTCTCGTAGAATGTATGAATATAGATTGGAAATTCATTAGATTTATTTTGCAATATGAGTGTGAACTATCAGCGGTAGTAGACGTAGAACTAATTGTGTTCTACGTCAGCCAGTTATGAGCGAATGGAATCAGAAACGAACATCTTTGATCAACCTCAATGCCACACGTAAACTCGCTGCATGGTGCATGGGAGATTACACAATTTTGTTGATAATCAAAATAATCGCTGTGGATGATGCTTATTTAGAGCTTGAGTAATAACCATAAAAACAAGGTTTTTTTCCCTCTCCACACACACAACACATTGTTCTCGCCGATTTCTACCGAAAGATGACTGCACTTCATCGGCGTACGTATGAAGGGGCAATTTCCGATCCATCGGAATAGCCAAAGTGCAACAATTTGATTGTAATATTACACACAAAACAAACTGAGCTGCGCTCTTCCCTGGAAAGGAGCTCATCACGGTGGATGTGATGTTCATAAACTGGAGAGACGACGACGTTTTAACGCTTCGCCTGGCACAACTCTTGGGGATGTGAAATTCGCTTATTTCTGCTGCGGTGGTAAGCTATCACGACCATGCCACACTATTAACATTGTTATTAAATATATTATGCTGAAGTTTGTTATTAAATAGACCGCCGATCAATATTACGATTGCAGTAGCGGTTGTTCGAGGATTTTCAACATCTTGAGTGCAGATTGAGACTGCGTCGGAAGGGTTCAAAAGACGTCGAATCGATATACTCATGTAATTTTGGACTTTAGGAGATGCGAAAGTATTAGATAGTTTACTCAAAAATTTGTTGTAATGAAGCAGTAAAGAGACCAAATTTGTTCGAGAGAGTTGAAATTTAATTTTATACATGATTCAATTTAGTCTTAATAATAGTGAAAATTTAATTTTTCAATGCATAACGATTTGGTTTCATTATAAAATCCATCCATCACTCTGTGCAGAGGAAAATTTGGAAAATGTTTGCAGCCTGTATGCAGCATTCGTTTTGATTCGCTGTCAGCAGACACCCGGGGAAGAAGCAGGAAAGAATCTGCGGGGGCTTAGATCGAGTGGCGTTAGACACATACATATCTCTCCTTCGTGTTGTTTCAGTATGCAAATGTACGCGTCAGATTCAATCGTCTTAGCTCGGCCTCAAGTCATGCTTCATTGCATGAAGGCGTGTTATGGATGTGGAAGCACAAAACAATATGCCTTCGACCGATACACGGAGCGAGGAAACATTATGCACCACCACCCCCAACGCGGTTTCGTTCCATGCGAGGCTTTTCCGGTACCCGAAAACGACTTGTTGTGTGGCTATCGCTGCGAAGTCGTAATTCATTCTCGTTTCTCGTTTCTCGTATTGTTTCATTTGGAAGGACAATTAAATCCGCTATTAAATCTCAAATTAGTGACAATTCCTAATCACATTTCCTTGAAAATAAATTTTGCATATACAAATAGGAAATGGCTTTCCGTTCGGTGTCCTTTGAGTTGTTGGAAGCAATTCCATCCCGTTGGTATGAGTTCCTTCTTTGAGTTGAACGTCGTCTTCGTCTGTTCTTCGGGACAGTGGGGTGTAGATTTTCAGGACCAAAATGCTGTAACGAAATACTTATTAAAAATCAGTTTACACACGTTTTCACTACCAAATAAAAAATGACTATTTTTCATCTCTAATATGTTATTAGTCTTGCGGCTGAGCTTTATTATAAGCCAATGTTACTGACTTAAGCTAAAAAAGGTTGATCAGCATCAGCCAAGTTTCGCACCTTACAGCATAGATTAGGGATGGCCAAGTCCGCGGTTTACTGGTCGCCCGTGTAGCTATTCATAGGTGCCCGCCAACTGATCTAGGATAGTGTTTCTTACAAATGCAATAGGTTTTTTATAATGTGTTTATATGGATCTCCATGAATCTTATTACTAGTGAGAGTAAATATTTTTATGTAATTTCTGTTTCATTCAGATGTTTAGGTGTTTGAGTTTTACACATCCAGTCATTTGATCATTGTACTAAATCAAAAATGCTTGATAAATCCCGAGTAATGTAGAAATTTGTGTTTTCAATTTGTATGGCAGCCCCCTTAGAAAGGACGGAGGGGTGTCAAACTATCACGAAAACCTTCCGTGGTCCGAAAAACCCCTACATACCAATTTTCATGTTGATCGGTTCAGTAGTTTCCGAGTCCATAAGAATCAGACGTACACCCCATAGATCCGATAGTTATATTTTTAGATAATGATTTTCATGAATATTTATTAGTATTATCTATGTTTTTCTTTTAGTTTAAACTATGTTTCATCTTTTAGTATCATATTCATTTTCTGATGATTCGTTGATATATTCAATGTTGGTAGATCGCAGCCTGAAATTTGATCAATTAATCGCCCGTAATGACCAATGATTTGGCCACCCCCGGTATAGATCATAAAAAAAGGAAACTCAAATATAAGGTTGAGGAAAAATAAATCCATTATTTTCTCGGTAGATGGTTGTAATGTTCAATATCTTTCATAGTACCGATCTAACAAATTCAAATTTATGCTCATTCTAAAGGTGACATTTGACACTGAAAAAATCTTTTGCCGTTTTTTGTTTGTTCCATTCAGTTGTGAGTTACACGATAGTAAGGGGGAACCCCTGTCTGGAAGATTAAGGTCTGGGTGTTAGGAATAAAGTGAAATTGCCCGGGTATTTTGGTTTTTGTTTAAGGTATATTTGATTATATATTTTCCATTTTTGTCGTTTTTGTTAAAAATGAGTTATCTATACGGGCAAACTTTTTTTGCGGGGGGATAGGGACCGCCATACAAATGGAACACAAATTCCTGCATAACTAAGAACTAAATTTTGCAAGTGGAGATTTAAAGGAGCAAGAAATGTTTCTATGATGATTCGACACTCGTCCCCCTTTTTTAAGGTGGGTCTGCCAGACAAATGGAACACATATATCTGCATAGCTCGAGAATATATCAAGCAAATGGAACTAAATTCGGCATATGGAGATTTTAAGGTACAAACATCTCATGGAGAGGGATAACTGCATAACTGCATAACTCGAGAACTAATCAAGAAAATGAAACCAAATTTGGCATATGAAAGTTTTAGGGGGCAATAAATGTTTCTATGGTGATTCGACACTTTTACCCCCCTCTAAGGCAAGGGGGCTGCAGAACTCAAGAACTAATCAAGCAAATGGAACCAAATTTGGCATGTGGAGATTTTAGGGGGCAATAAATGTTTCTATGATGGTTTAACAATTCTTCCCCGTCTCTGAGTGAGTGGCTGCCATACAAAAGTAACTCAAATTTCAGCATAAGTCGAAAACTAATCAAGCAAATGAAGCCAAATTTGGCATGTGAGGGCGTTCGGATACGATAAATGTTTCTCTGAAGTTTTTTCATACCTTCCTCCTCCTCCAACGAAACAAAACAACTGAAAATTTTGGGAAAACTCTGAAGGAAAATTGAATTACCATATGTTCTACAATTACACCGTGACGAGAGTTGTTAGTCCATTTGAAAGTGGAAATGAATTTTTTGATGAGAAAACGCACTTCTATATCTTCTAACTACAGATCGGACTAGGTTATAATAAAAATAAATAAATAATGAATATACAGACTCGATTATATATAATTCGGTTATACAATTTTGGACTCGATAATATACAATTTAAAAAAAAGGTTTTTTTTAATACTTCGAATATGTGTTATTTCAAGAAAAAATGTTAGCTTTCAACGTTAAGGTGAAATTTAAGTGGCTGTTACATGTACAGTGGGGTAAAAATTGTGATTTTTTAAAGATTTTGCTTGGATTTTCACCAGCAATTATTTATATCAATATTGCAGTGAAATTAAGAAAGATCGAAGTTGGGTGTCAAAGAACAAATTGTAGAGCGGTTAGAGAGTTTTAATTCAATTGGTAGAAACAACCAAGATTTATAGAAATTTCTAGGATAAAATAATAATAACACATTAAAAATTATTAACCTTTATGTTTTTCACTTCCAAAATGTTATATATCCTGTACTAAGTTTCGCTCATGTTTCAAACGAGAGCAACAGAATCGTCTCCCGTAGCGTACTTTTCAATGTAGAGCCAGTTTGAGGTAACAGAGTCCGAAACAAAAAAGTAAAGGTCTATAACTCTGTCATTGTTTGAATTCGAACATGTGTGTAGAAGGATTTTTTTCATCAAATATGATCGTCTATCACCTGCTGAGAGATTCTGGATACATTATTTTTTTTCATGTAGAAGGTGTTTTCTGACTTTAAGATGAATCAGGATAGGATGAATCAAAAATTAAATTCTTTTCTATTCAAAAAACGAAAAATACATGCATAAAAACGTATATTTTTTTGACTCGATTATATACAGTGGAAACGAATCAGAGACTGTAAAAAATCGAGTCCGTCCTGTATATAACTAAACACGGATTACCAAATGTGATGGTAGGCGCAAAACTCGAGGAAGGAATCGTTCGATTTGATATGTATTCTATTTATTATATTTTCTGAATCAAACATGTATTCCATGTAACGGAGAAACTTGTTATTTCCAAGTGAATGAAAACTATTGAACGAGAGTTGTGTATTTTTCATATTATCAGAAAAAATATTCTTAATAAATTTTATTGTTATGGCGATCGACTAGTAGCGAAGTATTTCATTTCGCTGAAAGGAGTTTTTATTTTTTTTATTCATCCTTTGAATCGTGCCTCTCGATAATTAGAGAATATATTACTCTACTTGAGATGAAAAATAGTCATTTTAAAATGACCAAAATTCTTCTGGTACAAATTATGTAGAGCTAAACAAAAAAGATACAGATTCCGTTATATTTCGCAACAAATAACATCTGAATACATCAGATCGGTGTATGAAACATTTAGAAATAAGAATATTTAATAATCTATATAAATTTGTTTGGAATGTCGCCTGAGATGAATACCAAATCCATCAAGAATAATCCTCAAGATACGACAAATAAATAAGTAGATTCTCTACAGTTACCTAAAACAATGTAGATCTGGTGAAACTTGGTTACGTAAATCGTTACGATGCGTGGGTTCCACAGAATTTGATCAAATTTTTTTTAAATAAATTGCATTTCGCGATACGCTTCAAAATCGCTATAAAAACATCGTTTAGAAGCAAATCGTGACGGGTGATGAAAATAAAGCATTTACAACAGTGTTGAGCGGCAGTAAACTTGGGATAGCCGAAATAAATAGCTAACCCCAAAGCCTATCTTTACCCGAAGAAAGTCATACCTTGTGTCTGGTGGGATTGGGAAAAAACTCTGGATTATGAGCTTCTACCAAGCAACCATTCTATACATTCCCACAAGTACTGCTCGCATGTGGATCACTTAAAGACAGCGATCCATAAACAAAGTCCATAAGAAAAATTCTCTCAAGGGAAAATACTTCGATCATATGGACAGCACAGAAAATACCGTGAAGAGTTTCAGATGTAAAAGCAAACACATTCTGGGAGGATATAATTTTTAAGTTACATGAAAGATTGCAAATGATTGTGGAACAAAATTTTGCATTTATCTGTCTATGAAAATCATGCTTTTGTTTTCCCAAAAATCGTCACATACTTTCTGGAAAACCCAATATAAGCTATCCTGATTTCTTCATTATTTTTATTTTCATACTTCCTGATTTTTTAAAATTTTGGAAATATAGCATGGAAAAAGTGATCATGAAAAAAAACGATGATTGGATACACACGACTAACAAGTCTTACTTACAGTGTTATTTTTTCTCAGCTGTATGATGGAATTTTCAGCTATATTCTCATTCATCATCCAGATGATTTTCTATCATCTATTAAATCAGTCTGCGGGCCGTCGAATTACTAACACTGATCTAGGAACTAGAAAATCGTAATATACAGCAAATCGAAATTACCGTATTCGTAATTCGTATTCGATTGGAATGCAAATAATCAAAATTCCTCATCAACGAAAAAAAACTGTTCTCGTTGCTCGTTGCTATGGACCATTCTGTGTAACCCTTAAAACATCTAATCCAAAGATAGCTGACCTAAGTCAGCTATCTTTGGATACTTTTCAATGTAGAGCCAGTTTGAGGTAACAGAGTCCGAAACAAAAAAGTAAAGGTCTATAACTCTGTCATTGTTTGAATTCGAACATGTGTGTAGAAGGATTTTTTTCATCAAATATGATCGTCTATCACCTGCTGAGAGATTCTGGATACATTATTTTTTTTCATGTAGAAGGTGTTTTCTGACTTTAAGATGAATCAGGATAGGATGAATCAAAAATTAAATTCTTTTCTATTCAAAAAACGAAAAATACATGCATAAAAACGTATATTTTTTTGACTCGATTATATACAGTGGAAACGAATCAGAGACTGTAAAAAATCGAGTCCGTCCTGTATATAACTAAACACGGATTACCAAATGTGATGGTAGGCGCAAAACTCGAGGAAGGAATCGTTCGATTTGATATGTATTCTATTTATTATATTTTCTGAATCAAACATGTATTCCATGTAACGGAGAAACTTGTTATTTCCAAGTGAATGAAAACTATTGAACGAGAGTTGTGTATTTTTCATATTATCAGAAAAAATATTCTTAATAAATTTTATTGTTATGGCGATCGACTAGTAGCGAAGTATTTCATTTCGCTGAAAGGAGTTTTTATTTTTTTTATTCATCCTTTGAATCGTGCCTCTCGATAATTAGAGAATATATTACTCTACTTGAGATGAAAAATAGTCATTTTAAAATGACCAAAATTCTTCTGGTACAAATTATGTAGAGCTAAACAAAAAAGATACAGATTCCGTTATATTTCGCAACAAATAACATCTGAATACATCAGATCGGTGTATGAAACATTTAGAAATAAGAATATTTAATAATCTATATAAATTTGTTTGGAATGTCGCCTGAGATGAATACCAAATCCATCAAGAATAATCCTCAAGATACGACAAATAAATAAGTAGATTCTCTACAGTTACCTAAAACAATGTAGATCTGGTGAAACTTGGTTACGTAAATCGTTACGATGCGTGGGTTCCACAGAATTTGATCAATTTTTTTTTAAATAAATTGCATTTCGCGATACGCTTCAAAATCGCTATAAAAACATCGTTTAGAAGCAAATCGTGACGGGTGATGAAAATAAAGCATTTACAACAGTGTTGAGCGGCAGTAAACTTGGGATAGCCGAAATAAATAGCTAACCCCAAAGCCTATCTTTACCCGAAGAAAGTCATACCTTGTGTCTGGTGGGATTGGGAAAAAACTCTGGATTATGAGCTTCTACCAAGCAACCATTCTATACATTCCCACAAGTACTGCTCGCATGTGGATCACTTAAAGACAGCGATCCATAAACAAAGTCCATAAGAAAAATTCTCTCAAGGGAAAATACTTCGATCATATGGACAGCACAGAAAATACCGTGAAGAGTTTCAGATGTAAAAGCAAACACATTCTGGGAGGATATAATTTTTAAGTTACATGAAAGATTGCAAATGATTGTGGAACAAAATTTTGCATTTATCTGTCTATGAAAATCATGCTTTTGTTTTCCCAAAAATCGTCACATACTTTCTGGAAAACCCAATATAAGCTATCCTGATTTCTTCATTATTTTTATTTTCATACTTCCTGATTTTTTAAAATTTTGGAAATATAGCATGGAAAAAGTGATCATGAAAAAAAACGATGATTGGATACACACGACTAACAAGTCTTACTTACAGTGTTATTTTTTCTCAGCTGTATGATGGAATTTTCAGCTATATTCTCATTCATCATCCAGATGATTTTCTATCATCTATTAAATCAGTCTGCGGGCCGTCGAATTACTAACACTGATCTAGGAACTAGAAAATCGTAATATACAGCAAATCGAAATTACCGTATTCGTAATTCGTATTCGATTGGAATGCAAATAATCAAAATTCCTCATCAACGAAAAAAAACTGTTCTCGTTGCTCGTTGCTATGGACCATTCTGTGTAACCCTTAAAACATCTAATCCAAAGATAGCTGACCTAAGTCGACATGATTGGCTATTTTACTAACGTTGATATTTTTTTCAGCGACTCTCAAAACATACAAAAATGTACAAAGATTTTACCTGAGGGTCCACATTAAAATACTACCACACATATATTTTTGTTTACATTGTTTTCGATTTCAAGAATATGTTTAAATTGGGTGTTTGAAAATTAAACAAGCGAATGCAGTGCATTTAACATCATATCAACATTTTTTGGCAGTTTTCAAGAAGTTCTTTTAACTAGGAGTTCACTGTACCCAAACTCAACTCTTCTATTATAAAATCGTACCGAAAGCTTCCCCTTCCACAGAATGCTACCCGGAAAGGAAAACGTTAGCCTTATATCAATTCAACCTTTCATGTTTCCGCAGCTACAGTATCGCATCACACCATTATCACGTTGGTAAGGCGAACCCAAATGCAAACAAAGGCACTTTAGTACAATGGGTTCGAGTGTGTCTCGTTGTGATTCTTCGAGAAGACGAATATATATCCTCTTCCTGACTCGAAGATATATTACTTTACCACCGGGCCTTCCAGATGATGTCCATATTATTAGATCAAAACCGACTGAGCGATGAACCGAGAATATGGTGTGCTACTGGAATTCTCAGCTTCGGCCACTAAATCGTTCCAATTTGCTCACCAATCACTTTCATTCTCGACAAATTACTTCTGCACAGGAAAGCACCCTCTCCTTGAGCGGAAGCAGCAAGACGATGACGACATGCAACTGATGTCTAAGCCGGTAGTCAAGACAACAATGACAATTTCTTCCGCACTGAATTGCAACAGCATATCAACTTAGCTGAAAAAGGCTGAAGATGGATTCGAGCTGAAGATCGTAAATTACGGAACTGTCATGTACAAAAGATTCTTCACGTTACAATGTCCCGTACAAGATGGAGAAATGCCGGCTCCTGGGCTGTTGCTAGACAACAGAGACTGACATGATCTGGGAAATGCATTAAAATCATTGCATATTGCATCCGCTATTTCTTGCCGATTGTAATGATTTGCAATAGCCATCGATTCGTTAGAAAAAATGATTTTTTTTTTCTAATTTTGAAGATAAAGACATCCACAATTTCAACAGAATCCAAACATAAAAGATTTTCAATATCATAATGATTAATAAATTAATAATAAAAATAGTAATAAATTAATAATAAATATAATAATAAATTAATTTCGAAATATTTCGAGAAATTGATACATGTTGAGCTCCCCCACATCTCACATATTATCCTAACTGACTTCATAAATGCAAACCAGTGACAGCTTATTATATAATGGAAATTGCTGATATGATTTGTTAGTGACGATTGCCTTAATCGCAAACCGGTCTTCACCCGCGGGACGGTGGCGACATTTGATTATCAAATAGTTTGGCATAATTTTGTCACATGCTTGAATACCGTCACGTGCAGTTGATCGGCTGTGCAGTTCTGTTCCGTTGGCTTTCCTGAGTACAAATGTATAAATTACACCACACAAGACAATGACATCTTTCATGTTCGTAAATGTTAATGGCTCTTCCAGACAAACGCCGCAGCTTCGGTTGAGTGAAACAATTTATCGAAAATATTTTAATTACATCGAACAGGTGATACCGTAGCGAGTTCTGGACGGTGGCATTAGCGGTCGTTTGTTTACAGGTTGCAGACCTGTCTGACTTATGCCGGGGAGCCGAGGGACCATTGTCAAAGTCCGAACGCAGAGAGACGTGCTGAGGAACCAATTTCGCCGTCGTTGTGTTTACAAGCTATTTCGCTTTATTAAGGAAAATGATTAGGGTAACTGATAACGTTCTAAAACAAGCTGTTTTACACCCATTATCATTGTGCAAAATAATCGAATGCTACGACAGGTTGGCTTCTTGGCCTCAGTAGCGGTCGTGACCCTCCCGGCTAATGATGATGGTGGCAGTATTAATAGAAATTTAGTAAATGATAGCATGGACACAGTTTTACATTTCAAATTAGCTGCTGCGTTTACATTAATTTAATACGCACCTGAGCAGAGCTGAATCCATGGAATGTGGTCTAATGGTTTTTAGGAGGGGGAATGACAAAAGCGCGACGCTTCAGGAGTGATCATTTTATTTGTTTTTCTGTGTCAGTGATATTAAACAGAATTTCCAAATATTCACGCTTCACGCTTTTTGATTATGCTTCGAGTTTAACCGTTTATTGTATTAATTTCTTTTTTAAAAATATCGAATTCATATAACCAACAAGTGAAATCAAATTAATGTATGCTTTCATCTAACCTTCGATACCAAATAACATTTCGTGTATTCTAGTGAATACGAATTGTACAAGATCTTGATGTATTGCCTGTTTTTTCGCGCAACAAAATTGTGGAAGTATGGATCAAATTTATACCAAGTCATACTCATAACAGAAAAGTGTAATAGACATACAAATTACGTTATTAGCATAAATACAAAAAAGGAACGAAAAAAAACACAAAACCAACAAGCCTCTAAAGTTTCATTTTCTCCTCCATGTAATCTATTCAGTGCCACAAAGTAATAGCACAAGCACACACTGGAACTTCAAGAACACATGTATTTCTGTTCAAGATGTGTCCAGATAATGAAAACGGAAAGCTTTTAGGAGTGGCATTCGTGAAATGCGATGAAAAATGCTCAACCAGTGTGTAAATAAAGAACGAAACAAGTGGAAACTATCAAATAACTTCCCTTCGTCTCGTATGTTAGTTTTTTTTTGTATACAGCAGACAAGTTGGACAGAAAAAAAGACCCCCATTCCCATTGAGAACTGCACTAGTCCTACACATTTACTGAGTTTGGGTTTGGATTGATTATATAATTCGCGGTTGCTGATCAGCGTTTTAACCGAGTGGGCGAAATAGAAAACTAATCGATTGATGTAATCTAATGGAAGGATCCATTCTCAATGGGGAAGTGGGTCAAGGCTATAAACTCATATTTACAGCCGCTTGTCTCGCGCTTTTGACTTGATCGGAGTAGAACTGTAAAATACTCGTAAGAAATCTGTTCTAAAAGTTTCGTAGTAGTTCAAAAGTTCAATTCATTACTTTTGAACTATTGGACTGATTCAGATGATCGACATATCCAATTGAAGCCTAATGAGCTAGTCTTCTTTGAAGAAATATTATACTTGCAAAAAAATGGGTTTTGTTTTCGTAATTGTTGATTGTATTTGTTTGATTATAGTTTACATGATTTAGAGACACTGGGCGCTATATTTTTAATATTTTGTTATTAATGTATTTAAAAAAGGAAAATGTATTACCGATTGATGCAAAATATCATAAATCGCTCATGAAATGCCTAAACTCAAAACTGGCCATTTTTTTTTTATTTGTACTCCCTATTGCCGTTCTACGCATAGTTGTCCCATGTTACTTTTTGACGATTTCATTCTTTTTGACTATTCTTCATAAAACATTGTTTTTATGCATAATCTTACGGATAAACACAAAAAAAAACATATAATTTATTCCCAATTTTAAAAAACAACATCAAGCTCAATTGTCCCATGTTGATATTCTATTCATAACTGTACCACCATGTATTTTTTGTAGATCCATATCGAATAAGTCGGTTCAAGTACAATTTCAGCAGGCCTAATGCACTCTTTTCTGGTTTGGAAAAACGAACTGATTCTCAAACAAATAAGAAAAAGATTAACAGAGCACGTGTACACCTTGTTACCGAATGCCTAATAACAATGAGATTTATATTCTGCAAAGGTGTTGCAGATCACTCATTTTTTCATGAAACGATGTCGGAAAAACACAACAAATTATTGTTTGTTCCCAGTATATCAAAAAACAACATCAAGTTCGATTATCCCATGTTGATATTCTAGGCATAACAGTCCCACCATGAATTTTTAAACCCGTAATCAAGCTTGATTGATTCAGTGAGGGAGTCTCATCACATTTCATTAAACAATAGCATAGTACTTATAAAAAACCCGGTGTATTGCTAAATTGGAATGCTTAAAGCTTTTGGTAGACAAATATGTGAGAAAACTTTGATTGCGTTTTTCTCAATTGCTGATTTTGGAACATGGGACAACTATGCGTAGAACGGCAGCCTAGATGTTCCCGAAAACGTAATCCTACGTCAAAACGTATCGAATTTTCGAGCTCATTGACTTCTATGTAACAAGAGAATCAATAAAAATCGCCTTCTCCGTAACCTATCATAAGATAGACAAGATCAAGATTCATTTATTATGGATCTACAAAAAATACATAATAAGTTGTGGTTGGAATATCAACATGAGACAATTGAGTTTAATGTTGTTTTTTTAATGTGGGCACAAATAATACATTGAATCATAAAGAAAAGTGAAAATTGTCAAAAAGTAACATAGGACTACTATGCGTAGAACGGCAGTGTGGATAACTAAAAATTAATAAATATATAAATAAAACGTATCGATGGTTCTATTAGATATTTTCAATACACCCATACCTGGCTATACGGCCGCTCTTTATACGGCATTTTGCCATGACAGCCCTCTTCAATTAAGGCACATTTTCGATTTACGGCCTGAAAGGTTTCGCTATAACAGAAAAAAAAATTTTCGATGTCGATATTAATACATATTCCATGGAACATGAAGTTGTTTCATTTTTGTTTATTATTGTTGCTTTTTGGAGTCTGTTATTATTTTATGTACAAATAAAATGAAAAGATAATATGTATTTTGAATGAAAAACCATGTTACACATTTTCCGTATTTAGAACTGATCCGATTGAATTTGTATGAATTTGTATAAGAATAATCGATTCCTTATACGGCTTTTCGCTTTGCGGCCAAGTTTCGTGGAACGTATCTAAGCCGTAAAGCGAGGTATGGGTGTACTTAAAACAACTTGAATGCAGAATGGATTTTCACGACAAGATTTTGGAACTCACATTTACTGTGATTAGTAAAAAAAAGAAAAAGTTGATGGGTCTGAGCCTAGGGGCACGGACGGGATCTGGACATGAGACTGTGATTGTGTGTAGTAATTGCATTCAAATTGAATTTTTTATTGTTCAAAATCTATTTTTTTTTCTCTTTTGATACATCAAATGGATGCCCTGGAAAATCCGTTTCCTGTATGAACTTGTATCCTTTAAACGGGTTAGATGACATAACGCGGTACCACGTTCTGTTCAAAAATGTACACAAAAATACCATTAAAGCCATTACTACCCTTTTCGTCTGTTTATTCAATCATGCAGATGAAGAAGTCATCATGTATCATTTTTAAACACAAGTCTAAATAGTTAAGACCTACATCCTTCGTTACCACGTTGTCCGGAACATTGTTTGAAATAATTTTATAGCCCGGTAAGATCGCGACTACTCAAGCTATCATAATCTGATATACGTGAGTATATCAGATTATGATAGCTTGAGTAGTCGCGTTTATTTTTTATTTTCTCGTTGCCTAACGTATTTCGTGTTTCGGCTCAACCCGCTGCTATTAACAGTTCATTGGTTTTTTTGTTTTGTTTTTTTAAAGCCATTTAACGCCAAAAGTGATGTTGTTTTTGTGAAGGGATATATTGTAGAGTTTTCTTCCAAATTATTATATGCTTAGTTGATGCTCCCAACACCCAACATTTGTTAAAAATAAACATTCCGGTCGCGATTTTTGCTCGTTTTCCGCATCATCCTATCGTATGCTGTGGTTTTGTGTATGTGTGAGTAATAGTTAGCCATGCTATATAGAAGCCGAGAAACATCCCAGCTAAGTATTTTTATTCTACCATAGGGCGCTTGCAGCGTGCATATGTATTAGTAGTCTGTTGGGCAGGCAAAAGTGACAGCTGCATATGATTAACATGGATCGACAAGAGTAAGTTTTGTTTAAATAATTATTTTAGCGTAACAGAAACAAAAATTACGCATCACTCTATATTTACATCATGCTAAGATATGTGTATTCAAATATTTAATTTTAGCGTAAAAGCCAGATACGCAGAAAAAATTAAAAAATTCTGTTTTGGTTACGACCCGTATCAATGGATGCAGCATGAATATTCAAAAAGTGCCTTACCAAAAAATGTGACTTATTACGACCTAGTGGAATATCTTGTAAATCGCGAAAGTCCGTATACCCGGAAATGCTTTAAGGCCTTCAAGAGCTTGGACGCATACAAAAATTTCAAGGCGGGATGGGTACAATTTTTAGGTTCCAGATACGTCGATTCTGGTTTTTGTATTGTGTTTGCTCAGGTAAGTTTTGTATATTCTCAGTAAAGAAAATTACTCACTATACGATGTTGCAGGTGAAGCATTCCCAAAAATTTAACCTAAAGCCTACATCTACCTGGGTGTCGGTAGATCCCACAGGAACAGTTCAAACTGCACATTGCAATTGTATGGCAGGATTAGGTGAAGTGTGTTCTCATGTAGGCTCTGTGCTTTTTGCTCTCGAGTGCTGGTCCCGTAAAGAAGTAAATGAAAATGAACCTTCGTGTACAGATATACTTAATCGGTGGTTGGTTCCACCGAAAAAAGCGGTTAATTGTGGCGAAATTAAAGACATATTCAGCCAGAAAGATCAACCAGTTTCCAGATATGATTTCCAGATACCCGAATGCCCTGCGAAAGAGTTGAATGTATTTATACGTAAATTGATCGATAACGGAGAAAATCCATCAGTTGGCCAATTTATGGAAAATACAAGAAAGCATTCGAATGTGAACTCGAGCCTTTGTGACATTGATCTTTATCCGAATATGTTAAAAATCCTTTTCTGCCAATTTTTTGATCCAAATTTAAGAGGAAAGTCGCTCAACGAGCTTCGCGAAATAGGGAATAGTAAATTGAGGAATATGCGTTATACAAGACCCCTTGTTCGTAAAATAGCACGAGTTTCACAAAGTTCAAGTTGGTTCTGGGAAAAATTTCGCGTTGGAAAAACAACTGCATCTACATTTAAAGCAACCACAAGAACGCCGATTGATAATCCTTCAATGCACCTAATTAGAAAAATTTGCTATCCCGAAGATTATCGTTTTTCAACACCTGCGACGAGATATGGATGTACCCATGAGAAGGATGCGTTAAAGACATATGGTTCAAAAATGGCAGCTGAACATTTAAATTTCCATTATTCTTCTTCTGGTCTACACTTAGTTGAGAAAAAACCATTTTTCGGAGCATCACCGGATGCAATCGCCGTTTGTGATTGTTGTGGAGAGGTTTCTGTGGAAATCAAGTGCCCTCATTGCCTGCGAGACGGTAAAACAATAAAAGAATATGTGACTAGGCCAGATAGTCCTATTCAAATTACGGAAACAGGATATAAAATGAACCACAATCATCAGTACTTCTATCAAGTGCAAATGCAGATGTATATACTTAATGTTAAGTTTTGCGACTTTGTTGTTTGGACAAACAAGGAATTGGTCATACTGCGAGTGGACCGAGACGACACATTTTTGAAGAAAGAGTTGATAAAAGCCGAAAGTTTCTTCAGATTGGTTATTATGCCTGAACTTTTAGGCCAATACTATACAGGAGGGTATTTTAAAGATAGATTGTGAAAAAAGGGAAATTACGAAATAATATTTTGACTGCCAATGTATTATGTATGTATTAAACTCAAATAAATGTATATAAAAATTCAATAAAATGTAGTAATTTATTTCGGTACAATGATTAATCTTCAGGGACTACAGAGGGGCAAAGGTTAACTAGACAACAACAATTTGTCACAATTTGATCCACTAGTGAAGTTTCACAAAAGTTTGAAGTATTCTTCAGAGTGCTTATTGGAAACTTGTTCTTGTATAGTATCTTATACTTATTCCGAACCTGCGCAATCACTCGCTCTACATGAATCCTAACATTTGCTAATTTCCGTGTGTTTTCAATATCAAGAGGGTGCAACTGATCTTGACCAACAGTAAAAGCAGGTAACAGTAATTCAACTCCAGCACTTTCAACGTGATTTCTTATTAGGAATCCCCTATCTGCCATGATATAATCTCCTTTTTGCATTCTACTTAACATACCGGATTTTTCAGTGATAAATTTATCACTTGCTCGGCCACCAAATCCATTTGATATGAATATAATGGATCCATTAGGAGCGATTCCGATTAGGTATTTAACAGTATGTGAATGTTTATAATTAGACCACATTTGAGCAGCTTGTAAAACGTCACTGGGCTTCTCAGTGAGCACCTCGAAGCAATCTATAACGACTGAGACCTTATTACCGAAATGTCGCTTGAAACACTCTGGCATCGAATTTTGTACCGATTCACGAGACGGCCAACTGACAAGCCCTTTCATTCGTTGAAACATGACGTATATACATTTACGAAAATATCTAGAGACAGTACTAACGTGAACTCCACTCATGTACGCAATTAATGTCAGATCTAAATCTAGCCTAAGCTTAGCTAAAGTAAAAATAAAAATTTGAAATTTCGTTATCTTACACGAACCAGTCGGTTGTGGGAAATAAGGTTCTAAAAACCCAAATAAAAACTTAAAAACATTGTAGTTTAGTCCTGTAAAATATTTACATTTGTCATCATTCTGACTAAAATCTTCGAAACTAGTGCATAGAAATGGGTGGTGCTTTTCTCTCATAATTTCTATTTCACATTGCAATTTTTTTATTTCTTCTTCGAGCACTGTTTCTCTGTCCACCGGACCTGGAGCCGTCAGCAAATCTTCCTCCGGAATCGTTTCCAACGTCTTTCGGATAGCCTCCTTTACTTCACTCCGCCTAGTCAAACACTCAAATCTGTCCTTAGCAGCAGATGTCATCCGATTTTTGTAACCTAATTTCTGGTTCGGTACCCAATCAGGATTCATTTCATCTAAAAGATCAGCACTTTGACCTGAATGAAGAAAAAAACGTTATGACAAGTTTAATGAGAACAAATTTTCATTTTTACCTGAAAGGAAATGCTGCGAGCAAACCACCGTTGATGGCCATTTTTCTGGCACCAAATCAATCCGCTTCAATGCATTTGTCCATGCAATTTGGCGCTTTTCGGACAACTCTTTTCTCTTGGCGCTACGCTTATCCACCGCGGGGAAGCGGAACCATTTTTCCCCGTCACGATCGCCGCGTTTGTTGCACCCAAAAACTGCACACGTCCTAGGCACTAATTAATGCAATGAAATCATATTATTTCAAATGTCTGTCGTTGGCAGATATTTCAGAATGTACTTACTGGTTATTATTTATCAAATGTAGGGATATGTTTTACAAAAAAAAATATTTTTAGCTCTCCAATTTAATTTTTCAAATCTCACTCCACTGCTGCTGCATAGAAACTACGAATGTCAACAAACGTTTGTGTGCCCAACACATGCTCTGCATGTATGTGTAGCAAGAGCCCTATTCAAAATACAGTGTTGGCAAACTAGTTTGTGAGTGAGAAAATCACATAATATTATTATTGAATATTTTAGACGGACATTTTTTGTTTCAAATTGCCTGTTTTAATAGTCGATTGCTAGTGTTCATCTTTGTTTATGTCTCGCGCGAGTAGTAGTGGAAAGAGGACGTGCTTGGTTGTGTGTCGTATTATTTTGTCTAATAATGATGGCGTGGCATCAGTCTCATGGAAAGTGTTGTTTTCGAAGCACTACAACCAATTGTCTTAGTTGCTCCCACTGTCTTTATTTAATATCCGAGTTCGGATTCATTCGTTTTTTCTGGCATTTATGTGAAACTGTTTCGGTCCGGTTCCGTCATGTTCGTTCGTGTTTTAATGTAACCGCTAGTATGTGTGTGTGTGTGGGTGAAACGCTGCACTATATTGGAGAAGAGCAGCAGCAACGTGAGCAGGAAAGGGATATCCCACTGCTCTCCGGGATACCAGCGAGCAGATTTGAAAAGGCGCAGTGATGATATCACCACTACTGGAACGTCACAGCACCGGCTGCAGAAGTGTTTTTGTATGCGTATAATGCTTGCCTTTATTTGTAACATATATAGCATCTGGGTTGCCAGAGATTCATACTTTTCTCGTCAACATTAAAACTGCAATGTTATGTGAGTTATATTATTTTTCCTTGAATCGGTTTTTCTTTCTATAACAATGATGTTTATTGAATTGTGTGTGTGTTTTGGTAATATTCTGTGTTTGTCTGTTTTTATCTGTAATATATGTGGAAATCGGAGGTATATGTTCAGATTCAGAATAAATTGTTACACTAATTTGAATTGAAAAGGATTCGAGTAATTTTGACATGTTATTGTAGATACTGTTCGTCTGTAGTTATGGCAATTTATAGTTTGGCTCCACTCAAATATGTATGTAATACTAATGTATTTCTTTGGTACTGTAACATTTATATTTATTTGTCCGCCGTTGTGCCGTTGCGTTGTGGTCCGATCAATTTTAGAGGAGTTCTCTGGGCTACCTTCTGAGGTTTCCCAAAAGTAACTCTCAGTCTTCACAATTGAGCTTAAATAAACACTACGCGCGTTGAATAAAATAATTTATATATAGAAGAATACAGAATATAATATATAATTGATTAGGTTTGGGAGAAATTTTCGCGGTTACCTTCTCAGGTTTCTCAAAAATAACTCTCTGTTGCCATTGAGGTTAAATCGTTGGATTGATAAGGTTTATATGAGTTATATCGGTTACCTTCTCAGGTTTCCCAAAAATAACCCTTAGTCGCCAGGTTTGGATTTCCATGCAGAATACTCGATTATTAACGGAGTTTATCGACGATCGGATTGGTTTAGAAGAGTTCAATCGGTTACCTTCTCAGGTTTCCTTAAAATAACTCTTAGTCTTCGTAATTAGGCTTAAATAAACACGCGCGTTGAATAAGAGAATATATCGTCAGTTTGATTAGGTTTGGAGGAAATTTCTCGGTTACCTTCTCAGGTTTCCCAAAAGTAACTCTCAATCGGCAGAATTGAATTTTCATACAAAATACACGAATATTAACGGACTTTATCGACGATTGGTTTAGAAGAGGTTTAGAAGAGTTCGATCGGTTACCTTCTCAGGTTTCCCTAGAATAACTCTCAGTCACCACAATTGAGGTTAAATACACACCACGCTATGAATAAGAGAATATATCGCCAGTTTGATAAGGTTTAGAGGAGTTATACCGATTACCTTCTCAGGTTAACTATCCACAGTTAACTCTCCCTCATCGCGACTCGAGTTCGCGGGATTTTATAGCTAGTCAAATAATTATTTTCTCTGCCGCGTGTTCTGACATACAAGATTTTCAGATTTTTTTTTTCGAATGGTCGATAATTCGCGTTTACTTAATCACATCACTTACCGCAGTGAATCCTGATTATTCTTAACCATTCCCACTAACAACTATCCCTTCCATGATAAACGCTAGGGAACCACGCTATAGAGGCGACCATTCTGGCCTTCGGGCGGCGAATATCATACTAACATTCCTTCCCTTCCCCTGGTGACTGTAAGGACGTGGCCGGCGTCGTTATTGACCATTTAAAGCTCGAATCACCGAAAATTGCACAACGAGAATGATTTGCTAGTCCCAAGCGTCATTCTGTGTGTTCTTTGTGCAATTTGGTTGGTTCATGTCAATCACGGAGAGCAACTACGAATTGTACAGTCTACCCAAGCTCAAGCTCAAGCTCTAAATCAGCAGCCAGTTAAATTCATTAATTGCATTTTTACCTAACCAAAAAACATGCTCGCTATTATGACATCCTGGACCACAATTGCATAAATTGTTAGTAGCAAAACCTACATGATAAAAATGTGAATTGAGAGCGAATTGATTTAAACCGTCAAATTGTTATTTTTTTAAACTATATTCACTGTTCATGTTTTAAGCAAAACAGATACTGGATAAATTTCCTGTCTAATGATATATAACACAACATATGTCGCAATAACCATTTTAAGTAATATGCGTAACGATGTAAATATAACGGTTTATTAAGAGTTTTCACTTAATAAATCGATACATTTTTCGTAGAGTGACCCTCCTATATAGAAATCAAAGACATAGTCGTATGTCAAAACTGTGTTATTCAGTCTACATATGAATGTCATAAAAGAAAGACTCTTATTTAGACTGTTTCGAATACAACATGAATAAAATAGGTAAGATGATTTGTATTATTGTATTATTGTCATCGAACCGTTACTCATATCGGAACATTATTTTACAAAATTTGTATATTTTGTACACAACCCAAAAAATTTGTAATCTGTAGGTGCAGATTCTTGGTTTTCAAAAGTCTAAAAAATCTGTAGAAATACAGATTATTCTGTGATTATGGTAACCCTGCTTCGTAGTGGATCTCCGTGATTGACCTGAACCAGCGAAATTGCACAAAGAACACGCGCTTGGGAGTAGCAAATCATTCTCATTGTGCAAGTATCGATGATTTGAGTTTCAAATAGGTAACAACGACGCTGACCACGTCATTACAGTCACCAGCGGAAGGCATGAAATGTTAGTATGATATTCACGGCTAGAAGTGTCGATATGTTAGTATATGTTGATCGATTTCGTACTGGTGTAGTGGCTGTCGAAGCTACACCCCGTACTGGTAGGCCAATCGTCGTGGAAACCGATAAAATCGTTGAAATCATCCAAGCATTCGCTCGATTGGCCAGGAACTGGGTATAGACCATAAAACCGTTTGGAACCATTTGCAGAAGATTGGATTCCAAAAAAAGCTGGATGTATGGGTGCCACACGAGTTGACACAAAAAAATCTTTTAGACCGAATCAACGTCTGCGAAGCACTGCTGAAACGGAACGAACTCGACCCATTTTTGAAGAAGATGGTGACTGGAGATAAAAAGTGGATCACGTACGACAACCTAAAGCGAAAAAAGTCGTGGTCGAAGCGCAGTGAGCCGGCCCAAACCATCGCCAAGCCCGGATTGACGGCCAGGAAGGTTTTGCTGTGTGTTTGGTGGGATTGGAAGAGAATCATCCACTATGAGTTGCTCAACTATGTCCAGACTCTCAACTAGGTTCTCTACTGTGAGCAGCTTGACCGTTTGAAGCAGACGATTGACCAGAAGCGGCCAGAAATAATCAATAGGAATGGTGTGGTTTTCCACCAGGACAACGCTCGGCCTCACACATCTTTGATGACCCGCCAGAAGCTACTATTGCATCCATCGTGTAGTCCGGACCTAGCTCCAAGTGATTATCATCTCTTCCAATTCCTCCAAATCGGTATCGGAATGCAGAATGTGTGTCCTAATTTCCGATCTTCCGACACTCGAGGCAAAGAGGAGAGTCTGGATTTCAATAGCATTTTGGAAGTGAAAAACTTTAGAAAATGTGGTTTTGAATATGTTGTTATTATTCTATCCTAAAAAAAAATATAATAAAATGATTATTTCTATCATTCAAATTAAAGCTTTCTAGCCGCTTTACGAGTTCTTCTTTGACACCCAACTTCTATCGCCCTTAGTTCCGCTGCAATTTCGTTATAAACAATTCCTGGTGAGAATTGCATCATAATCTTCAAAAATCAAGATTTTTACTCCACTGTGAAAATCCAATTAAATCTCATTTTTCGTTCTACAAATTTCTATTTCAATTTGATTTGTTTTTTTCAAACTGTATATGATCGAGTCCGAAATTGTAAATTGTATAATCGAATCATATATAATCAAGTCAGTTCAGGCGGCAAAGAGGTATTAAGTGCAGAAATGAAAGAACCTATCTTGGACCGAAGCAATGTTAATCGGCGGTACAAAATGTTCTCAGAGGGCCGATTAGATGTGAACGACAAAGGGCGTACGATCCAGTACACAAGAACGTCAACAACAGATGGAAACATTGATAAAGTTAAGAAACAAGTATTTGCCAATCGTCGAATCGCCATTAGAGAAGTTGCTGAGGACCTTAACACATCGATTGTCACGTGCCATTCGATTATTACCAATGATTTGTACATGAGACCGGTCACTGCAATTCGACCAAAAAAAGCATCGCTTTCACATTGCTAAGGAGTTGTACTGCCGTGATTTCGCGAAGCGACGTAAACGCCCGAGAGAAGAATTTTCAGTGCGAGGTTTTTCTCAAAATTTCATGTATAATCATCATACGCGTACAATGCGAAAATATGATCTGTACGAAATGTGTAGGGGAACCGCGGGTGAGACGGATGAAAAAACACATTTTTATAAAACATTTGGTCAATTATTTCGAAAACCAGTATATTAAACTGTAAGAAACTGATTTTATGTTTTGGAAAACATCAGTTTCCAAAGATATAATTGAAGTTTTCCTTAACACGTCCGTCTTACCTCCATCTCCCCTACACTTGATGGAAAAACATTGGCATCGGTTTGATTTCTGAAAAAGGCAGTTGTATTTCAACTATACTACCAACGCCAGTTTGTTGCGGAAACAACGAATCTGTTTCCATAACCGATTGGCGTACATCCAACAAAGTACTCGCGAATCTGTTTCCATTTTTTTCGCCAACATGCCACCGTTGAGTGTTGAGGAAGCATCAGGGAGAAAAGCTCTACACATTTTTCGTTGCGTTGAGCAGACTAACGTAGTTGAAAACTCGATTGTAATTATTATGGACAGCACCGATTTTTTTAGAATCCAAAATGAAATTGAAAACGTCCTTGTTAAATAAGACGATGCCGTCCGAAATTATCCGTTGTAAAACAGATACAGTTTACGCGAGGATATTTTGAGTTTTGTTACAGGAAGCGTTTTGATGGAGAATTTAGAAGAGTGCAGGTGTTTACCAAATCCGTCATTTACCTTTCAATCAACGCTCAGTTTCAATTCATCCGAAAGAGGAATTGGTCAGACGAGGAAAGTAAACATCGTCAAGAAGCTTTGACCTTTGATGCCTGAAGTAATCAACAGTTAATTCAATGAGTTTTAACAGCAATACACTTCAATCTAGGATAAATTATTCTAAATTTCTAAATGCATGGTTATCAGTTCTAATAGAAGATGGTTATTGTATATGTAGCACTGCATGGGAATGGACTGTTTTTCATCAAAACATTTTGTATGACAAGCTTTTCGAAAAAGTGATCATCATTATGCTAAACGTCCATTACGAAAAATGTTGTATGAAATTTACAGTCCCAACCCGTTCATTTTATGCCATCAGATCAGATAAAAAATCACAATCAACTTGATTTTACGTCTCATCATAGTGGAAATGGCGCTTACGCCACTCCGTTTTCAAGCTTTTGCGGAGTCATTTTTTCACATTTCTGCAAAACTTCACAGTTTTCTGAAAGTATTTGGTACTGTTTATCGATCTATAACAAAAAAAAAGAAAAACAGCAACTTTGGCGCTTACGTCACTTTGCAAGATTACGGCAGTGTATAACTCTGTCCGCGACGATCCAAATATACTGCAGAGGGTCGCAATTGGTGACGAATAATGGGTTTATAGTTAAGACCTGGAAACCAATATTGAATAATCCCAATGGAATCTCAAAATAAGATCGAAAATGGACGTAACTCGTGGAAATTCTAAATTCGGTATTCTTTTTAGACAGACATTGTGTGGTGCATTTTCTATTTGCCTGAACAACAGAACTGAGTCAAACAATCACATAACTATTGTTATTATTCCCAATTGTTCATACAAGTTCCATCAACAAAGTGTGTAACAAAGTACCATTGTAGAAGAAGCTACGAGCGGATAATCCTCTTCGTTTTCAGTGAACGCTTCATTGAACTGAATGGTATAAACATCGCGTTAACAGTTGTATGCTAAGCATCGTTCAATACACGGTTCAGACAATGTGATACAGTGATACATCGCAGGTAAATATCTGTATACAAGAAAAGTGTGATTCTGTACTTATTGTGTTATTAACACGCCACGTACTATTTTGCTAAAATGATAATAATTATGTTTGATTATACACATGTGTAAAACTACTAAGCTACCTATTTTTTGCACTTCAGACAAGTTTATCCCTGTTTTTTTTTTTGCTTTGAAAAATTACTGTCGAGAAAAAATGTCTTCTGACCTTTTAATGGCGGTAACTTTAAGAAGTCGAAAAAAAAGTCTGTCCGTTAATAGTAATCCATCTTGTCCTACCACTGTTTCTCCCGAGTGTCTGGAATGTCGTACTACACTGTTGTATTATTAATTCTTCGCGTGGTCTAGGCTGCACTTTTTCACCCGAATGGACCAGTTGTTGTTTTAGCGAGAGCATTCAATGGAAACAGAAAACAACATCCACCAGCCAAAAGCTACAACATAATTTTCTCCCCCTTGCGCGCCGAAAGCGTTATCAAAATGAGGCGTCAGGGCAGATGGGGATAAATTCGCGCGATCTCCACCATTTTTTCTCGCTCTTTTTTATAATGCAAGCGAATTTAATTGTTTATTCCACCATGAATTTTTCGCGAAGTGATGCATTAGGCACTGGCTCACGAAGTGCGTGTGTTCAATTCTGTGTTTTTCTCCTAAGTGCGTGGAGATAATGCGTTTTTTTCCCTTCTCTTTCCCTCATCGCAATCGCGCGCGAGCAAGGCGAAAAATTTGCATGGTCTAATGTGGAACATGGTTACAAAAATGATGTAAATTCATTTGAATAATTCGTAGCGAAACCATGTTTTTGAAGAATTTACATACTCTTCCACCCCCCCAATTTTACCAGTTCTGTTCGCCGATTCGTCGGTCCGCGAAACGCGAGTTATTTGTTCTACTACATCTACGCGACTAGAGGGATCATGGCTCATTTAGACAGCCCTCGCGCTCTGGGTATCATGAGAAATCCGCGGAAAACTTTTTCCCGGCTAGGGCTGAAGATCGCTCATGCGAGAAATTTGTATCCTTTCGCACATCGATGCGTTGGAAAACAGCAATAGCGGGGAATGAGCGGTTAATGACGCAACGAACGCGATCAACAAGGAATCGTTTTCAAACAAAAAAAAAACGCATGCCCCCATTGCTGTTGTCTGAACCGGTGATGATGATCAATGTGTCTAGGAAATTTACGCATGGCGATTTTGTAAATAACCGAGAAATAGATCCTATAAATCTGAGAGGAAATGGTCGGAAACGTGTTCCGTTGGATACCCAGAAGGGCAATATCCCGGATCTGACACATGCCGGTTGTAGATATGTAACGGCAACTCATACACTATCAAGATAATTGATATTTTGTGTTATAAATATTGCATCACTATTTATTACACGCAGAAAAAACAGTTTGTCTGTGTTGCGGTCTTCAATGCTCTGTATGAGCAAAGTTTTTTTATTACTCGATGTTCAACCATTTCTTTACAATCATTGATTACTGTTGGACTATTCTTCATTTGAGAAAACCGACCTGAAGATGCTCCTGATCGTTAACAAAGTAATAAGAATGGTGGTTATGGTAACACTGCACATCCATTGTAATGATTACATGTTAAATTGATGTTAAACAATCAAGAACCTCTCAAAGTTCACTATTTTAAAGATGGTTCCTCATGCAGTACCGCGGTACCGTAACATTTTTTTCAGTGTTTTTTTTTCTGTACTTATAGTGACTTTCAACACTTTGTTGGGAGAATGTCGGGAGTGAGAATTGAACTCGTGACATTTAGTGTGAGAGGTATGGACGTTATCACTACGCCAGATCTCCTCCTATTTTTTCAGTGTATTGTTTCCAAGCTTTTTAAAGTATACAATTTGTTACATTTCATTCTTTGAACAACAATTTTTAAGGTTTTATAGTTTTTGAGTTTGAATTTTTTGTAAAGCAAAAAATTGTTGCCCTTTCCAAAACGTCGTCTATATTTTTCTTGGAGATTTCAAGTATGAAAAGTTGCTTCATTGGCCAATGTTTTTGCACCCAAAAATTTCTGTATTAATCCACTAATTTGTTTTGGTCGAATGTATATCAATGACGGCAATTTAAAAACCATGTTGCACTAGTTTTGGGCTGAGTTTAGTAAAACAGAACCAAAAATCATTTTGATTTTTAACTGAAGAACACAACAAACATTGGAGCCACAAAGAGCACAGTCAGACAAAAAAGGTACGTTCATTCGCCCACGCGTTCGGCCATCCTAAACGGAGATATATACGATCAAGAGTGGAATAATTCAAAACGACATAATTAATTGATAAAAATTACTTCAGTTTAGATTTATGCATTTGCCGAGTAGGATACTGCGAACTTCTTTGGTTGGAGCAACGAAACCAACGCTGCACACTCATTTCCAGTTTTGAGGGCGCGTTCTTCCACCAAAAGTGAACGGGGGAACCCGCTTCACCCCGCGTGTGCGCACAGTGGGGGGAGTTTCCTCGATATTCATCATCCTTTTTATATTTACCGAAAACTGCTGCGGCCGAGAGGTGCTTCCCGTTCACTGTAGGTATACATTTGATCGTCGTAAAAAATGAGAAGTCGAGAAGAGACGCCCAATGGTACCGATCAGAAGAGACCGTTGATACATTCAAATTAGATAAAGGTAATTATTCATAAATCACAGCTAAAACACCGAACATCCCGAAGCTATTAATCAGATGGGGTTGGTGATAAAGATGATCCAAATATAAGATTTTCTCTCGCGCTCCGTTTGTTATGCGTCTGTGGAGATAATTATAATTTCGAAATGAGCAGTAAGATGTATTACCACTTTATTCAACGTATTCCTGCGGCATGTTTTCGAAAACAGACAATCGAATTCGAAAAATTTTTTTTTGGAAAGCAGTGTCACATTAATGTTGATTTATGCACTTTGAGTTGGAAATGCTAGGCAGCTCTGGAGCAACATTTCAATTACAAAAATGCTTAGTCAAAACAAATGCTGTTTGAAAAATATTATCATCAGTATTCTTAACAATAAAATATTTTATAAGGGTTCCAGTATTTTCTGGTGCTATTTCGGCGGGATAGCACGTGACTAGAAAAAAATAAGAAAATAAAGGAATTTCGTGGTTTCGTGGTTTCGTGGTTAGCTATCAAATATCAACCCATTGAGACTAAGCTGTGAAAAATACCATTGAACAATGATCCAGGAGATGCATTTAAGTGGAAATTTGCATTGAGAGCTCGACAGTTATTCTTTAGATAAAAACTATCTTCGACAAAGTTGTTACATATGATAGAGCGCTCATTTTTATGTTATCAAAAATAGGGTGACCAAAATTGTGGATGAAATAAAAAATTAAACTTTCTTATCTTTATAGATAGAGGTAAAAATAGTTCCACAATGTTGTAGCCCCAATTATTTAAGACATATTTATATCGACAATTTTGGTCACCCTATTTTTGATAACATAAAAATGATGTAACAACTTTGTCGAAGACAATTTTTGTCTAAAGAATAAATATCTCCAACAATGTTTTTTTAGCGCCTCCTATCTAAGTTGCCATGGAAAAACGGGTTTTTTACTCTAACTTTTGTATTGAAAATTCTACATCAAAATTGTTTTCATACGACTTTTAGAGCTTATCAATACCAACATTTTGCGATGCAGAATTTGTCAACATTGATGGGTTTTCATCCAAAAACTCATGAATTCAATTTTAATTTACTCGAACACAAAAAATAACATAGTTGTGAAAATCACATATTATATGTTGTAGCCCCAATTATTTGTGATATCTTTGTAGAACAAAGTTTTTTTTCTATCTCTTGAAATAACCGATATAGTGCCTTTTTTCTTAGTTGTGTTAGGGTCACCACGAAAAAAACTGTTTTTTTGCTCTAACTTTTATATTTCAAACTAGCTGACTAACTAACTTCGTCCCGCCCAAAATTTATTTTTAGTTGTCACATCCACGTTTTCTTACTAAGCGCTGTTCATGGGTCCAATCGCAGAATTATTCATTGATTAATCTTCTAATATACCCTTTAAAATTACCTTTTGCTATAAAATTCCTAGTACTTCTCCAAAACTTGACATTATAATATCAGATTATTTTCAGACACAATTCTCGTTCAAGATTTTCCAACCACGTGCAAATAACATGTTTCTCCTTACGTTACATGCCAAATTTGGTTTTATTTGCTTGATTAATTCTCGAGTAATCCAGAAATTTATTTTTGTTTCATTTGTATGGCAAACCACCACCCCCGCCCTACCCTTAGAAAAGGGGGTGGACTGTCTATAGAATTATTTATTGTACCCTCAAAACCTCCATATGCCTAATTTGGTTTCATTTGCTTGATTAATTCTCGAGTAATACAGAAATTTATGTTTCATTTGTATGGCAACCCCCCCTAAGAGAGGGGGGAGGGATATCTAACCACCATAGAATCCTTTATTGCACCCGAAAACCTCCACACGGAAAATTTCGTTTCATTTGCTTGATTAATTCTCGAGAAATTTAGAAATTTGTGTTTCATTTGTAAGACTGTCTTCGGTAGACTTTAAGAGCTTACTAATACAAACATTTTGCGATGCAGAACATGTCAGTATCTCAACTTCAATCAATGTTTTTATATTTCTTCCCAAAAATACGCTCTTTTCAAACGTCTATCATTCTTTCTGGGGAAAACATAAATAAAGTTTAATAGTATCATTGGAAAGAACATATTTCACTCTACATGATGTGTGATTTTCAAAAGTATGATATTTTCTGCTCTATCTATAAAGATAAGAAAGGTATATTTTTTATCTCATCGACAATTTTGGTAACCCTATTTTTGATAAAATAAAAATGAGCGCTCTATCATGTGTAACAACTTTGTCGAAGACGACTTTTGTCTATAGAATAACTGTCGAGCTCTCAATGCAAATTTCCACTTAAATGCATCTTCTGGACCATTATGTATTGGTGTAATCTTGATTTTTGGCGCTAGAGAAACCCCAATGATCAAGAGGTATGTTCTCCAATCTTCCGTTTACCGGGAAATCATTGTTCCAAAAATCGAACATAGCCCATGACGAACTTTTTTTTTCCTGTAAGAGGTTCAATTGGATGGTTTTGGTCCTACACTACAAAGTAATACTGTAGGTTGGTTCGCATGTATACCTTCCGCGCATATTTGCTTCAAACCAAATTTATTGTACAATGAAGTAACACAAAATTAAATGACATTGAAATTAAGCAGAGATGCCATCCTTCTTGATTTTTCAGAATTCCCGAGATTTTTGACATTTACCCTGATAACCTGACAAACACTCAATTTTGTCTGTTTTTCTCAAATGATTCTGATTTCTTATGATTTTTGTACTTTCAACTTTATCAGAATAAAAATTATCCGTAACAAATGAAACAAAACTGTGAATATAAAATTGAACAAATGTATGTTTCACTGTGAAAACGATGATTTCTCGAACTTTGCGGACAACCCTATATGAGGTATCCGGATTTCTATCCCCATTTTTATTCCCATTCTTCCTGATTTTTGAAAATTGTAGTTAACAACTCTGAAGGATGGGAAGGATGGCTTACTAAGCGATCGATCGTGAGTTGAGTGTGAATATGAATTGAAAGGAGGAATACATATAAGTCATATAAAATGTGTTGTACGAGGTTAACGAAGGACTATCATATGGCGTTGTAATTGCTAATTTTTATATGTATTTAATTTTAAATCCAATTTTTTCTCTCAGTTTAATTTTTTTTCAAATTGGAGTAATCGACAACTCAAAAGTTGTTCACCAATCGTCTGGAATTACATACAAAACTTCTTTGTTCATCTACAAAATTTAACATTGATGAAATTCAGGGCTTTCATCATTTCATTCCAAGCCCAAATACAAATAAACCATAAATCATGTATGATAAAAATATTCAAAATCAACAAGGTGGGTGGATAATGTCGGTTGAATAACCAGAAAGACAGCACTACACCAAAGGATGCCATTTAAAATAACGTAAGGAATGAATAAGTAACTTTCCTCTATCTCTTAGCAAAATTACATATTCAATGCTTCAAAAAATACCATTCCCAAGGAAATAATCCACGAATTTTACTACGCTGCACTTTTCGCAGAATGGTAACAGAAATCTGAACCGAATCGATTATGCGGCGACAGCATCCGCAGCGGAACAAATGTTCACTTTCAGATTCCAATCGAAGAACACAGCTCTCACCGCTGATAAACACCTGCTTCACATCTGACGTAAACGTGTTGCACCACTTTTAATCCGGAAACAATATTTGAATTCGCGAAAATTGAATGATTGATCGGAATAAGTCACCCATAATCCCGGAAATTCTCCTTCAGTCCCATTCACCTGAATACCATTCACCCGAAACACGTTTACCCGAATGTGAAAAATACCCGAATGCAACATATACCCGAATGAACAAGGTAACAAGGAAAGTTGCCCTAATCCGACCGGTGGCCCTGAACCGATCACCCCTTGAATCTCGCGAATGGCGCTGTCTACCCAGTTTTTAGTAATGTCAAATGGAAGGTGTCACTACGCTGACAATTTGCTTGTATGGTGACCATTTTCCTGCTCCCTTCATTCTAGCATTTTGACGCCGTTGTGTGTTTTCAATGCCTAAAAAACGGAATAGACAGATTTTTGACCTGTACGGAAAATGAGATTAATGCTCTTGTAGATGTCCGAAAATTACTAAACTAGCCAATTTCGATTGCTTATGGTCTGCTCATCAAAACAAGCTACATAAGTTTAATTTACCTGTTACCTGTAGTACACGACATGCCGTTAATTGAAAAAAATCAGGGTAATCCTAAACCGACCCTTCGTTTTTGCTATGTGTGTGGCCGTTTGTGTTTGCGGGATGATCGTTGAGTAATGAGCGTTTAGAATTTGTTTTCGTTTCCGTTTTCCGTTTCGTTTCCGTTTCCTTTTCCGTTTCCGTTTCCGTTCCGTTTCCGTTTGTGCATGTGTTCTTTCACTACCGCCATTTTGCTCTAACACCTTCTTTGTCTAACTCAACTCCCCTTCACTTCCGGTCTGTTAGTGCCGTTTTTAATGAACCGGAAGTCACCATCTTTGTTTCCAAAATGGCATCGAAATACGATATCCGACTTCCTCCATTATAGCTCTTGCACTCAATATCCATATCTTAGGGGGTATCCATCACTGTTGGTCGTTTAGAGCCATTATCAGCAAAACGGAAGTCGAAACATGATTATATTCGCTTTCCGTTCGTCATTTATTTCCAACCATTATCTATATATTTGGGGGTGTATGTCATTTCCGGTCAATTGGGAGTAGATTCGCTGTAAAAAATCGAAGGTCGGTTCAGGACCATGGTGGGGTCGGTTCAAGACCACCATTTTTGAAGGTGTCGAAAAACGGGACTTCCGATATGGCCTCTATTTTCCCCCTTTTTTATCACTAATGAACCACACCGACAAGCGTAAAACATAGTTTAAGAGTTATGGTATCCATTTCAATCCCGAAGTCGCCAAAAAATGAGAATTCTATGCGATGAATAGCCGTTGCAAAAAAGAGGGTCGGGTCAGGGCCACCTTCCCCTACTTGTTAACGCCACCGCAGCGCCATTTTCATTATAAACCTGTTTATTCGTAATGAAATTTATTCTGAGGTCTATTTAATGGGGACGAAGTCCCTACCCAGCGAGGATAAGGCACCGAGGCGGCCCTAAGTCGCCGAGGTGGCGCAATCCGAATCAGCCGCCATTCCGATGTCGGAATAGGCGCCCTCTTGCAAACAAACCTGTGTTCCACCGATTGCCCGGTTTGTTTGAAACATATGAGACGATTCATTAGTTAGGATAGATGATCGGCAAGCTTACGTTTGCCTGGTGCATAACGTTTGCCCCGTTAATTTTTGCTTTGAAATATATAAATAATTCACCGGGTACGCCGTCCGACGCTCACTAGCGCTCGGTGTATGGGCTATTTTTTAAGATTTTTAAAAGAATTTTTTTCGAGAAAAACGAATTTTCGAGAATTTGAAAAAAAAAATTGCAAGGATTTTTTTCTCAAAAATTAGGGGGGGTCGGGGGATTTTTCGTCAAAGAAATTTCTTCCGACTTGCACTGTGATCAGGCGTTTTCTAGAGCTTGCCACTGCATAATACATTCAAGGCGTGTTATCCGGCATAGAAATCTCAAGTAGGTACTACTAATAAAACTGACGCAAGTAATACCCACGTTGAGAAGGCAAAAGTTCGACTGGAAACGTTAGTGCCATCCAAGAAGATCTTCAAAATTTTGGTCAAAGAATGAAATATAGGAAATTATTTATGTTTTCATTAAAAATTTCAAACAAATTTTTGAAAAAAAATTTCATTGAAACAAAAATATTTTGGAAATTCATTTTTCTCGAAAACATGGGGTTTTTTAAAATTCTGAAAAAAATAGATATGAATAGCCCTTACAATACCCAACAAGTCACCCATACATCGGAAGATGGACATCTTTACAGGGAAAAAAGTTTTTCTAACAATAACTTGCCCATGTTTCTTTGAAAAATTACTCGTAACATTTTTTGTATAAATTATCATTTTCTGCAAACTTTTTTCTTTTTTTTTTTAAATTTATTCACAAAACGCCAACAGGCTTTACATGAGTGCCCTAATGATCGAGCCTTACAGCTAATCTACAAATACTTCTTAAAACTAACTTATTTGTAAACTAAATCTATCTGAGGACTACAGAGTACAGAACTTTAAGGGACGAACGAGAAAGATGACAATCGAAACAGGAACTACATCGGTTAAACACATGACACATACTACAGTAATAGACATTCGTTTAGCCGCACTTGAAAAAATAACTTGAAACACTAACAAAACAACTAGGAATGTTCTTTTTATCGGGATACTTATTTGCTGTAGTGATAGTATATTTAAACCACTTTCATTGAAAGGACGTGCATCACAATCACACACACACACACACACAAATCGAGTTTTCGCATAATCACCAAGCCTTTATCTGTGTTTTTTAGAAAAATACTTGGGAATGTTCAATTTACAAGATAAATATTAGATGTGCAACGTAAGAAGTTGGTCAGATTAGTGATTTACGTAGAATTTAAAGGAATGGCGAAAAGTATTCTATTGACGGAAGAGGGGCGGAAAATAATAAGGATATTCAGTGAACAAAAGTTTTCTCATCGCTCGATAGTAACAAAAATTGGTCTATCTAAGAAAGTGGTACGGAATTTCTTTAAATAGTGCCAGAAATATGGGATATAACGACCAGCATATGGGAACACCAAAAATACTCTGCGTAACTTTGTCTTACTTTGTCTTACTTTGCTCATACATTAAGGCAGAATCGATTGTTCCAGTAACGAAGAGGCGTATTGCGCGCATCTGAGTCACATGAGTCACCAAACATCATGGGGAAGAAGTTTGACAGTGGGGGGAGCCGTTTCCTATCACTGCAAGCTTCTCATTTGTTTCATTTTCACCCGAATGAACTCCGAAAAGTGTCTTCAATTATTGGAGGACGTTTTGATAGGCCATATTGAGAATAACGCTACCGAGGATGTCCTTTTTTCAGCAGGAATATGCATAGATCCACGTTCCCAAGCAATCGAAGGCATGGTTTGCCGAGAAGGACATTCCGCTTCTTGAATAACCTGCTGGCAGTCGATTGCAATCCCATAGAGAACCTATGGAAAATCCTGACCTAGATGGTATATGCAAACGGATGACAATTTGACAACATTTCCAGTCTCAAGGCAATTCAGGAATGTTGGGCTATAATCAATATGGCAACACTTTAAAAGCTGTCTGACTCGATGCCAAATCGAGTTTTCAAAGTGATCCGAAATGGAGGTGGACATACTAAATATTAGCTACCGTTTGGACTCGAAATTTGCCGCTCAAATTTTCTTTTATTGAAATTTTAGGATGCGGCTAAACGAATGTCTACCCTGATTCCACATATTTGAATTACTTAGAAAACAAAAAGTGAATTTATACTTTTTTTTAGAATAAATTCAATGAAAATAAACAATAATCGTCTTTTATGAGCAAAACTGTACAAAGAATTGACTTATTTTTGAAAATATTGAGTAAAAATAGGGTGCGGCTGGACGAATGTCTATCACTGTAGAAACGGGTTCATTATAACCGCAATTAGTGCGTGATGATGGGAGGAACAAGAAATTATTGGTACGCAAATAACGTCGACTAATGTTGAAATTTATTAACCGAAGAAATTCAGGGCAATCAATGTTTGATGAAATCAAATCTGACGTAAATAGGTCCTTGGCAACATCTCTTCGAGAACGTAATAAGTCCAGCCCAATCAGTCTACAATGGTTTCGATGAATTGATTCAATTCGCTGAATGCTATTTTGGTAGTATGGTAACCATACTACACAAGCGTACTCAGGAGTTGACCGTACCGTTCTAGAAACATGTCAAGAACATGTCAAGCACGAGAATTTACACACAAAAATGTTACGAGTAAAACATTATTTTTTCAGGAGTCTCCATACAAACATGCCTTATATTCCAGAAATGTTAAAAGATAGAAGTTGACGTCTTGGACAACAGTTTATATTTTAATAAGACCTAGAACTTTATCGAATACGCTATATCGCTATCATGATTGCAAACAAAATTCGGGTTAGATGAATTTTTTTCAAAGAAAACATGAAAAAGTTGTTGATAGAAAAACTTTTTCCTCTTTAAAATTTTTTTTTTAAGAAAATTTAAACACTTTCCTATATTTTATCCTTTATCCAAAATTTTGTAGGTATCATAGTTTTAAGGTTATGAATTTCTGGAAAAATTATTAAAAAAAAATTTGCCCCTCTTCAAAAAGTAGTCAAATTGGTTTTTGAAGATTCCAAGTATGCAAATGTGCTTAAATGACCCATGTGTGGAGATGATATGGCGTAGGGGTAACATCCATACCTCTCACGCTAAAGATCACCAGTACAATTCTCACTGCCGACATTCTTCCAAAAAATGGAAATAAAGTGACTACCCAGCCAAAAGTGTTGACAGTCACTATAATATAGAAAAAAATGACCCGTGTCTTTACGTTCCAATGCTATCTGAGATGGTGCTGCCAATTCCTAAGTTGACATGAAATTCGTCTATAGGAAATTAAAAGCGAATTCATTAAATCTCATGAACATGATGGTATAACACGACAAACATATTAAAAGAGATTATTTAATATAAAAAAGATTATAAATTAGAAATATTTTTTTAAATATCTCGAGAATGGTTGCTTTTAGAAGGAGATTAACCTTTTTTGATTTAAATCACATCAGAATTCATAATTTGTAACTAAGAATGATTCCTACCATACAATAATTCGAAGTTTCGAAAATTCCTAAAAATTCGATGTTCCACAAATTTCGTCAAAAATAGTTATATAGGGCCCATTAGGGCCATAGGGCCAAAAAATAGTATATAGGGCCCATTTTTTAAATTTTCTACATGACATCTATTTTATATGAAAAAATTGAAAAAAATATAAAAAATACATATTTTTTGATATCGCAAATTAAAATTTTATTTTGTAAATAAAAAAAGAGTACTAATTTTTCTTTTCAGTGTATATTTTTTGCAAATTAAGCCAACAATACTCTATAACTCTTTCTAAGGAACTATTACGGTACGACTCATATTTTTTGAGATATAAATTATCAAAGATTTCTCTTACTAAAATCGATACGCCCTTACGCTTGAGTCAAAAAATTCCCAATTGCTGTGAAAAACTCATATTTCCTCCAACCCAATCGGAATACACACTTTCATTGGAATTAAAAATACAAGTTTTTAAAATCGGCATTTCAGGACGACTTCATTTGGAATGGCTGTTATGTGAGTTATTTTCAGAACTATTTCAGATTTGGCATGTGAAGATTTAAGGGGCCAATAGATGCTTCTCCCTCTCTCAAAGGGGGGCTTCCATGCAAATGAAATACAAATTTCTGCATAACTCGAGAACTAATAAAGCAAATGGAATCAAATTTGGCATGTGAGGGGTACGTAAGGGTACGTAAAATGTTAAAATATTACTCATATTTCAACCAAAATTACAAACAAAAATGACTATTGAAAATTTTTCGGATAACTCTGAAGAAAAATGGGAAAATTCGAAAAATTTAATTCCCATATGTTCAATAATTACATCGCGATAAGCGTCATGAGTCCATTTGATGTTTGCGCTAAATTGATCTTTGTTCGAAATTGGAATTGGATTTTCAGATGAAAAAAACGCACTTATATATTTTATATATTTTTTTATATTATATTTTCTATATCGAACATGTATTCTATGTAACGGAGAAAAACATGTTGTTTGCAGCTGATTGAAGAATCTTGAACAAGAATTGTAGATAATGATTAGTGTTTCAATAAAATATTGAGTTTACGTGTCCTATTGTCTTGGGGATAATAATTGACGTAACGGAACTGAGAAAAAATAACAGACTTGCAACAAACGAATTCAACTACAAAATACCATGATTATTCTCGTTTAAAATATTCATAGTTTTAGTCGTTGTAAAAATGAAAATATTTTGAACTAGAAATTATTATATTTTATCAACATATTAAGGTCAATCCAGCAAACAGACGCATAAGATTGAAATCGTTTGTATGTTGATCACATATATACTTTTTTTGTTGTTTTTTTATTACTATGTGAAAAGAACGATTATCATAATCAGTTTATCGATATTATTTGTTCTCCTTGTCTGACACTATTTACTTATGGCGAAGCATTCAAAATATTCAAAGCACTTCTAGAACACAATTTGATTTGTATTCAATTTGGTTTAGCTTCTCATCTTCTATATTTTCAAAGTTTGTGTATTAAAATCAAAAGTTTGCAGATTACATGGAAACCTCTATTGAAGATAAAGAATATGATGTTATGTAGAAAGTGACGATCGGACTCCCAGACAGGGCCAACTTTTGGAAATGAAAACTCAATATCGAACCATAGGATGTATGATATACATTTCCTTTTATCAGTAAGCAAGCAATATATCTCACGGGCAAAATGTACTGTTTCCCTACACAACTGTTTATCCAGATGCAGTAAAAGGGGCAATTTTAATTAAAACTACACGGCATAAATTTCAGAGCAATGGATTTTCGCTTCGGCGGTATGTGACTTTATCAGCCCCGAACAGGAAAAAGGGGTGGCTTCGGGCACTACAAGAGCAACAAAAAAGATGGAATATTGTTATGCATCAAAAGTTACTAGGTGGTAACCAGACGTGCAATGCATACTGTGAAGCCCTTTTTACCTACCCGTTGTAATTTCAATGGGGCAGATGAAGCCCGTCGGTCGCATTTTGGCGCAAAAAAGAACCTAACCAATCCTTTGACGAACGATGGTATGCCGTTGTTGCGGCTTTGACTATTGCGACTAACTGACCGGCCGGACTGTGCTCATCCAAATATAATGGAATGGAATGGACCCGGTTGTGTGCAACATTAAAGTAGCTACTTCACTTCACTCGCAGCTCGGTTCCGATATATGATACGAACAATGGTAGTTTACAAGACGTTAAAACTGTATCAAAAATGTAATAAATTAATCTTTGATGTATAATTTATACTGTTAGTTGATGGAAAATGAAAACGCGCACCTGAGCATCGGAACGGGGTGCTCCCGATGTTTTATAAATTATTCACCAATTGCGTGAATGTTTGACATTAAAGGCTGTAATGAAGTTCATTTACGATGCTGATTTTTCTGACGTTCGTCGAGCAAAAATACCGTAACCGACTCCCGCTGGACATTTTTCAAGACGAACGAACGCTCGGAAGTAAAACATAAGGTATAGATTGAAACAAGTTCTCGTAATTGAAACCGACTTTCCCAATGTGTGAGCATTCCTATCGATTTTCACGCTAATCATAAAGCGTATAATAAACCTAACAAGATGAAAGTCAAATGTGCGTATACATTAGTATAATCAATTAATAAATCACGACTCGCGAAGATTTCGTTCTGAATAGGAAGAGTCCTCTTTCCCAATGGCTACGTATTCAATCTCATTAATAATCAAATATTTATGAATTGACACTTTTTTCTTCACCTCTCCTTCTCTATTCTGAGAGTGCGTTCCTTCCTGAGGTTGTAGATTTTTTTTAGTTTCTGCAGACACGGTCGTGAATAAAATTCCGAGCTGGGAAATAAATCAACCATAAATCATATACAATTTAGGATCTCTTCCTGACCACGATGCAGATAGGGTGTATGGTAACGCTATATAACTTGGACGCCCAGCAGGTTAGCGTTTATATCGACATCTCCATACGTCGTAACTAAAGCTGACAGCGAGCGCCGGGTCAAGCGCGCATAGGGTGCCCAGCGAAGAGCGCCACATTCTTACAAATCAATCCTATTTCATGTTAGTTGTGCCGATTTGTTCTGGATTGTTTGTAAAAATATTCGACTGAATTTCTATACCTTTATGAAGTCGCTATATAACATTGGCATTGAGCGCAACTTGTTGTAGGTTCAATTTCAACCGATGACGCTCGGATTTTTTTGGCCACGGAAAAATATGTCATGCATTCTCTGGCCACACTATTGATATACACGGAATGTGAAAACCTACCGCCAATGTTTTATAGATCCTCCTAAAAACTCACAATAAAAATATGATAGACGAGCGAAAATATGCTTCAAGTTATTTGAATATTTTATTATCAGAACTCGTGTAAATAAAACATAAATATCGTTGTTCGGAGCCAGGCTTTAGCCGAAATATAAAAAAACCACCAAAGCGCAAAAAATGGAAATCACATCACATCGGGCCTCATTTGTAAGCACACGAACTTTTACACCTCGCTCCTCGACCAGGGAATTATATATCTACCACGATCTGCCCCGTCACACAGTGATGAAGTTATTTCTAGTCAAATTAAATGGTTTATTAGTCAGTTAAACATGGTTCGATATAATAATTTACAATGCATAAATTTTCATATTATATGCCGAGTCCGGGGTGCTTTATTGGCCTTTCTGGTATGGCTGTGTGTGGCTCTCACTTCAAATCCCAGTTCCGATTCATAAATTCCAGGTCTATCACCTGCGAACACCCTTGTGACACAGCGACGCTGGGAAAGAATCGTAAAAATATGAATTTGAATTAATTTTGCCTTTTTTTTCCTGATCTCTCGTCCTCGGCCTGTGTTCGCGCTATTGGTTCCGACAGATGCCTTCGCGGACGCATAACAATGGGAACGAACACAGCGACATCAATAAGCAGCTTCATAAACACGTAATTAGGTGACTTGTCTAGGGATTTTATTTCGTTCGTGTTGAATGTCGGAAACGGAAAAAGAATAACATGGCTCGTGGGTGGTGTTTTTGCCTAGTTTTGTGTCATTTGTCATGAAGCTAGTTTATTCAGATTTGAACTCGTGCGGTTTATTCTAATTATTTTCCTTTCTTCTCTACTTTCAGGATTTGAGCACGGTAAGTGGACATCGTTGATATACTGTTGTAATTAAATCGCAATTCGTTGATTGCTTCAGTCAGTAGAGTATAAAACCCTTATTCTTTAACCCACTTGGCCACTTCATGGACCTATTAATGAAATATATTTCTTTATTTCTTTATTTCTTAATTTCTTTTCTTTAAACCATCTGACTCACACTTGGTCTTAATGATTTTCTTAAAACTAAACGACACTGATAATGTGGTCTTCTTTCTCTTCAATTGAACAATAATTCATAGAGGAACTTACGTCTCAAACAGATAGCTGAAATTTCTATGCCAAATAGCACGCCTAGATAGCACTCTGAGTGGCAGGCTCGAGAATATGCGAGTTAGGTATGAGGAAGAAAAAAGCTCAACTTTGAACAGCTTATTCCCAAACCAATAGCGGTATTGTAAAAAGCTAAACAAATTTAAAAAGGAAATTTAATTTCTGAGTAAACTGATAGTATTACAATTTACACATTTTGTTTTTCGCAGAACTCTTCTACCTTCAAAGATATGCCTTCCATTAGGGACTTTACTGGCATTTTGAACTCATTGTCTAGGATTATATCTCGTATACATCCAAGAGCTACATAGCTGAACAACAACATGGGTTCATTCCGAAACGATTCACAACCACAAACCTAAAGGGTGTGTCACATCAAATTGCATCACGGAAAAAACGCTGTAGAAATTTAATTTTTAGGAATTATATCTTCAGCTATCGCTTATAATCAGATAAGAGTGTATAGATCACGTTGGCCATGCTTCACTGTCAATTTTTTGTAAATTTGGAAAAATGTCGTCAAACGAAAAAGAGCGTCGTGAATTAATCTTGTGCACTCATTTCGAGGATCCGGAGTTGTCACATCGGGACATCGGTAAGATGTTGGGAATCGTCCAATCCACGGCCAGCAGAGTACTAAAACGATACTTCGAGAACCTAACAATCGACCGGAAGGTGAAGAACGGCAAAAATGGATGCTCCGTCAGTGAAAAAGATCACAAGCGCGTAGTTAAGCAGTTTAGACGTGATCCGAGAAGTTCGGTCCGGGATGTCGCCAATAAGCTGAATTTGTCAAGTTCATTCGTCCATCGAACCAAGCAGCGGGAGGGCCTACGTACATACAAGGTTCAGAAGGCTCCTAATCGCGACGAAAGGCAAAACATGGTGGGGAAGATGCGAGCCCGGAAGCTGTACAACGAAATGCTGACGAAGCCGCATTGCCTGGTAATGGACGACGAAACCTACGTCAAAGCGGACTTTCGTCAGCTACCGGGCCTGTTGTTCTTCTCCGCAGAGGACAAATTCAGCGTTCCGGAGGAGATTCGCAGAAACTATCCAAGTTTGCCAAAAAGTACATGGTGTGGCAAGCGATCTGCTCTTGTTGAAAGCGGAGCGCCCCCTTCGTGATGACCGGCACGGTAAACGGGCAGGTTTACCTTAAGGAGTGCCTACAGAAGCGCTTACTTCCACTATTGAAGCAGCACGAGGGCCCGACCATCTTCTGGCCGGATCTCGCTTCGTGCCACTATTCAAAGGACGTGTTGGAGTGGTACGAAGCCAACGGGGTCACCTTCGTGTCAAAGGAAATGAACCCGCCCAAAGCGCAGGAGCTTCGCCCAATAGAGAAATATTGGGCGATTATGAAGCAGGCCCTCCGGAAGAACCCAAAAGTTGTCAAATCGGAGGCGGACTTCAAGAGAAAATGGATTTCTGTTCAAAAAAAACTACAACCTGACGTTGTACAGAACCTTATGGACGGGGTAAAGAGGAAGGTGCGAGCATACGGGCTTGGGCTCGAAGTATGAATAAAAAGAAAATGCCAAAAGTTGTTTAATAGTTTTTATTTTACTGTCTAAAATTTTCAAAAGGATCGGTCTACTGGGCGAATTTCTACAGCGTTTTTTCCGTGATGCAATTTGATGTGACACACCCTTTAGTTGTCTACACATCGTTTATTGCTCGTGCTCTACAGTCGCGTCATCAGTTTACACCGATTTTTCGGCGGCTTTCGATACCATCAATCACCAGATAATCATTGCAAAACTTAATCGTCTTGATTTGAACGGCTCCTTTCTTAGTTAGCTCCAATCCTATTTGGTAAATGTCCGTCAAAATCGGTGACTCTATCTCCAAGCCTTTTGGTGTTACTTCTGGCGTTCCACAAGGAAGTCACTTAGGACCATACATCTTCCTGCTATTCCTAAATGACATCAATTTTATTCTGGATTGCCAAAAATCATCTAACGCGGACGATTATAAACTGTACCATTTGATTCATAGTGTACAAGACGCGGCATTTCTCCAGTAACAAATTGACGCCTTTGCTGCGTGGTGTGATAAAAACAGAATGATTCTCAATCCCATTCTCAATGCTCAATCATATCATTGTCGCGTAAACGCACTGCAGTACACTTCGAGTATAAGCTGCGGGATCGTATATTACAACGAGTCAGTTGTGTCAAGGACCTAGGAGTTATGCTCGACTCTAGGCTTGCTTTTCGTGAACACATTGCATATACTACAACGAAGTCATCTAAAATGCTTGCATTTATGTTTCGTACAACAAAACATTTCAGGGATATACACTGTATAAAAGCCGTATATCGTTCCCTGGTCCGTTCGATACTCGAATACGCATCGATTGTTTGGTCATCATACTACCTGCGTTCATCCTGCGTTCAGAAACTGTCCAACGCAAATTTGTCAAATTTGCTCTACGGCATCTACTTTGGAGTGATCCCAACAACCTCCCCAGTTACTGTAAACTTTTCAGACTGGATTCTTTGTCTAATCGTCGATACGTGGCCAAAATCTGCTTCATCTCTGACCTGTTACTGTCGCTCATTGATTGCTCAGAACTTTTACAGCTTGTGAATTTCAACATTCAGCAAAGAAATCTGAGGTCTCACAACTTTCTTCAAATACCGTTGTCACACACGAACTACGGTTATCATGAGCCATTGTCGGGTATGTGTCGAATATTCAATAGGCACAGTATTTGTTTTGATTTATGTGTTTCTCGTACAGCACCTAAGAAGCGATACATCACTTCAATAGCAAACACTCTTATTAGCTAATAGGTTTATAATTATAATTAGTACGTAAGCGTCATTAGTGTTCTGTATACCTGTTGATTTGTTGAATAAAAATAAAATAAAAATAAATAAAATACTGTGGTTTCGAATACCTTCCTGACTGCGGTGTTCCACTTACTACGAAATTCAGCAGTGTTTTCGGTTCGTCACTTCATTGACTTCAAATTTCTTTTGAAGCCAATTCTGGCCAAAAAAATGTAGACACATTGTATTTCCTTATGAATGGCAATATACGCTTTGTAGGCGCTCTGTAATATTAATTAAAGAATTTATACTTACAGTGGTCACTAATGATTTGCTTTTGGCACCACAACTACAACTCGCCTGCCAAACCAAAAACTTCTTTGGGAACTTTGACTTTTTATTTTGAATTTTTCATTGACATTTCCTCTCTTCATCGCTGAGTAAAATCCCTGGCCAGGGAGTTGAGAGAATTCATACAATACATAAGTTTCGTCATTCGCTATCCAACTCTTGACGAGTAAAGTTCAGTGTCGGTATTGTGCGTTGCCACTTTTGCTATTGTGCTATTGGTACGAGTGAATCGTGTTCGAGTGAAGGTCATTGCTGTCCGCTTTCGACCTGACCTTTTGTGAAGTGGAACGAAGGAATAAAGGAAGCAGCGCTCTTGCAGCAAGCCGGATTGCGGCTGTTGAACTGATTCGGCATAACGGGATCGCCATCGCGTGACTGTCGCAAACGGGATTCATCATCACGTGGCTGCGTAAGCTATTCTTGCGCTATTGTGTTGTCTCCGTAGCGCGTAGCCTCTGTCTCTCCCTGATTAGGGCAGTAGAGCGCATTATTGGAACAACTTATATATTAAGGTACACATATTTATTATTAATATTATTATTCAATTCATTTGTTCATTGTTTGATATTATTATCATAATTTTTTTTGCTATTTTTTTTAAGATTATTGTTAAAATCAATAATAATTTAGAAATAAGACAGAAATTTTTGTAAAATGGAGAATAGTGGAGGATCTCCAGAGATGGAGATCTCCGATAATGAATCTCATACAAGATCTGGGAAAAAACATAAACGAGTCCCTCATAAGGAAGATAATTCTTCTGGGGACGAATCCACTCATCCTACCAAGCCCCCCTCTAAGAAAATTGCAAGCCTCCCTTCTCAACCCACTGTTACTTCCACTCCTCCTCTCCCATCATCGATTTCGCTTCCCCCTTCTGATGCTTCCGATCCAACCCAATCCTCGTCCTCGTCCTCATCCTCATCCTCGTCCTCGTCCTCGTCCTCGTCTTCCCCCTCTGTTGTCTCCGCTCCACGTGTCAGAGTTTATCCAGAAGATGCACCTGGAACTGGCCCTTGGGTTGTTTTCCTCCGGCCAAAACCGAAAGGAAAAAACCTTAACGTGATTCAGATCATGAAAGATCTGGCCAGATACACTTCTGTATCTGAAATTCGCAGGGTTAGACCGAACAAATTGCGAGTTGTCGTGAATGAACGGAAACACGCAAACGAGATTGTTGCTGATCAACATTTCACTCTCGAATATCGAACATTTATACCCTCCCATAACGTAGAAATTGAGGGGGTGATAACTGAAACGGGTCTGACGAGCGAACAAATAAAAGCAGAAGGAAAAGGCAAGTTCAAGAAGCTCCCCTCAATGGAAGTGAAAATCTTGGACTGTCGTCAACTCGGGAAACTTTCCCATGATGGGGACCAAACTAAATTTACGCCGTCCGACTCGTTTCGAGTCACCTTTGCTGGTGCCGCCCTCCCTGACTACGTTATGGTGGACAAATTGAGACTACCTGTGCGACTCTTCGTGCCAAAGCCCATGACTTGCAACAAATGCAAGTCAGTTGGTCACACTTCGGATTATTGTGCCAACAAGGAGCGCTGTGCCACTTGCGGAGAGCAACATGAGGGGAAATCCTGCAGTGCGACTGAGCATAAATGTCCATATTGCGGGGGATCCCCACACGAGCTCTCAGTTTGTGAAAATTACAAGAGTCGCTGGGAGAAACAGAAGCGCTCTTTAAAGGAACGCTCGAAGCGTACATTTGCGGAAATTTTGAAGGGCGCTTCGCCACTAACCCAACAACAAGAACAACCAATCTCAACACACAATACCTTTTCCACGTTGCCAGTTGATGAAATGGAAGCGGACGCAGCTAGCGGGGACACACCGTTTATTTTCAAAGGGAATCCCCGGCGCAAAAATGTGACCACTCCCAAAGTTCAAGAACAAGTCCCCACGGTTATATCCTCTGTTAGCTTGCCTAAAAAATCGAGTGCAGCGGACAAACAAAACCAGGTTCCTTCTGGCTTCCGTGGGAATATTTCATCTTCGAACGACCCAGCACTCGAGGGTACATCAAAAACCCCAACTGTCCCTGTTTCGCCGTCAAGCAACTTCCCAATCGGGATTTATAAAGTTGTCTGACATTTTGGATCAAATCTTCACGTGTTTTAATGTTTCCGACTCCATCAGAACCCTTGTCATCTCAATGCTTCCAGTATTAAAGACAATTTTGCAACAATTGATGCAAACATGGCCCCTCCTTGCAATGATTATCTCTCTTGATGTCTAATTCAAATAGAGAGGTCGGAGATATCACTGTTTTACAGTGGAATTGTCGTAGTCTTATCCCTAAATTGGATACATTAAAATTTTTAATTCATAACTTCAATTGTGATGTTTTGGCTCTGTCCTAAACTTGGCTTTCTTCGCGAGATGATATCTCTTTCCACGATTTTAATATTATACGCTTGGACCGTGATGATAGATACGGAGGGGTGCTTTTGGGGATCAATAAGTGCCACTCATTTTTTAGAATTGACCTTCAGCCTATTGGAGGGATCGAAGCTGTTGCTTGTCATGCAAACATCAGAGGCAAAGACCTCTGTATTGTCAGCTTGTATTGGCCTCCGAGAGCTGCGGTTAGCCGCAAACAACTTGATGACATGTGCTCACTCCTTCCTGAGCCACGATTGATCTTGGGAGACTTCAACTCTCACGGAACTGCCTGGGGGGAACAGTACGACGACAATCGTTCATCGATGATATATGACCTTTGTAACAGCTTCAATATGACCGTTTTGAATACTGGGGAAACAACACGTGTTCCTAAACCTCCTGCTAACCCAAGTGCTCTTGACCTCTCGCTTTGCTCGAATTCATTATCGTTAGATTGCAAGTGGAATGTAATCCAGGACCCCAACGGTAGTGATCACTTGCCAATCAAAATTTCCATCACCATTGGGTCGAATTCTTCTGAATCTATAAACATGGCATATGACCTCACAAGACACATTGACTGGAAAAAATATGCGGACGCGATTGCTCTAGCCAATTCCAGAGATGGTTTACCTCCATTGGAGGAGTATAACTTCCTTTCTCGTTTGATCTATGACAGCGCGGTTCGCGCTCAAACGAAACCCATCCCAGGTTCCACCATTTGCCGAAGGCCTCCCAATCTATGGTGGGATAGCCAATGTTCCAAGCTTTATGTAGAAAAATCGAATGCATTTAAAGCTTTTCGGAAACGTGGAACCCCTGAAAATTTTCAAACGTAGTTAGCCCTTGAAGATCCATTTAAAAACTTAATCAAAGGGAAAAAACGTGCTTATTGGCGAAATTTCGTGGGAGGTTTGTCACGAGAAACGTCAATGAAAAAATTATGGAAAGTGGCTCGAAACATGAGAAATCGCTCTTCAACGAATGAAAGCGAAGAATAATCACATCGATGGATTTTTAATTTTGCACGGAAGGTTTGTCCTGATTCCGCTCCTGTGCAAAAAATTGTTCGAGATATACCACAAGGTAGGTGCGATCTTGATTCCGAGTTTTCGATGGTAGAATTCTCTCTTGCTCTGCTCTCATGTAACAATTCTGCTTCGGGATCGGATAGAATTAAGTTCAACTTGCTGAAAAACCTCCCTGATGTGGCGAAACATCGCTTGTTGAATTTATTCAATCGGTTTCTGGAGAATAATATTGTTCCAGATAATTGGAGACAAGTACGAGTTATAGCTATTCAAAAACCCGGAAAACCCGCGTCCGACTTCAATTCGTACCGCCCAATAGCAATGCTGTCTTGTATACGGAAATTGTTGGAGAAAATGATCTTGTTTCGCCTTGATCGATGGGTTGAAACGAATGGCCTACTCTCAGATACACAATATGGGTTCCGCAGGGGCAAGGGGACGAATGATTGTCTTGCGTTGCTTCCTTCAGAAATTCAAATGGCTTACGCCGAAAAAAAACAAATGGCTTCAGTATTCTTGGACATAAAGGGGGCCTTCGATTCTGTTTCAATAGAGGTTTTGTCGGACAAATTACACTCTCGGGGTCTGCCGCCTCTATTGAATAATATGTTATATAACTTGCTTTGTGAGAAACATTTGAACTTTTCTCACGGAGATTCGGCAGTAGGTCGGGTCTCTTACATGGGCCTCCCCCAGGGCTCATGTTTAAGCCCCCTTTTGTACAACTTCTATGTAAGCGACATCGACAATTGCCTTACACAAAATTGCAGCCTAAGACAACTTGCAGATGATGGAATGGTGTCTGTCGTAGGATCTAACGAATCCGACCTGCAAGGACCCTTACAAGATACTTTGAACAATTTTTCAACCAGGGCCATTGGGCTAGGGATCGAATTCTCCACGGAGAAAACAGAGATGGTGGTTTTTTCTAGGAAGCATAAACCAGCAAAACCAAAGCTTCAACTTTTGGGTAAACCGATCACTCATGCTATGTCATTCAAGTATCTTGGGGTCTGGTTCGACTCTAAATGTACTTGGGGTGCCCATATTAGGTATCTGAGTAAAAAATGCCAACAAAGAATAAACTTTCTCCGTACAATTACCGGCACCTGGTGGGGAGCCCACCCAGAAGATCTTATAATGTTGTATCGAACAACTATTCTCTCAGTGATGGAGTATGGCAGTTTCTGTTTTCAATCAGCTGCCAAAACACACCTCATTAAACTCGAGCGAATTCAGTATCTTTGTCTCCGTATCACGTTGGGATGTATGCCCTCAACGCATACCATGAGTCTCGAGGTTTTGGCAGGCCTACTCCCACTAAAAGATCGCTTCAATTTATTATCTCTTCGGTTCTTCATCCGGTGTAAGGTCATGAACCCATTGGTGATCGGAAATTTTGAGCAGCTGATCGAGCTAAATTTTCACTCCGGATTCATGAGTTCATATCATGAATTCATCTCCATGCAGGTTGATCCTTCTTCGTATATTCCCAACCGTGTTTGTTTCCCTGACTACATCAATTCCTCTGTGCATTTTGATCTGTCCATGAAGCAAGATATCCATGGATATTCAGATTACCAACGATCGAGGATCGCTCCAACGATCTCCGATGAAAAGTATGGGGGTATCAATTGTGATAATATGTACTTTACTGATGGGTCCACTATAAACGAGTCCACAGGATTTGGAGTGTTCAACGAATTTTTTAGCACCTCACACAGTCTTCAGAATCCTTGCTCAGTGTATATTGCTGAATTGGCAGCAATTCATTGGGCGCTGGACAGCGTCGCCTCACGACCTGTTGAACACTATTACATCGTAACGGATAGTCTTAGCTCTGTCGAAGCTATCCGTTCAGTGAGGCCGGAAAAGCACTCGCCGTACTTCCTTGAGAGAATACGAGAAATTTTGAGTGCTTTATCCAGACGCTGTTATGTCATTACCTTTATCTGGGTCCCTTCACATTGCTCCATTCCGGGTAATGAGAGGGCTGACTCATTAGCAAAGGTAGGTGCAATTGAAGGCGATATTTATCAGCGTCAAATCGCCTTCAATGAATTTTATTCTTTAGTCCGCAAAAATACCATCGCTAACTGGCAATGCAAGTGGAATGAAGATGAATCGGGCCGGTGGTTTCACTCGATTATCCCTAAGGTTAGCCTCAAACCGTGGTTCAAAAGTCTGGACTTGAGTCGGGACTTTATTCGCACCTTCTCCCGACTCATGTCCAATCACTGTTCGTTAGATGCACTACTCTTCCGTTTCAATTTTGCCAGCAGCAATCTCTGCGTTTGTGGCCAAGGTTATCACGACATCGAGCACATTGTTTGGTCGTGCGAGGTGTATCTGGTCGCCAGATCGAATTTAGAAAACTCCCTTCGGGCCCGAGGAAGACAGCCCAATGTGCCGGTGAGAGATGTGTTGGCTCGGTTAGACCTTGATTACATGTCCCATATATATGTTTTCCTTAAAGCTATAGATCTTCGTGTGTTATTGCCCTTACATCCTTATACCCTCCTTTCCTTCCTTTGCGGGTAATTCGTCCCCTTGCTATAAATAGTAGAATAAGTTGAAATGTAAATACACTATAGATATACGAATAGATTTATAAATTGAGTGTTCATCAACATTGTTACAATTTCCTTATATCCCATCCTTCTCCTAAAAATATGTCACCCTCCTAAACTCGAGTACACCGCGAGTAATCGGTTTTCCACCTTACTAACCATAGATGTAAGAAAATTGTTTATATATATAGTTTTAAAATTATATTTAAGAATTCGGCTCCTTTAAACTTAAGTAACTGATCCTGTAAAAATAAACGAATTAAAAAAAAAATAAGTTTCGTCGTCCATAATAAAAAAAAATCTCCCAAAAAATCTGATTTCTACTTTCTTGCCCGTTGTTTAGTTACTATACTTTGTGCTATTTTACGGTCAGAGAGTCCACGATTTTTCAGTGAGCAAGATTCTACTTTCTTAACAGTTTCTGGATATTTAAACCCTTCCTTGATACGCGAACCAGCTATCCTGTTAACATTTATGTTGTGTTTGTACGTTTTAATCACTCTTGACACAGTACTTTGTTTCATTTTAGCTATATTGACGATTGTTTGTTGGGATCACCGCAGATTTTGTTAAAATAATCGATTTAACCAACAGCCGCCACTATTTAAGATTAATCAATAGCATGTATTGGGTGTGCAATTTGATTCGTTTCGTTTTTTTTCATGCATGAAAAACACATTTGTTTAAACAATAAAATAAATAAATACATTATATGGAAAAAAGATATTCCACTCATAGCGTCACATCGATTGAAACAAATGACAGTAAGAATGGGCAAGATCTGAGCTATAAGGCGGGTGAACTGGAATTTCCCATTCTCTATTATCTAAAAAGTTTGAAACTCGAACAGCAACATAACGCCGAACGTTGTCATGATGGAATATTATCGACTCGTGTGCGGTCGCCTAATTTGGACGTTTTTCGGCAATAACTCGCTTTAAACAGACAATTGTTGCCTGTAGAAGTCTCCACGGATCGTTTGACCAGAGTTTAGCATCGCATAGTGAATCACACCCTTTTGATCCCACCAGGTACAGAGCATTACTTTGGCACCGTGGATATTCGGCTTATGCGTTGATTTTCCTGGTTGACCCCTAAAATACGATCTTTTAAGTTTTGGATTGTCGTGGTCAATCCATTTTTCGTCCCAGGCAACAATTCGATGCAAAAAAAACATACGTTTTTGCCGTCCAAGCAACATTCCGACAAAATCAAAATGCAAAATCACCGTTCGAAATCTCTAGTTTCCAATACGTATGAAATATAATTGCCTTGCTTATTGATGTATCCTGCGACTTTGAGCCACTTAGAAAAAGCTTGTCGACTACCTTTGATTTTGCGAGCTCTGTTTGCGTTTGTTACAAATCTTGATCGAGAAATGTCTCTAATTCATGGTATTCAAATTTTTTCGGTTGGCCCGGACGCTTTCTGTCTTTAACACTAAAATCACCACATTTGGATCGTCCAAATCATTGATCGGGGAATCTATCAGAATGGTGCGGAGTCACCATAAACTTCCACAAGAATTAGATGCGCCTCAGCCGCACTTTTCTTCCAATGCACAAGGGTCCACGAGGTGTATTTAAGTGGTAGTTATCATTTAGACCTCGAAACTTATTTTATGATAGAGCGCTCATTTTTATGTTATCAAAAATAGGGTGAAAAAATTGTCGATGAAATAAAAAATATAACTCACTTATCTTTATAAATAGATGTAAACATAGTTCGACAATGTTGTAACCCCAGTTATTTGAGACAACTTTGTAGAACAAAGTTTTTTTTCTATATTTTGAAATAACCGATAAAGTGCTTTTTGTAAGTTGCGTTAGGGTCACCATGAAAAAAAATTGTTTTTTTGTCTAACATTTATATTTCAAATTCTACATGCAAACTATCTTCAAAAGGTTTTCTGTACTCAAAGTTATTGACATTTCTCTCCAAAAAAAAACTCTCTTCAATTGTTTGTCATTCTTTCTGGGGCAAACATAAAAAATGTTTATTGGCGGCATTTGAAACAACACATTTAACTCTACATAATGCGAGAGTTTCGAGACTGGTTTTAAGAAAAATGAATTTAAATCTTTAAAATTTTTTTTTTTCAATGTAATTTTTCTTTAGAATTGTTTTTATGAAAATTTAAAAATTTTTCTACATTTCATCATTCGACGAGAATTTTGAGGATATTGTAGTTCTCGAGTTATTAATTTTTGTGAAAAAATATAGAAAAATTTGGCTTTTTTCAAAAAGCAATCTAATTCTTCTTCGAAGATTTTAAGTATGCATAGTTGCTTAAATGACCAATCTTTTTACACCCGCAACGTTGCACTGCAATGTGAGATGTTACTGCCAGTCGAGTTGGCATGAAATTCGTCAGCTACTGCAAATCAACTGATGGCTGGCTGTCAATTTTTTTCTGTAAACAACAGATGTTACGATTGGTGACGCAAAGATGGATTCACCACAAAGTGGCAGAGTAATCGCACTAAAATCAGTCCAACTGAAGTCAACTGATGAAAACATCGATAAAATAAAAGGAATGGAAATCGTCATTAAAGTTTGAAAAAACTAGACCGTAAATCAAGTATTTATCACAAGACCGATTGTCATGTTTTGGTTAATGTTTTGGGCATGTGAAAAGTCGCAGCACGACTAGTGCCAAAAGATCTGATTTTTTATAAAAATTTTATCGCAATCAAGAATCTGATACCATGTTCATCCAACGCATAATTACTGACGACGAGACATGGGTGTGAATGAAAAAAATTCATCACCTCGAAAAATCACCCTATGCAAAATTTCAGCTCAATCGGACTTAAGGGAGAGTGTCGCAAGGCGGTCAAAGTTTTTTGAAAATCGAAAAATTATCCCAGAGGGGTTTGGTGTTTGATACTAGGATTGGGCGATGTTTAGAAAAAGATTGATCTTGACGAATCGATTTTCTAAACGGCATAGGGAACGGTTCACTGATTGAATCGATCTTTGAAAAATTTGATGACTTTTTTACAATTTATTCACTTGTCCTTTATAAGTGTTGTCTTTGCTTTGAACATGGAAAAACACATCATATTCTCAGCATTTAGGCCACAAAAAAAGTCAAATGCCCAGAAAATTTGTGTTCTCCAGGGCATCTTATACAGTCATGGAATTGTCATTTAATAAATTAATTGAAAATTATTGTTAGGAATTCAATAACTGATATTCATCCAGAACTCCGCTGTCAATAATCCCATACCATACGTTTGGTATTGTAGTGACCAAACTTACAAAACTTCTTCTTCTAAATTTACGACCTCTAATTTGACAACCTTCAAAGGGATCCAATGTTTATGTATTTTGTTTTTGGTGATTCAAATTAATGTTCACTGAAAAAAAGTTATAAAAAAAATTCAACGATCAAAAAAATCGGGAAGATCGAAAAAAAAACGATTTTCGTGATTTTTTGGAGTACAAAGAATCGATCCAAGAAATCGGAAATCGGAGAGGAATAGATCGATGTTCTAAATATCGATCCAAGTTCGCCCAATCTTAGTTGATACATGCAAATGATGTTTTCGAAAAAAAATTGCTGATACCAAATGTCTTAAAATAGCATGAACTGTCTAGATTTACAGTTATCTCAAAAAACTTTTTGTCGGAAATCGACAGGCAGACAGACGAAAAAACGACCGAGTGCTAAAAAGTCAATGGTCGACAAAAAATCGAAATAATACCAAATTTCGACGTGCAATTGTAAGACATTTGGCATATTTTTTTTTCCGAAAACACAATTTTCATGTACTATGTAGCTAATTAGCTTTAATTTGGTATGTCGATTATCTGAATCAGCTTAGTAGTTTGAATGTTATGAATTTTTGAAAAAGAAAAAAAAAAGATTTTTGGAACCACCCTAAAATGGGTACCCTAATGAAAAAATAAAAAATATATGGGTCTAGTATTTTGCGATAAGGGACAAAACTACCACTTTTCACGAAAAGAACCACTATATCGGTTTCTCATGGAATTGCTTTATAGAGCAATTCCAAATGAAATCGTCCGAAAAATGTAGCTTTTAAAAACATGTATTTTTGATTCGAATGAAAGTTTGTATTCCGTTTGGGTTGGAGGAAATATTAGTTTTCACTCAGGTGTAACATTTCGATAGGGATAGGGTAAGAGAAATCTTTGATAATTTATATCTCAAAAACTATGAGTCGCACCGAAATAGTGTCTTAGAAAGAGTTATAGAATATTGATGTATAATATATATATATATATTGATAGAATATTGATGAAAAAAATATACACTGAGAAAAAAGGTACTCTTTTTTATTTACGATAAAAAACTATAATTTGCAATATCTAAATATGTACTTTTTATTTTTATTTTTTTTTTCATATGAATAGAAGTCATGTAGAAAATTCCAAAAATAAGTCCAAGATGGTAAAACTATTTTTGAGGAATTTTGTTAAACATCGAATTTTTATGAACCTTCGAAACTTAGAATTGTTGTATGTTAACAATCAATTTTAACCACAAATTATGAATTCTGATGTGTTTTCAAACAAAAAAAACTCATTATCAATCTTTTTCTAAATGCAGCCATTCTCGAGATATTCAATTAATAGTTCTAATTTATTGTCTCTTTCGTAATAAAAAGTTTATTTTAATATGTTTGTCATTTTATACCGTCTAATTCATGAAATTTTATTAATTTGCTCATGATTACAAAGTTTCGAAAATTCCTAAAAATTCGACGCTCCTCAAAGTTCGTCAAAAATAGTAATAGTAGAGTACCTTTCTCAGCGTATTTTTTTTGTTTATTCATCAATATTCTATAACTCTTTTTTTAGATTTCTCTTACTAAAATCGATACGCACTATAGAAACCGACAGCGAACGACGTAGGTCAGACGAAAATGCCCTAATTCGATCGGAACGCAACGTGTTTACCTTCAGCTTTTAGCTAACCTACATATGTTTTTAAACGGTTTTATTTAGCTTGCCCTGTAATCTGTTCGTATGTTTGTATGTTTGTAACATGTTTGTTTGTCACGCTGATCCACATTAAAAGAAATTTGACCCCCTTTCTGTTGACCGATTGATCCGAAATTTTGAACACACCTTTATCTCTGTAGTCATTATAAAATTGCCTATTTCATTATCTTGAAAATCCAAGATGACGGCCGCTACAAAATGGCGGATCAAATATTTTCTCAAAACCTCATATATTCGGATATGGGTTTTCCAAAACCCCATCGACATGGGTATCAAATGAAAGGGCTTGACTAGTAGAACACAGATATTCATGAAAAATACAAATCCAAGATGGCTGCCACTACAAAATGGTGAACTATATATTTTCTCAAAACCTCATTAATATGGGTATCAAATGAAAGGGCTTGACTAGTAGAATACGGTTATTTATGAAAAATGTAAATCCAAGATGGCTGCCACTACAAAATGGCGAACTACATATTTGCTCAAAACTCTATTATTTTGGTTATCAAATGAGAGGGCTTCACTAGTGGAACACATTTGTTTATGAAAAATACAAATCCAAGATGACTTCCACTACAAAATGGCGGACTACACATTTTTTCAAAAACTTTTTATTATGGGTATCAAATGAAAGGACTTGACTAGTAGAACATAGTTATTTATGAGAAATGCAAAATTCAATATGGCTGCCACTGCCAAATGGCGGGCTACATATTTTCTCAAACCCCGATTAATATTGGAATCAAATGAAAGGGCTTGAATAGTAGATCACAGTAGATCATGAAAAATCCAAATCCAAGATGGCCGCAATCACAAAATAGCAAATTAGTTTATTAAACGGATATATTTAGCTTGAACTGTTTGTATGTATGTTGGTATATCTGTAGGATTATCCCACATTGATAGAAATTTGAGCAATAGGAACTGACCGAATTTATAAAACATATTTATCTCTGCTGTCATTTTAAAACTGCTTATTTTTAAAAATCCAATTTGGCCGGCGCTACAAAATAGCTGATTCCATATTATCTCAAAAAAAAGGTTGATTGAGATATGTGTATCAAACAAACGAACATGACTTGGAGAACACATTATGTATTTTCTGCATTCCACTCAATATCGGTATCAAATGAAATTATTTGACTGATAGAATACAGTACAATGGTTTTATTGTAGAGGAATATTCTAATGAAACAGATAATGTACTAAAAACTAGAAAATAAAACAAGTAAAAAAACTTTTTAAGTTAAACGGTTAATTGTGATTAAACTTAATAATGTACTAAAAGCATTATTATGTTTAATCACAATTGAACCGTTTAACTTAAAAAGTTTTTTTTACTTATTTTATTAGATTCCTACAGATGGTCGTGTTTGTCCCACTAGAGATAAACAGATAAACCTCATTGTTCCGCAGCGTATACTAAAGACCGCCAGTCTGACCCAATTGTCTAAACACCGAACGAGTTACAGGCAAAACATCAGCACATCTTCAAAATTAGAACTGTGTGTTCTAAAGAATGCGTGCTTTTTTCAAGCATAAAAACTGTTCGACAACAACTTGAAAAAAAGTAATCTAGTGTGAGATTGGATCATACCACGTGAGAGTTTCAATTCGAATCCATCTACAGGCATTTCTCCTTTTTCTTAAATGCACTCACAATCCTACAAAAACTTCGCCTTCTTAATGTTTCAATATTTACACTCTTACGCTTCTAGTAACTTCTCCTAAATAGGGATAAGGACAGCAATTTCACCTATTTTGGAGACGTCTAGTCGATCGTTTATAAGCTCTAAATATGATCTTGTGGTCTCCAGAAGGCATATTTTTATTCCGAATCAGAACTTGGTTTGAATTTCGTTGTCGAGTTACCCGATTGATTGTGTTTTCGATACTCGTATACTGTTTAATTTTGGTATACGCGTATACCAGTGCAGGCAGAAAATCAACCTAGACGGAAAATCCCTCATTATTTTTTCCACGATATGTACGACGCAAACATCTCAACCATGGGAACCGTAGAAGCATTTCTACGTCGCATAAAAAGTCCTTCAGTAAATGCATGTAACATATCCTTGAACATCATGATTATCATCCAAAACGATTCAATGACGATAAGATAAACAGCTAATTGAGTTTTAATTTGTTGCAGAAAAAGAACGGCTTTATCCATTCCACCTTACCAGTAAAAAGCTGACAATGTAAGCATTAATTAAAAGTTCGTTAAACAAGATGCACTTTTTCTATGAAAGCATACAAAGCCGAAAGGAGACACACTGAAAGCGGTGTGTGCGCTTAGCAAGCTTATTACACTAACTAATATATTTTAAATTAATTGCCTTGCTCCTTAATTTGGTTCGAGTTCCCGTTTTTCATCACCTACATTTGCCCAGATAAATAATAAGTCTGAGTGAAAGGAGACGGAACACATAAATGTGTAATTTGTGGCTTCCTAAATGGATACGTTTTAAGGATGGATAAGCAGTCCGCCTTTCGCCCTACTTTTAGTCTCGTTCTCGCTGTTGGCATTCCTGGAAAGTAGCAAATTAATATGGAAATAATAAGAAACTACTACAACAAAGTCGGACGATTGTTATACGGAAGAGCAAAGAAAGACAACCAGATAGAAATATGTGCCCAGCATGGCAAAGCAAGGAAAGTGATGGTCGTTTCGTCAATGAATACATTAATCATGGTTAAGATTATCTGTGACAGGTCATCTTTCCTCTACGTTATGCCCGACCATGAGTCTCTCGGTGCAATGTTTGCACCAGCATAAAGTTGTTTGTTTTAGAACCAGGTGAAAATTCAACGTTTGGCTGCACTCTAGTCCGATTGTTAGATTGGAATACTAATATGATTAGAGGCGAATGAACTGCAAAGTATAAAGCCTCTTAAAAACAAAGAAAGAAGAAGAAGAATACTAATATTTTAATTGCTCTTAAGTGATTGTCTCATATTGTTTCTATAGAAAAAAGGTTGGAAATAATCATCACGAAAAGCTTCTACAATAAAATCATAGAAAACATTACTAACGTAATTTTTTAACTCACTGACACGTGCTCAATCAATAAACAAGCCAGATATATTTCATCCTATTTTTTCTCTCCCTCCTCTTCAATTGCATGTTCAACAAATTCGGCTACAAATTTCGGACTTGGCCACGGAACTATCGTCATTATTTACGCCATCTTCGCCATCACACCACTTATGAACAACGACATCACCGTCATCATGGAAATAACGATGCCAATCATTGAAACCCGCCATGCTGTTGAATGATTTGCCTGGACTTCGCCAACGGTTACTCTGGACAAAAAAAATACAAATTATGTTGCTATGAATCTTCGACGCTTCGGACGACACAATTGAACCCGTGTACCCTGTAATTTTGGAACTTTATCTGATGACAACGATCATTTTAACTACGGCCACTGGTGACGGTCATGATAATCTTTAAAACTTTTGATATCTTCTAATAACCATTTGGCTCCGTTGGATAAATAAAAAAAACGCCACAACGCAACGCTGCATATGGAACTGTGGGTAAATTTGTCTCCCACCGCTGCCAACCGAATGACTGATTTCGACCATTTCCGCCTGCTCATCATCTGCCCGCACTCCTCAATGGGCCTGTTGACAACATTAACTATGTGTAAATTCAACGTATAAAGGGTGTAAGTATCATCATATCTTTATGTCTTTTCCGTTTTGGTTGACGTGTAATTGTGGGCTTTATGTATCGGAACTGGTAGTTACTGTCGGTGGAATTGTGATGATACCAATTTGATTAAATCAATCTAGAGCCATCCAAAGCCTAAGAATTGCGAAAGCGGTCGCCGTGTTCCGTTCATATCATTTGTAGTATCTGTTCAGAAAAATGGTTATAATGCCGATAGAGGCATGAACGAGTTTTCCTCCTACCTGCATCTTTACAGAAAATTTTCAACAAAAGTTCTTACGAAAATCAATTGAATGTATGCCCTTAACAAGCTCATCATTGATACTAGAAATATAAATTGGAGAATGATAAGATGAACGAAATTAAACGGGTCATGTTCAAAACATGGCCGCGTTGTTAACGTAGGACTACGACATTATTTCATTTAATTCGCTAATTGTCCCTATTTTCAACGCTTCGAAATTTTATAAACAACTTATAATCATAAAGATTCAGTTATCCTGAGAGAAGTTTTGTAAATGCGGTTGAAGACGGTTGAACGATGATTCAAGAAACGAAGAAAAATTTCGCTTATAACCCGAGCATTTCCCAATAGATCGCAAAGATGTTTGCAATTTATAGGAAATATTTCTACGCGTCTATCACAATGAATATTTTTGTTATTGAGATAAACAATCGCATAATTGTGAAATATCAAGCATTATCTAACCGCACTAACTCCCACAATGTGATTGGCCCGATTTGTGCTCCTCAAATTGTACCGACCAAAGGAGCAAAAAGTAGCACCAGAATACGGTTTCCCCAAGGTTTCAAAACTAAGGAGCCCGCAAAAATTGACATTGCAAATACATGCACACTGCGGATACTCTTTTATACTCTAACTTCAAAACCAAAGAGTCTGGGGGAATCGGAATTGTAAATACTTCTGTTCCCAATGCATATATGCATACCGGGATGAATGTGTTTCTCTAACATGGACTTCAAAACCAAGGAGCCTGGGGAAATTGTCTTTGCAAATGCATGCAAGCTATTTTTGCACTAGCTTGCATTTGTGCAGACCAGAATGTGTTTCCCAACACGAACTACAAAATGAAGGAGCCTGGGAAAAACGTCATTACAGGTACAGCACTCGTTCGCTAACTGGGCGTTATTTGACTGGGCTGCTTTTTAGCCGGGCGCTCGCTAACTGGGCTATAGCCCAGTTAAAGATCAGTTAAACGTCAAATATAATGTAAACAACAACATTACCAACAAAAAATCCATGGAATACCAGATCATCTACACTCCAATGTTATTCCGTCGATATTTTCGGAAAAATATGGGAAAGTTGGATCTGATAAAATGTTCTTTACTGACGGTTCATTCATAAACGGGTCCACTGGTTTCGGCAGCTTCAATGAAAATTCCAGTGCCTCTTTCAAACTCAAAGATCCTTGTTCCGTGTATGTCGCAGAAATGGGTGCGATATACTATGCTCTAGGGATCATTGAAACACTGCCCATCGACCATTATTTTATTTTCACAGACAGTCTCAGCTCAATAGAGGCAATCCGCTCAATGAAAGTTGATAAACGCTCATCTTATTTCCTAACAAGAATAAGACATCTATTGAGTGTTTTGGTCGAAAAATTATTCAAGATTACCTTAGCATGGGTTCCCTCTCATTGCTCGATTCCGGGGAATGAGAAAGCGGACTCGCTAGCTAAGATGGGCGCTTCAGAAGGCACACTTTTTGAAAGGCAAATTGCCTATAATGATTTTTTTCAGATTCCTCGTCAGCACACACTCATTAGTTGGCAGCGCATGTGGAGTGAAGATGAGTTCGGTCGTTGGTTACACACGATTATCCCTAAGGTCTCGACGAGTGCTTGGTTTAAGGGATTGAATGTAGGTCGTGATTTCATTCGCGTGATATCTCGGCTCATGTCCAATCACTACAACCTAAACGCGCATCTCTATCGCATTGGGCTCGCAGCAAACAATCTTTGTGATTATGGCGATGGCTACCACGACATCGAGCATATTGTCTGGTCGTGTATCCGGTTCCATGCTGCTCGCTCTCAGCTCCCTAGAGCACTGAGAGCAAAAGGCAGACAATCGGATATCCCCGTCCGGGATATCTTAGGTAGCCGTGATCCTGATCTTCTGCTTCATCTATACCTGTTCCTCAGAAACGCCGATGTCAACGTTTAATGATGTTTCCTTCGTTGTGTCCCTGTTTCATATCCCTCCTATCCGATCTATAAACTTTTACTTAGTCGCGGCAATACATACACACACTCTTTACAGATACACGGGCCAAAGGTTGTGCAGTCCACTGATGATTCAACAAGAGGCAAAGGTTGTACCGCTCATGACAACTCTACACGAGCTGATGATTGCGCCGGCTAGTGACCATTCCTCGAGTCGAGAAGACGCACCACGCTAGATATGGGGTACATACTAGGGGAGCGTTGCTGATTAATGGTCAGCTGCATCCCAATAGGAAGTATCCCGTGTCAGGCACACGTACAGAGCATTGGAGACAGCAACATCCCAATTACGAGAACACTTGTACTACTAACCTCGAGCCGACCGCGAGTAATCGGTTACATATTACTAACATAGATAATAAGAAAAACTGTCAAAATATTGAACTCCGGCCCCGTCAGGCTAACGCCATATGAGCCTTGATAAAAATATATATTTTGGAAAAAAAGCAACATTACCCCTCAACTCCAATGTATCACAGATCTATAATCATCAATACACTGAAAGAAATAATGAGTACTTAAAGGGTGTGTCACATCAAATTGCATCACGGAAAAAACGCTGTAGAAATTCGCCCAGTAGACCGATCCTTTTGAAAATTTTAGACAGTAAAATAAAAACTATTAAACAACTTTTGGCATTTTCTTTTTATTCATACTTCGAACCCAAGCCCGTATGCTCGCACCTTCCTCTGTACCCCGTCTATAAGGTTCTGTACAACGTCAGGTTGTAGTTTTTGACGTAGGATTACGTCTTTCGGGAACATATTGGGGTACAAATTGTAAATTGAAAATCGAGCGAATCGTGAAAATTGTCCAATTTCAAACACTTATTGCTCAGTCATTTCATGATGGATTGATGAAATGTTTGCGTCAATAGATTTCGGTACTCCATAACAATTTTTTATATTGAACAAAATAATATATGTCATGAAACTAACTATCGAACAATGAAAAATCTCAAACCCTATCCTAACGGAATTACCTACTTCTGATTGGTCGAAATTGACAACACATGCGGCGGGTCCCTAACAGAGACAACAAAACCAAGCTGCCTGGGGGAAATCGGCATTGCAAATATATAAAAGTAGGGGGAGCCTTTGTTTCAACCGAAATGTATTTCCTAACAGAGATATCAAAACCAAGGTACCCGGGGGAAATAAATAAAAACCAAGGTGTTTTCCCGCTCGAAAACGGGTCGTTTGGTTCAAGCTGTCTGTTTCGCTGTATTCATTTTCACCCAAGAAAAGTTTATACGGCGAGAAAAATTGGAAAAGTGAAGAAATCATAGAAAAAGTGATTTCCCATTTGCACTACATATAGTATTAGTTGTTGTCAGTCCAATTAAAATTCGCATTGGGTTGAATAAACACTCAGAAAGTAAAAATAAATGTGTTTTCTTTATATTAAAGTAACATGTTTTTACTGATGAGAAAAATTGATAATTGTGATCAGTATTGGTAATTATTTTATATTACACTAGGTGACCCGGCAAACTTCGTCCCACCAAAAATTTGGTTCTTGTTATCAATACCTTCAAACATTCACGTTTCCTTACTATGAGCAAGTTCATGGGTCCTGAGTTCGGATTGAGCAGCGTACAGGAGCGGACGTGTACATTTTCGCTCCTTGTTAACATCATTTTTTTGTGTTGTCTGGGCATTGGAGTGTCATAATTTGAAAAATTAGTGATAAAATGATCTTCCTATTATGCTGAAATTGAAATCAGTAGAAGTGATTTGAGAGTGAATTAGCAATGAAATGAATTGGACGCAGCCATCATTTTACCTTGCTTGTGTTTGTGAAAGCCATATATATGTTTGGCTATTGATCGACGCGCTGTATTATTGTGTGGTGCTTTCCTTTCTTCAGCGCATGGAGAATATTTCTCGTGTTATTTTGCACAGCGAGAGCGCAGCGTTAATATCACTAGAGAAGGGAATGTAGACATGGTTGGAAGAAGCGGACGGCGGTGTCAGATAAGTTTTCCTTTTTTCTCTCGCTTTTCTCTCTCTTTCTCTCTCACTTTCTCTCACATACAGTTTACAGCATTATTTTTAAAGATTTGAAGTAGGGTGTGTGTTTTCGGTTCTCCTGCATCGGTGTGTGCCTGATGCTCTCTGGTATTCAGGGATGCCAGGCGAACTTTTCGTATGTTTAAATCATATTGCTACATAAGCACCAAAATTGTAGAATTTTATATGGTTTTGGTATTTCAATGCAGCAAGCTGCGGATGGGTGGAAGTTGTTTTCGAGTGGTGTGATGGAATTTGCAGAGTTTGTAGAGTTCGAGCTTCCGGTATATGATTTTCGAGTTTTAGTCTCGTCGAACAAAGGAGACCTTTTCAGGTCACCCTTCAATATCCTTTACCGCCATGAAATGCATTTTCAGGTCACCATTTGATATCTTCTTTTCTATGTTTCGTCGAGTGGTAGTAGTGGTAGTTCGCGTTCACGTAATCACATCACTTACCACAGTGAATCCTGATTCTTACCTCTCCCACTAACAACTATCCCTTCCATGATAATCGCTAGGGAACCACGCTATAGAGGCGACCCTTCTGGCTTTCAGGCGGCGATTATCATACTAACATTCCTTCCCTTCCCCTGGTGACTGTAAGGACGTGGCCGGCGTCGTTATTGACCATTTAAAGCTCGAATCACCGAAAATTATACAACGAGAATGATTTGCTAGTCCCAAGCGTCATTCTGTGTGTTCTTTGTGCAATTTGGTTGGTTCAGGTCAATCACGGAGAGCAACTACGAAGTGTACAGTCTACCCAAGCTCAAGCTATGAGCAAGTTCATGGGTCCAATCGCAGAACTGTTCATTGATTGATCTTCTATTCGTCTCCGATGAATTTACTTTATACTATAAAGTTGCTAGTATTTCTAGTAAAACCCATCATTATAAAATCAGATTATTTTCAGACACAATTCTCGTTCAAGATTTTTCAACCACTTGTAAATAACATGTTTCTCCGTTACATGGAATAATGTTTTATACAGAAAATATGATAGAATAAAGACAGCCCTAAATCGGACAATGGCATCATTTGTATGGCAGCCCCATCTTAGAGAGGGGAGTGGAGAGTTTAACTACCATAGAAATATGTATTGCACCCTAAAACCTCAAAATGCCTAATTTGGTTTCATTTACTTGAATAATTCTCGAGTAATGCAGAAATTTGTGTTTCATTCGTATGGCAGCCCCCCCTTAGAGAGGGGGAGGGGTCTCATTACGAAAACCTTCTCCGGGCCCAAAAACCCCTACATACCAATTTTCATGTTGATCGGTTCAGTAGTTTCTGAGTCCATAAGAATCAGACAGACAGACAGAAAGAAATCCATTTATATATATATATAGATTGGTTAGTTTTTTTTCTTTATTTCATCCATACATAACACGGGAGGCATCTCGTATAGGATCATAGAGGATGGTTTTCATCATATATTGTTCCACTTCGGTATCTTTTATCTGATACGGCCACCAAATCGTTATCACAGAGTTTAATGATGTAATTATTCAAACATATCCAAAATCAACAGATAGCCTAACGGAATCCTACGTCAACTATGCGGTCGTGTCTCGGACACAACCCTCTTGTGACTTTTTTTGAACAGAAATCCATTTTCTCTTGAAGTCCGCCTCCGATTTGACAACTTTTGGGTTCTTCCGGAGGGCCTGCTTCATAATCGCCCAATATTGGGCGAAGCTCCGGCGCGTTGGGCGGGTTCATTTCCTTTGGCACGAAGGTGACTCCGTTGGCTTCGTACCACTCCAACACGTTCTTTGAATAGTGGCACGAAGCGAGATCCGGCCAGAAGATGGTCGGGCCCTCGTGCTGCTTCAATAGTGGTAGTAAGCGCTTCTGTAGGCACTTCTTAAGGTAAACCTGCCCGTTTACCGTGCCGGTCATCACGTAGGGGGCGCTCCGCTTTCCGCAAGAGCAGATCGCTTGCCACACCATGTACTTTTTGGCAAACTTGGATAGTTTCTGCTTGCGAATCTCCTCCGGAACGCTGAATTTGTCCTCTGCGGAGAAGAACAACAGGCCCGGCAGCTGACGAAAGTCCGCTTTGACGTAGGTTTCGTCGTCCATTACCAGGCAATGCGGCTTCGTCAGCATTTCGGTGTACAGCTTCCGGGCTCGCGTCTTCCCCACCATGTTTTGCCTTTCGTCGCGGTTAGGAGCCTTCTGAACCTTGTATGTACGCAGGCCGTCCCGCTGCTTGGTCCGCTGGACGAATGAACTTGACAAATTCAGCTTATTGGCGACATCCCGGACCGAACTTCTCAGATCACGTCTAAACTGCTTAACTACGCGCTTGTTATCTGTTTCACTGACGGAGCATCCATTTTTGCCGTTCTTCACCTTCCGGTCGATGGTTAGGTTCTCGAAGTATCATTTTAGTACTCTGCTGACCGTGGATTGGACGATTCCCAGCATCTTACCGATGTCCCGATGTGACAACTCCGGATTCTCTAAATGAGTGCACAGGATTAATTCACGACGCTCTTTTTCGTTCGACGACATTTTTCCAAATTTACGAAAAATTGACAGTGAAGCATGGCCAACGTGATCTATACACTCTTATCTGATTATAAGTGAAAGCTGAAGATATAATTCCTAAAAATTAAATTTCTACAGCGTTTTTTCCGTGATGCAATTTGATGTGACACACCCTTTATATGACAAATCATATAGTACTTCGTACCAATTCGATAGTCATTTTCTACCGTACTAACTATTCGTACATTCTACGTGAGTAAATGGTAAACACAAGTGTCAAAATTTATAGCAGAATATCGGCTCAACATCGATCCGGCTTTCAGAATTTCGGACTTGGTCACTTGTTTATGCTGGCACAATTCGCAGGTGGATTCACTTCCACTCGAAGCATTTTGCTGCCGAATGATTGGCGAGTTGGTAATGCATATCAGCGCTGGTATTTTGTTGTCGGTGCCGTCTGGAGTGTTTGAATAGCACAAGAATTGGATGAATTTCACTGGAACAATATTTGTGCAATAGATGAAGAGAACCAACTGAAGACTTATTGAAGAACTCAGTAAACAATAATTCGTATAACCAGCATATATACATCATCATTTATCCAATATTTCGGGTGATAGATGGCACACATAACTGGCATATACATACTTGGCAAATGCTTGCGAATTAGTTTGCATAAATAAACGATGAGTGTATGCATTTTATTCGACTATAGTCATACGAATATACGATTTATTACAAGTATGGAAAAAAAAACAAATAGCGAAAAATATTTACGTCAACTGTAGTAGTAACTTCACGAATCGTCATTTGAATGTATGAGAATATTCATGGGATATGAATGATGTATCAGGTCGTTCCAAAAGTTTTTACCCATCTGTGCGTTGGTGGTTCCGTACGAACGAGAGCATGATGGGTGCATCCAATGTGGTCACAGATGTTGGAAGCAAGGTGGAGCACAGTCTTGCAGCCTGCGTAGGAAGGGCAGTCTCGTAAGCCTGCAGGACGGTCTCGTGCATAAGATAGGTCATTGAGTATATAGATATAGAAATTTCTACAACGTTGAAACGACGAAGCTCTTCTAGAAACGTTAGTGGCATTAAAGAAGAAGAAGAAGCATCCTGATGTGTCAAATTCATAATATGATGTGATATGTCTTCCATTACGATCTAATTTGATTTACTGTTAAGCAATTTTCAACAAGATGTAACACGATTTTTTGCAGTCCTACATTGATTTAAAATATTCGTTTATATGACTCACGAACTGCATCTATCCGATATACATAAATGATGTCGATTAAACTGATTTAACGATAGTGTATGTTATGAAATATAATATACCATGAAATATGAAATATAATATACCATTGTGATTTGATCCCGCTTTGTATACGACTTACAATATGCCACATAGCCATTATTTTCTGAGCAAATTTAATGCATGAAATTTGTTCAACCTTCATACATTCGCTATAGTCTGAACGCTATATGAACGTTGTATCTCCATCGCTCCATCGCTCTCATTGTAGAACTCAAATATTATAACACTAGTCTTATTTATTCAACTTGGCAAGCCGTGTCCAATAAATTGAAGGTCGAAAAAATCGATTTTCTGTTTTTGCATTTCTCAGAAGCTTATGCCCTCAGAAATGTTGTCCTAAAAGAAGTTTTCGATATTTAATTTCGTTGTAAAGTTATAGCCAAAAGTATGAGGTCATCTCAAGGAATATAGTATTGCTATACGAATTTTTGAACGCGTTTTTCTCGAAGCCATGTTTTTTCAGCTGTTGGTATCGATATCTCAGGATCTACTCGATCGATTTGGCTGAATTTTTTTTTCAGCATGAAAAATGAATTATCTAAAGCGTTGCATAGCCGTTTTTTGATATCTCATTTTCTCGATTTTTTACGAGCTTCTAAACAACGATTTTTCATTAAAAATAATTCATTTTTAACAAAAAAGGCCGCCATTTTGTCAATTTTTCAAATTTTCAAAAACCCCTATATTGATGGCTGCTGAAAGTCGGGGGATAGCGTTGATACGAACTGTTGATGATGCTACGCTAACACTAAATGTAACATATTGTCCTAAAGTTTCAAAATATTCATCCGAATTCGTTCAGAACAGTTGCTCCAGAACCAATACCCCCAGCAGAGTACCGATTTTCAGACAGTATCTACTCATTCAGCTAGCAACAGCGTAATAATCAATATTCGTGCACTTAAAAAACGGAAAATTCATCTTCAAATATACCTTAAACAATAACCAAAATACCTACTTCACTTTATTCCTAACATTCGAAAAAAAACACGAAATTTCCTTATATTTCGACCTTCCAGACAGGGGTCCTTCCTTGTAAAATGAATTTCAGATTCAAGGTACATCCTTACCAGAGGTTAGTATATTTTACTCGATAACATAAGTAAACTTGAATGTGTCATATCTGAAGACTGTAATTAGAAAAGCTCACATTACCAGTTTTTATTGTTGCTATAAGGCAATACGGAGGTAAAAGTTTTGATGTGATTGTAATACGTGCATTTTCGATTTTCGTCGGAAAAATGTAGCCGATATTTGGCTTACGAATTGTGGCATATATGTTTACCAATTTCTCCTCGTAGCTAAATCAATAATTAGCGCGGTAAAAGCACGATTGGTTGCATTTTTCAAATAATTATATCTACTAATTATTTCTCTCTGTGTAGTTTTTATTTTGCGCTTCCATATTTTTCAATTAATAGTTTTTGAGTGCGTCCATTGACGTTCCCTTGGGTGTTTTTCGACGTTTGATAGGTCAACCCAGTTAACTAGCGGAATTTGTTAACTGGGCTGCGCTCTACGCCCAGTTGTCGGACAATCGCTGTATTAGAAGTGAATAAACTTCCAAGTTGAAAGACTCTATAGTAAAAAAAGTTGAAGTTATTGATTCATGCAGACTGGGTACTCTTGTACCCGCATGCATTTTTGCACTCAGGAAAAGCGAGTACGGACACAACGTTCATTCAATCAATAATTTAACCAATACAAATAAATGAATGTTAAGCCAACGTTAGTCCAGTGTCAACCTTGCGGTTATATAAAAGATATAACTCACCCATATTTTTTTTGTTTTTGAGCCAAACCAGTCATCGAGCCATTTTTACATATTTTCCATAAAAATCTATGAAAACAAAATTAGTTGATGATGAGAGGAGTATTATTGATAATGAGAAAGTACAAGAAAAAACCAAAAACAAACACAATAGGGGAAAGTGATTCTGGCATGACCGGTGGTCCGTTGATCATTGACCGTTGACCGTGGATCGTTGATTGTAGATCTTTGACCGTAGAATGAAACCTAATCAAAGAATTGTATCAGCTGAAATCGACGAAAAACAATTTTTTTCAGTGCCTTTTTGACTTTGAGGAGTCGGACCAGGGCCACCAATCCCCACATATATGAGTTTATGAGTGATATGCATAGAGATACAGGGATGCAGAATACGAAAAGTTATTTTATTTTGGCTCAAACTTACCAACAATGATGAAGAATTCAAACCAGCCGGCCCCTGTCGCAGTACATAGCCACAAAAGAAGATCCAAATCCTTTCATTTTGGTATATTTTTTTTCTATTCATTTTGGATGTCCAACTCATCTCACCTCAATTCTGTATTACAAATTACATCTACATTCCACGATTCATCTCCGGCGAGATCTCAACTGGAGGAGCTTAAGGTCCATACAATACAAATATCACAGACAGTTTGCTTCAACTGATCTTGTAAAGCAATAAAGTCCTGATGAATATGGTAACCCTGCTCATTCGTGTAAATGTATTGGAACAAAGTTGGCAGAAAAACAATCTCGTACGATCGGTTGTTTTGACGCATGGAAGGCTTCTTTTGGTGATCTCCTCTCGTAGAGTTTCTAACGGATTTCGAACATTCCTGTTATCACCAAAATCTGACCTCTAAAGACAAATTTCTCTGATTAGACAATAAAAACAAACATCAGAATTTATAATACTCGTAATACCAGAATTGCTTCAGCAAGATTTACCTTCATGGAGACTCGATTCTCTGACTTCACAACCTTCAAAGCAGAGAACAGCCTTTCTAAGCTGACTTGAGTTGGTGGCATGGCATGTGCAACATCCACGATATGCTAAAGAAACGCTGGCATCACTTCATGTTCTTCTGTTTGCACAGTCGTTCATTTTTTTTTCAATCTCTGGCAAACAATCTCTGGATTTCACTTTGAAAAATGTTCTGCGGCAGGTTTTCATTCTAATTCTCTTTTCCGAGGCGACCAATTACAGGTTAAAATCGCCTCTAATGTGACACTGAGGGATGCATCGGTATGTCGAATTAGATGTAACTTCTTCTTCTTCTTCTTCTTCTTCAATGGCACTAACGTTCCTAGAGGAACTTCGCCGTCTCAACGTAGTATTACTTGCGTCATTTTTTATTAGTACTTAGTTGAGATTTCTATGCCAAATAACACGCCTTGCAATGCATTCTGAGTGGCAAGCTCTAGAATACGCGTGATCACAGTGCAAGTCGGAGGAAATTTCTTTGACGAAAAATTCCCCCGACCAGAACGGGAATCGAACCCGAACACCCGGCATGTTAGTTATGACGCTAACCACTCGGCCACAGGAGCACAAACTTACAGATGTAACTTACTATATTCATTTTATTCATTTCATTTATTCATTCATTCATTATACTTGTAGAGTAAGAGTTAACCCTTATGAATATTCTACAATCGGATATATTGTTGTTCACACCACATTCTTTTGAAAACAATCTAGCTCTAAACAAAATATTCTAACAAAAACTCCATCAAAATAAACAAAATGTATGTTGACCGTTTTCAACACTCCAAAATCATGTTAACTTCTTGCTAATTCCTTTTATTCAGCCAACCGACACACTCACGACGGAATCTTGAGAGTGAATTAATAGATTTTATGTCAGTTGGAAGCAGATTCCACCAAATAATTGCACGTACAAAGAAAGTATTGCTTTAATATGAAGTGTTATGAGGTGTAATAACAAAGTGACGAACTCTAGTGCTTCGAAACGGTTGTAATTTATTGAACAGATAGTGGGGACCGTGATGGAGAATTTTAAATAAAGTGCATCCCAACAATTGCCGTTGTAAGTGTGATACTCTAGAGAGTATAGACAAGTTGAAGATCCATCGAACACAGTGGTTTACCGCTACCCTCAATCGATTACAAACAAAAACTGAAGCGTTCAAAATCAATACAGAACCATAAGTAAAATGAGGTAAAAGAAGGGTTAACTTGATTTTTGTAGAGACGGATAGCATACTCGCTGTGAGTTTAAGATGCCGTAAGCCTGCATAGATTTTCCCGCATTGTGAATTCACTTGCACATTCCATTCAAGGTAGATTGGAAAATCACACCAAGATTGGAAGCTTTATCAACATATTCAACTTTTTCATTGTTGATGAATAAGTCTGGTAAATTTGTGCGCGAGTGTCGTCTAGCAATGAACATTGCTTTAGTTTTTGTTGAATTGATAAGGAGAAGATTATTCGAACACCATTTCCAAACTCTCTTCAAATCAATGTTGATTAACTGAGCTATATCTTCTAAGTTAGCATCAGTTGAGCAAATATAAAGCTGAACATCATCTGCAAACATATGGATGTAGCAAAATTTTAAAACTGACGGTAAATCGTTGATAAACAATAAAAATATAAATGGACCTAAAACAGTTCCTTGGGGTACTCCAGACAAAATATTAATTGAACTGGATAAATTCCCATCAATTTCCACTATCTGAGTACGAGAGCTCAGGTAAGAACTGATTAGAAAAACAGCTTCACGACTAAAGTTAAACTGACAGGACAGTTTATGCAACAATTTGAAGTGAGAGACTCTATTAAACGCTTTAGAAAAATCTATTATAAGTAAAAATAACTACCCCTTTTTTGTCCACAAATTGATGTATTTCATCATGAACCTTAAGCAGTGCCGACGTAGTACTGTGACCAGATCTGAAACCAGACTGATTAGGACTGAGAAGATTAAACCGTTGAATAAAGTTTTGAATTTGGAATTTCAAAATTTTCTCGAAAACCTTGGACAGCGAACATAAAATGCTTATCAGAAGAAGATTGTTCAAATATGTTACCGCAGGTTTCTTACGAATTGGAATAATTTTTGTGGCTTTCCAGACACGCGGAAATTTAGCAGTCGATATAAATAAATTGAAAAGATAAGATATAGGCGTTATTACGAATGGCAGGATAATTTTATTGAACCTCAAAGGAATGCCATCCATACCGATAGCATTAGAACTGATCGAGGATATGGCATTCGAGATTTCTAGCTCACTACATGAAGCAAACGTAAAACCATTAATGTTAGAGGGAGGTATTGAAGAAAGTTCCGGATCATGTGTGAAGTTTTCGCCGAGAAAATAATTTATTTCATCACATATATGACACTTTCCTCTGTTACATGAACCTTTAGTAACATTAAGTCTTTTGAGTTTCATCAGTTCTTTACTTGAAGTCGCACATTCTGTATTGGCTAACATATAGTTTGCTTTGGCTTGGTTAATTAATAGAGTTACCTTGTTACGAAGTCTTTTAAACTGAGAATGATCCTGAGAACTTTTACTGCTCATCCATTGGCGATATGCAACATCTCTAGCTATCATAGCATTTAAAATGTTATTATTGAACCAAGGTGCATTAGTTTTGGGACTATGGGCTCTTCATGGAACAGAGTTTTTATAAATTTCAATAATATGCTTGTTAAAGAAATCGAGGGCCAAATCAGAATCAGTGCTTCTATACAGTAGGATTCAATCTAAGTCATCTAAAACGTTTTGCAAATCAGGAAAATTAATACGATTCTAGTCCCTAAATATTTTAGGATTATCTTCATTGCGACGTATCATATAAAGAGACGAAAATATCACATCATGATGAGAAAAACCTGGGGCTGACACTTGGAACAAAATTACTGTCATTCGTTATTAGAAGATCAATTAAAGAACTTTCACCAGAATAAAAATGAGTAGGTTCATGAGTAGGTCACGAAGAGCAACATTCATAACGGCTCGTGGAATATCAGCAATACTTCTCTGAGGACTCGCAATCCATGATTAACACGTTCGTCGCCCAAAACGGCTTTTCTAAGTTTCTTGCAGAGCCCAACTTGCGAATAAATTATTAAATGAAGATCAAACTTAGTTTGTAGACAACTTTTACATGATCTAGCAATATTTTATTCAATTTGAAGATGAATTGACAACAATAACATATGCTAAAGTCATGTTGTATGGGTTTTGCAAAAAGCTGCCATACAAACCATCCGCACTATAACTCAATAAAAAGTACAGTATAAACATTATAATGATATGGTTATAATTTTATTATTTTTCTACATATCCTATAGTTACCTATAGGTTTCTATTCTATCAAATTCCCTTTAAAAATCCTATTCAATTTGAACGAGGAAAGTATCACCCATATCTGGGTGACGGGGCGTCGAAATTGGTACCCTGCATCAACAAAGAACAAAAACAAAAGACATCGTGAGAGCATCCACTGGCAAAGCTGATAAGAAATCAGTAGCACTAAATTGATGAATATGGCAACAAACATTTCAATTTCATTTATATTCATTACTATTCTTATTTTAATTGACTGTAAATGTGGCTTTAGGTCGCAAATTCAATTGAAAAATTATAAGAACGAATACTACTAAAAGATGAGGTAAGGTGCAGCATCAGCAGGAACAACGACAGCAGCAACAGCAGCAACAGCAGCAACAGCAGCAACAGCAGCAACACCAATATAAGTAGTGTACCCTCCGCGCAGTTTGAGTTTTTGACTTTCAGGAAGGATGATAATATGGAAATCTGAAGGAAGGATATCATGGAATTTTCTAGGAAGGAGTAAAGAAAATATATGGGAAAGGGTTATTTTCGGGTTCCAAATTCCACCAATTGTTCCAAATCAAAGATTGGTTCAGCTGGAACGTTCTCGTATAATTTCACAGAGATGGTTCCGTCCTTCGAAAATACATTTTGTAGACGTCCTTGGCGTTTCAGTTTAAGTGCAGCTGCTTTGATGTTTCGTGCAGATTCACTAAGGTTTTCATTTAAATAGACGCGTCGATCAACCGAGATGAAATAAGTTCAGTTATTTCGCAGAAAAGTAACGATGGAAGAATTCGTGTTTTGATGCTCTAAACGCAAATTGAAACAGAAATTTTCAGAAAATCATCGGTTTTTTCGTTGGGGTTGTACGGTACACCAGTCAGAATCAGATCATTCGTCCTCAGTACATTTCCAGCAGCATTCTTATTTATCCGCACTTCTTCAGTAGTTTTTGCATGTGATTCACTCAATTCAGTCAATTCTCGAACATAGTCTGCCTTAAGTTGATCCACCTCATCACGTAGGGTCGAGATTTCAGTAACAAGAGCCTGGTTGCTGGATTCTATTTTCCTCTCAATTTTATCGTCTCCTTCGTCAGTCATCAGATTAACACATTGCGGACTGCTCACAAGTTTTCTCGTGTTTCGCGTTCCGCCTGTTACGGATGGATCACGAACCAAAATATATATTTTTATTAAGGCTCATATGGCGTCAGCCTAACGGGGCCGGGAGTTCAATATGTCGACAATGTTTGCTTACAACTATGTTAGTAATATGTAACCGATTACTCGCGGTTGGCTCGAGGTTAGTATTACAAGTGTTCTCATAATTGGTATGTTGCAGTCTTCGATGCTCTGTACGTGTGCCCGACACGGGATACCTCCTATTGGGATGCAGCTGACCATTAATCAGCAACGCCCCCCTAGTCTGTACCCCATATCTAGCATGGTGCGTCTTAGAAATAACGAAATAACCCGTGTTTACCTACACTTGATGGTTAGGTCCTTGGTTTGCCAAGAATCTAACAAGACCTACTGATAGCTCGCCTTTGTCTCATTCACACCGAAGGAAACGATCTCATTCGTGGAAACCGAACAAATGAAGCGTTCAAGTTTGCCCCACAACGTGTGGTCCTTAATGTGTTATTACGATCAAGTAGGTGATCAAAACATTCTGTATCATCTTCAGTGCGGTCCGAATCTTCACGCGATCGCTTTTTATTCAAATTGTCACTGCTGGTGGATCCCACAGGCACAATAAAGTAAACAATGATGATTTCGTACACAATAGAGAACTCGCCAAAAGGAACAATGTTCGCGGTAGTATGGGACGAGCTATTATGTGTTCCAGGTAGATGCTCAAGCGAACAATTACTGCATTAGTATGTATTGTAGCATGGGTGTAAATTACGCGTCGAAAAATTCAATTGAATCGCGATCACGAACAACTCACTTGCCACCGCTGACCATCTCATTCAGATTTGTTATCGATGAACCGGACCGTAATCCAAAAAATGGAATTAAAAGAGGCATATGAGACATACGACAGTGCCGGCCACTGATTACGCCCATTGGCATAAAGCACATCTTTTGACATCGTCATTTTGATTAGTTTCTGTAAATACGGTTCGAGCTCTAACGAAATTTTCATTCGAAATAAGACACTTTCGATCGATTCGATACTCGAAAGGTTCTTCATTTTCAATTGACGATTTGATAAATTCGCTTCAGTGTGAAAAATGAACGAAATTAACGTAAAGCGAAACGAGAGAGACGTAGCACTATTTTGCACTATTTTCTGCATGAAATAGAAAGGCGATAGGCTCATTATTGAGTGACGATGTGTCAATTGAAGTGAAATTGTAAGGTCCTGGTCGATCGTCAATAGACACTAAAATAGTGGATGAGCTCGACTGCCCTCTAATGGCGAGAGCGCAAAAATCAAACGAATTCTCTCCCAAACTTTCTATCTCTTTTGGGTACCCGCGCTTACGTGCATTCCGTCGTTCTCATAATCACTTGAACAATTTATGCGAGTGTAAGCAGAACAGCACAAAAAATGTGAAAACGGCCTTTGAGTACCATCAAGAACTATTGCCAGAAGGTTGAATGGCGGAAAAGGAAACAGGTTGATATACAGAAAATAATCAGCTTGGATAAACACGATTGACAAAAATTACTCACAACGTTATTTTGGAGAATATTTCAACTATAATGTCATTCTCGCCCATATGATTTTTTTTTTCAAAATCAGGCTGCGGGCCGTTGGAGGGCCGCAGGATGGCCACCACTGCTCTCGAGTTTTTCCATGATGGAAAAAGGCACTTCGGAGTCTTCAAGACATACCAGAAATCGTGGATGCATGGGAAGAAAATGCGCAAGGGCGTAAATTGTGAAACATTGTCCGATTTCGAAAATGCTAATTTCAAACCAGCCACAAAAGAAAATCCAAATTATTTCATTGGATCTGTGCGTAATCTAGTAATATATCTAGTATTTTTGGATGTTCAACTAATTTCACCTAACTACATTGGATTATTTTCCACGCCATTTTTTCCCGTGATTATCTCGAAATTATGCGATTTTGTTTTCGCTCGCACGCATAAATCGTGTTAAAACAGAAGTTAGTGTATGATTCCTATTCCTTCTGTGGCGCTGTATTGAGTTACGAGTTATGGGAACCCAAGGAAACCTCGATGTAATTTTGTGCGCAGGTGCGACACGGTTCCCCTCAAAGATATGAAGAACGAACTGTGAAACAAACGACATTAGACCTGCACACATCTGTGTAAGAATCCCTCAAGCCAATTCTGTTGAACGGGTAATGAGAGAGCTGTCCAGATTTTCCAAAACTTGCTGTCAGGATAATCATGGAACTTGGACCTAAAAAATTAGAAGGTTTGCGGAACTCATTAATGTTGCTTGTCAAGAATCCACACATTACTCCCATATTGACTACAATTCTCGAATAAGCCTATTGATCTCCTTCATAAAATATTTAACTATATTGAAGGAGAAGATAAATTGTTATCTTAAAATTAAAAAGTAATCCATTATTTTTAGGTGAAAGTCAAAACTACAAAACAAATATACACCGTTTTGTTGCGTCATTCTAAAGGTAGCTTCATGATGTCTCTATCATAGTGGTCTTGTATTAGCTGAAAACCATAGCAATAGATTTTCACAATCTTCTCTTAATCCCAATTTCTTATCACTCTGGAAAATTTCCAATGCGAGAAAAAGGTGATAATCGTTTGGTGCCAGGTCCTAACTACACTCTGTCCAACTTCTATAAGACCACCCTGATTCTATTTCGTTGCAACACAAACAGTTAGAATTTCAACAAGATACATTCATACATTATTGAATGCTTAGAATTAAGTATATTGAACGTCCATTTCGTTCAAAAGAGTTGTTTGTTTATTCATTGTTTATTTTATATGATAATTTCAGCTGTCCAGTTTATATAAGACCATTTCAAAATTCATAATTATTATCAATGAAAAACTCAAAACGATCGGCTGATTTACATGTCAATAATTGGCAACCTTGCCATTTCGGCCAAAAACCTGGAAAATTCGTGTTGGAATACTATTTACCAAATGCTGCTGAACGATTTTCTCGATATTTTTTTCCATGTTTCCGAAATTGCGACCATGAGCTCTTCAATCGTGGTGTACCGTTTTCCCTCAGTGTAGATTCTGCGTACAAATATCCCCCTAAGATTTTCAACAGGATTCAAGTCTGGAAAGCGAGCCGGCCTGTCCAAAAAATTAAGTTTTTGGTCCTTAATCCATTGCTTAGTTTCCTTGCTGATATTATAATGATATGAAATGTGACACGCAAAAACGGTAGGAGAGAGGATTCCAGAACATGTATGTAATCCTTGAATGTTGTGAAAGCTATCTTGAGCTTTCCGGTTGCACAGCATCCAAAATTCCTGGTTTTAAAATACTGTTCCTTCTTCCGTAAATCACGCCAGTACCCGTTGAAACCATCAGAACCATCCTAATTGAACATGTTTTCGTCAGTGAAGATAACCTATAAATTGAAGAACTTTCCGTTATGGTATATAGCAAAATGTATTCTTTTGGAAACATTCTTTGTCACAACGTACCATGTCCCACTGTCGGTTCATGTGAGCTTTAGCAAAACTCAGACATCTTCCGATGTGAAATGGTGTAAGATGAGGATCTTTAACCTTTTAAACCCTCTTTTGTGAGGATTTTTTACCAAAACTTGACGAATTGTCATCCGAGTAACATTTAAATTGAAATATTGCTTCATTTGTATAAGCGATTTTGAGGTATTCGAAGCTGTTCTAGCTATTTCCCGTTTATTCCGGTCAGAGAGCTTCGAATTACGTGGAGCTCTCTCCTTCTTTCCGTATCCTTGATGATTCGCCAAACAATTGAGCACTACTTGATGGGATCGTCCCATCCGACGAGAAATTTCTCTGATACCAACACTTTCTTGGTGAAATGCATCTATTTGTCTTTCTTTTCTCTCCGTGAGCACTTTTCCCTTTGGCATTTTCCAGATTTATTGATCAAAACAACTAAAACAACGGAAAAATGTAATGTAATAGAAATTTGACATTTGAAAAATACAAATCTTTGGTTTACTCTCATCGCTTGCACACACAAATATGAAAATCATTCAGTGTATGATAGTCACCAATACCAATACACTAGAAGTTAAGTTGAAGCATTGTTTGTTTACAATGGAACAAAACAGCCAGATCATCACCTGGTCTTATAGAAGTTGGACAGAGTGTATATGTTGGATGCATTTAAACATCCCAATCAAGCTTTCGGAATTGTGTGGCATTGCGTTTTCCTGAGGGCCATAGCTAGCTTCAAACGGCCCATTTGTTGACAGTAGAGATCATAATCTAGTGTATTGCACTAAAAAAAATGAAAAAAAATTGTATTGAAAATAAATTAATTTGCACGTATGTTACTATTTCAGTATCGACACCATAAACGTCAATCACAATTTTAGCGGCCTAGCTTACATTTCCGCATTTATAAAATAAAAAGCGTAAAATGTACCGAATTTTCTCTTTGTTGACCCCCATTGTTAACACCCTGTAGCTCACAACTGAATGGAACAAACAAAAAACAACAAGATTTTTTTTTGGTTTGGAATGTCACCTTTACAACGAGCCTGAACTTGAAATTGTATAATCGATATTACGCGCGATATTGATCACAAAAGCCAGCCAACGAAAAAATAATGGATAACTTTTTCCCCAACCTAATATCTTCGTAAGTGGTGGTTAGAAGGCTATTTGCTTCACGATTTTTGATGCCGAAACAACAAATAATCGACACAGTATAGTACTATACCTTATAATCACTCATTTAAAAGCACAAACAAATGGCAAGATATACGAATTGCGCCCCCACCGTAGAGACCCTTCAATGGGTTTTCAAGCCGTTTGACAGATGCAAACTTCGCCCATCCCAATCATTCGAACTACAATCTCGCTTACCCTACTGAGAGCTATTTATGCGCACAGAAGCTATCCCCCAGTCTGCCATTCTCGCCATTTATCGCCTTTATATCGATATAAGATCAGATAAAAAGAACATTGATTATTATCAGCTGCCAGTACTGCTGTTTTGCAATATAATTATGCAAATTGATCCACATAGCTGATAATTGCAATCTCGTTGTCATATCGTTTGCTTTATTGTTTTTTTTAACATTTTGTCTGTTTCAAACGTTTTAGTATGCATGCCTCGTCGGGGGCTCAGTCTAATAAGTGTTTATAGAAGGTCAGTCGGTAGCTATCAATTACATCAGCAACAATTGATGCTATCCACAATAATATCGGTGCTTACAGAAATGCCTCTTGTAACCAACCAACTGGTGCACCCGTGGCCGAGTGGTTAGCGTCATAACTAACATGCCGGGTGTTCGGGTTCGATTCCCGTTCTGGTCGGGGGAATTTTTCGTCAAAGAAATTTCCTCCGACTTGCACTGTGATCACGCGTATTCTAGAGCTTGCCACTCAGAATGCATTCAAGGCGTGTTATTTGGCATAGAAATCTTAACTAAGTACTAATAAAAATGACGCAAGTAATACTACGTTGAGACGGCGAAGTTCCTCTAGGAACGTTAGTGCCATTGAAGAAGAAGAAGAACCAACCAACTGCATTGTTGGGTCACTCCATTTATAAATTATACCAATTTTTAATTCCAACCCAATTAATAACACAACAAACAGCTACATTCAGAACCGATTTGGATCTTTTCAAAATACCACAAACATGTCTGTGAATTGATATCCCGTGGCTTACCGAAACGGTATTCTCCGGTCTGTGTTTTTTTTCCTGTCCACTGTTTGTTGCGGAGTGAAACGAAAAGTTATACAAATTTTTCTGCCCGATCTTTTCCCTGTAAATCATAATAAAACAAACATTACTTTGTCTGTGGACTGGTGCTAAATATCCCAGGTTTCGCCCAATCATGTTCGAGACTCTCCTCTATTGATTCGACGGAACCGCATTCGTAAGAATTATGCCTGGCCGAAGTCTAGGGTGATGTTCGCAAGTTTTGTTAGCAGATGAATGGTAGAAGTTTGCAGAGCCCGGGAGTTAGTGCAGCTACCCTAAATCCATCCGTTCTGCTTAAGATATAGATAAAAGTGTCATTGCGTCCCGGTTAGTGGCATGGGGTCAAGCCACCTACTATTCGCCACCTGCCGGTTTTAGCAGCCTTAAATTTTAAATTTATTACGGAAGAAAGTTGTTGATGTTGTTATTCTTCTGAGAGTATCTCTCTTCCTTCTTGAGGCTCTCGATATTGGCAGTAGGGAATTCATTCAATCAGGTTCGAATATGCTGGCATATATTCCAGAAAACGAAAAAAAGGCCACAGAAAAAAAGTAAAACAAAGCAGTGGACCAGGCAAAATTTTTGATCTCCTGCGTTGGACTGCAGACAGTGATAGAGGATCTTAGCTTTATTTTATTCTCTCTTGTGTTGATTTTGTGTTTGTTTATTTGCCGTTTTCTTATGAAAACGTCGCTGTGCGCATTAAGCGAATTATGATTGGAACAAATTGCCCAAAAGATGGAATTATAGTCGCCTGCCTTTTTATCGAGCTCAAATCTGTGATATCACATCGAGCAGAATGTATCGATTTTTGACTGGGACTTGTTTTTCCTCTCGTTTTGTTTATGTAAAAAGCATTCCTCCAATGTTATCTGTGGTATATGGAGATGATTTAAATGTTGCATTTATGCAACAGGCTGATCATGTTCAGTTTTGAGCTTTATGCTGCAACATGTTTTGAAAGTAATAATTTTATGTCTGTTGATTTCCGGTGGGCGTCAGAGTAATTAATAGCACCGGTCAGTCACAATGTTTCTGTGTTTTGCATTCGTGATTCCATCGTATCGTGAAATTATACAATACACTCTAACTATTGTAACATTATTTTTTTCATCTGCGTCACATTTTTCCACACTAATATCGATTTCGTTTTCATAATTCACATTAATTCTTCTTCATCTTTATCCATAATAAAGCGAAGCTATCGAACTGAAACATTTTAAGCATGCATTGGTTGCTGAAATATAAATTCCTGATTTATGAAAACATTTTTTCGGGAGGTTCCTTTGTCGGAAATCATGGCGAATAATAAGCCTCATTGAAGTGCATCATTTGCATCATCTCGCTTTAGTCTAGCCGCTGTTTCACGAACTTCGGGAATTCGAATTCAAACGAGAGGCGCCAGATCAGATGTGCACAATTTCTCATACGGGGCCGAAGGGGAAGATCCACAATGAGTACCGATTTTTCATATTGATATCATTTTTTCATCTCATGGGCCAACCAACCCCTGGACTGTCCGAGAGGGCCTGGAACCTGGGTAACGTTGTCGACACGACAAAACGCTTACTGAAAACGTTTGCTGTCCTCTTTGGATTCACGAGAACAAAAGCGACTGCAATCGAGAGTAGTGCCTCTTATTTGTTTCAAATAAGGTCACAAGTAAATTGGTTAAAGATTATCAGTCATGGATTTCGATGTGCCGGTTTTATCCGCTTGTTCGGTTCTCGAGGAAGCTCTGCGATCCATGTTCTACTATCATGGTGGCTCCCGATGAAACCTCACACACAGAACTTTGATATCGAACTGCGATGATGCCACGAAAGCGCTGCTAGTTGTCGATGGTCGAACAGTGGAACAGTTTGCATAATTCTGGTTCATTGTAAATTGTTAAAAAAAAAATTCGTGTGACATTATCAAGGTGAATATATCCTCGAGCGTAACACGTTATAGACCCTTTGTCAGTGTATGAATTAGATTATGAGGTTTGTGTTCGTAAATGAATAATATTAGGACGAAATTCACAGGATGATGGGTAGGATACTAAATAGTATATTCGACGCTGTGCAATGACTGAACATAGACATGTGGCACCTGTTATAAGTATGCAGTGTAGTTTAAACTCCCAAATCAGCAAGAATACGCACGTTCCCAAGACACGCAGTACTACGAAATCATTCTATTCAATTTGTTTATCACTTCGGATATCATTTTGGAATGCGTCGGAATTTTGGTACTAACTTTTTAGTCGAAGTGGTTTTGTAGAAGCAGCTGAAGGTGGTTGATTCATGATTCATTCTTGCACTCGCGAGAACATTACACAAGCTGGTCATTCGTCACAATATGTTCCCTTATGTTAATGCACGCACTTTTTTGAGCCAGTGATGCATTTGCTTCTGTGTAAATCCGCAGATTTTTTCGAAACTACGAATTACTATGGATTTCTCGTTTTTATTTTGGTTTTTTTATTTTAGTACGATGAATTTAAGTACGAATATTATTCTTTCAATGAATGAAAAATCTCTGATAAACAGAATTATGCGCTTGAAATTGAAACACAATGAGAATTGGCGACACTTGTGGCTACACGGGAAAATTGTGTCTTTTTACAAACTAGTTTTTTTTGTGAGAGATGATAATGAAACTTTGTGAATTGTACAAAAATAAGCTTAAATTTGATATTAAGTTCAACAAAATCTTAATTGAAAAAGTGGCCGGAGTGGACCAAACGTGTTTTGTCGAATGCAATTGGCTTTAACTGTGCTGAAAAAAATATGAACTATACTTCTTTTGGTAAAATTTTGAAACAGAGCGGTAATATTACTGAAACGCAGCGGGTTCTGGGTTATATTTTGCAATGGTTGTATTTTAGATTTATTTATACAATTTTCCTAAAATTTTGTGGAGCGGATCTCTCACTGAAGTTTTACCTAAAATAAAGACTCTCATTTTGTGAACAATCAGCACTAGCACTAGCACTAGCTAAGCATACTGATATCGGTTTTTTTCAAATCATTGCCTGGCCTAATCTATCCTTTAGTCGCTTTATTTGTTGAATTTGAAGTTCTAATTGAACTTGGGCTTGTGCTTGGGTAGGCTGTACACTTCGTAGTTGTTCTTCGTGATTGACCTGAACCAGCGAAATTGCACATACCGAATGACGCTTGGGAGTAGCAAACCATTCTCGTTGTTCAAGTGTCGGCGAATCGAGCTTTAAATAGTCAATATCGACGCCGGCCACGTCCTTACAGTCACTAGACGAAGGGAAGGAATGTTAGTATGATATCCTCCGCCGGCCAAAAAGGTCACCTCTGTACCGTGGTTCACTAGCGGATACCAAGAAAGGGATAGTTGTTAGTGGGGGGAGGAAAGAATCAAGATTCACTGTGGTGAGCGATGAGATTAGGAGTTTATCAATTTCTTTGTTTCCATAATTGTGCTAGCGCTACGATCAGCCTTTGCGTCGGTATTGGAAAACCCTGTAAAAATCAGCGAAAAATATTGAAACGACAGTTAACAAGTACTTATCTGTGTTATTCAACGATATAGCCAAGTCATCGTCCTGTTGGCTGGATAAAAGCGCTCCCTTCTTCGGTGATAATACAACTACAGATGAATCCAAATCTCTCACGCACACACTCCAAAGTACACACAAAGAGTAGAAAGTACGACAAAAGCAAAAACGGACATTAAATGCAAACTCTCACGAACCGAACCAAACCGAATTTAATTGAACGGAAAGTTTTCACCAACACACATTCACGAAAAAAATAAATGGATGAACCGACTGGGTAAAAGTATGGTTTCTTTTCTAATACAATGCAATCCCAAAACTTCCGTATCTTGAAAATCTTTGGTTTGCAAAACACACAGCCACCACTCTCAGCATCTTGAACCCAATCCTCCATAAGAACGCCTATTTACAAACGAATTCAAACGCGCACGTAATTTTTTAGTACACCACAATCACATAGCACAAGAAAAAACGGAGCGATTAGAACACAAGTCTTCACGTGATGAAAGTCCGACGCAATAAAACTCCAATTTGCGCAGATTTTCAATTTAACTCCCAAAATGAACATTGCTCATTGTCTAGAGCAACGCTGGCCTTTGACGCCACTTTTAACTCGCAAACAATGCTCGAATTCATGAACAATTATTGATCAAACGGAAAAAGTTGCCAATAAGGCATTCATCATTTATCAGCCATCCTGCAAGCGACCAGATGCCAGCGCCAGCGACGCTATTCAAATTGCCTTTCTCAAGGCCGAGTGTTTATTTTAGTTTTCCAAATCGATCTTTTCAAGACTTCGATTCGAAATTTGTAACTAACACCCCATTACAGATGCAGAAATGATGTGGTGAAATAATACAGAAGCACTCTCCACCAGACGGTATGGCAAACGACGCTGTGCCTCCAACGAACAAAATTGCCCCACCATTTGCGATATCTATTTTCGGTTCTTTCTTTGTGTCGAGCAAAACAGTTGTGTCTGACATCGGCATTGGGAAAGACTTCTGTCTAATAGCTGGAGCAAGACTGTCACTTGAATAATGATGATCATGGTTTGAAAATGACAGATTCTATCTCACATAACCCCTTCTGATTATCACGGCATGGATTTAACACACTTCCAAAGCATTGAAGAAGCGCGGGAATGGATTGGTTCGAAACAGTACCGTTCAACCGAGATGCTGTTTCAAGTTGCAGTTGTCAAAAAGTATAAAAATAGTTGAAAAATACTTTTAAGAAATGGCTGCTATAGATTGTTTTCTTATGGAATCTTAACCTTTCTCGGAGAGACACCAACTTACGGTCCTAGGTAAGTTACCAGAAAAGGTAAGGAATTATTATTCCTGTTCTGCTCGGCGAATGGATTGAGATGACTTGTTTCACTATAGTTTGCAATTAGATGAGATTTGAGGTAGCATCGTCTTCTGTTTTCGAATCTAGAAAAATTCAAGTAAAAAAAAGCTAAAAAGTAAGGAGACTCCAAGAATTAATCTAGTGACTTTGTTATCTCACGTCACTCGTGGCGCAGAATGAAGAGGCTCCTCAAAGACTTGCAGGTTTGAGCCTGGTTGATCAGACTTTCGATGGTTCTGTTCAGCCAACTCCCAACACACTTTCTCTTTTTGAATGGCGCTAACGTTCCCAGTGGAATTTATGGCGTTTCAACGTATGTATTAACTAGGATCATTTTTTAATGTGTTGTTGAAATTTCTTATGCCAAATAATACGCCTCGAATGTATTATGAGTGGAAAGCTATAGAATACGTGTGTACTAGTGCAGATCCAAAGAACATTCTTTGGCGAAAAATCTCCGCCCAGAACGAGAATCAAACCAGAACCTCCGGCATGATAATGTGTGACACTGATCCCTCGGTTACGGGAGCACTTAGCACTTCCGACCCACTATCAGAATCAAGATTGTCCGTTTTATTCAATGAAGAAAACATATTCAGGAGAACCTCAAAATATTTTTATTCAAATGGAAAATTTCACTTGACACTTTTTGGCAAATTTCGTCAATATATCAAGCCAATTTATACATTTATACATTTTATGTCGGTAGCGATCTTTTTCCCCGTTTTATCCGGCTTGGTAGGTAATTTTTATTTTTAATCCAAAATATATATTTTATTAAGGCTCATATGGCGTCAGCCTAACGGGGCCGGGAGTTCAATATTTTGACAATGTTTGCTTAGACTATGTTAGTAATATGTAACCGATTACTCGCGGTTGACTCGAGGTTAGTATTACAAGTGTTCTCATAATTGGTATGTCGCAGTCTTCGATGCTCTGTACGTGTGCCCGACACGGGATACTTCCTATTGGGATGCAGCTGACCATTAATCAGCAACGCCCCCCTAGTCTGTACCTCATATCTAGCGTGGTGCGTCTTTCTCGATTCGAGGAATCCAGGATAGAATGGTCACTAGCCGGCGCAATCATCAACTCGTGTAGAGTTGTCATGAGCGGTACAACCTTTGGCTCTTGTTGAATAATCAGTAGACTGCACAACCTTCGGCCCGTGCATCTGTAAAGAGTGTGTGTATGTATTGCCGCGACTAAGTAAAAGTTTATCGATCGGATAGGAGGGATATGAAACGGGGACACAACGAAGGAAACATCATTAAACGTTGACATCGGCGTTTCTGAGGAACAGGTATAGATGAAGCAGAAGATCAGGATCCCGGCTACCTAAGATATCCCGACTCATCGTATGTGTCGAATGCAAACACCCCATGGCTATACGCAAGCAACGATATTGTATTCTCTCCAGCTTGAGAATATGAATCCTGGCAGCTGATCGGAAGCAAAAACTGCCATATTCCAACACTGATAATATCGTTGTTTTGTACAACTGAATGAGGTCTCCTGGATGGGCACCCCACCATGTTCCGGTAATTGTTTGGAGAAAATTGATTCTTTGCTGGCAGGTCATGATACACCATACTCTTCGGCCCCACCGCACACACGCAGTGCATCATTTTTTGGCTTAAATAATTGGCTTTGCAGAGGATGGGTCGACTTCACCAGGTGAAAGTCATGATGTTTTGCCCTTAGGGTTCTCGAAATAAATCCATTTCCGTCGCCAGTGATAATTCGATGCAAAACTGAATTCCTTCAGTGCCGTTGAAGAATCATTTCACAAATGGTTTTACGATGGCCCCTTTGCCTTTCGCTCAATTTGTGTGACACTTATTCCCGAGCTTCCGGATCTTTCTCATGGCTTTCCATCGATGACCAATTGCCGTTCGGGACACTTTCAGTGTTTTCATCATTTTTTTTTGTGTCGGTCTGTTGTAATTCCTTATCTTCAAACCATATTTGCTGCATCAAGATGATAATTGTTCATCAGATCGAAATCATTACTTTTGAATTGCCGAATCTCTCATATGTTTTCACTGCTGGAGCATGTTCACCATGAGCTTTCGCAAGCAAACGATATGCTTCGACTGTTTTTTCTTCAAATGTAAAAACAAAATAGCGAATGCCGCAAATGTTCTTTATTCGGAACGAAAATCGACATTTCTCAAAAACATATTTTACGGAGTTTAATGTCAAATAAAAAATGACATACACTCTGTCCAGCTTCTATAAAACCACCCTGATTCTATTTCGTTGCAACACAAACAGTTAGAATTTTAACAAGATACATTCATACATTGTAGAATGCTTTGAATAAAGTATATTTAACGTCAATTTCGTTTGTTTGTTTGTTTATTTATTGTTTATTTTATATGATAATTTCAGCTGTCCAGTTTCTATAAGACCATTTCAAAGTTCATAAGTATTATCAATGAAAAATTCAAAACGATCGGCTAATTTACATGTCAATAATTGGCAACCTTGCCATTTCGGCTAATAACCTGGAATATTCGCGTTGGAATACTATTTGTCTAATTCTGCTGAACGGATTTCTCGGTATTTGTTCATGTTCCCGAAATTGCGACCTTGAGCTCATCAATCGTGTTGTACCGTTTTCCCTCAGTGTAGATTCTGCGTACAAGGATCACTTTAAGATTTTCGACAGGATTCAAGTCTGAAGGGAAAGCCTGACTGTCCAAAAAATTAAGTTTTCGGTCCTTACTTCATTGCTTAGTTTCCTTGCCAGTATGAATAGTAGCATTGTTTTGCTGGAATTGGAATTTTTTGTGACGATAGCCACGCAAAAACGGTAAGAGAGAGGATTCCAGAATACGTATGTATGTGAAAGCTATCTTGAGCTTTCCGGTTGCACAGAATCCCGCCCAAACCATGCACGAGCCTCCATCAAAATTCCTGGTTGAAAAATACTGTTCTCTCTTCCGTCAATCACGCCAGTACCCGTTGAAACCATCAGGACCATTCAAATTGAACTTTTTTCGTCAGTGAAGATAACCTATATATTGAAGAACTTTTCGTTATTGTATATAGCAAAATGTATTCTTTTGGAAACATGCTTTGTCACAACAGACCATGTCCCACTGTCGGTTTATGTGAGCTTTGGTAAAACTCAGACGTCTTCCGATGTGAGATGGTGTAAAATGAGGATCTTTAAAAATCCTTCAAATCCTCTTTATGTGAGGATTTGTTACCAAAACTTGACGAATTGTCACCCGAGTAACATTTAAATTGAAATATTGCTTTATTTGCATAACCGATTTTGAGGTATTCGAAGCAGTTTCCCGCTTATCCCGGTCAGAGAGCTTTGATTTACGTAGAGCTTTCTCCCTCTTATCGTATCCTTAGGGATTCGTCAAATAATTGAGCACTACTTGATGAGATCGTCCAATCCGACTAGCAATTTCTCTGATACCAACATTTTCTTGGTGAAATGCATCGATTTGTCTTACTTCTCTCCCCGTGATCAAAACAACTAAAACAATGAAAAAATTAACTGGTCTTATGGAAACTTGACACTTGAAAAATACAAAAACAACAAAACTAATACCTACACACTAGAATATAAATTGAAGCATTGTTTGTTTACAACGACACAAAGCAGCAAGATCATATCCTGGTCTTATAGAAGTTGGACAGTGTGTATATGTCAAATCGAAGGAATGCATATGACCCTGCTAGCAACATCTAAAACAGGGATTCTCAAAGCGGACCCCAAGGGGTCGCCAAGGTCTAAGAATCGACTCTTATCAACATACACAAGTTCTTATATGAAAATAGTGGTGTTACGTGAACCAACTTGTTATGTGAATGGCTAATATTTCAGTGGAAAGTATTATTGTTGTAATTTGTATTCATAACTATTAATTACATTTGACATTCACTGAATGCTATGTCTATTTTATGAAGAGAAAATGATGTCAAGTTTACTCACTTAACCAACCGGAACGTTTTTGAATTGATAAGTATTTTGTATGAATAAAATAAATATGAAATTTTTAAAGAAACTTGGCTATAGGGGTCAATGGTATCACTTCATTCTCAAAAGGGGGTCTCTTGCCCAAAACAGTTCGAGAATCCCTGATCCAAAACATCAAACGGACCATTTCACTTCACATACCTGGTAGTGTTCCAAACAACTTCAAACTATTTTGTACTGGTTATTATGACCATTAGGAACATAAAAATCTCATGATGTATACAATTAATAGACGCCATTATAGTTATTTTAAACATTCATTGGCGTCTCAATTTACTCGTACTCGTTATCTACTTGAAACCCAATCGAAAAAAAATGCGTGGAATTTATACTGACTACATGATTTGAGAATTGAGACAATACGTGAGATGAGGATGACGTTGTTCCTTTTTTTTCGAAGGACCAACAACGTACAATTATTCTTTATTGAATTCTGGGTACTAGGACTCATAGCTACGAAAATAATTACAATCAATTACCGGCGCTGAATAGTCCGTCGCATATTCATTACACAGAAAAAGTATATTTTTTTCTTGCCTTTACCGAGTAATTTTTTCAAACCTATATCACGAAAAAAATGTCCTGTACAGTGACAAAAACTGTTTGTTCGTATTTCGCCCAACAAAACGCTGAATTATCGAATAAATTTGCAGAACTAATAATTAACAGTTTGTTTAAGAACGTAGTACGCAATTTGCTCTAGCAAGCAAAACAAACGTTCTCACAATTAATTCCTTAATTCAGAAAGCTGCAAACACCTGAACAAAAAAACAACAATTGTTCCGATCCTTAATTCAATGAAACAACGACACAAAAAAAGCTGCACCCCATGTAATCGATTACTGCACTTTTCTTTGTTCAATTAATGATCAGCTTCGCTTTGTTTTCCGATGGTTCTAGTGAAGCATATCGCGTTTTTTGTTGCGTTATGCGCTGCGTCATAATATTGAAATTCTGAATAGTGTGCAGTTTCCTCAAATGACGACTGGAGGACGTAGCAACCTTTTTCATCCCACCTCCTAAACAACCCTGAGAAACGGACGGTTGACCGATCGCTCAGCCGTCTCATAAATCTAGGATTTATTCCGCAACGGTCGACAATTAAATTGTCAAAATCCACTACCCAACGGACACTCTTAACAAGTTTGTTAACTTTTTATGACATTCTCACAAAAGAAAGTATGTTGTAACATAAATGCCTGACATTAACACCGTCGTCTGTCCTATGCTCTCCTTTGCTTCTAGCGTGTCTGTTGTTGCTGAAGGACTGTTTCAGTTTAACTGTCCCGAGGCGAGAAGATGTGTATTTTCATGATAGGGATCGACAGGTGATACTGGGATGATGACGGGTTTAACGTTACGTTAAAGTCGTGCATATACAGGAGTTTGACCGCTTGTCTTTTTTGTTTTCGTGTTTGCTTGATGAGTAAATAATAATGAATAAATAACATATGATCATACGATACATACTTTAGAATTCGACATTGGAAATAATGACAGTGGTAAATGCAGTACTCGAGTGCTTCAATGATCAATAGTACAGACGCGAATGGTGATAACGTTAAAGCGTCTATAATCTAATAAAAAAGATCAATAATTTATTGGTTCATATTTTATTGAGGTTTTCACAACCACAAGGCTGTATATTACTTCTTCAATGAGGAAATGATCATGAGTGCAACCTCAGAGCTCACTTTTATGCTATCAGTGAACTACTTTGCCTTCGCAATGATTCTTTTCTTTTCCCAAATGTTCAGAATCACTGTAACGAGAAACAATGAAACCCTAATGTTTTATTTTTTATGGTTTTATTTTAGCAATTTAGAGTAGATGAAATGAATAAATAAAAAGAAAGCCCATAACAGTCATAACAAAATTATTCTAAAAATATACTGAAATGATTGATTTCATTGAGATCATTCTACCGTTTGTAATTAACAAAATGGGGATAAGCCGTCTGAAATCAAACGATCAGCGATCATAGGTCTTTGTACTAAAAATAACAAAACCAGCTAGCTGATTTATTGTACACCCTTCTTGAATGGCGTTAACGTTCCCTATGGAATATTTGCCGTCTGAACGTATGCATTAACTAGCGTCATTTATTAATACTTAGTTGAGATTTCTTAAGCCAAATAACACGCCTTGAATGTATTCTGAGGGGAAAGCTCTTGAAAACGCGTGACCACAGTGCAAGTCGAAGGAAATTTCTTTGACGAAATATCCCCCGGCCAGAACGGGAATCGAACCCAAACACCCGGCATGATAATTTGAGACGCTAACCACTCGGCCACGGGTGCACATTATTGTACACCCATACCTCGCCAAACGGCTGCTCTTTATGCGGCATTTCGCTATTACGGGCCTTCTTCAATTAAGGCTAGTTTTCGATTTACGACCTAAAATGTCTCGTTAGAACGGCAAAAAAACCTTTGATAACCTATATATTGAAGAACTTTTCGTTATTGTATATAGCAAAATGTATTCTTTTGGAAACATGCTTTGTCACAACAGACCATGTCCCACTGTCGGTTTATGTGAGCTTTGGTAAAACTCAGACGTCTTCCGATGTGAGATGGTGTAAAATGAGGATCTTTAAAAATCCTTCAAATCCTCTTTATGTGAGGATTTGTTACCAAAACTTGACGAATTGTCACCCGAGTAACATTTAAATTGAAATATTGCTTTATTTGCATAACCGATTTTGAGGTATTCGAAGCAGTTTCCCGCTTATCCCGGTCAGAGAGCTTTGATTTACGTAGAGCTTTCTCCCTCTTATCGTATCCTTAGGGATTCGTCAAATAATTGAGCACTACTTGATGAGATCGTCCAATTGGATCGGTTCAAAAATTCCTTTTGCACAGAAGTGAAAAAATATTCGCGAGACAATAACTTAAGCAACAAAAACATTGGGTATGTATACATGCACATATTCTATGTAACATGAAGTTGTTTCATTTTTGTTTATAGATTATTGTTGGTTTTTATGTACGTATGTTGTATTATATGTTTTGTATGTTTTATATTTATGTAATGTATGTATTTTTGATTTGAATGAAATCAATTTAAATGAATTTAATTTTTAATTTAAATTAAATAAAAATAAAAAGATAGAATGCATTTTGAAAGATAAAACATGTCACAAATTTAACAAATTTGGAACCGATCTGATTGAATTTGTATGAATTTGAATTAGAATAATTGATTCCTTATACCGCTTTTCGCTTTGCGGCCAAATTTCGTGGAACGTATTTAGACCGTAAAGCGGGGTATGGGTGTATTTCGATTCTGTGTCGAGAAATAGTTTAGTTTTTTTTTCGAAGCGGTTTTCTTGAGACAAAAATGTAAAGAGAGATTCAAATTTATTTCTCAAATTCATCGTTTAATCTTACATTTAGTTTTACATCTCGCTACCCCAATTTCATTGAAATTTATGAGAGTATCGCAAATAGATGAGTGGTCTAATTATTTTTGGATTGAAGTTTAGATCAGGTATTACCTAGTATAGCCATTCTGTCAGTTATTCAGAATTCATAACACGAGAATAAAATGAGATAAACAGCTAATATTGTTATTGAAGCTAAATGACAATTTTTGCCAAAATTATGCGAAATCTTTCTCACTCTTATTCATGCAGAGTCGTAAACAATTGGGCCAATCATTATTTATTTATTTATTTATTCATTAATTCATTTCATTTCAAACAAATTTTCGTCAAACAAATGTAGACTACCTACTTATATATTAATGTTTCAATATTTTCTTTCGTAAAATATTATTCCTATGGCACATGTTTCTTTTTAGGTGTTTTTTATTCATTGTTGTGTCAATTAATTCGTAGTGCTGATTGTATATACGCATCATGCGATTGATAGGAGCGTTGTTTGCATAATTTGTTCTGGATTTTTTGGTTAGAAGCGAATTGCGTGTTCCTAGTTGACGCCTAAGTACATAGAAATTTAATTTTTCTAGTAATTCAGCTGATTGTACTCGTTGCGAAATTAGATCATTAACAAAAGAAAGCATTGCAAATTTACGGCGTTCCCTTAGTGATTGGATGTCTCAATGCGTTCTTCATGTACGACCATATACGAGTTCCAAACGATGTTACAGTATTCCAGAATGGACCTTACGTATGTGATATACAAAAGCTTGATTGTGTATGAGTCCTGGAAGTTATGTGAGAAGCGTTTGATATTTTGATTTCCAAGACGTATTACAATATTTGGTACATGATTTTTTCTGCTAAATGTAATGGAGTTGCATTTTTTTACATTCAGTTTTAGTAGAGTTTTATTACACCAAGTATGGAACACATGTATTTCGTTTTGAAATGCTTCGATGTCGTTTTCATTACCAATTTCCGCGAAAAGCTTCATGTCATCTGCATACACAAGTAGGGGAGATGGGGGTAAGACGGACATGTTAAGGAAAACTTCAATTGTATCATTGGAAACTAATGTTTTCCAAAACTTTAAAGCAGTTTCTTACAGTTTAATATACTGGTTTTCGAAATAATTGACCAAATGTTTTATAAAAATTTGTTTTTTCATGTTTTTTGCAGAATATAAAACAAGCCGAAAAGTAGAAGATTTTTATCGATGCGGGTATAATGGACATGTAGTGGGGGGAATAAGGACAGGTCAATAATATACGAAGCGTAGAAGTTTATCGCTCGCGAGAGGAATAATTCCACTCTCTCTGCGTTTGAGCGTCCAGTAACTGAAATAGAACCGAAAAAACAAAGCAATATAAAACAGAGTTCAATATTCTTCTCTTAATAATAATAATTCCACTCTCTCTGCGTTTGAGCGTCCAGTAACTGAAATAGAACCGAAAAAACAAAGCAATATAAAACAGAGTTCAATATTCTTCTCTTCACTTTCCATCATACATTATGGATGTGCTTATGGATGTGACTGTCCATTTCAACCCCACCAGTGCAGTTATTTCAATAAATTAAAACCACTTACGAATGAATTTACTTTTCCGTAAATACCTAATATCGCTTCTCTGTCAACTCACCAACCGAAATATAATCATCAGCGAATTCAATTTTCCAATTAAACCACTCAAAATGCTTAATATCGAAACCGCAAAAATTACATCCACACGCTGAATCATATTTGATTTTCGGTTTTTGTTTCCCTATTCCACTTTTGAGCAGTATTCATTGCATGTGGAAGGGGTTCCCATCAACAGAAATTCGAAATTCATAATGCAACTATACAAATCAACCACCTGTCCATCATACCCTCACTGTCCGTCTTACCCGCGGTTCCCCTACATTTATACGCTTGAGAACGAAGGAGATGTCATTAACGCACAAAATGAAAAGAAGAGTACCAAGATGAGAGCCCTATGGGACTCCCGAAGTGACTTTTACTGGGTTTGAGAGAGAATTTTGAAAATGAACAATTTGTTCACGATTTGTTAGATAAGAATTCAGCCAGTTTAAGATTCCTTATTCCATTCCAATTTTCTGCAATTTCAAGAGAAGTAATGGAATGTCGATGCGGTCAAATGCTTTACTGAAGTCAGTGTAAAGAGCTTCTACGTGTTTGCCATTTTCCATTGCATTCAAAATAAATGTCACAAATGCCAACAGATTAGTTGCAGTTGAGCGGCCTTTGAAGAAGCTTGTTGCATACACGTTATTCTATTCTTTACTTGTTGGAAGACTTTTTCATTCACTATTGCTTCGAATAGTTTAGGAATGCAAGAGATAATGGCAATTCTACGATAATTACGTACGTCAGATTTAGCGCCTGATTTAAAGATAGGTACCAAATAAGATTGTTTCCATTTTTCTGGGAATATTCCAGTTAGTAGTGACATATTGAACATTTAATATAAGGGAAGGGTGAGTTCCTCAGCCAGGTTCTTCAGAAATACAAGTGCCATTCCGTCAGGTCCTAGTCCTTTCGTTCCATCTAATTTCTTCAATGCATGGCATATTTCTTGTTGTGAAAGATAGTTTACCGAAATTTCAATTGGATATTCCAGTAAAAATGAAAAGTAGTCCCGATCGCGATTTTCTTCGGAAAATATGGCATATACTCCATGAAAGAAATTCGCAAAGAGATTACAAATTCCGTTCGAAGAATGCCCTACATCTTCATCGAGATGCATCTGCGATGGAAAGTTATTGCTTTTGAGCTTAGACTTTACGTAATTAAAGAATTTCTCCGGACATAATTTGACTTCTGTTTTGACCTTCCTATTATACTCTTCGTGTGCACTTTTAATGGCAAAATTTAGTTCTTGGGAAATATTCTGATATTCCAGCAAATTTTGATTACTTTTGTCTATTTTGTATTTTTTGTGTGCTTGTTGTTTTCTATTCTTTAAATTTTCGTATTTGAGCGTTATACCAAATAGTTCATCGCTGCATGGATTGTTGCAAATGGAAGTTCGCGGTTTACCATCTCGATAGAATTCTTCAACGATTGCAAATTTTGTTGAGAATATGCACAGACATGTTCCCCCAACTTGGTCCAAAGTGAACAATCTAGTGGATTGAGGTTTGAGCTACCGGATGGTCAATCATTTGCGGAAATGAAATCTGGTAGGTTTGCTGCTAGGACAAATTTCTGAACCGTTTTTGGAGTTTATTTTGAATCGTTTCAATCGTATTTGTTTCAATTTCAAACAAATAAATGATTCACTCATCGCCTGTGCGCACTTAGCTGTAAATCTTCGCGCAAAATACGACTGCGCTTGGAAAGGTTCATTTTGACTGTTAGACGGTTTCATTTGTGAAGAAGATTGCGCCGAACGTTTACGTTTACGTTTACGAACACCATGGATGACATTGTGCAGCCTCACCGACCTCGGACGCCCCTTTCGCTGTCTATCTTCTACATCAGATGTTTGTTTGTACCGTTGTAGTGTACGGAACTTCAACCGGCAGTGGTCCAATGGTCGAACTTTACCATTGCTAGAAAATCGAACAAATACTGGTAAGACCACAAAACTTGGTGAGAGCGGTGGCGCGGAGGTAAAGAATTGAAAGTGTACAAAATGTGCATAAAGCTATCTAGAATTTTTCATAATTATTGACGTTTTTAACGCTGAATCCTCCTGAAATGTTACTCGTAGTATATTCGAAAAAAGAGACCCGACTGTTTTTGTGCGAGGGATAAGGACCACATAAAAAAATCGAACAAGACTAGCTTCAAAAAAATAGTGTTCGCTACATAATTCAAAAAAAAAGTCACAGGAGGTTGTGTCCAATACACGACCGCATAGTTGACGTAGGATTACGTTAGGCTATATGTCACACGCTAATTTTGGATATGTTTGAAAAACTATATCGTTAAACTCTTTGATAACGATCTGGTGGCCCTGAAAAGAGCAGTTTTGTTTGGTATTGTTGTTCATTCCACCAGTGTTACAATCGAGCTTTCGGTATCAGTGATAGAAAGTAATTTCAGCTCCGATGCACGTTTACGGGAATACCAACAATACACACTAGAGGGTGTGTCACATCAAATTGCGTCACGGAAAAAACGCTGTAGAAATTTAATTTTTAGGAATTATATCTTCAGCTTTCGCTTATAATCAGATAAGAGTGTATAGATCACGTTGGCCATGCTTCACTGTCAATTTTTCGTAAATTTGGAAAAATGTCGTCGAACGAAAAAGAGCGTCGTGAATTAATCCTGCGCACTCATTTCGAGAATCCGGAGTTGTCACATCGGGACATCGGTAAGATGCTGAGAATCGTCCAATCCACGGTCAGCAGAGTACTAAAACGATACTTCGAGAACATCGACCGGAAGGTGAAGAACGGCAAAAATGGATGCTCCGTCAGTGAAAAAGATCACAAGCGCGTAGGTAAGCAGTTTAGACGTGATCCGAGAAGTTCGGTCCGGGATGTCGCCAATAAACTGAATTTGTCAAGTTCATTCGTCCAGCGGACCAAGCAGCGGGAGGGCCTGCGTACATACAAGATTCAGAAGGCTCCTAACCGCGACGAAAGGCAAACATGGTGGGGAAGACGCGAGCCCGGAAGCTGTACACCGAAATGCTGACGAAGCCGCATTGCCTGGTAATGGACGACGAAACCTACGTCAAAGCGGACTTTCGTCAGCTGCCGGGCCTGTTGTTCTTCTCCGCAGAGGACAAATTCAGCGTTCCGGAGGAGATTCGCAAGCAGAAACTATCCAAGTTTGCCAAAAAGTACATGGTGTGACAAGCGATCTGCTCTTGCGGAAAGCGGAGCGCCCCCTTCGAGATGACCGGCACGGTAAACGGGCAGGTTTACCTTAAGGAGTGCCTACAGAAGCACTTACTACCACTATTGAAGCAGCACGAGGGCCCGACCATCTTCTGGCCGGATCTCGCTTCGTGCCACTATTCAAAGGACGTGTTGGAGTGGTTCGAAGCCAATGGGGTCACCTTCGTGCCAAAGGAAATGAACCCACCCAACGCGCCGGAGCTTCGCCCAATAGAGAAATATTGGGCGATTATGAAGCAGGCCCTCCGGAAGAACCCAAAAGTTGTCAAATCGGAGGCGGACTTCAAGAGAAAATGGATTTCTGTTCAAAAAAAAACTACAACCTGACGTTGTACAGAACCTTATGGACGGGGTAAAGAGGAAGGTGCGAGCATACGGGCTTGGGCTCGAAGTATGAATAAAAATAAAATGCCAAAAGTTGTTTAATAGTTTTTATTTTACTGTCTAAAATTTTCAAATGGATCGGTCTACTGGGCGAATTTCTACAGCGTTTTTTCCGTGATGCAATTTGATGTGACACACCCTTTAGAAACAACAAAAATTGTTTCCGATGCGCTTCGCTCCTCTCCTTTGGTTCCTTTGCCGCATCAAGTCGTGTTGATTGATGTGGAAAATACCAGCAATGCACACTAGAAACCCAGATTTTGACAATCTGAGCGTTGAACGAGAATGAGAAATCCACGAATGCTACGTCCTTTTATATCAGTTGGCATCCGTCCAAAAGGGGTTTTTTTTGTTTATCAATACCTTCAAGCATTCACGTTTTCTTGCTAAGCGAACGTTCATGAGTCCAATGGCAGAACTATTAATTGATTGATTTTCTAATTGATCCACTAGAATTTCCTTTTACTATAAACTTCCTAGTACTTCTACCAAAACTCGTCATTGTTATATCAATTTTTTTTTCAGACACGTTCAAGATTTTTTAATCACTTGCATATAACATGTTTCTCCCTTGCATGGAACACATACTTGAAGAGGGGGAAGGAGCGTCGAAACACAATAAAAACATTTCCCCCCCCTCGCTCGCCATGCAGATATTTGGCTTGTCGGTGAACGAAAGAATCTAAACGGGCGCGAAAAAGAAATGACGTCAATTTCAACAAACCAGAACCGTTTGGATAAGGGTTGAGATTTTTGAATTGTTCGATAGTAAGTTACATGTTATATATTATTTTATTCAAGGTGAAAATTTGTTATAGAGTGTCGAAATCGTTTGATGCAAAAATCGCATCAATCAATCATGAAATGACTGAGCAATAAGCGTCTGAAATTGGACATTTTTCACGACACGATCGATTTTCGTTTTTCAATTTGTACCCCAATATGTTCCCGAAAGACGTAATCCTACATCAAAACTTTTTTATGCGGTGGATAGAAGGAACCGCATAAAAAATAATCTCACTAACTCAAATCCTCGTCGTTTACCGTTCGATTTCCTTTTGTTTTACTTCTGTTCGTTGGTCCACGTTGCCTTCTCGGTTGCGCGTCGTTGTGTGTGTATAAAATTTACTGTATTCTTTCCTGCACATCGGAATTGTTGCTATTAGTAAGCATGTCATGCACACCATTTTACATGTCATGGGAGAAAGGGAATGATTCTAGTAGAAAATTTGTATTTGTATATTTACTCGTTTCACACTATCAGTGTCGAACGAATTCTGGATTATTTTTAGGCGATTTCTTTACGTGATTTTCTTGAAATTACGCGATTTGACACTGTCAACCGTCGCATCGTTGAGAAAAGAATGAGAAGAAAAGGAATTCTGCGAGAGCATGTGCGCATGATGGGGCAATCTTTTTTTACGCGATTCTTTGGACATTACGCGATTTTTTTATGCAATTTTGCTCGAAAATTCACGATTTTACGCGAGCTTTGAAAGAAATCTTAACGTAACAGTTCAGGAACGAGAAAGCGTGGAACCAACCATGAAGACCATCAACGCTATTCACGTTGTCAAAAACATGAACTTATCACTGAAAGAAAGATCATCTGGTTTTAACCCTCCTGTACTCGCGTGCAAAATCATAACACGTATACTCGCGCACGGTGTCACAGACCGAAAATTGAACTTCTCTGTAATAATGCCATTGTGTATTTTTCAGGCTTTATTGGCATTTATTTGAAGAAGAGGATATGATTGAATGAAAAAACTCCAAAAAAATATGTTTTCTTCATCTTTATTATGTTTTAATAGTCATCTAATTCAGCATCCTCAAAACAGAGTAATTTTTAATACTCTAACACAAATAACGAAATTCGAATTTTTTATTATTATTATTATTATTATTATTACTGTTATTATTTAAAAGTAAGCAACTGAATATAATTTATGGAAGTATAAAGAGCTATAAAACAACATAAAATCATATTAATCGATTGTGGTTTCATTGGAGTAAGAATCAGAACATAGCATAACTGCATGCTCGAAACAAACATATTTTTTACATTTCATGCAGTTGTTGCGTATTTTTCGAGTCTTTTATCAAAGAGAAGAATGTATAACGACCATCTAGATAATTACCAGATGATAAAGGTTCTGGAATATGAAGTTTGCATATTTGTAATATTCTTTGTCTCTGTATTCTTGGCAAACTAAGAAGTAATGCCTTTTTTTAGATAGGGCTTAAAAGATGATATTAAAGGATTTCTAGGAACTTCCTTTTTTCTTGTTTCCTTGTCGATATTGTCCATTATAAAAAAATATCTCCGAAATTGTAACTGTTAAAAATTACCATAAGCCACCGATTAGGTTATAGTTTAATGTCTACAATTCTTCCACAAGTGAAATTCTTTCATATTTGTGTATATGTATGACCATTATATTTAGCCACGCCACTAACATTAATTTATACATTTCATTAAACAATATTTTAAAATAAGAAAAAAGGTTCTTGTCCAAAAAAGTTACACCTTTACTCGCGTCGGTGTGTCATACCGAAAGTGTTAAAAAAGTGGTACACGTCTCTTTTGTACCAACACATCCGATAAGCTAAACGATGACGAACGACGAATAACGAAGCTAGAGAGAATCGCAAAGTCGTAGTGTTGATATTTTCTGAGAAATGAATGAATTATTGATTTCTCGGTCTGACAGACCAATGCGCGAGTATAGGAGTGTTAAAAATGAGTTGATAAATAATTAGAATTTGTTCAACGAGTATACTTTAATAAAAAGGATAGTGTTGCGATTTATTTATTTAAAACTCATAACAACTGGTATAATGGTTATAACAGTTTTGACTAAACTGCACTAATACACTAAGTTTATAATTTTGGAGGTAAAACACCAAAACGCAGGACAAACCAAAATCGAAATCAGAGCTGCCACGGTTAAATTCACGACATATGCTTGACATCGGTTCATTGTAGTCGTAGTTTGTGCAGAAAAACGTTATATGGAGATAGCTGAGAGGCCGCAGGCTCCGCCATTGAATGTGAAAATTCACTAGTTGCAGATGTTCTGGGCAACCGACGTGGGATAATACAAGATTCGACATGAAGCAGGCTCCGGGTAATCGAGTCTAAAATCCCGGATAATCGAATCCCGGATAATCGAGTCTCCAGATAATCGAGTCCGACCTGTACGACGAAACATTTCATGTTGTCATCAAAAACTTTCCTATTGAATTTCCAGGATACCATATCGTGAAAAACTCGTATTTCTCCAACTGTGCGGTTTGATTTTGACTCTCTGACATAAAATATTGTTTCACAAAAAATAGATACACCAGCGAAAAAAAACGATGAGATCGAGAATCTGTCTCCAGCACCCGGCATTGATACACTCATACCTCGCTATACGGCCGCTCTTCATACAGCATTTCGTTGAACAAATTCCGATAGAATTTGTTTGGAATTGTATTAGAATAATTGATTCGTTATACGGCTTTTTTCTTAGCGGCCAAAGCGGCCACTTTGCGGACTGCTCACGAGATGTTTCGTGTTTCGCGTTTCGTCTGTTACGGATGGTACACGAAATAACTCGTGTTTTCTACACTTGATGGTTAAATTTTTGGTCTGCCAAGAATCTCACAAGGCCTACCGAAGGTTCGCCTTCGTCTCATCCACACCGAAAGAAACGATCTCATTCGTAATATCCGATCCAATGAAGCGTACAAGTTTGCCCCAAAACGTGCGGTCCTTAATGTGTTAGGTAATAAGGATATTCGATGATAGGCGAAGATAGACTGATAACTGAAATAAACCGACGAAATATAAGGAAACGTTATTCTCAGATTTCATACATCATTTCAATTGTTCTGAATAGTAAATATTTTTTTAAAAATTATCCCTTATATTATTTTCTATAGGCTGGTGAACTTAATAATCTAATCCCATTTTTATAGAATGTAAATGTTTGGATTTCAAGTAAATCAAATAAGGTGCAAAAATTATAGTTATACTTCCAACACATTGTTGTTTGTTATATAACACTTCGCGATGATAGTTTTCGCCTGTTCTCATTCTACATCGAATACCGGTTATTGAAAAAAGAGGAAAAGTTTCACTTTCTGCCTTTGCGCGCCTATAGCATTCAGCCCGGCAGACGTATTCATAAACACAGGCAGGCAGACAAGCAGGCAGGTGTTAAATCGTTCCTCATCTGCTGCGACCTTATCAGTCAAAAAAAAGGCAAACCGAACGTCGAATGTATCACCCGTTGCGCGAAAGCCCCAGTTCAGAGCCCAACTGAAACACCGCTACGAATGGCCTAGTTGTTTTGCAAATTTCGCTTCGCTTATCAAAAAATTAATAGCATCAATATTTTAAAATATAAATGCATGTAGAGTGTCACTGTGCGCCAAGGTAATAACGCTAATGGGGATGTGCATCAGTCATCCAAGCTGCTTTTGACGATTCCAATTCTACCCGTTCTACCTGTTTCCTGGTAATGGTTTTCCATTACTTTTGAAACCGTCATGCTAATAATGGAAGTGAAGTTAGTCTTTGTTTAAAAAAAAGGAAAAATAATGTAAATTCATCGTCAAAGTATATCATGTCCATCCCATCACGTTTCATAAAGTTCTGAATAAGATTCATCTGTACACTATCGTCCAAATCTCAGCGTTTAAACGCATGTTCTTCTTAAAAGAAAAATAACGTATATAGTCAATCATAATTTAATGCTTAAATATGTTTTAGAATAACTTTAGATAACACATTACGATACGCATTGGTCTGTCTACACTCTTGCGAATCGAACACAAAAAATAAACCCCTTCTCTACTTGTTTCCTTCCGCCACTCGAAACGTGGAAGGGATTCGTGAGACTCGCACAAGAAAAAGCATTAACGCATCGTATAAATTATTGTAAATTTCTCTCCCTCCATTCTTCTTTTCATTTCATGTGCAACACACTTGCGGATCCACACACGACCTGCCGCCCGTCGTCTTCGATCATAAATTCAACAATCTGCTGAAATCTATATCTGATCTTTACCGGAACCGTAACGTCTTCTGCGCTCACATTGGGGGCTTCCATTCCCTTCGCGGCTGACAATAACAATAATAATGGGATTCGGACGCACGGGTGTGTAATTCGATATCGACAGTATGTAAGTATTTAGTTTATTTTTATGCGATTTTAAATGCCGTATCATTCTCCTACCTCAGCCTAACGATGGGATAAAGTTTGTTTCCATGGGATTTGCCGAAGCTTGAACAACGTTGTCAGGTTTGGTTACGAAGGGAAGGATAGTGGGAGCAACTAGCAACGGATTGGATTTGAAGGGCGCGTTTCAACAAGTTGTGTTGAGGTTTATGCACATGCATAAAAGTGTTACAACGTGATTGTAGAACGTATTGATACCTGATACGAGGCTTTTGGTACGTTCGTAGAGAAATGTTTCTCTCTTTTGAGAAGACTAGTCAAAATTTTCTATCGAATCAACTATTCTTTTTATATGAAAATAAACCACTTAAGTTCCCAAAATACGATCTTCTATATACATTTTCAAACCATACCTCAGAATTGTGTCATTTTCATTAACCCTTAATATAATTAAAATGTCGAATGGCATATTGATCGAACAGTATTTGTGAGATTTTTATTTTCTGTTTTACCTGAAAAAATGTAGCTGAAACATTGGGAAGTTTATGGTAAGATTGATCCAATTGATAAAGTATACGGGGATTTTATTTCTATTTTAGAAATATATACTTCTCACATATCCATTTCCCTTTGAAAAAGTCACAGGAGGGTTGTGTCCGAGACGCGACCGCATAGTGGACGTAGGATTCCGTTAGCATATCTGTTGCATACTGATTTTAGATATGTTTGAAGAATTACATCGTTAAACTCTTTGATAATGATTTGGTGACCCTGAAAAGGACCGTTTTGTTTGATTGTTGGGTATTGTTTGTTCACTCCACCAGTGTTTATAACCGAGTGATGATGACAGAAGGATGGTTATGCGTCATTGGATGTGCGTGTTACTTTATTATAGGAAAAACATATTTGAAATGGTAATTTTCATTTCTAATTTTCAATTTCTGAGTGTTTATTGAACCCATTTCCATTTTCACTTCAAACCCAACGGAATACAATGCTATATGCCTCAACACTTACACTTGTGTTAAATGTTTCGCAATGCATGATCGGTCATTGAAATGAAATTTCACGTAGCATCCAACATTAAGGTTCCAAATATCACTCACCTTACTTGCAAAATAAAAATGCTCAGGACTTACTTATATTTCCAAAGTTGATTTCCCCCAGGCACCTTGATTTTGAAATCATTGTTAGGGAACACAATTCGTTGGGAACAAAAGCTTCCCCTTCTTTCATGCAGTGATGTCCGCTAATCGTTCGATTAATCGAATAAACGAATATTTTATACAAAATCGATTATTAATCGAACGAATGCTGTGGTTGCACATCGAAGCGAACGAATAATTTACGTCGAATCATCGATCCTAATTCAGAGAAAAAACGCTGGTACGGCCTCTTCAGTTTCAATTGTATTCAAGGTGTTTTGATTAAATTGAATTTACAATGTAGTGGACGATTCCACCTAGTAAACTTGATCTGCATGTCTTTCTCATTGAACTTTTTTTCCATTCCTATGTTTGTTTCATCAACTTTTCAGTTCAGAATATTCTTTTAGATAGTAGTAAAAACTGAATGTGAGTGAAAAAAATCCGCTGGGCAGTAAATGAGATACTGCCGTTTTTTACTGTTTGATTCATTCTCCTTTTTTTTGATACAACAGGTTAGCTCAGACAAGAAAAAAATATATAAGAGATTGTGTGCAAGACACGACCATATTGTTGGCGTAGAGCTAGGCTGTTATTGTGTTCAAGTCGGTTGTTTAATAACTTCGGATATTATTTTACACACACACTTATCTCCGCTTATCTGTCATCCTTGGTGGCGATAGTTTTACTACTGCCATGTGAAACCAAATCACATACAAAATTCCTGAACAATTATCTTCTCGGTGAGCCGATGATAGCCTAGTTTGATGATTCCCCACACAATTGTGTAGTTCAGCACCCTTCAGTTTGATGTAATGATTGCAATGCCAGGCAAATCAGCGAGTAAGTAATTTGGTCGCGTCCACAGCTCAATCCGAAATGAAGACATGTGACGAGGCAAAACAAGGAAGAGCAAGCGATGCCCATTACATCGTATCTAAAACGATACTGAACGTTTGCCTCAGCGAGATCCAATATTTATGCTCCAGGCAAATATTCCCCTTCGTTCTACTTCTTCTTCTTCTTTTCTTTGTTCACGGTGGTTTTAAATCATTCCCCGTGGCTGATCGCCTTTGTGCTCACGTGGAGGCGATCTGGCGTAGTGGTAACATCCATGCCTCTCACGCTAAAGGTCACGAGTTCAATTCTCACTCCCGACATTCTTCCAAAAATGGAAGTAAAAGTGACGAACCTGCCAAATTGAGCTGAAAATCACTATAATACAGATAAAAAAATGTGCTCACGCTGATCTTTCGGATGATATATTTTGTTTAATTTGTTAGCTGTATTTGTTATACGCGTTTGATGGCACGATAATTCGATTCTGGACTTTCTTGCCATAATGAAGGCCTCTTTGAGAAAATTCTCCTCATTGATGTTTGTTACTTATTGACCCAACATTTCCATAACTCAAATGTTTTTATTGGCGTTTCCATGATTAAAAAAACACAGCTCGGTGGGAACAAAAATATCCCTTACTTGCATGTATATTTGCAAAGCGGATTCCCACAGGTACATTGATTTTGAAGTTTGTATTTAGCGTATTTAGGCATTTAGATAACGCTTGACATTTCACAGTTATTCGATTATTTATCTCATGAAAAACGACATTCTATTAATTGTGATAGACGCGTAGAAATATATATAAATATAATTGATGCAAACATCTTCCCGATCTATTGAGAAATGTTCGAGTTATAAGCATTCGAAATCTTTCATTTTTCCCTGCAGTTTGATATCACAAAAATTTATAGATTTTACCTTGTTAAATGTTCAGGTTGGGGGTCTTCGTAGCCACTTGGTTACGCGTTCGCTTACCAAGTGATCGATCGTGAGTTCAAACTCAAGGCCCTCAATTGACCCTCTTTGTGTTGTTATAAAATAACTACGTCCACGCAACCATCATCAGCGATGGAAATCGATCCACGGTGGAACAAAGATCGATCCATCCATACAACCGCTCGGCTCTGCAAGAAACATCGGGCTGCTGTTCTATAAATAACCCAACAATGATTAATATCAACTGTCTCCGCTGTCCGGTCTGCTGAGCAATGGAAGAGCAGAAAGAATACCCTTACGCCTAAATGGCTACTACTGTGTAATTTACCATAATGTAATGGAACAAAAAACATAACGCCTAAATGGCTACTACTAACTACTGTGTAATTTACAATTTATGGAAACACAAACATATGTACATGTACACGATTAAAACCCGGCTCTGTTACAGCTAAAATGCTAATGAGCCTAATAAAATAAATAAATGGGATAGAAAAAAAAGTTCAAGTTCAAGTTAAGATTAGTCGTCGATTGACCGTGAAAGCACTAGAAATATTGCGTTCGCGCTGACCAACCTCAGTTTCTATTTCGTTACCGTGTTGAATGGACATGCGAAATAGTTCGCCTCAGAGTATAGTGCAGAGCTTGCACTAATGGGCAGAAGCAAAACGGGAGAGAAACATTAAATAGGTGTACGTTTGTATCACATGTACGAATTGTTAATTTAATGCGTTACCAAATAGACTAAATAATTATTTCAAAAATTCCGATACATTCTAAAATAATACCCGAATTAATATTCAGTGAATTTATTTTTATATTTTTGCTGGAATTTATTTGGTGCAATGATGATAATGTTTTGTATTATAGAGGCTTTGTCAGACTCTCAAACTTTTTCAGTTCATTCGCCTTTAGCCTTAAAAAAGTCTAATTTGGAAAGCTAAACTAAACATTCGGTCATGAGAATGGTCTTTTGCAAAGCATCGCTGTTGCTGTCTTCAGGTCGCTAACTGGATGACTGATATATATTGGTGATGGTGGATCACACCATTGAGGAAATTAGCGGATTCCACCGGTTGAAGGAGGCCAGGATGATAGCTCAGGATTAAACTTGTATGGAGAATAAAAACCACTTGGAATGCAATCTACACATTAGGATTTAATTTCGATGCTTCTCTTACAAAGGTTGGATTTGGAATATAATATAATATTGGAGGCAACGGTTTGTATGCACTTCGTTAGTATTCGTTTATGCTGTACATCGGGCTTTGCTGCTGGTTGTATTTGTGTTATGCACCATACACTGTATTTCGGAAGAAAAGGAGAGGCTTGTTTGGGAAAAAGTATAGGGATGGACATTGGAATATGGGAATAGGGATACTTGCTCCTTCTTCGCGCTGTCAGTCGCGAACAGGTGACTTTATCCGAACTATCATAACATTTTCGTGAACTCGAGCATTGCTTCCGGGTTAAAAGTGGCTTCAAAGTACATTTCAAGCCAGGTGTAAAAAGGGTTGTTTGGAGCTTTGATTTTGGGAGCGTTGGAAATATAGTTTTGCTCGACTATATATTGACTCGATTATATGTGATTCGATTATATACAATTTTGGACACGATTATATACAGTTCGAAAAAAATATATTTTTTTATATTTCAAATATTTCAAGCGAAAATGAAATATGTTAACGTTAAAGTGAAAGTAAATTGGCTATTACGAGTACAGTGAAGTAAAAATCGGAATTTTGTTAATTTTTTTTTGAAGATTCATCGAGATTTGTTTGAAATGATATTACAGCGAAATTTAAAAAGATAGAAGTTGAGTGTCAAACAACAAATTGTAGAACGGTTAGAGAGCTTTAATATGGATGATAGAAACATTATTATGTATTTTTGGATAAAATGAAGAATTACACCTTCAATACCGCAAACTTTGAAGTTTTTCACTTCTAAAATTTTATTTAAATCCACTTATTTGAATGTTTCACAATTGCATCCTGTATAAAATTTTCTTATCTTTCCAATGGAAGCAACAGAATGAATTGAAGTGAATTGTGCAGAATTGTGATCCTATATCACCTTCTGAAAGTATTCGGTTTTTATTTAGAGAAAGGTATTTTATGACTTTAAGGGGTTGAATCAAAAATTTAATTCTTCTCTTTTATATTCAAAAAACGAAAAATATATGTATAAAAAATAAATCAAAAAAAATTTTTTTGACCCGATTATTTACCGGATTCGATTATACATATTGAAAAGAAATCGGAGACTGTATATAATCGAGTCCGCGCTGTACTATATTTGTAATATTGAAATACTGAAAAACTACTTGAATATTCTATATGTTGAGTGTTTCAGTATCGCTCTAGACAGCGATCAATAGCATACGATAATGCTAAGAGTTGATTTGAAAATTTGCTCACATTAGCATTTTGTTTCTTCGTGAAACATTCGCGCCCCTAATAGACTGAAATCATTAATTCATCAGCCTTTGTCAGCACTAAAAAATATTTTCACTAAAGAGTTTCGTTTTTAAATTTCTATGATGTTTGTTCTCGTCAACTATAATTCCGTTTCACTTGGACACTTGGACACTACGCTTATTTTTTGCAGCCCGCGATTACATGACTAACACCTCTATGAAAAAAGATTGAGTGCTGCTTCATTAAAACACTCAAATCAAGCTTCTGAAGCTTCTAGCGAGTCACTATAGACATGCGTGGCTTGATGGAACACAAAACCTCATCTATTGGCCAATTCTAGACGTTCCTGGTCAATCGCTGGCTTCAAACGGTCCAGTTGTTGGCTGTAGAAATCTGAATTTAATGTATTGTACTAACAAAATGAAAAAAATTTGCATGATCGATATTACGCGTGATATTGGTCACTAAAGCCAGCTACCGAGAAAATAATGGATTACTTTTTCCCCAACCTAATATTTCGTAAATTGAACTTGATAATAATTACACAACCGTTTCTAGACGAATCAAATTTGTTGTGTGTCGATTCCTACGATAAGAATCACCATGTCTCCCATGTCTCCGGTGGCTTGTATGCTTCAATTAAACGTAACATCCACTTGATCACAATTCCATCAGAACAATGGATTCCCATTAGCTCAGTTTGCTCGAGCAATCATCCTCATCATCAGCCAACGCAAATGATAGTAGAAAAAAACTGAAGTAACACATGTTCTCTGCTCGAAACATACATTTTAACAATCAGAAAGTATGCAAAAACTGCAAAAAAAACTGGTCGATGAAGCACTAACTAACATTGATTATAAATTTGCATTTCACTTGAGAAGGGAATCGGCGATAGGTCTTTGCAGTGTTAGACAAAGTATGTTTTCCCGTTGTACCTCTACTAAAAGGGTTGTGTAAAAAGAGATTTTACACTTCGATATCGCGATTGTCGTTTGTTTTTCAGTTGTTCTTTTTTTTTTGTAGCTGCCGTTGCTGCTGCTTCACTGCTCGTAACAGAAAACTTGTGTATCCCATTTGTTTCCCTGCGTTGTCTGAATTTAGTATTGTTTGATTTGTTAAAACAGTATCATAACAAATGATAACATATTATTGTTACGTCTCTATAGAGAAAAATGTGTTGCTCCGGTTGCCTGCTGCCGGCGATTCACGGCAGGGCGAACATATAAAAACATTATTTTCTCCACGTTGACATAATTTATGTTTATTAACGAAAATCTGGAAAAGCATCGTGTATTGTTGTCTCAATCTGTTTCAGAACAAGACTCCATAACAATTTACTGGCTCGGATGGTGTTCATGGAGCATTTGCCGGAAGGAACAGAACAGGGCCAGAGTAGATGAAAGCAACAACAACAAAAAATTCAATGCGACGTTTTCCACATTCTCCGATATATGGATGCCTGTATGGTTGTACTACTGCAAGCGAGATGCTATCAGAATTTGTATTCAAATTGATTTTTCTTGCGTTTTTTTCTTGCCCGCAGATACCAGATAATGGCCCAGACTGACTCACAGAACGGAAAAAAACAGCGAGCCAAATTGGTACAAATGTGAATTCGTTTTCAGAGCTATTTGTCTCTTTTGCTGTCTTTCGAAAATTTGTCGTGAAGCTTCTCCCAGATACGGTCAATGCACAAAAGCGTAATGATTTAATTATGAATTGTTTCCTTCTGTCGCCGGACTTCAGCTTAAAATCTCTTCCAGAGCAGAGGATTTCGCTTTTCCGAAAAGATCCGTTCGTCATTGGTATACGCATACGATGATGTGCTCTATGAGTGGAGTGCAGCAAATAAACGTCGAGCGAAGGATTATGTTAGATTTTGGGAAGTCGTTTATCCGATTAAGATCCGCCTTTCTTTGGCCCAACTGCGATGACGAGTGGCGAGCGACTTTATTGATTGTTTGAAAACTGCTATTGCTTGTTGTAGCACAGCTCGGTTGAAGTGGATTCGCTTCGACCATTTGGATTAGCCCAATAATCGTTTAACACGGATGATAACTGCGGTAGCAGACTTTGTCCGGGGTTTATTAGTTCCTGTCTATCATGGATAGTAGACTTCTTCGTATTGTTTATCAAAATGCGAGATTTCAATCTGGAAGGTATGATTGATTCATCGAGAATCTAATAATATTCAATCTATGATCTATTCACTTCAATCTATTCACAAAGTCTTCGAGAAGAAATTATACGATCGATATTCATTTATCCAATTATACGAAGATGCTTAGAATATTATGTCATATATATTCTTACACAGCCATTCCATGCCAAACCGATATATTGGTTCTCAAATTTTCGTGAAAAATGGTAGTTTTGTTCCTTATCGCAAAATATTAGACCCGTTTTTTTTTCATTAGGGTGCCCATTTCCATTTTAGGGAGGTCAGTAAAATCAAGTTCAAAACCAAATCAATAATCAACGAGTCATCCTTACATCGGAAAATGGGGCTTTCTACGGAGGAGAAGTTTTTCTAACAACAACTTTTTTAGGTTTTCTTTGAAAAAAATACAACAAATTGTCATTTTGTTTAACTCTACTACAGATATTGTTAAAACATGTACATTTTCCAAAGACGTCAAGGCGTTCTATTTCTTATAGCTCATAGTTAGAAATTTTTGTAATTTTGATTTGTTTCTAACATTTAAAAAAAATTAACTCAAAAGTATAAGTCCCATAAGTTTTGAAACACTAATGTTTCAGACGTAAAAAATGAATCGGGTAGTATCAGTACAGTGGAGTAAAAATAGTGATTTTTGAAGATTTTGATTGAATTCTCACCAGGAATTGTTCTAAACGATATTCCAGCGAAATTAAGAATAATAGAAGCTGTAGAGTGGTTTGAGAGAATTAATTTGGTTGATAGAAACAATCAAGTTTATTATAAATCGGACGAAACCACATGTTTCGTTTCCTTTTCTTCAATTGTTCTATATATCTCACAAGATCCCACGCGGGTTGCGTAATGGGTGGATAAGAACAGGAAAGTATAGATAGGGATTCCATTGCTGGCAATCAGCAAATAGTTAGGACGTGAAATATTCACCAAATTGATCCCCTTTAGCGATAGCGAACGATGGAATCCATGCGATGAATTTCATGTAGCGGATAGGCAGGCAGATAACCGAAATCGCAACCACAAGGGCTATGTTATGGGCTAAACCTAAGGCCGTAAAATTTTCACCAAATTGAGCCCCTTTAGCGATAGCGAAGAATGGAAACCATGCGATGAATTTTATGTAGCAAATAGACAGGCAGATAACCGAAACCGCAACTGCAAGGGCTATGTTATGGGCTAAACCTAAGGCCGTAAAATTTTCACCAAATTGAGCCCCTTTAGAAATAGCAAAGGATGTAAACCATGCGATCAATTTTATGTAGCAAATAGGCAGGCAGATAACCGAAACCGCAACTGCAAGGGCTATGTTATGGGCTAATCCTAAGGCCGTAAAATCTTCACCAAATTGAACCCCTTTAGGGATAGCGAAGGATGGAAACCATGCGATGAATTTTATGTAGCAAATAGGCAGGCAGATAACCGAAACCGCAACCGCAAGTGCTATGTTATGGGCTAAACAGATAACTGCCTGCCTATTTGCTACATAAAATTCATCGCATGGTTTACATTCTTCGCTATTGCTAAAGGGACTCAATTTGGTAAAAAATTTACGGTCCTAGGTTTAGCCCATAACAAAGCCCTTAAGGCAAGTTTTCAATAAGTAACAAAAATCCAGGGAAATGAATTGCCTGGTTAACAAATATTATTTTTTTACCAAATATGTATTTTTTCTCATGTAAGAATTATGTTCTCTAAAATTGAAGTCCATTCGTTGCCTATTTTCCACGGCCTTATAGAGGGTTATAGAACCGACCATGTACATTTTGTTTATTGACCCAAAAAAATTACCTGTGCAAAATTTCAGCTCAATCGGACATGATTTAGGGGTGCCTCAAAGCGCTCGAAATTTTGATTATTTGAACTTCGAAAATCTCCCAAGGAGAGCGGTACATGAAATGAGTGTTTTCAACAGAATAATTTGATGCCAAATGTTTTCAAATTGCATGAAACGTTGAGATCTACTGTCATTTCGATTTTTTTGTGAAAAATCGACTCTCAGGGCCTTTCTTTTTTCAAAATACAAGCTAAAACGTATGATTCAGGGTGTCAATGAACCCCTGAACCCCTTGGGTGATTTTTCGGTTTTCAACAAACTCAAATTTTGACGACTGCGACACTAGGAATTGAAGTTAGATTGAGCTAATATTTTGCATAGGGTATATTATTGCCGATAATATCGAAAAAACAACAAAAATGTGTTTTCCCAACCCCAATGGTATTGGTGTTTACGTCTTCTATGCAAACATGGGTAGAGATCTCAACGTTTCATGCAATTTGGAGACATTTCTGCAGTAGGAAGTTTGCCTATTCGAATTAATTTCTTCAATTGGAATTTGCGTTGACGGCATTAAGCTTGCATTGAATTTAAAGTTTATATGAAAGTAACGAAGAAAAGTCAAAACACATACGGTGTCATAATGATTTGAGCCAAAAAAAAATAAAATAAAATAAGCGATACAGCTTATTGTTCATCAATTTTTCGATGGATTTGAAAACTGGCACTTAAAAAGCTGAAGCTTTTATAAATATACCCAAACTCATTCGCATTTTGGCATATTTTACTCCGCACTCAAACGGTTAAAATGATAAGTTTTAATGGAAATATTAGGTAATTCATAGAAACATTATCAAGTCAGGAAATTTATACACAAATAAATTTCTCATGTGGGATCTGATGTGAATACTAAAATTGAGATAGCTCATCCGGAATGACCGGAAGCTATTGTATTAACAGATGGTTGCATCGAGTATTTCTGAATTATGATAGATCTCTTGAATGTTCTAGGTACAAATTTTCAAATGTTTGGTTCAGTTCCCCATTAGTAAAGTATTTTCCCAGGTTGGAAACATTCTTAACATGCCTTGAGAGAAACCTTAAACCTGAAGTTGCAACTATAATTATGCTAAAGTATATTCGGCCGACCAAGCGCAGAAGCGATTGCAGATCGTTATACGTGATTCCAGACTTGGTTCGCCTTGAAAATTCACAGTTAATACGGAAACGAGTATTGTTTGTTTTTTTACAGTTTGTGTTCATTCGTGATGATCAATTGGAAAAAAGCTATCCCTGCAACAGAATCAGATTCGATTCTTCATTTGTTGAAATGTAAATCGCGTCTATATGGCTGGATCATCATCTCTAACTCATCTCGCCGAAGTAATTTGGACGGTAACGTATATTCAAAACACACATTCGTTTTGAGACGTTGACAAAAGGATACGTACAAAAAAGGAACGGTACCGTGCACAACTGTGGGAGATTCATAAATTCGATCAATTTCGAAGGGATAATGGCCTGTACACACCAAATCGCTGCGCTAATCGTATCCGTGCGTACAAAGGCAATAGTTTCAGGTGTATACTTGCCTTTTGCACCCAGTTGATCACAGGTATTTCCCATTCTTTGCCGTAAAACAGTGTATTCATCGGCACGAAGGAATACCAATGAAATGTCATTGTTTTGGGATAACACTTTTTTTCCCTGTGTCCCCACGCAAGGGGGAGAGGTGTTTTCAATTTATGCTCAGGGCTATTCCTGCTTTTTGGGCCATAAAATATTCACGCGGCACAAACCTTTCAACGCGTTCCTTTTTTTCGGGAAATATTCCAAGATCGTTCTACCGAAAAGAAGAAGCAGCATCGATACTTCGTGTGAATCGAAATATATATTCAGTCTGCGCACGAACGAAATGGTCCTGTTTCATTAGGTAATTTATGTGATTTCTCGCGCGCGAAAATGAGACAGCAATTGCCACTAAATTTATAGTGAAGTGCGTCTCCGGAATTGGCATGCGAGTCCCGATGCCGATCGCTTCCACGAAGATTATCAGGCCCGCAAGAAGCCCTGGAAGAACATTTTGAGATTTCTCAGTTGCCTGTTTCGAATGCCTAAGAACAAAGGATCATCGTAAGATAGAGGCGAATCAAAATTATCTCAACCCTTCTGGGTTTGGTTGGATGAAGATTCACCAGTCATACGATGCTCTTTGCAGTCAGAAGATTTCAATGGGTCAAATTCGTCATAACACATAAGTTTATGATACGTATGATTTTCAAATTCTTAGCTTGTCAGGACAATAAAATAGACATGGTACACAAATTACGTAACGCTAAAAATTCGGTTTTTTGGAGCCCCTCTCCCCTATGTAACAATAATTAACGCAAGACAAACCCCTTCCCCCTTAAATCACGTAACGCTTACATATTCAAAGTCAGTCGGTTGAAATTTTTTCATGCATACTACTTAAGGCAGTATTCTAGTCTAGAAATTTGAGAAAAAAAAACTTATTTTTCCTTCATATTTCTGTAGTTTAGTATGTAGTTTAGTAGTTTAGTATCGTATCGAAAATCCTTTTTACCGAGTTAGAGCCATTTTAGTGATGCGGTGTCTAACCTGGTACGGCCATAACAATGATATTCAAACGCGTTTCTCTCCAAACTAGTTTTTTCAAACTGGCGTACACGATATCTCAAGTTCTACTGAACCGATTCATGTTGAATTTATACGCATACAATCTGCAATCTGCACAATCTGCATGAACCTCTAAAAAATAATAATTTTTAAATCTCACTATTTTTAAAACAATCGAGAAACGTAAGAAAAATCGTTTCAAACCACATTTTGTTTTTTTTTCAAACAGCCGCCATTTTGTCAAAAAATATGTTTTTGACTTGTCCGAGGTTCATGCGACAACGGTATCTTTACGAATTCAGAATCTGTTCGATTTTCTTTATTATTTATTTATTCAAGACTGTATTAGAAGATATCCCTTCATATCTTCAGCTTACCGAACCTCTACGTATACCGTTTGGCAAAATGTTGATAACGTTTATTGAACAATATGTGTTCAACTTACATGTTAAAAAACAGAGTCGAAGTTCATGCAAATGTGCGGTGCGAGAAGTACGTACACTTGGAAGATGCAATAACTTCAGAGGGAAATGTAAAATACATTAATCATTTAACCATTCTTCCGTTCACATATTTTGGAAGTCCACGATCAATGAATGAAATGAACAAGGCATCATGCCATACATTGAACTTGCAACGAGGAATGTAATCTATCACAACGCATGAATTGACCTAAATTGGGATTTGTGCGAAATTGAATTTGGAAATTGTTACTTTAAATCACTGGTTTCATCAATAATTTAATCTATACACTCAAATGATTACTAAGCCAACGGTAGTCCTACGTCAACCTTGCGGTTATATCGTTATGTAGAACCCACCCATAGATTTTTTTTTCTATTTCAATCGAAAACAATCCAAATAAATCTGAATTTCAGCACCCGGCATGTTCACATTTCTACTTCTGTGTCGACCGAAATGCGCAAAACGTTTGGAATAGGGAATAAAAAATTATAACTCGAACAAAATGCGAATCAGGTGGAATGCAGAATCGGGATGTCCATCTCTTCATAGAAAAGAGTACACTTTCGATTCATCAAGTAATGTTCGATTGAAGTTGACACGGAATTGGTGGTTATATCATTACTTGTATCATCGAATGCGCAATTAGGTTCTCGTCGGCTTTGACCACTTGTCTTTATAAATAAAAAAAAAAAAAAATTTACGGACAAAAAAATCAGAAATCTCTCGGAAAACTTTTAAGTATAATGGGAAAACTTCATTCTGATTTATCCTGGAGTAACATCTTCGAACGCGTTGCTAGTCCAATTAAAATTCGTGTTGACGGAATTGATCTTCGTTTCACATCTTAGAACGCGTTGCTAGTCCAATTGAAATTCGAGTTGACGGAATTGATCTTTGTTTTACGCTAAATAATTTAAAGAATGAGAGAATTATACAACGGTCAATAAAAAGATCAAGAAATGAGTAGTTCTGGGATTTCACTCAAGACCGTTGTTAGTAAGAAATTCACATTTTCTTCGAATGTATTCATAAAAAAATCATCAGGCGGGACGAAGTTCGTTGGGTCAGATAATAGAATAATAAAATCGTGAAAAAAAAGTCCAGACGATATAGTAGTTTAATCTCAAAACCCTCCCTGATCTAATTGGCTTGTTCTGAACTAGAAAAAAATTAACTTTGTAGTTTAAAACTTCTTTAATCCTTCTCTAATCCCTAAACTAACTCAATTCGTTAAGTTTCCACAAGATGCTGATATTTACTGATTTTTACTGAATCGTGAATCGTGAATCTATTAACCAAATATTGTTTACAAGTCTTTGAGTTTTGCACAACAAGTTCAATTTTTACTACGTAAATAACGAGTTTCGTTACAAATAAGCACCATTTGCGGGATGTTTTGATTTCTATTTCTATTGGATGAAATGTGCAGCTGAAGCGCATCGAATGCATGTGAAAATTTATGGTGACTCTGCACCATCAGATATATTTTGTAGGGACGATTTACAAGTAATGATTTTAGTGTTAAAGACCAATCAGAAACATCAACGCCGAAGCCGAATATCCACGGTGCCAAAGTAATGCTCTATATTTGGTGGGATTGAAAGGGTGTGATCCACTAAGAGACTTCTACAGTCAACAATTGATCCATTTAAAGCCCGACCCGAGTCGACAATATTCCGTCAAGACAACGCTCGGTTTCATGTTGCTGTTCGAGTTAAAAACTGTTCGGAAAATGGCAGTTGGGAAATTCTAATCCACCCGCCTTATAACCCAGACTAGAGATGAGCGAGTGCTCACGAGCCGCTTATTTGAGTCGGCTCGTCAAAACGAGCTTACGATCCACAGTTCTTTACAATTGCACCGCGGGTCAAAACAGAGCCGCTTTTGAAAAGAGTATCGGCTCAAAAAAAGGCTCGTTTCAAAAAAGAGCCGCTTTTTAAAAGAGTCTCGGTTCAAAAAAGACCCGCGGTTCGAAAATGAACCGCTCAAATGAGCCGGCTCGTTTCAATGAACGAGCAGCTCTAGCCACTCACTGAAATGAACCGTTTTGCCCACCTCTAGCCCAGACCGCTTTGAGTGGAATATGCTTTAATTTAGAACAGGGTTTCAAAAATTGTTTGAATTCATTCTTAGCTAACAAAGCTGAACGTTTCTTTCATGACACAATCGGTAAATTGCCAGAGAGATGGAAAAAAGATTTCAAACTTCTGTTCCAACGAAATGGTTAAATCTAAATACCGTTATGAACCACCGACACCTATGAATCACATATGCAGCGTTGGCCTCATAATCCTTAAGTTCTTTTTTGAAAAAAAGGTATCGTCAATGGTGATGAGAATGGGTCATGGGGGTGAGATTGGGTCAAAAATGGAGAAAGTTACTATTAGTAATATCTTGAATTGCGAATTTGCGAATATATTTGAAATCTATGAGCCTTTTAATAGAAGACATATTTCCAATATTTCCGATGCATTATAGTTCACTGTAGTACAAATAGTTATTTTTGAATAATTCATCAAAGTTTATTGTGTAGATAGCCATCAAATAACACCCCAGAAAAATCCCATACGCATTATACAGAACTACTATAATGTTAAATATTGGATAGAAAGATTTTTTCAAGTCTTGCCAGATCAGTCATTGCTAATTTTGAACATCAAAACCGTTTTTTCCATTAGAATTCCAACATTTTCGAAATAATTTTTTATTTACGCTGAGTGGGGGTGAGAATGGGTCAAGCATAAAGCTGAACATATACAACTAATTTGCAATGTACATGCAAAAATACACCAATATTCTCACAATTAGTAGCAATTCTCCAATTTGTTTTTTTGTTTTACACCGCGTTAGACGTGTTTTTTTCCGTGGATCTATGAAGCGGAATTGGAAGCATATTCTTCACACGTATAAGGAGAAAAACGTTTCCTTAGCGGCAACTTTGCAGAAGCCGCATTTTCCTGGATTAATGAAGCCGCTAATTGAAAGCCTTAAGAACAATCGAAAGAGCAACTTGGGGCATTTATCAAATTACTGTGAAGTCGCTTCTAAAGAGCATCTCATATGTTACAAGTTCACAAGACAAAAAATGAGAATAGCTTTGAGGAATTCTTCAATAAGAAACGAGGTATAGTTAATGAGAGCGGCACAAGGAAATGATTAATTATTTATTTTGGCTTAACGTTTTTACAACATGGCCTGATTCACAATGTCTTGTGTATCATTCAATGCTTGGTTTTTTGTGGTGCGGTTTGTAAGTCCTGCGACCAACCGTACTATCTCGCAGGAGTACCATCGTGATACTGCTGTTTTACGTCCCGAGTACCACCTGGACTGGGAAAAGACGCTTATAGCGGCGTCAATTCGCTGTATCCGGGTTTTTGTAGCTTCTCTTGAAAAATACAAGCCAGAAAAACGACCTTTATCAATAGAATTTCTGAACCGAACGTTTTTGTGAAAAAGTTCAAGAGCTTTTTTTAGAAAAATGCGATTAGTTGTAGAATTGCTTGTGGGGCAAAAGTGCGCAACGGCTGGGGGGGGCAAAAGTGCGCACCAGCGTTTTGCTCTCAAAAAAGTTTATAAAATGGTTTCAACCATTTTTTTAACGGGACTCACAAGAAGGAAACTAATTTGCAGAAATGCACTCCAAGAATGCTCGAAATGGCCCGACTGAGGCTTAAAAATAGTTCTAAATGGATTTCAAATAAAAAATGTTTTTATTTTCACCATGCATTCAATTCAATAACGGTTAAGTATCGTTTATGTTTATGTTTTCACAATGAACTTCAAATAAATTTTGTTTTTTTTTCAACAATGAGTTTCATAAATCAGGTGAGGGTATTTATAAACTTGATTTGTTAATAAAAATAATTCTGTTTCAAATGATGGACATTTTATATTGTCAGTCTCCTCCCTCCCAAAAAAATCCACGTGATGGATGTGGATGGCCCGTTATCATACAGGGTCTTTCAGATTAAACGCTCACACAAAACATCGATTAGCTCCTTATAATTTTTTTTTCGCTTCGTCGCTCCGTCAACACCCCCTATTCACCACTTAATGATGCCAACACACTCTAGTAATGATGCTTCTTCCGTTGGAAATGATGAAGTATTTATTTTCGTAACAAGTTATCTCGGAAGCTCAATTCAATAAGTGCGCACATTTGTCTCGTACGGTGCGCACTTTTGCCCCCACAAATTGTAAGGGCCGGTTTTTGTGGGAATTGAAAAAAATATGTTTTTCAGAAAAATTAATTTCAATTTTCAAAATATTTTCTTTTCAGTAGAAAAATAAAAAAAAAGTACCCATCTTCAGATGTATGGGTGATTTGTTGGAAATTGTAAGGGCTATTCATATATTTTTTTGAGAATTTTTAAAAGATACGTTTTTGAGAAAAAAGTATTTCAATTTTTGAAGTATTTTTTTTCAGTGTAATTTAAAAAAAAATGTTTTGATATTTTTATGAAAATTAAAACATTTTCCTATATTTTCCATTTCCTATATTCCTATATTGACCAGAATTTTATAAGCACAGATCGGACTCGATTATATACAGACTCGATCATATGTGATTCGATTATATACAAGTTTGGACTCGATTTTATACAGTTTGGAGAAAAATATTTTTATTTATATTTCAAATATGACTTATTTTAAGAAGAAATGTAACCTTTCAACGTTAAGGTGTAATTTACGTGGCTATTACATGTACAGTGGGGTAAAAATCGTGATTTTTGAAGATTTTGCTTGAATTTTCACCAGGAATTGTTTTTATCGATATTGTAGCCAAATTAAGAAAGATAGAAGTTGGGCGTCAAATAACAAATTGTAGAGCGGTTAAAGAGCTTCAATTTAGTTGATAGAAACAATCTAGTCTATATATATTTAAATGGATTTCTGTCTGTCAGTCTGATTCTTATGGACTCGGAAACTACTGAACCGATCAACATGAAAATTTGTATGTAGGGTTTTTTGGGGCCGGGGAAGGTTTTCGTGATAGTTTGAGACCCCTCCCCCTCTCTAAGGGCCACACAAATGAAACACAATTTTCTGCATTACTCGAGAATCAATCAAGCAAATGAAACCTAATGTAGCATGTAGAGATTGTAGGGTGCAATAAATGTTTTTACGGTGGTTAGATACTCCTCCCCCCTCTCTTAAGGGGAGGTGGCTGCCAAACAATGAGATGTCATAAAAATGAAACACAAATTTCTGCATAACTCGAGAACTAATCAAGCAAATGGAACCAAATTGAGCATATGGAGGTTTTAGGGTACAATAAATGTTTCTATGGTGATCAAACACTCCACCCCCCTCTCTAACGGGGGGCTGTCATACAAATGAAACACAAATTACAGGGGGCACACAAACAAAAAACTTCTGCATAACTCGAGAACTAATCAAGCGTAATTTAGGATGTGAGGGTTTTCGGGTATGAGAAATGTTTCTATGATGGTATGAGACCCCTCCCTCCTCTGGAATGAAGAGGAAAATTACACATATTTCAACTAAAAATATTCCAACCAAACATGACAATTGAAATTTTCGGAAATCTCTGAAATAAAAATGGAAAATTCGGAAAATTAAATTCCCATATGTTCTACAATTACATAGTGACAAGTGCTGTTAGTCCATTTGATGTTTGCGCTAGCGAAGTTGGCCTTTGTTCGAAACTGGAAATGGATTTTAATGTGATGAAACGCACTCCTACATCTTCTACCAATAAAAAAGTATCGCCGAATGTGTTGATAAGAGCAGAACTCGAGGAAAGAATTGTCCGATTTAGGGCTGTCTTTATTCTATCATATTTTCTCTATAAAACATTCATTCCATGTAACGGAGAAACATGTTATTTGCAAGTGATTGAAAAATCTTGAACGAGAATTGTGTCTGAGAATAATATGATATTATAATGATGAATTTTGGTAGAAATACTAGGAATTTTATAGTAAAAGGTAAATTCAACGGGGTCGATTAGAAGATCAATCAATGAACAGTTCTGCGATTAGACCCATGAACTCGCTCATAGTAAGAAAAGTTTAATGTTTGAAGGTATTGATAACAAAAAACAAATTTTGGGCGGGACGAAGTTTGCCTGGTCAGCTAGTTTAACATAAATTTGTAGGATGAAATAACTAAAAAACACATTAAAAATTATTAATTTTTAAGTTTTTCACTTCCAAAACGTTATTAAAATCCACTAATTTAGATTTTCCACTACTAGTATATCCTGTACTAAATTTTCTCGTCTTTCAAATGAAAGCAACAGAATCGTCTTCCGTAGCGTTACAAAGTAGAGCCAGTTTGAGACAACAGAGTCCGAAATAAAGAAAAAGTTCTATAACTCTGTCATTGTTGAAATTCGAACATATGCGTAGAAGAATGTTTTTCATCAAATATAATCGTCTATCACCTCCTGAGAGAATCTAGATAAATTTATTTTTTTCATGTGAGAATGGTGTTTTCTGAGTTCAAGGGGATGTATCAAAAATCAATTTTTTCTTTTATATTCAAAAAACGAAAAATACATGCAAAAAAAAACAATAAAATTGTTTTAACTCGATTATATACAGTGAAAAGAAATCAGAAACTGTATATAATCGAGTCCGCGCTGTATTATAGTTTTTTAGTTATAATTTTTTGTAAAAAAATAAGAAAAAGACTTTCTCTATTTTTTTGAAGATTTCAAGTATGCCATGTTGCTTAAACGACCAATGTGTTTACACCCACAACTTTTCACTGCTGTCTGATAAGGTGCTGGCAACTGCCAAGACGAGTTGGCATGAAATTCTTCAATAGAGAATTAATGGAGTCAATAGAGGTCTATGACTGTTTCGGATCTTCCGTTAGAATTAATACCTTACGTTTGAAACTGAAATCTAACAGACTTGGAGTGAGCGCTCGATATTTTAGGCTATAAAAAAAATCGAGCTTGAACAGAAATGAACAGAACTCGATCACGGTAGCTTTGGGTGATCCTTAAGATTACCACTGGTACAAAACTCAATTCATTCAGTCCCAAAATCGCTTCAGTCTTTGCTACCGGATCATACTAGTAGGGTAACACGGGGTGATTTGGTCATATGGTGTGATTTGGACCACCCTTTTATCTCAAATATTACGGCTCAACTTGGATTTTCTATAATGTCATTTCCTTCTATTGTTGAACCGTATGTACCTAAAGTAAAAAAACTTTGGTAAAACATCACAAGTAGAGGGAAACGGTAGTATAAATACATCAAGTACGTAAAAAAATGTGAGTTTTCCGATCGTGGTTTTAAGGTTTTTCCCGCTGATTAAACAAACTTTTCGTGTATTGTGCAGTAAAGTTCTGTTCGCCTACAGAAGATGAACAATTTGATGTAGCGAAACTGTAAGTTTGATAACAATAAATGAAATTAATTGCATTTTAATTTTTGCGTGTTGTGTGGGGTGACAAGGACACGTTTCTGTGGGGTGAATTGGTCCTACAGGTTTGAGACTTTTCTTTGGTCTAATTGATTCCAGATGCCGCTGAATTACAAGAAGAGGATGGACAGACAACGTTGGAAGAAGGAGGAGTTTGAAAGAGCAACGCAGGCCATCAAGAACGAATTTTCTTTGACCAAGCATCAAAAGTGTTTGAAAATGCTCGACCAACAGTGAAAAGATTCATGCAGAATTCGAGATGGTGTCAATCCAACTTTTGTGGTCTGGAATCTGGCCAAGACACCTGGTATCGATCCCAAAACATTGTTTCTGATTGTAACATTATCCCAAAATACTTTACATAAACATAAGTATGTTTTTTTTCAATGAAACACACACTGGACCAAATCACCCCGCATCAAATTTTAATGTCCAAAAATCATCTCTTTTAATTTATGATTTATTTGGTAGATTGAAGCTTTATATAATGATTAAACATTATTCATTGAGAGAAAACAAGTGTAGCTCAGTATACCATGTGACATTTTTTATTTAGACCGTATTGGTTTGGAAATACTAGACGATTTGCTTAGGTGGTCCAATTTCCCCCCTTTTCCCCTACATGCATATTTTAACATGCAAGATTCCTCCGATTGAATAGCGATCCATTATGAATTTCTCTAGTATACAAGTGCGTTTCCTAGGTATTTATTTAGCACAACACTTATTACAAGCAAGCTACAAATAAGATCTGCCACAAAAAATGCCTCTATAGTGTATGGGAACACATGTATACACTGCACTTCGCCTTCGCGAACATCTTTTTTGCCTTTACCACCATGCTTGCTTATTCTTTTTTATCAGATGATCATCTTGGCGACATTCAAAGACAACAATGATAGCGCGATTGCGTCCTAAAAGGAAAATAATTTATTGAGAGTTTACCTTTGTGCTTCTTCTCACGAACTGACACAATCGGTTTAGCTACTCTTGGATTGGCTTCTGCTGCTGGTAAATACTCTCTTCTGGTAAATCTCTCTGTCTCCAAGAAATAGAAAGGCGACAAGAACTAAATTGTTGTCTGAAGAGGCAGCGAAAAAAGGCAGCAGCGTCTGGCGGCAGTCGGCGGCAGTTGGAATTGGCTGCTTTTGGAAGCGAACATTTTTATTTTCCCTGCAATTTTGCATTGCTCACACACACCGTACTTTTATGCTCATTTGCCACTCTTTCGACCTCCGCTGCAGTCCATCGCCATATATAGTTAACGACAGCATGTAAAACGCAGGCTGCCGCGGCTCCACTCGAAGTGACGATGTTACTGCCCGGTTCAGCGCAAAGATTTTCGGATATATGATTTACATGTTCCAACATCCGTCGGTTTACATTAAACTTCGCACTTCCTAAACAGATGCATTTTTCTTGACGGAGTGTAGTGCCCCAGGTTAAGACATCAAGCATCGGTTAGCTTAGCCTAAATAGTGCTAATTTCTTGTTGTTAGAAAACAGCACACCTCATACCAGAACACCTTTATTTTTCTAATAACAGCAATTTTTCGGTCCTTCACCGAAAAGGTGCATATATAACATATGGCATATGCCGACTTAATATGTTTGAAGTCTGTAAAGTATTGATCTTTAGCGTTATTTTTAAGATGATTCGGATAGATACAACAGTGATCGATGACTGAACTGAACCATCGCACCTTGAACTTATCGGAGCTCAATTTTTGATTTATGTATACATGGATAATTTTGAATGAATTATTCTAATCTCGATATAGTTAGCTTTGGCCATCTGATTTAAATAGGGCCATATTGTTGCTCCGCTATAGCATTGCTTTATGTTGCCGAAAGCATCATGAGTGTATCAACTCGTGACTCGTGCCAGTCTTTCAATAATCAGGAATATTTATGTTTGTTTTCTTCACCTGGCATCCGGTCTTCCTTTCGACCGATTTGGCTTTTCTCTTTCGTTAAATAATTCAGAGCGCGTCACAATTGTCGATCGTTTTAAGAATATCTAAATACAAAAAACAACCCACCTGAGTTTTTTTGGTGATGACTAATACCGGAACCATATTGGAAATTAATGGACATGCGCCAGTGCGACAGTAAGAATCGTGCGCGTTGGGACGATTTTTTTTTGTTCTTTCGTGCCAGCGCCACTAAAATGTGTTTTGAATAAAATATGAAAATTCCATGTATGCTCTGGTTTGCCACGCGTCTTATGTGTAATGTAATAAATAACCAATTTTGGATAAAGAACCTTCAACATACATGACTATCACGAAAATTCTGAGAAGAACTATCATATTGAAAGAGGCGGATTAGATTTATACGTAGCAATAGCCTTACACGATACCGGTCGCAAAACGATTCAACACACACTTTAGTGCTCTCGATTATGTTGACATTTTCGAACATGACTCGAAAGTTCTGTTTCGCCCGAGATCTTGTTAGTCACTCTCAGTTTGATGGGCCACAATCATCTCTAAATCGAACATGTAAATTTACCAGGGACAAAATTGTGGAAGACAGTTGTTTCTCTCACATATATGTGTGGAAATTTAGGTAGGCCCAATGGAGGGGATGGGCACATTTTTCGATCATGAAAATGATACACCAACTTTTGTTTAACCAAACTTTTAAAAATCATACTCAGAGCTTCACTGTTCAAACATTTTAAAACTGTATCGCAGAGGTCTCATCGCTTGCTTATTTTGAAACACGTGCTTATATCACATCCTAGATCCTAGAAGATTTCGTAACATAAAGATCATCTACAAACAGATTATGAATTATATGGGAAACAGTAAAAAATGCATTTAAAAAACCTCTGATGCAGGTACATTGGACTGGTTATAAATAATCGATGAAAAAATACATCAGAAAATAAGAATAATATTCATACCCATAAACATTGTGAGGTGTTCCATGTTAAACACTGCCACGACTAGTTGGTTCTCAATTAAATCATCATAGTTTATATGTTTTCATTTGTCGGGTTACCGTAATCCCATAGAATTCATACTGAATATGCATCTAATAGATAGAAAAGGTTGAACCCTATAGAAAGTGAATCGCTCTACTCGAGTCCAGAGGTCGTATGCATGAGTGAAAAATATGTTTATCTGCTGGCACCATTCCAATGGGCAAAAGAACTCATTAAGGGAACAAGAATGTGTTGCTTTGTCCCACGGTTATGATTTATAGCTCGTAACACGGACCTGTCTGACTTTTACTCGTCTTATCCCAACTAAAGAATCCACGCGTTGTTGAAATCACGAATTTTGTCTCCGTTACTTGATTCATTCGCTATCCCAGACTAACTTGAATTGAAAAAAACCACAAACGAAAGATGAGCTTTCGAAGCCCACCGAGTTCTAATTTTTTCCCTTTTTCTCGGTAGTAAAAAAGAAAAAAAAGTCACTCCAAACTTGCAGAAGGGAATACGCTTTTGTTTCCTTTGAAAACCATCCGACCTCTACTACTTGTACCTTTTTTCACCCTTCTTGTTCCATCACTGATTCTCCGGAGCTGCTGTAAAAAAATTTTGCAATGGAAATTATAACCTCAACTACATGATGAGATGGCGCCAACCGTGAGGCACCACGATCGGGAAAGTTGTTGGCCGTGAGACACAGAGGTTGTACTTTTTTTTCCTCCTTCTTGTTAATCTCCACCACGATTCAATGAACACGTCTTCGTCTGCACAGCGTAGGAAAAGCGGGCGAAGGTGTGTCCACCGGATCATTGCTATCATTCAGACAGGTTGTTTCAATTTGGAAATATAATATGAGACGCTTTAGAATAATGAGAAGTAACGCAATTTTTTATTCTGTTAGCTGGTCGGACGTGGAAGATACTTCTTCATTGATTTGTGCCAATGCATCTGTAACAAGTGAACCGAATTCGTAATATATTAAATTTTCCGAAAAGTTCGTTCCGTAACTGATGATACTGTTGAACTAACCAATATAAAAAGCGTTATGTTTCACTAGACCAACGCCAATCCTCAATGTCTCTTTGACTCCCGCTATTTTTTGCAGATTGGCTGGGATATGGGATACACAGAAGTGCGCTTTCGTCCCATGAACAGCTGCACAGTGACTAAATTGACGCCAAAGAAACACGGCTCTCCTAGAAATATTGTTTTAAAATTTCAAGAAAAAAAATCATCGGCTAATACTTACATTGCGAACTAATTTAACTAATGAGTTATTCATCCAGTTCAAAAAACATCATAATTACAACGTACGTTTACGTCTTTCGAAAACAAATTGTCAAATTTTGAGCGAACATTTTTCATTCATTCCTTGAAGGATTTGTGACCAATCAATCAGGATACTCACTACAATATAGTAAATTAGAAAACTTTCAATAGTTAATTTGGCAAAACAGCGAAGAAATTAGAGCTTCTGATTTCCCATTCATTTGCTCTGTGTATTTCTATACTTTCCTGCACATGCGGCCAATAACGAGAAACTAATATAACGGCAAGGCACAATTTTTGAATACCATGGCGTATATGTGACGCGTGAATCGTTCATTCAAAATCCAAATGCAGTGCCTGCTCTACGGACATTGAGATGTAAGAACATATTGCAACTTAAGCTTCGCTTATTTGCAACTTATTACAATAGGTAAGAGTAGGAAAGATATCATTTGTGATTTCTATTACACAGTCTCACTCCAACCAGCGAACAGTCAAAATGGCCTTTTCAACTTAAAATCTTGAAGAAAATTTCAATAAATCAATTTATTATCTTGGTCTTGTACCAGCCAGCGAGCAATCAACAGTCGATTTCAATGTCAACGTCATTTCAACGTCACAAACAGCGTTTTTGCTTGATTCGAAGTCCGAGAGCAGAATTACTTCAGATGGTCGATAATGCGTTGAGAATGAAAATTTCGCACATCGCGGAACGTGTCTGTTCGCAACCGAGATGGATACATAGTGAGACGATACACCTCGTCGGTTTCCTGTCCTGTGGAGAGTGCTTTTGTATTTCTTCTGCGAATGCACACATTGTTCTTGTTTTCATCCGTTGTCAAAAGTAGATCGAAGCAGATACTTTACAATTGTGTTTTATTTATTAGAAATGAAAAATAAGGGATAATCTAAATAATCAACAGTGACCACCGTGTATCAGCTGCGAAAAAGTTCGCCCAAAAGTCACGAGAGAGTTGGTTGGACTAGAGACTTGAGAGACTCTCTAATACAAAGAAGTAGTAGCAGAAGAAGAAGAAGAAGAAGAAGAAGAAGAAGAAGAAGAAAAATTTCGCGGTGCATACTCAGTTAAGTCTATACATTGACATAAGAAAACAAATTGCAGCATATTCCACTTGTTTTCGCGAGAACAAGAATAAAAAATGATTAACTCATTATAATGATTACATGCTGCGTCAAGTTACCTGTCAGAAGTGGAACGATATAGACAGAAGCAGAGACAGTAAACCCAACTCTTCCGGGAAAAGAAGCGCCGCCAGGAAGAGGAGGAGTGTGATGAACTCGAAAAGCTGCACCGATCTCATGAGAGAAATATGTCGGAATAAGGATGGGAGTATACTGAAGAACGAACGTGATGTGACCGAAAGGTGGAGGCAGCACTTCGATGAACACCTTAATGGCGTACAGGCAGAGAACCAGGATAACGATGGAAGCGATTACGTTAGTGCAGTAAATAATGAAGATGTACCACCTCCAACGATAGGCGAAGTTAGGAATGCTATTACAGCTGAAGAACAACAAATCAACTTCGTGGGAAGTTATCAGGTCGGCTTCATCGAAGGTCGGTCTACTACTGACCAAATCATCACCTTGCGGCAGATCCTCCAGAAATGCCGTGAATACAGAGTCCCCACGCACCATCTATCCACAGACTTTAAAGCCGTCTACGATTCAATAACAAGAAAAGAGCTGTGGAGAATCATGGACGAAAACGACTTCCCCGTGAAGCTGACAAGACTGATTAAGGCTACGATGGATGGAATACAGTGCTGTGTGCGAATATCGGATGGATTATCTGATCCAATCGAGTCCCGCAGGGGGCTTCGACAAGGTGATGGTCTTTCTTGCCTACTGTTTAACATTGCGCTAGAGGGTGTTATGAGATGAGCGGCGTTTAACTTGCGTGGTACGATTTTCAATAGATCCAGTCAATTCATCTGCTTCGCTGTTGACGTAGACATTGTCGCAGAACATTTGAGACGGTAGCTGAACATTACACCTGACTTAAGCACAGAGAGAATTGGACTGAAAATCGATGCGTCTAAAAGCAAAATACATGCTGGCTTCCGGATCTGAGCACGACAGGACCCGTTTAGGTTGTAGTTCGAGGTAGTGGACCAATTTGTCTACCTTGGCTCAACAGTAACGTCTGACAATGATACCAGCCGCGAGATTCGGAGACGCATCATCAATGGGAGTCGTACCTACTATGGTCTCCACAAACACTTAAGGTCAAACAGACTTAGCAGTCGTGCGAAACGTTCCCTGTACAAAACGATCATCTCGGAAACGATCAACGATACGATTCGATTATGAGCTGCATGGATCGACGTTGAATAGAACTACAAGCATTAAGGACCTAGGAATCATTTTGGTTCGAAACTAACGCTCCAAGAACATACTTCATACGTTGTTTCCAAGGCATCAAAAGCTCTTGGTTTTACGTTTCGTATCACCAAACATTTCACCGATATACAATGCCTCAAAGCTTTATACTATTCGCTGATTCGCTCGATCTTGGAGTATTCATCCGTAGTTTGGGCTCCCGATTACGACAACAGCATCCGAAGAAGTCCAACGCAAATTTGTACGCTTCGCTCTACGTCGATTACCCTGGAATGATCCTCAGAACCTCCCCAGCTACGAAGATCGCTGCAAGCTTTTGGGATTAAATCTGCTCTGCGAGCTACGCAATACTACGAAGGCTCTGTTTGTTTTCGATCTCTTACAAGGGAATATCGATTGCCCAGAATTACTACGACAAATAAATTTGAATACCAGAAGGAGAAATCTGCGCAATCACGATTTTCTTCGTCTTCCAACATCGCGCAATAACTATGCCTACCATGAGCCCGTTGCAAGCATGGCTCGCGTATTTAATGACCAAATCGAACTCATTGACTTCAATTTAACGAGAGAATCTATAAAAAGCAGCCTCCTCCGTAACCGATAGTGTAAGATAGATTAAGATAATTGTTGTATCATTTGGGTTGTAATTGAACCTGTTGATAGATGTAAATGTAAATAAATAAAATAACCATTTGTTGATGCTCATACAACCGGTTGTCCTCTACGGGCACGAGACGTGGACAATACTCGAAGAGGACCTGCGAGCACTCGGAGTCTTTGAACTTATTCATTCTTCATTATCGAATTGTTAAGGGTGTTAAGAACCATCTTCGGCGGTGTACAGGAGGACGGCGTATGGATGCGAAGGATGAACCACGAGCTTACGCGACTCACCGGCGAACACAGTATCCAGAAAGTAATCAAAGCTGGAAGGATACGCTGGGCGGGACATGTTGCAAGAAAGTCGGACAACTATCCTGCAAAAATGGTGTTCATCGGAAATCCGGCTGGTACGAGACGACGAGGAGCACAACGAGCAAGGTGGTCAGACCAAGTGGAGCATCACATGGTGAGCACGGGGTGCCCGCGGAATTGAAGAGAGATAGCCACGAACCGAGTTAATTGGAGAAAAATTGTGAATCAGGCTATGTTGTAAAGACGTTAAGCCAAAATAAATAAATAAATAATGATTACATTCGAATGCAGAAGTACTTAAACATAGGATAAATGATCTTGGTTTGTCCGATTTTGGGTGTTTTCACGCAACTAGTGAATGAGAGACCAGATAACAAATTACATTCGAAACTGCGAAATGTGTATAGAGTGTATAGAGAGTGTTGGAGAAATAAAAACGGACAGCAAGAGGCTAATACTAATGGTTGCGGCAGATAGTTCTCGGACTTTGTTGAAGTCGATTTTTTAAGTGATACGAAGACAAAAACCAAAGCGAAAGCTTGCAAACGCAATTTTGTACGGCATGGAAGTCCCGAAGTAGTGGCTGCTGATAACGGACCACAATTCGATAATGAAGAATGAATAAGATTTGCACGTGAATGAGATTTTACGCCAATGAGTTGATCTCCATATCACGCTCAAGGGAATGGAAAGTCAAAATCTACTGTAAAAGCAATGAAGCAGCTATATAGAAAGTGCGAAAAAAGTAGAACGGATTTTTGAAGAGCTTTACAGAAGCACCGTAACACTCCGAATGCTGTAGGATCGAGTCCGAATGAAAGATTATGTTCCAGAAATACTCGAAGTACAATACCAATCATCACAAATCGTTTGAAGTTACCGAAAGTATCGGACGTGGGAGAAAGCATTCGATATAGAAGAGCAGTAACGAAAATGAGCTATGGTAAGAAAGCAACAAAAAAAACCAGATTCGAAGGTTAGAGCAAATGTGCTTATACAACGTAGACCGGATCTTCAATCAGCTTGGAAGCAGACAGTTCTGGTGCGACGGCTTGAAGACCAATCATGTGATGTGCAAACGAAGGATGGTGCAGTTTATAGTAAAAGTGCTGTGCACATGAAACAGTCAAGCAGTCAAGTGAACCAAGATGGGGTAAAACGAAACAACATACGGTCCAACGGGTTTGTGAAATGGATACAGATGAAGCCAAAATTGGATGCAATTTATCAACTGCCTTTTAAGGGTCACCAAAACATTCTACTAAAAAAATATTATTTGTGTAAAATAATATCCGAAGTAATAAACAAGTGAATTGAATAAAATAATTTCGTAGTCCTAGTTTTTTGTAAAGAATGTGGAAATCTGATATAGACACCCAGTCGCAATGTGTACTGGGTAAACCCAAACTAGCGTTGGCAGAAAACATTTCATCTTTGGCAGAAATGATGCCGTTTAGTGTGCTGGAGAGTCAAATGCGCAAATAATGAAGTGTTTTAAAAGCTTAAAAATGGTTTGTATGTATGCGTACAGACATCTCTTTCTGTTTTCTTTTCTCATTTCATTTGGGATTGTGCCAAAAAAAATCCATGCGACGTCAATGGGGATCGAACCAAGGCCGGCTGGAATGCAAAGCTATTTTACACGACCACGCTATCCACATGGCTAATGATGCTTCAGCAGTTGTTCAGCTAATACGTGATAATATAGCACCTGATTATAAAATTAAGTTGGGAGGTGGTTTCTATGAGCAAAAAGGAGCGCATGAAGGAGAACAATATCCATCTCGGTCTGAGCCGTGTATGTGCAAAGCATGCGGAAAGCTTATTTGTCTTTTATTTCGCTCGCTCGTATTAATCTTATATTGCTGTACCATGTATATTATACAAATGCTTACCAGTATTTGTGAGTCATGACATTTTCTGTCTGTGTCTCATTTAATGTCATAAATCAGGATGACGAAACATGAGCTAAAAATTAATGTTAGGTGTAGTGTGAGATTTTTACTCACCAAAACATTTCTCATGTTGATATCTACACCAGATACGAGCATATCACAGCGTTCTTCGTGGAAGCGAGGGCATTCGAAAACTGCATGGTCAGGTGCTTCCACTATTTATGCACTGTGGTAATGGGGAGAGGTAACATTTTCAAATCTGTGCAGGTATTCTCGAAAACAACCGTGTCCTGACAAAAAAACTGGCGATTGACGTTATGGCATTTGCCGCTTTCTCACAGACGTAGTTGATATGGCTCCTAATGTTAAATTGATCGTCGATCATCACATCCTAGTAAGTACTTGAGCTAACATTTGGAAACAATGGTGTGCTCCCCAACGGTGATTTCCGCTGAACATTTCTGCATTTGCTAATCAGCATGATTTCATGTTGACTCCCTTCGGTAACTTCAATGTTTGCACTCCATTGTACATCTCGTTCCAAAGCGTTGGGCCAAAGATGGAGCGCTGTGGGACACCCACTGTTACATTTAACGACTTTTCTCCCTTTGCTGTGTTGTAGAGTAGGATCCTGTTCTCGAAATAACTCTTCAGGATCCTGCACAGGTAATTCGGTACCATCATTTTGTGCAATGCCTCTGCGATGGCTTCCCGGCTGGCACAATTGAATGCGTTTTTAATGTCAACTGTTACAATGGCGCAGAATCGATTGCCACGCCTTTTTTGTTTCAGCGCTTTGTCAGCTATTTCTGTTAGGTGCAGGATAGTATCCACTGTGGATCTTCCATTCCGGAACCCAAACTGCAGCTTTGAAAGTCCATGTTCGCTTTCTGTACACTTTGTCAGCCTGTTGAGGATTGTTCTCTCCAGAAGTCTACTAACTGTGTCCTGGAGACAAATTGGGCTGTATGATGACGGCTCTCTTGTTGTTTTCCCTGCCCTCTGATTTTTGCCATCACCACTCTATATGCGTTTCCCCAACCAATAAACTGATCGGCGTATGTTTTTCGGCTGTAGCTTCCGTAACATCGCAGTGTCACATGCTCTCGCTTGCAGTTCGCTTGCATTTATTTCCGTTGGAGTTCGTGTTCGGAGTGCTTCGATGAAAAGATGCTTGTCGAATGTCTTAATTTTCCATATCCGTTCATTTGGACTCAGACCTCGATTTGTTGATGGCGTTTTATTGCCAAGAGTGTATCGAAGAGCTTGATGATCACTGTGGGTATAGTCGTCGCACACCCTCCAGTTCATGTTCACTGCAAGCGTCGGGCTACAGAAGGTGACGTCGTGCTAGTGGTACCTTCATTGGTTAGTTTCACTTCTAATACGGCTGAGCAATGATTGCTAGGTCGCACTTCGTTTCTACTACGTCTTGCCAAAGCAATTGTTGTGCTGTATCACAGTGATTCAGATTGATTTGGATTATTTCCATCTCTGCAGTCCTACGTTAACAATGCGGTCATGTCTTGGACATATTCCAATATATTTCCTCCATCTTTTACCGATCTTACAAACATATTTTTTCGAAGCGCGTATATGTTTCAACTGTGCACCCGTGGCCGAGTGGTTAGCGTCTCACATTATCTTGCCGGGTGTTCGGGTTCGATTCCCGTTCTGGCCGGGGGATTTTTCGTCAAAAAAGTTTCCTTCGACTTGCACTGTGGTCACGCGTATTCAAGAACTTGCCCTTCGGAATACATTCAAGGCGTGTTATTTGGCTTAAGAAATCTCAACTAAGTATTAATAAATAACGCTAGTTCATGCATACGTTGAGACGGCAAAGGTTCCACTGGGAACGTAAACGCCATTCAAGAAGATGTGTTTCAACTATACAAGGTGTAGTAGAAGGAAATCCATTATGGAATGAATGAAATTTAACTTTATCGTTTAGAAATACGGCATTTTAGAAAGGGTGTATTTTCAAACTATTCTTTCAATGGAATCAAATTCTAAGGATGAAACGAAGGACGAATTTCATGCCAACTCGCCTTAGGATATGAAACTGAAACTTTGAAACTTTGTGGGACGCACACTTCAAATCTCCAAAAAAAACTGAACAACTTATGGGAAAGGGCTTATTTTTTTCATAATTTTTTACAAAATTTTCTTACTCTAAACTAGAATACCTACAAAAGTTTGATCAAAGAATGAAATGTAGAAATCTGAGTTTTTACACCCACAAAGATTCACTGTAATCTGACATGGTGCTGCCGAGGTGGCTAGTCGAGTTGGCATGAAATTCGTCTCACAAAGCATTCCGTATTTCACCGTATACACTAAAACATTGCTCTCAATTGTTTTACAGACTGCACTCCATTGGGCCGCGAAGCACGGTAGTGAAGACGTTATCAAACTAGTGGCTGGAACATTGAAGGCGGATGTCAACACACGGACGGTAATAAATAGACACGTGCAGTGTATAAACTAATCAAAACTGTTTCTGTCTTCTATTTCATGTAACGTTCTTTATGTTTATGGCGTGCGACTTTGGACCCCTCCCGATAACAACAACAACAACAACAACGGATCCAATAGAATGGGGTAAGTGAACTATCTATTGAAACTTTACACAATTCCGCTAGAAATGTCGCATACATCTCGAAAGGTCGTATATGAATTTTGAATCAGGCTTGTAATCCTACGTTTTCATTGACCAGTTTTGAGTGCTGAAAAACAGCGGCTCGTTAAAAAATACCGCGTGTGGTACACTGATGCAAACCGCGGAAATATCCACATGATTGAGTGAAACATCCACGATTTGCATCAGTGTTCTATTGTGTGTATTATGAGATCTGAAACCGATTTGAGCTTGTGCTGCCTTGGCCGAGTGGTTAGCGTCATAACTAACATGCCGGGTGTTCGGGTTCGATTCCCGTTCTGGTCGGGGGAATTTTTCGTCAAAGAAATTTCCTCCGACTTGCACTGTGATCACGCGTATTCTAGAGCTTGCCACTCAAAATGCATTCAAGGCGTGTTATTTGGCATAGAAATCTCAACTAAGTACTAATAAAAATGACGCAAGTAATACTACGTTGAGACGGCGAAGTTCCTCTAGGAACGTTAGTGCCATTGAAGAAGAAGAAGAAGAAACCGATTTGAGTTCATCACCGATGTTTGATACCCATTACGACCAATAAGTAGAATGAAGTTCGTTCAAGACATTCGAGGCGTGCTATTTGATTTGATGTTTTGATTCGAGGCGTGCTATTTGGAAACCCTAAATTTGCGAAAAATTGACCATCAACTTAAACTGTTTACCATTATGAAGATATGCTTTCCTATTGAAAAGATGGGAGGAGAAGCGCATCAATATATGCTATAACTAATCACCAATTTCAACTCAATCGATGAATATCACAGATACTTTAATACAGTTTAATTGACTTTAATGAATCTGACCGCTCAATCATGCTTCGACTTTAATGGCAACGACACCTTTAGTCACAAACTGAGAGACTAAGTTAAATAAAAACATCGCTAATTAGTATTCATAATTTCATTTGACATGCCAGACAAATTAGTTCAAAGCATCAGTCTCACATTAAAAAGCAGTAAGAATGAGTGTACGAATATGAATGAAATTTTCGAGAAGCCCGGATTTATATCTCGTCCAAATGCTGTCTCGTACACACCAGCAGAAATACACCCATTAACTTCGTACGAGATGCGATGGATCTTGGCATCGAACTGGACTGACCATTTTCTCACATTCCCTCTCGATGTTCTGGAGACATTAAGCCTCCTCCATCCAGATGGTTGCCGCTGATATGTAATTAAAGATTGGGATATTATTTCTTAAACTTGTATCTCCAGCGAACGAGTTCATTCATCAACACACTGAAACTTGCGTTGGCGTTTATCTCTATTTCGTAATCTCATTCGACTTCCACTTCACTGGATTTGTCTGTCCGTCCGTCCGTTCGTTTTTGTTTTTGTTTTTGTTTTTTCGATGGCGGCTTCGTTGACATTTTTGTTTGGATGCTGATTTTTTTCCAATTCCACCGATTGTTACGGGCGATGTGCCAAGTAAGCACTGAAGAATTGAAAATTCGTGCACACTATCACACACTATCCGTGAAATGCCGAACCTCTCGATTTGACCGGTGAAAATCGGGAAGCAAGGATGTCACGTGAATTCATTCAAAAATCAAAGAAACGTTCTGGATTGAAGTCATACAAATCCAAAAAAAATCCCCAACCGCGACAATTGTGGGCGATGAACGTTCTGGAAAATGCAACACCTAAATACTTTAGGAAGAAAAAATAGGCGAAATACCCCCAAAAATATCTTGTTTGGGAAGCAATCTTTCACACCTCAGGTGAAATTAACAAAAAAAAATTACCAGGAATAGTGCCTGCAAGAACGATACGCGAATTTCATCAAAAATCGCGATGGAAATTCTTCGTTCTTCGACCTTATGCAGAAAAGAATTTCTAAATGATTTTTTTTTAATTTGGCCACAATACACAATACCCAAACAATTTTAACCCCCATCCCCTATTCTTCATCGCGATTTTAGTATTTTTATATAAACAATATTCAAATAATTTAAGCGTCGTTCGTTTTTCAATCAGAACAAATATATTTTTTTACGTAGTTAAATGATAGATGGGGCTACGTTCACTTCATCGAACGTTCATTCATACTTGAGCAAGTAACCACAATTCATCTGAAGCCAGACGATGGCGAGCTCAACAATCAACTATTGTGATTCTTCAAATCACGCCATTGTCATCAATCCTGACAAAAAAAAAAGGAGAGTATATGTGCCGGTTCAATGCGCAAGCGTTACTGTATTAAGGATGAGTCCTCAGGCGGTACCTTTCATGTTCATATGCTCCGTTGGATCACAAAGAAGTTGTAAAGCTTCAACAATTTCATGGAAGCTATCTGCATATGGTGTATGCCGAATGGCGAAATATTTGTTCCCTACATTCAAAACTTTTTCATTGATAAAAATATTGTACCCAGATGCGGAAAAAAAATCACCATTGAATCATTGGCGATTTATCATTCATCCTGGTAGCGACTAAATGGCAGCGGCTGCGAGGCTATCCGAATGGCCTTTCGCAAGGCCGAGTGTTTAATTTAGTTTTCCAAATTGGCCTTTTTTGAGGCTAGAGGCGAATGAACTGTGTCTGAGTTGATAGAAACAGTCTGAGATTCCTCTCTAATTCAAAACATCATCATCATCATAGCACCAAGAAAACCGAAAACGATGCACAGAAGCCTCTTTCCAGCAAAAACTATGAAAAATAATTCACTTTTGATTATTTCGAATATTATTTTAGAATGCATCGAAAATTTTAAAATAACTTTTTAGTCTAGAGTTTTAGTGGCCTTAAGAAGAACCAATGGTTTTGCATGGTTTGATATCGTTTTCGCGGGAACAATACACGAGATTTTTGTCATGAAACACTAATGAAACACAAATTTCTACATTACTCGAGAATTAATCAAGCAAATGAAACGAAATTTGGCATGTGGAGGTTTTAGGGTGCAATAAATGTTTCTATGGTGGTCAGACACTCCACCCTCCTCTCTAAGGGGGGCTGAAATACAAATGAAATACAAATTTCTACATTACTCGAGAATTATTCAAGCAAAGACAAACAAATTAGGCATCTGGAGGTTTTAGAGTTCAATAAATTATTCTATGGTGGTTAGATACACCTCCCACCTCTCTTAGGGGGGGCTGCCATACAAATTAAACCCGAATTTCTGCATTAATCGAGAATTAATCAAGCAAACGAAACCAAATTAGGTATATGAATAGGTATATGGAGGTATTAGGGCGCATTAAATGTTTCTATGGTGAATAGACACTTTCCCCCTCTATCTCTAAGGGGAGAAGAGGAGAGGGGTCTGTCTTTATTCTATCATATTTTCTGTATAAAACATTTATTCTATGTAACGGAGAAACATGTTATTTGATTAAAAATTCTTGAATGAGAATTGAAAATAATCTGACGTTATAATGATAAGTTTTGGTAGAAGTACTAGGAAATTTTTAGTAAAAGGTAAATTCAACGGGGTCAATTAGAAGATACATCAATGAACAGTTCTGCGATTGGACTCATGAACTTGCGCTTAGTAAAAAAACGTGAATGTTTGAAGGAATTGATAACAAAAAAATAATTTTGGGCGGGACGAAGTTTATCGGGTCAGCTGATATGTGTATAAAAACAAATAATTTTTTTTACTCGATTTTATACAGGTTTCGATTATATACAGTATACAGATTATAAGAAATCGGAGACTGTATATAATCGAGTCCGCCCTGTAACGCATAAAATGAACAATTCATACGTGTAATTCAGTCATTCTGAGAAAATATGTAATCCGCCATTTTGTAGTGGCCGCCATCTTGGGTTTGCATTTTTCATAAATAACTGTATCAAGTCCTTTCATTTGTTACCCATATTAGCTATTCAATATGGAATTATTATGCAAATTATTCAAAAATTCCGAAATTCAAAAGTAAAATACTCCAGATAATCGAGTCTAAAATTCCGGATAATCGAATCCCGGATAATCGAGTCCGTAGTACTGAAAGACGTAGTCCTACATTAAAAATTGGTTGTTATTTTTTAGATTTTCGTTATTGTTAAACATACAAAATAATTTAAAATAGAGTAACACCAGAAGGACCAACCAGAAAAGCTCGCCGGGCCGCAGGTTGAGTATGGCTGCGCTAATCTAATAGAATGTAAACTTCACACAAAAAAAATTGAATTATTTTGACGGTAAAGGCAAGGTTGCCTTATTGTATAGAACGATTAAATTTGAGTCGATCAGATTGCAAAATGTAGAGGTTGATTTTGATCAAATCGTGAAGTTTGATCGAGTTTCAAATTGAGCGGACTCCTGAATATGGGTGACTGGTTTGATATTGGTTTGATATACAGCCAACTCTCCCTTACTCATTATCCAAGGAACCATCGAGTTAGGGAGGCATCGAGTTATAGAGAGAAACATGCTTGTAAAACCAATCCAAGGTGCCATGAAATCCATCGATTTAGGGAAAATATCTTTAATAAACTTAAAATCGCCTTACATGGCAGTTGGAAATGTACGAAATGTCTTCCTAAAAACCTCACCAAACACACAATCACATGCGTAGGGGGACATTCTCCGTCTGGGTGTTCAAACGACCCGATGGGATACGCCATGGAATGTCTTACTGGACTGATATTTTTAAATTACTCTGCACGTATATAGTGCAGTGACATTATGCTTCTCAATAGAACACAAGAATCACGAACGTTTCACATCTGTTTGTCAAATGTGCACCGTTGTTTTCGGCAGTATAAGCATCAAACACACTTTAGTTCAAATTGTTCCATTCGTTCTACTTTATCGATCACATTCGATTAATTTTATAGATCGTTAAGACATTCAAACACACTTACAATACATTAGTTTTTTTTTTATTTAACAACCAGAATATTCACTGAAAATAATTTGAATGGCAGAACTATTATTACCGGGTCAGCTGGTGTCACTACACTAAAATCGTTATGAAGTGGTATGGCTTCAGACTACAATGTCAATATTGTACCCAAACTTGTCTATCCTCGAAATTATTCTGAGTTACGCCCAATTGAAAGATATTGGGCTCTGCGAAGATTTACAAACTTTTTCAAAAAACCAAAGCTTTCCTTAATGTCACTGAGAAGTCTCTTCTGTGTAAACGAAAAAGCGACATTGAAGTTTGGCAACTGTCAGAATTCTACAGCAGAATATTTATCCAACGAGTGCAATTATTCTTAGGATTTATCGATCCCCGGATCACAGTATGGGAATTATCATTTTTTTCACCAAGATACTCCTCCTCAATTTATCATTATACCGATATTTGGGGGGGAGGTGGCTCACTACCGTTCTTCCAGGTTCTATAAACCTAAGGAGACGATTCGGGGCAAAGAATAAATGAAAATAAAAACCTTTCACAGAAGAAACAACATTCACATGATCTTGCGCGTGTGGCATTTCATGCATTTTTTCCTCTTTTTTTGCGAAACGTTGTGGTAGGTAACCCATGTGAAAAACAAGCAAAGAATGCTTACTGAAATTTTCAGTCTACACGACTTTGAGCAGCGACACAACCTTCTGGTAGTATTATGCTACCCACCAACGAGCTCTCCGGGGACATCAGATAACACAAAATGTTTAGTCACGACTTTTAGATCTTCAAACGGAAGGCAGCATGTAGAAATTAAGATTCAGCTGAAATAATTAAACAATTTTATTCCAAACAAATTAGTTTTTAATTCCAACGAGAGCAATATTTCCGTTTTATGATAGCTCACGATCTGTCGACAAAATATAACCCGGTCGTGGCCAATTCTAAGGTTGAAGGTTTGATAAGAAAATTATGCATATCCCCCGCATCTACGAAGGTCAGTGCGAAATGTGTGTGGCGCATTGGTACATTCCGTGCTATTCGGAAACATACGAATTATGTGTGAAGAAACACGATTATGTATGAGCAATAAATATATGCATGTATAATTTTCACTGCTATTCAAATTAGTTACACATTAACCATTAGAACAATATGTATTTCAAGAAAGATGGCATTCGCCACTAGCATTTGTTCCTAGGAAGCAGTTGTAGGAGAATGATTTGGATAACATCTCTCAACATATACATGGTGACTAGCAGACGTATGATAAATCAAATAATTTATCCTGAAATTGAGCCAAACGTGTTGATTTCCAATAAATCCACTCTGTATGTACCATGTGCGCTTTTTTATGTTGGTTGAAATATATGTTCGCCAATGTAAGGATTGAATCCAATAACTCGCACTCTGTCACTTGTTACCCAGTATGGATTTATATCGAATTCAATTTAGTTTGTCGTTGAAGCACTAAGAGGTCACAGAAAGTCGACACGTGAGCGTGAATTTAAAGTTTACCCTCGCGAAAAAAAGTGAAATTCACGAAAAAAGGGGAAGCATCGAGGCATTACACTTTAAACCTTTTTTTTCCCTAGACATATGCCCATAGAAACGGAACACAATCAGTTACGCCCATCAAAAAAAGAGATGTGACAACATTATAAACATGGGATGCACATTGTGCTCACACATACAGAAACGCCAGGATGCAACAGCTTGTTCAATATTTTTAAATAACATATTTTCGCTTAACTTTATCTCTCATGTCGAATCGCTCGATATGTTGATCGGAAATAACGGCCACTTTCCCATGGAGCTATTTTTTATCCGATTATTAAAACTTGTGTTGAATGTGAATTGAATTATATTTAATTGAAGGTATTACGCCACGCTAAAAATTTCAAATCATGTTTGAGCATATACACAATTCAATTTATTGTTATGGTAACTATTGTGGATTGGTGATTCTCAATTTTTGTGAATTCTGTGCTGCTTGATGTGAATAACTCAACACTGGTTTCCTAAAACAGCCTTGAACCAGCTAGGTGTAAGAAGATTCTCCCTCGCATCGTATCTTCAACATGTCGCTACAAACTGAAGTATTCCCAGAAAAAGGAAATTTTCTTTCCTGGTGTACACGGAATCATTCGTTCGCCGAACGCTGCCTTCAATGAATCAACTGTTGCACACGCGTGCACGTGGCAACGTCTTGTTGAAACCACAGTTCTTCCACAATAAGGACACTCAATTTATGGATCGATAAAATCGATTATCATGGCCGTGTAACTTTCAACATTAACTTTTACGTTCTTGTCGGCACATTTTTTTTTTAAAACAGAACAATGATTCCATCGGCTAATAAAGCACAACAATGCTTCGTTACGCGAAGGGGTATGATAATCAGTTCATTCGATATGTAAAAGGTGTACGGATTATATGTTTATTACTTATAATCTTGTTTCAACAGCTCATAAACTGCTTTTAAGGAAATGATAGAAATCACAAAATTCACAAATATGGGTATTGGGTTTAATTGAAAATCGATCTTAGTCACGATTGCGCATTGATTGACGTACGTCGCCACTGCTTCCAAAGCACTCCATATACCTGGACAACCTCAGTTGTTGGCGTGCAACATTTTTAAGTGTTTTTGAATATGCACAAAGCGAACGAGCTAACGGGCCGAAGCAAAGTAGAAGAGAAATATTGAATAGGAAGTACCGCGTCGATTTACAGACCGTTAGGTAAAGAGTGTTTGTGTATGATTAAATGGTTCATAAGAATTATTGATTTTATGCGTTGTCGACAACTGATAATGGTGCTGATTGAACAAATATAGAATCGCCTGTAAATGCAGTGGATGAACAGAAGAAGACACAAATCTCGTATATTGTCGTAAAAACCAGAAAACTATCTTGTATAGTTTTCCAATAGTCTCCACCAATAGTTTTTACTTAAGAGTTTATTTTGCAAATTTCGATGCATTCTAAAATTATATCCTAGGTAATATTGAATTGATGTTTGTAATTATTTTGCCGTAAGTGAACTTGTGTGAATTTAGGAGTGTGTTGGGGTTTATTGGTGAAGATGACAATGATGTTTTGAATTATAGAGACCTCAAACTTCATTCACCTCTAGCCCGGCGTATGGAGAACTTTGGGAACTTTGGCCCAAATCATTGGGATTATGACGGCAGAGAGGTATATTGAAAACCTGAAAGAGTCTCTGCTAAAAATGGAACTGGAAGATACAGTAGAACCCCGAGCGGATGATCGGTGCGGATTATTGGCGACAGCGAGTCCCATAATACATCTCATTTATAGCTTATTTGACAATGTGGACGATAGGTTAGAACCTCAATTATCAGTTTCTATAGCATAATCAAATTGGAACGTTTTTGCATCTGAGTTATTCGCAAAAAAAATTGATGAAGAGAAAATCAATCATACCACATACATCCCTTCCATTCTATGCCGCTCATATGTCTTCCCGGCATTTGTCAGTGAGCTCTATTATTATAGTCATGACTTTCATATTATCCGACCACTCGTGTACAAGACCTTATAGATGGATAGTTTAATGATTTCTGAATTGATAAAACATAGTTTTGATGCTGAAATATCTTTTTCGTGCTTGCACCTCATATTTAGTTTCTCATTGCATTATCCGAGATTTTCGACACTATAATATTCGAACAGAACTTTGATCTGGAATGTGACAAATTGTATGATACAATTTCCAAAAATCAGAATCTCAAAGAACTCACAAAGTTTCTTCATCCGGTAAATATTCCTTCGTTGTACAAAATAAAGCAGATACATCTAAAAATGTTTGGATGTATGGTTTTACACTCGGTTTTGTTCACTCAATAAAACTATTCATAAACATTAGGGTGGCAGTGAAAATGGTCATGTCAAATTTCAAAAACCGACCATGTACATTTTGTTTATAGGCCCAAAAAAATGACGTTTGCAAAGTTTCAATCGGACATGATTTAGGGGTGCCTCAAAGCGCTCAAAGTTTTGATTTTTCGATCCTTGAAAATATTCCAAGGGGGAGTAAGGGAAATTTATAAAATCGAAATTTTTTTCTCGATGCCAAATGACTTAAAAATGCATAAAACGTTGATGTTATCTCGAAATAAAATTTTGGCGGAAAATCGACTTTTTGGGACTTGCGTCTGAGTGGCCAAAAAATCAAAACTTTCATGTCCGATTGAGCTGAAATTTTGCACAGGACATTTTTAGGGCCAATAAACAAAATGTATATGATCGGTTCTTTGCATTCGATAATTTTTTTTTCCATACCTTCATTGACACCAGATCTCGACTCTCGATCTCGTTTCATGCATCATTAAGTCATTTGGCATCGAAAAAAAAAATCGATTTTCCAAATTTCTTTTACCCTTGGAAGATTGAAAAATCAAAATTTGAGCGTTTTGAGGCACCCCTAAATCATGTCCGATTGAGCTGAAACTTTGCACAGATAATTTTTTTGGGTCAATAAACAAAATTTACATGGTCGGTTTTTGAAATTCGATGATGAAGTTTTTCCCATACATCCATTACAACCCTAATAAACATATTGTTTTTTGTTTGATCTTATGTGCCCAGTTTTTATCCCTGAACTATTTGGTCACCCTATACCAACATCATGACACGTACTATACGAGTAGACGCAAAATTCCGCTAGGGTGGCTCGTAATAAGAAGCAGACTAACTTTCAAGTTTAAGGCCTCTGTTAAGTAAAGAAAGTGCCCCCGTGACTAAGTAGTTACATCTAGAATTATACTTTTTTTAAATATTTTTGAATGTTTACAACTGTTTTGAGTACTACATTTTTTCATCTTTCAAATAGAAGCGACAGCATCGTTCTATGAAGCGTATCCTTTGAATAAGTGCCAGATTGTTGCAAACAGAGTCTAAACCCAAAAAAATTGTAAGAAGTTGTGTCTGGGACACGACCGCATTTTCGACGTTGAACTACGAAATCATATTCAATTCTTCGGATATTATTTTAGAATCCATCAAAATTTTTGAAATAGCTTTTTAGTTATTTAGTTATTTTTACTACTTCAGTAGTAAAAATTTTCATTTAAAATTTGAACAATTTAAAACCGCCTTCGGACCTGGTAAACTTATGTATAGAACTATATAGATATCGCTATCGGATGTCGACACTGTAGATCCACATAAAGGGTGTGTCACATCAAATTGCATGACGGAAAAAATGCTGTAGAAATTCGCCCAGTAGACCGATCCTTTTGAAAATTTTAGACAGTAAAATAAAAACTATTAAACAACTTTTGGCATTTTCTTTTTAATCATACTTCGAGCCCAAGCCCGTATGCTCGCACCTTCCTCTTCACCCCGTCCATAAGTTTCTGTACAACGTCAGGTTGTAGTTTTTTTTTAACAGAAATCCATTTTCTCTTGAAGTCCGCCTCCGATTTGACAACTTTTGGGTTCTTCCGGAGGGCCTGCTTCATAATCGCCCAATATTTCTCTATTGGGCGAAGCTCCGGCGCGTTGGGCGGTTTCATTTCCTTTGGCACGAAGGTGACCCCGTTGGCTTCGTACCACTCCAACACGTCCTTTGAATAGTGGCACGAAGCGAGATCCGGCCAGAAGATGGTCGGGCCCTCGTGCTGTTTCAATAGTGGTAGTAAGCGCTTCTGTAAGCACTCCTTAAGGTAAACCTGCCCGTTTACCGTGCCGGTCATCACGAAGGGGGCGCTCCGCTTTCCGCAAGAGCAGATCGCTTGTCACACCATGTACTTTTTGGCAAACTTTGATAGTTTCTGCTTGCGAATCTCCTCCGGAATGCTGAATTTGTCCTCTGCGGAGAAGAACAACAGGCCCGGCAGCTAACGAAAGTCCACTTTGACGTAGGTTTCGTCGTCCATTACCAGGCAATGCGGCTTCGTCAGCATTTCGGTGTACAGCTTCCGGGCTCGCGTCTTCCCCACCACTTTTTGCCTTTCGTCGCGGTTAGGAGCCTTCTGAACCTTGTATGTACGCAGGCCCTCCCGCTGCTTGGTCCGCTGGACGAATGAACTTGACAAATTCAGCTTATTGGCGACATCCCGGACCGAACAACTCGGATCACGTCTAAACTGCTTAACTACGCGCTTGTGATCTTTTTCACTGACGGAGCATCCATTTTTGCCGTTCTTCACCTTCCGGTCGATGGTTAGGTTCCCGAAGTATCGTTTTAGTACTCTGCTGACCGTGGATTGGACGATTCCCAGCATCTTACCGATGTCCCGATGTGACAACTCCGGATTCTCGAAATGAGTGTACAAGATTAATTCACGACGCTCTTTTTCGTTCGACGACATTTTTCCAAATTTACGAAAAATTGACAGTGAAGCATGGCCAACGTGATCTATACACTCTTATCTGATTATAAAACCAAAGCTGAAGATATAATTCCTAAAAATTAAATTTCTACAGCGTTTTTTCCGTGATGCAATTTGATGTGACACACCCTTTATTAGGTATATACAAATTAGATATATAACACGTTACACACTAGATATACCCTATGATCAGAATCTCCTGGATTGACTCAAATCTCATTCCACAAAAAGGTCGCCTTAAGGTCGTACCAACATAAGAAAAAAAAATAAACCGGTTCCCGCACACATGGTACGTTTAAATAAAAAAAAATCCCGGTACTTTCTGATCATAGTGTAGCAAAAGTTATTTTTCATTCATAATTTTCATCTTGAAAGTGTGTTCATTCCACCTGAAAATCCATTATAGTTGTATTGTGGCTTCCCAAACTAAAAAATGTACATGGTCGGTTCTTTAAATTCGATAATTATTTTTTTCCCATACCTTCATTGCCTCTCAGGCAGTCCCAAAAGGTCGATTTTCGGCCAAAATTTTTTTTTCGAGATGACACCAGATCTCGACGTTTCATGCATTTTTAAGTCATTTGGAATTGAAATTTTTTTTTCGATTTTCCAATCTTGCTTTACTCCCCCTTGGATGATTTTCAAGGATCAAAAAATTAAAACTTTAAGCGGTTTGAGGCATCCCTAAATCATGTCCGATTGAGCTGAAACTTTGCAAACGTCATTTTTTTTGAGTCAATAAACAAAATGTACATGGTCGGTTTTCGAAATTTGACATTACCATTTTCGCTGCCACCCTAATGAGGATCTATGCATACCTCGTAACTATAAAAGTTCGATCATAGGAAACAGTTTTGTCATTCAAGTCAGATACTTTTATAATACAGATTTCATTGAAGAGAAACAATGATATGAGTAAAAATATATGAACGTGTGACTGGGCAGCCCTCTCAGGCGGCTCAATCCGTTTATTGATAAATACAGAGAAATTCTTGAATGTGAGTTTTTCAATTTAATTTTGAATGTAAAGGTGGTTGTGTTCAAAAAAAATTTTCCTGTCCACGTGGACTTAGTTTATACCCCCTCACCCTCCGTGGACAATCGTGGACATTTTTCCCCCCTACCGGTCCGGGATGTCGTCAATAAGCTGAATTTGTCAAGTTCATTCGTCCAACGGACCAAGCAGCGGCTCCTAACCGCGACGAAAGGCAAAACATGGTGGGGAAGACGCGAGCCCTGAAGCTGTACACCGAAATGCTGACGAAGCCGACGAAACCTACGTCAAATCGGACTTTCGTCAGCTGCCGGGCCTGTTGTTTTTCTCCGCAGAGGACAAATTCAGCGTTCCGGAGGAGATTCGCAAGCAGAAACTATCCAAGTTTGCCAAAAAGTACATGGTGTGGCAAGCGATCTGCTCTTGCGGAAAGCGGAGCGCCCCCTTGGTGATGACCGGCACGGTAAACGGGCAGGTTTGCCTTAAGGAGTGCCTACAGAAGCGCTTACTACCACTATTGAAGCAGCACGAGGGCCCGACCATCTTCTGGCCGGATCTCGCTTCGTGCCACTATTCAAAGGACGTGTTGGAGTGGTACGAAGCCAACGGGGTCACCTTCGTGCCAAAGGAAATGAACCCGCCCAACGCGCCGGAGCTTCGCCCAATAGAGAAATATTGGGCGATTATGAAGCAGGCCCTCCGGAAGAACCCAAAAGTTGTCAAATCGGAGGCGGACTTCAAGAGAAAATGGATTTCTGTTCAAAAAAAACTACAACCTGACGTTGTACAGAACCTTATGGACGGGGTAAAGAGGAAGGTGCGAGCATACGGGCTTGGGCTCGAAGTATGAATAAAAAGAAAATGCCAAAAGTTGTTTAATAGTTTTTATTTTACTGTCTAAAATTTTCAAAAGGATCGGTCTACTGGGCGAATTTCTACAGCGTTTTTTCCGTGATTTGATGTGACACACCCTTTATATTACTTTCGAAACGTAGTACAAGCATTTCTCGAGTTATGTTTGTAATTGGACGAAAACCTATTTTAATACAAAAAAACAAATGCGCACCTTTGCCCCATTTTTAAATTGTCAAAGTTGTTGGAAAATCATTGAACTATTTAGGAACAATAACACTTTAAATACACATACACATTTAAATACATTTCGATACTTTGTTAAATCGTAGCCGTTAAGGAAAAATTACATGAAAAATAGAACCTACTTGCGATTTAACATAAAAAACTACATATAATGTTTTATCCTAGGACTAACCGTTCTCGAAATATAACAAATTTAATAGAATTAAAATTATGCTCGAGAAACATTTCACTAACATTATTTTCATTATAAGAAATTGCTCATATCTCGAGAGCGATTGGTCATGAGATGATTGGTCGAAGACCACCAAGCGAGATGTGGTTAGCGACGTCGGTTAGTCGTTCGATTAATTCAGATAATCGAATATCTGCAATTATAATCGAGTAATTTTGTATCGAATAATGAAAAATCAAAATATGAATCCATGAATATAAAGGGTGGGCCATTTAAAGTGGAAGCATCTGGCAACCCCATAACTTTTGACAGAGATGTCAGATTAACAAATGTCATACCGCGTTGGAAGCGTCATTTCAGTACAATTTCAACCATGGAACAACACACACCTAAACAACGCGCTGAAATTGTTCAGCTGTACATTCAAAATAACTTCTCAATTGTGTTAACTAAACGTGCGTGGAAAAATAAAAATAAAGTTAAAACATCGCCTGGAGACAACACTATACGTCGATTATATGCCAAATTTATATCGTCTGGTAGTGTTGGTAATGCCAGTCATCTGTCCAGACAACGACCAAGACGTTTCGACGAGAATATTGATGCCGTTCGAGCCAGTGTTGCAGAGACTCCATCGACCTCAGGTCGCCATCGTTCGCAAGAGTTAGGCATCGCTCGAACCACTCTCCGACGCATAATTCGTGTTGATTTTAAAATATTTCCGTATAAAATTCAAATGGCTCAACAACTTAACCCATCTGACTTACCACGTCAACTTGATTTTGCGAAATGGACCATCGAAATGACCAAAAATGAACGTGGCTTTTGGCAAAAAATCATAATGTCTGATGAGGCGCATTTCAACTTGAATGGAGGAGTGAATAAACAAAATTGTCGGTTTTATGCTACTGAAAACCCTCAATTCATCGAAACGCAACCTCTTTACGACCAAAAAGTTACTGTGTGGTGTGGCATTTATGCCGATAAAGTCATCGGCCCGTACTTCTTTGAAAACGAAAATGGAGCAACGGTAACCGTGAATGGGGAGCGTTATCGGACAATGATAACCGATTTTTTATTGCCATTTGTTCGTGAAAATGAATTGGACAATTACTGGTTCCAACAGGACGGCGCTACATGCCATACAGCGGCTGCCACGACCAAATTATTGCGCGAAATGTTCCCCGGAAGATTAATATCGAAAAACGGCGATTATGACTGGCCACCGAGATCACCTGATTTGACGCCTCCTGACTTTTTTTTATGGGGATATTTAAAATCCAAGGTATACACTGGTAAACCATGGTCCCTGGCTGCGCTGAAAGACAATATCCGACAAGAAATTGCTGCCATATCGGCCGAAACATTGGGCAAAGTGATGGAAAATGCCGAAAAAAGTGCACATTTTGCGGTCAAGGCCAGAGGCGGTCATTTACGAGATATCATAATCAAAAAGTAGTTAGAACAAATCTCCCTGGACCAAAATAAATGAATTTCAAAAAAAAAAATTAAAATTCCTTTACTTTGCTATTGCAAAAACAAATCCTTCCACTTTAAATGACCCATCCTGTATATACATGTAATGAAATGTTATAAATTTTCAAAAGTTCATATCTCCATTTTTGGTGAGTCCGACACGGCACTACTAACTTTGTTGAATTTAAAGAGTTTTCCTATGAAAATATGCAAAAAAAAGTATCTAAAGCAGGGTGTTTTGAGATATAAAAGTTTTTAATATTAAATTATTTTTTGAATAATATTTTTAAACGGTGTATTTAAAGTATTATTTTTTCATAAATAGTAAATTGATTTTCCTACAATTTTGTCAAACCTAATTTTTTAATCTAACATCTGGAATTTGAGTTAAAATCGTAACTCAAATTCCAGATGTCAGGTTAAAAAATGAGGTTTGACAAAATTGTAGGAAAATCAATTTACTATTTATGAAAAATAATACTTTAAATACACTGTTGAAAAATCTTACTCAAAAAATTAATTTAATATTAAAAACATTTATATCTCGAAACACCCTGTTTTAGATCAATGATTTAAATACCTTATTTTAATAAATAAGCCGCAATTTCAATTGGTCATATGATAATTTTAGGTAGCTTCCATTATAAATACCGAGTCGATTCGATTGGTGTGAAAATAGTTGTTAACGTTAACTTTATTTCATAGCAACGGGACCTGTTTTCTGATTTGACACCCTTCCTGGAAGACGTAGTTCTACGTCAAAAAAAGTTCAAAAGCTTTGTCATAACTAAGATTCGACCATATACGTAGAAGCATGGTTGCCAATAATATTTTTGAAAAAACTGGAAGATTGCTCTTAAAAAAACTGGAAGAAAACTGGATTCTGTAAAACCTTTATTTTAAGAAGACCAGCTATGATTTATCTAAATTGTTTTTTTTTTCTCATTTCAATGCTTGAGAAATAGATTTTTTTATGCTTCGTGTAGTTTTTATATGTAGTTCATTAAACTGTAACTGTAATTACTGTGAAACAATATTTGAGGGATGGTTTTATTTGGGCAAGACTTGAAGAGTTTCGTATTTATCGCTTCATAAAATCCATGAAATCTCTGATAGAAGAGCGTAGCGTATAGTTCGATATCTCAAAAAGGCACGAATCAGCATGAGATACGAGGTAAAATACAAAAAAAAATACTGATGTTTATATAAACTCAGAACCTGCATAGCTCGCGGACTCTGTGAACTATTTTGGGTAAGTTTTCTTTCTATGGACATTGTACCAGTCGCGAGTGGAATGATAGATCAATTGGTCTGAACTTCAGAATGGTTTGGAATATCCGATATTTATATAAATTGGAACAAAGTGTAGCATATTGATTCTTGGGTAGGCTGTTAAATAAAATTAACAATTGAGTGATACCCTATTTTTAAAGTAGTTTGATAAGTTTCCACCATTCGGGAAAGCTCTTCGTTTTGGAATTTTCGACAAAACACCGACCGATTGAACAAAATTGGAAAAACCGAATTACAACCTCGCCTGTCGTAGAAAAGAGAGATCGATCCAAGGTCGAATGATAAATGTAAGAAAATAAAATTACATAATGGATAGGAAGAGGGAGGGACAGATAATATTTATCGTTGTAAATTTATTTTACGTAAAATGGATAAAACTGGGGCACACATATGAAAAAACTGGATAAAACTGGACGATATTCAAAAAAACTGGAAGATTTTAGGGTTCAACTGGATGACTGAATCGAGAAAAAAAAACTGGAAGAATCCAGTTTAAACTGGAACATTGGCAACGCTGCGTAGAAGGATCCTTTAGCACCTCCTGAAATATTCCGAGTTAGCCACCTAACACCCGGTATTATGAATCAGTGAATCGCATTGCTGAGTGGTTACTAGTCATACATATCATGCGGAGGGCTTCGGATTCGACTCCCGTTCAGGTCGGGGATCGGGAACTCACCACTCACAATTCTATCGAGCCGTAATATTTGGCATAGAAATCTCATGTAAGTAACTGATAAGAAGACGCAAATAATACTACTCTGAACAAGCGAAGTTCCTTTCGTTCGTTTTTTGTAGCTAAAATATCAAAATGCACAGTTATTTCACACTCCGTAGTGACATCATATTGGATAGTGAAGTTTCAGAAAATAATCTTGTGCAACTCCAAAGAGGTACCACGTTTACGCCCACTCTGATTGAGCAAAGGCGACACACACAGCGTGCGTGTACGTTTGAATGTAAATTTCACTCCCTTCTCTTGGTTCAAATGTTTCATCAAACATTTAATATAACACTACACTGGATGAAGAGCGTCAGGACCACAATGCAAATAGAGATGATACACGTAATATATTTCATTTATTATGGAAGAAAAGCAAGCACCCGAACGATGCCGGGCGAAGAACATTGCGGGAAATTTTGTAAATCTTTGCTCTGATGGATTTGTTTGGATTAGAGACGAAAGGGATTCCTGTAGCTGAAAAAGGCGAGAAAGGGATGGATCTCTGATGGCACAGTATAGGTATTTGGGTGCTGGCTGATGCACGTGACTCTGTCAGTATGAACGAAGCAACATTTCCAAACGTTTTGAGTGAATGTTGAACTTTACTTATTTATGTTTCGAATACAATCGTTCAGTTAAACGATTGGAAGATGTGGTAAAACGGGTTAAAGGGAGGTGGGAGCCATGGGTGTGCTATTTCTCTATAACTTACTTGCTTGTGCTTTGGCAATGCTCAACACGCCGTAGTGGTTGTTTGCTCTCGTGTCAGTAGTGGGGGAGCATCCAACTCAATAGAGTGGGAGAGATAGGCACAGGAAGATTGTTCAATATGATCCGGATGAAGAACAGCACTATTCGGAGTAATATATCAGAGCAGCGACGGACTCATTGATACGTTAGATATAACGCTGGGGACATCAACTATATTGTTTCAGATTTTCAATTTCCTATGTACAAGATCCACGCTTCCGAAGCCGAAACGGATGCTGGCAGCTATATTGAGGCATTAACGTTTCTATGCTATAGATAGAGGGAGAGAATATTCATAAAACAGTGTCTTGTAGTGCAAAACTAAACTACACATAATAAATCCGTGTTTCAACGCTGTTCACCTTCGCTGTGGATGGAATATCTAAGTTTAGGTTTCATTATAATTTAACCCAAGACAAGACCGTTAATTGATAAGTGGTGTTGTACTGCTTCTACAGCTCGCTGCTCAGAAGGTATTAATTTTGCACATTTACTCGACGCTTCGATACACTTTGAGATGGTAAACGAAGATTGAGTTTGTTATCGGTAAATATTTAGTATTGTCATTTGATATTGCCATAATTGGAGCAGTGGCGGGTGTGAATAATAGTGTTCCATGGGCGTAATTACTTCATCTTTGTCTAATCTCGCCTCGGAAGCTGTCGTATGAATGATCGGATTGGAAATGAGAGATAATCATCTCTCATTGATTTGATTTTATTTGATACTGTTTGAGCTACAAAGTATGTATAGCAATAGAATCTGACTATGTTAATTGTGTTAATGTGTTAATTGTGTTAAAGAACAGAAAATGAATTTAGACGTCAATCAATGTAGAGACTTTTCGATATGAAAAAAGCAGCTTGCATTTCAATAAATAGCAACCAGGTTCCAGAAGAATTGTGAACCAATGTTATATTTTGTACTTGAGTATTGCGGGACTGTCAACAAACTACGTAGCGTTACGTCAGATTGTTGAGGAAAAGCGTCCATTTTCAGTCCTCTTGTCTGAACATCACATTGTTGAAATAGAATCATTTAATCAGTATAGTATCCCGGGATATAATGTTGCTGCGTGTTTTTTTTCCATTTGATACAAGCAGTACACGAATTAACGCGCATTTCCAGGCACAGTAAAATTGTTAATTGATCATGTTTATTCCAATTTTGATACTATTTATACAGTCACAGATACCAATTTGAAAATAACCGATCATGAGACTTTAATTTTCAATATTGTAGATAATATTGTTGTAAACGAAGATTTTGTGAAATTAAAGTGCTGGAATATTTGAAGCATGCTGTTTCAAATCTCGTAGTGAGAGGCCTGGATTTTCCATTCGAGGTCGGTAATTTAGATGAATCAGCGGCTATTCTAACGTGTACAAATCGGCTTGTTACGCAAAAATTTGTATCTCTGAAAATCTCGAACAGCTGGTACAATTCGGATCTTTTACGCCTTAAACGTGAGAGAGACAGATGGTACAAGAAACTTTGTAGAACAAATGATGGAAATCATTGGAATATGTACACGAACGCGCGCAATACATATTCAGAATCGATTAAGAAAACTCGTTGTGAATATATTAAGAGGAAGATTGATCAGCATCAAAGCAACAGCAAGGAGTTATGGAAAACTTTGAAATCTAATTAAAACATAGTAATAGCAAACAGTGGTCCATAACTTTTAATGGCACACACAGTCTGAACAGGCTATAGCATATAAGTTTAACGATTATTTTGTCAATAGTGTTTCATTGCTCAATCAATCTATTGAATTGGTCGATGAACCTGATGAAATAAAACAGCCGGCTAATAGTAGTTGTAGGTTTGAAAGTTTTCACCCAATTACATTAAACGAACTTAGAACTATTTGCTTTCCTTTAGGAGAAACGTTATAAGTCGTTAAAGGCCAGCTGCTGGAATATTTAAATTGCAATGCTTTGCTTATACCAGAACAATCGGGATATCGGGAAGGTCATTCCTGTGAAACCGCATTGAACTTGGTATTAGCAAAATGGAAAGAGAAGCTAGAGTGCAAAGAGAATATCATTGCTGTTTTCTTGGATTTAAAACGCGCTTTCGAAACGATTTCTAGGCCCTTGTTGTTGAACACGATTAAGCGCTTTGGATTTGCGAGTACTGCATATAAATGGTTTGAAAGCTATTTAAATGACTGAACTCAACGGACTATTTTTAATGATTCAATTTCCAGTCCCCTAGGGAATAATCTTGGATCACCTCAGGGAAGTGTATTAGGGGCCCCTTTTATTTATTATGTATATCAATGACATGCGAAGAGTTTTAAGATTTTGTAATATCAATCTTTTTGCAGATGATACTGTGTTATTCATTGCAGCTAATGATTTAGATCAGGTCGTTTTAAATTTGAATGGAGATTTACATTCTTTAAGTAGATGGTTGAAGTATAAGGAATTGAAATTGAAAATAAGTAAAACTAAATATATGGTAATCTCGCGAAATCGTTTAAATGAAAAAGTCTCCATCGTTATTGAAAACGAGACTATTTATCGAGTTTAAATCGACATTAAATATCCTGGCGTGATTATTGATGACAAACTCAAGTTCAACACTTGACAATGTCATCAAGAAAATTGCCAAAAAGTATGGAATCTTATGTCGATTGAAAAACGATTCAACTATTTGCAACAAAATACAGCTATACAAATCAATCATCTCTCCTCATTTAGACGTTTGCTCTTCCATTTTATTTTAACCAATGAATCACAAATATCGAGATTACAGCGCTGGCAAAACAAAATAATGCGGTTGATACTAAAATGTAACAGATTCACATCCTCATATTTAATGTTGGTCGCTCTGCAATGGTTATCCGTGAAGCAAAAAATTGTTTATTCAACTATGATGTTCATTTTTAAAGTAATTAACGGTTTGCTGCCTCAATATTTGTGTGATCGAGTTGAAAGAGGAAGTGACTATCATAGTTATAACACTAGAAACGCGAATGAATTAGGAACACCCCATTTCATGACATATGCTTCAAAAAATTCGTAGTATTTTAAAGGAATAAATGTGTTCAACTCGATGCCAAGGCATATTAAATGCGCAACAAAACTTACAGAATTTAAGAGGCACTGTATTTGCCCGGGAAAGCTGTGATTCATTAACAGCCGAACGATGTTTTAATTCTTATGACGAAGATCTTTACTGACGAAGTTTTATACGAACGGATAATTTAATGTGGATATTTTTTTGCAGTTTGTTTTTAATATTTTCAATGAAACTGATGAAATTTTTTTTAACGGATTATATTATGTAGACTATTGGAATTTTTTAAATATTTTTTTTTATAATTTGTGTTGATCTCTATTATGTTTGTCATGATCTTGGTGATGATGGACTATTTTTATTTTGTCCTTTTTATAATTGCATTAGTTAAAAAAAAGTAGTCTACTAAAGTTTGAGCGTCGCGCGCGTGACGCATATATAAAGGATATTATTGAAAGTTTTTTAAGTGCCGGAATTTTTCGTAAAGAAAATTTTCTCGATTTCTCTGAATGAGGATATTCATAGTCAATCCAAAACAAAGCTGGCGGTTCGACTTGTACTCTAGTGCAGGGGTTTTCAGATTTTTTTTATGGCAGAGCACTTTTTATAGCAAAAATATATGATGGAGCACCGGCATGTTTTCATCAATAAAACAAATTCTATCTGTATTGACATTACTCAACTTAGGACAACTCTATTTTGGCTACGCGTATCAGTCACACGACTTCTAACCCAGAGAAAACAAAATAAATCACTATATTCCTAGTGAAATTGAATTGAAGATTATTTTTTTTCAAGGTGGGTTTTCAAGTGGGAGCATTTGCTATAACTTCTCGGAGCACAAATTTCCCGCGGAGCACCGTTTGAAAACCCCTGCTCTAGTGGATCACTTGGCTGCAAGCGCCTCGTCGTATCGGCTCTGTGGCGGACATGACTGAGTATTGACTAGTCTTTTGACATTGCAATTTTTTGAACTGATATCTGTAAATAAAATCAGTCCGTTTCTTATGTTTGCTGAACTTATTCCAATATTAAGAAAAAATCGAGGGGTTGTGTCCGAGACACTACCGCTACGCAATATTTTTTTATGACGTAGAACTACGTCTTTCTGGAAGGGTACCAAATCAGAAAACAGGTCACGTTTTTATGAAATAAAGTTAAAGTTAAAAACTATTTTCACTGTGAACAAATTCTCATGATTCGTATACCAATCGAATCGGAAATTCTCTAAGATTTGTTTGATATGATATACATTACAAATCGCTAATCTCTAAATGGTTTAAATTTATGAAAACTGGAAGAACTTACGTTTTTCCCATACATTTGTTTTGCCGATTTGTGTGCTAACCCTACCCGTAATTCGAATGCTTATAACTCGAACATTTCTTAACAGATCGGAAAGATGTTTGCATCAATTGATAGAAAATATTTCTACGCGTCTATCACAATTAATAAAATGTTATTTTTCATGAGATGAACAACTGAATAACTGTAAAATTTCAAGCGTCTAAACGACCTATCTGCCAAGTTTTGATTGGCCCGATTTACGGTTTCCCCAAGCTGTGTTTCCCTCACACGGGCTTCAAAATTAATGTGCCTGGGGGAAACCGCTTTGCAAATACATGCAAGTCGGGAGTATTTTTTGATGTTGAGTACTTTTGAACTCGCTTGTCGTTGTGCAGACCGGAATGTGTTTCCCTAAAACGTACTTTTAAACTGAGAAGCCTGGGAAAATCGTCATTTCTGATACTAGAGGTGAATGAACTTTCGCGGTTCGAGAACTACGTAAACATGAGATCTGCAATAATTTCAGAGGGAAATGTAAAATACAATTATCGTTTGACAATCCTTCCGTTCATATTTTTTGGTAGTCCCAGGCATCATATAAAACACAAAAAGGACGTTCATCAAATTTATTTGTAACGAAGATCATAATCTATTACAAAAATTTCGATGCATTCTAAAATAATATTCGAAGTGGTAAACAAGTGGATTACATAATCTAATTGCGTAGTTTTACGTCGAAAATAAGCGGTCATGTCCTAGATACAACCCCTTACAATTTTTTAAATTTGCTGGTTTATCATTTCGGATATTATTCGTGAATACGTCGATATTTCATAAATAAATCTTTAGTAAAAAGTTCCGAGAACCCTAAAAAGATGTAATGGCTTGCGTGGTTTTGTAGAATCGTTTCGAGAAGCAACGATTCTTTCTTGCCTTTGCGAGAACAGTACACTAATTGGACATATGTCGCAATTTGTTTTTATATCAATGCACGCATTGCACTGAGTATTTAAAGAAAGGCATCTTCCGTGCATCGCCAATCAATAAGCATCAAACACGCGTCTAACAGATGCACACAGTTGCATCGATAAAAATGAAACATCGCGAGAATGACCGTTTATGAAAAATCGTTTCTCGACTCTCGGTCAAAACCGTCAACAAAGTTAGGAGCTTGTTGCATCAGAACACAGCCGATGCGCACGAGAGCAAATACGAATGGCAACTAAAAGTATCGAAGGTGTGCTATTCACATGTATAGCAAATGATCAAGTTCTATGTTTCGCGCAATGAAAACAAGTAACACATTCAAAGCCAAACACTGATGGCGAGATGCTCTTCGCTTGCAATGCCAGATGCACTTCAAGTGAAATATTCGCTAGCGTTCACAGCTCGCGGGGAAACATAAAACACAAAACGAGCGGAATAAGCGACCTTTGTTGTTTGGGGCACAGAAAGATTGTGAGAATTTTCTTCAGAGGAAATGCAATACTTCTACGCTAGCGACAGCTTACTTACTATGCAAGGGTGGAGTTTACTTCGCAAATATTCTCTTTTCGCTATCCCCCTTCGTTGTTTCTATTCTAGCAGCTGCATAAGTTGCACGTTATTGACAGCTCTGATCGGGAAAACACACAAATGGACAGAACAAATGTATAGGGAAATGAAAATGCTTCCAATTTTCATCAATTTAAACCAAATATAGACTACGGGATTGTAATGTATAGCATATAAAACGAAAAAAAGTTTAGAAAATTTCCGATTCGATTGGTGTGCAAATCATTAAAATTCGTTCATAAAAACGTGACCCGTTTTCTGATTTGGCACTCTTAATGTTAGACGTAGTCCAACGTCAAAAAAAAAGTATCTTTTAGATAACTCGTCTTGCTCAAACCTTTGTAGGGAAAGGAGACGGGACCATCATTATCATTTTGTTCAACATTTGCTATTGGTATGGTGTACTCAGAAATATACATCAGTGTAAAACATCAATTTTCCCCAATTTGTATGCCAAACAAAAGTTATCAGCACCTCTGTTACGAGCAAACTGTAGGCCAAGAAATGAAAAAGTAACAACTGGCGAAATTTCCGCAGTGGAATATAAAACAGCAACACTCGCACAACTCTTGTCAGTTGTCAATCAAAAAATTGTTCAGTCAAACCCAGACAACCCTATCTTTTTCGTTCTATTCCTCCCCGCTCGGTATTGCACGGGGCATGAGCTGTTGTCGTTTGCCGCTATTTTAAATATTTTAATTATTCACGCAACAATTTTCCGCTTAAAACTCTTTCGCTTCAGAGTTATCGTTTCGTCACGGATATGATTCGATATGATTGTAAAACTTTGCTAGTCTGTCCGCAAACATTTGATACGGAGCATTTCCGGCGCGTTGGTTCCGCTTAATTTGACTTGTTGTGATTTCCTGCCCCGTATTAAACTATGATTTCGTTCTTTCTATTATTTTCAGGGCTACACAGCGCTACACATCGCGATGCAATTTGGGCGCAACGATATTTTTGAATTACTTTGCAATGTATACAGTAAGTATAACAGTATAACCTTCAAACATCAAGGCTAGGCACCTTAGGTGACAAGAAGCTGAAATAAGAGATAGCGACATTAATCATTTCTAATCGAAGGACGTGGAATTGATACCGATGACAGACATCACGATTGATCGGTTCGGTTTTATTCTTTTATTCTTCAAACAGAAAAGTGTCTTTGCCAGGTAGTCATTCTTATTTGTCAACGTTGATTCTCACTTTACACCCTGTCAGTAATGACAGATTTGTTGACAATATAAGTTTCACGATAAATAAATAAAATTATAACCAATCAAAAGAATAATGAGCGTGTAGTGCTACTTTATTGCTTCAAGACTAATTATAATAAACTTTTATCAAAGACTCATTTTGTTCAGATATTGGCGTAAAAGATTTGCAGTAAAGAAAAAAAAATCAATTGCTGAGATCGGATTCAGGCAAAGGAAATATTTTATGATTCATTTCTTTTTCATCCGTCCATTTCCAGAAGCAGACCGGGATCTGTTGGACTGGAGCGGTAAGAAACCACTCGAGTATCAAAAACAGATGACAAGTGTGTCGGCGTCCACCTACAGCAGTGAGTATGATCCGATGTTTATTGTGAACGAACGGTTCCATTCTCTTCCGTCGAAAAAAATACTCTCGCCGCTGGCACGAGGCGGCACCTTTATGCGTAAGAAAAGCCGCCGTCAGCAGCGTCCTTCCACTACGACAGGGGTTGATCTGCAACGCACCCATTCAATGCTTACTATGATCACGCCGGAACATCTATCGCTTGCCACTAACACTTCCGAGACGATCGAGACGATCAATGCATACAACAACGACAACAGTAATGCCACCAATAAACGTATAAATTATTTGACTCATCCGGCTGATGCAATGAGTCTCGGCGGAAGTGCCGTGAACCTGCGCAGGAGTGACAAATCCAATCAGAGCTTTTTTCGACGCAAGAAAACACATAACTAACGCTTGCATGCCATTGTCTCAATAGAACCGATCATGATCACTTGCCTGCTGCTGAGTTGTTTTTTTTATGTTGAAGTAGTTTTAGCTCTGAAATTTTTTTGCTCCATTCAATCCCTAACTGTTTATCTATCGTACATTCATAGCATTGAATATTAGTTACTTTATTTATCAATACTATTTGTATCTTTTTCATGTACTGGCATTAAATATCAAATAAAACAATAAAGCTGTTTCAATCATATTTTATGGCATGTAGTTAAATGATAATTTAGTTGATTGTACCATAGTTTCTCCTGTGCCGATTTAAATAACCAATCATGTTTATTTTCAAAATACTAGTAGCCACTAATATCTAACAATTGTAGATTTCTAGTGTAGTATCAACATTCATACTGTGAAATACACATTTAGTGAAATGAACAATCGAACCATTTTTTCATACGACATCACCTGACCCAAGTAACACATTGTGGGAGAGGGTAAGACGGACAGTGGGGGTAAGATGGACAGGTGGTTGATTTGTATAGTCACACTATTATTTATTTATTTAGAACGATACTGCATCCCATTGAGAGAATAGATCTTCTTCAAATCGTTCCGCTAATAAACCCGATCCATGCTTGCAGTTCTCCAACTCCGACCGCACCGATTCTTGCCAAGTCCTCCTCCACCTGGTCCAACCACCTAGCTCGTTGGCGTTCGAAAACACCAAGCGCTTGTGAGTCCTCTTCAAGCATCATCCATGCTTCGTGCCCATAGAGAACAACGAATTAGGGATTTGTACATGGTACACTTCGTACGGGGTCGGAGTTTGTTGGACCTTGAGGATTTGCGGAGCCCATAGTAGGCAAGACTTCCATTGACTATGCGTCTTCGAATTTCACGGCTGTTGTTGTTGTCAGTTGTCATCAACGAGCCAAGGTAAACAAATTTCTCTACCACCTCGAGCTCGTCGCCGTCGATAACAACACTACTACCAAGAAGAATTCTGTTGAGATAAGTCCTTCCTGCTAGCTTGTATTTAGTCTTAGAGGCATTGATCCCAAACCCAATCAACCCTGCTTAGTTTTTCAGTCGGATATACAAGTCGGCTACCGTCGCATACAGGGTTGCCAACTATAATTTTGAAAAATCAGGAATAATGAAAATAAAAATCAGGAGAAATCAGGATTGCGCATATTGGGTTGTCCAGGAAGTTAATATCGGTTCTTGAGAGTTGAGAGAGGAAATTATTGTCGGTTATTGAGAATATCGATATGAAAATCGTGACCTTTTTTTGACATAATACTACGTTTTCCAGTAATAGTACCAAATCAGAAAAATGGTTTTTCTATGAAACAGTTTTACCGTTAAGCTGTGATGTCACCATTATTTTAACTGTGAATCAATTTTGATGGTTTGCATTCCAATCGAATCGGAAATTCTTTATTTTTTTCGGTAAATTATACATTACGGTTCCCCAACCCGTAAATGATTTTAATTAAGGAAAACTGGAAGAATACACATTTTCCTATCGTGCTCTTGTGGCCGAGTATGTATGAGGGAGGTACAATCCTTAAATATTACTGTTAATTAGACATACGTAAATTGGTTGCTCGAAATGCAATTGCAGCATTCGTTCTACGGACAATGTGGATAGAGATAATATTACAATGTTAGCTTTCCCGTATTCTATTCATTGAATATAAACAAGTCATCCGCGATTCCAAAACACAGTATTCACAATTCATCAGTCATCTAGCTTGTAACAGACGGCAGCGAGTCTTTCAGTCTTTTTCAAGGCCGGGTGTTTAGTTGAGTTTTCAAAATTGGTCTTTTTCAATTTTAGAGGCGAATGAACTGATGAATTTGAAATCCTCTATAATTGAAAACATCAACATCATCATCATAATTCGAGTCGTCCCGCTCCAACAATCAAACAGCAGTCTTTCTCAATGCTGATATCACACACAATGGTTTTGCTCGATTCTATGTAAATGTTTTTGTATGGTACAATTTTGTTCGGTGGGGGCACCGCGTCGATTTGCGTGCCGTCTGGTGAAGATTGCCTCTGTATTTTTGAATCAGATCATAATTGAATTTGTACTGGAGTGTACGTTTAAAATTTCTGAAACAAAAGCGTTACATTTGGGGTGCAAAGTTTCAAACGTTGACACCTCTTTGTCAGTTGTACAAAGTGGTATGTCAATCATTCCATTCGAAAGATAAAAGGTGTATGAGTAACAATCTATTTAATATTAATGTTTGCCTGAAGAGAGCTTCTGTAAATTCACGAGTATGTTTGGATTTATTGGTGTAATGATGTTGTTTTGAATCGTAGAGGATTTAAGCTTTCTCAGTTTATTCGCTTCTAATCTTTCAAAAGACCAATTTGAAATTCCAAACTAAATAACGTAGCCTTGAGAAAAACTATTTGGAAAGCCTTGCTGCTTGGAGGACTGATCAATCGTGAATGACTGATTTGTGATTTTTTCAATCGATCATTACGTTTCGTGATTTCAATGCTTTCGGGTTGAAAGTGACGTAAGGTATTTTTCAACGTTGAGAGTTGTGTTCTTCGGTGAAAAACTTAAGTTGAAATTTTGTTTCGATGGTATTGCTTACGCCTCCGCAGCCACCACATAATAGTGTCGGTTCGGATTTTCTGTTACCGTTCTGTGTCTGCTGAGATGTTTCGTTCTGTGTTGAAGATGTGATTTTGCTAGAAGATACTGAAAAAGTACTGAGTACAAGTACAAGAAGTTCAGTATTCCAGTTTCAGTGCTCTAGATAGCGAGCAATCCACAGTACATGTTGATACTTAGAATTAATTTGACAATCTAGTAAAATTGCTCCTCACTCCTCACTCAGTGAAAGCATTCATTTGTCAATCCTTGTCTTTGCTATCAAATCTTTGTATTAAAGAGCTCTATTATTAAATTTCTTCAATGTTTGCGCTCGACGGCAATATTTTCGTAGTTCTATGTTAACAGAGCGGTTGTATCCTAAACATCACCCTTCTTCATTTAGCTTTTTTTTTTCTTTGCGGCCCGCGGCATCAATACCAACACGTGTTTGTGGCCCCTATGAAAAAAGATTGAGTACCACTGTCCTAGATCATGTTTGCTTTCTCGTCGAAAACTGTTGTGAGCCATACTTGTGGGATGACAGGCTGCTTGGTAGAAGCATTACAGAATTACAGAATTCATTCCAAATCCCACCAGAAAATTGGGGATCATTTCGGATTTTGAGTTCATTTCGCTAACGCCAAATCCTTTTTTGCCGCATTGCATTGTTGTTAATGATCCATCTTCATCACAAGTCACGATTTTCTTCAAAGCGCCATCTTCGTTACGTTTATGGAGCGATTATCAGATGAATATGCAAACCATGAAAGGTTATTCTGTCAAATTATGTGGACAATTGTAACGATTTACCTAACCAAGCTTCACTGGATGCTCATGAACGGTGGTTTTAGATAACTGTAGTGAATCTGCTAATTCATTCATTTCGTATACCGAGGTTTACTTGTCACCAGCGTCGTGATTTTGATCATCAGTGGCCGCACGAACTCTCCGAACAATTTAATTTTCTTCTATAAATGATTTTTTTTTGACGAATTTCATGCCCAACTCGACTGGCCGTTGGCAGCACCATCTCAGATAGCAGTGAAACGTTGTGGGTGTAAAGACATGGGTCATTTAAGCAACTTTGCATACTTGAAATATTCGAAAAATAACTAGACAACTTTTTGGAAAAAGCCAAAAAAAATTTCTTAAATTTTTACAAAAAAATATTACTGAAAAACTATGATACCTACAAAATTCATGTCAAAGGATGAAATGTAGAAAATTGTTTGAATTTTTACGAAAAAATACCAAAAATTTTTTGAAACAGAAAATTCGCTGAAAAAAAGTTATTTTAACAATTGAAATTAAGTTTTCTCAAAAACGTTGTTTTTTTAAATTCTCAAAAAAATATATATACAGGGTGCGGCAGCGTAACTTCCTTTTTTAAAATGCGCGCCACTCAGTTAGTTGATGCATATACACAGTAAAACCTGTTTTTGTGCGGTTTTTTTGTGCGATTTTTTTTGTGAGGTGTATAAAAGAAGCATATTTGACAAAGTTATCGTCCATTTAGTTTTTTCGATGGTTTATACGCATTTCAGAGCGAAAAAAGCATATTTGCGTCTCAATTATCCACCTCTGAAATCATACCCCTCCTCTCATCAAATGCTCTAAGTTTTTCTAAGTTTTCGCATGACATGATTTCTAGCAGCGATACGTTTCGACATGCAACTAAAAGCACAAATCAGCCACGCGCAACCGGAAAAGTAAAGTGTCCCATCGCAAAGCAGGGAAACAAAAGGAAATTGAACAGTGAATGGCGCGGATTTGAGTTATTTTCTTGAGGGAAACTTTTTTTATGCGGTTCCTATCTACCGCACAAAAAATTTTTTTTTCAAAATGTGTACCGAATACGATTTTTTAAAGCTACTGGTGAAGTTTTCCAAGACGGTCCCTATCCCCCGCACAAAAAAAAGTTGGCCTGTATATGAATAGCCCTTAAAATTTCCAACAAATCGTCCATACATCGGAATATGGGTACTTTTACAGGGAAAAAGTTTTTCTAACAACAACTTTTTCTATATTTTCTTTGGAAAAAATACAACTACAGGAAAACCTGTTTTTGTGCGGTTGCTTTTTGTGCGATTTTTCATTTGTGTGACTGTTAAGGTGCGATTTTATTATGTGTGCGATTAGTTTGTGTGATTCAAGACCCGATGTCATAAAAAATCGTACAGAGAGAGTCGCACAAACGAGAAATCACCCAAAAAGGGACCGCACAAAAACAGGTTTGCCTGTAATCCTAATTTTGTTTAAAGTCAAGATAGCGATATAGTGTATTCGACAAAGTCTTAGATCTTATTAAAATGTGAACTTTTGTCGAAGACGTCAACTTTCTAAAACTATAAAATTTTTGAAATATAAGTAATTTTTGTATGAAGTCTCCTGAAAAAAAAAATGTTTTGCTCGTTACATTTTCGTGTGTAAATTCTCACGTTTGACATCTTTTTGACATCAAATAGAGAAATATTAGCAGAGCATGTAAATTGCGATAATTTATACATAAAAATGTTACAAATTAAACATTAATAGAATTTTTTCAAAAAAAAAATTAAAAAGTTGTTGTTCGAAAAACTTTTTTCATGTAAATGTGCCCATTGTCCGATGTATGGAAAACTTGTTGGACATTCTAAGGGCTATTTATATCCTTTTTTTTCAAAATTTTAAAAGCATTTGTTTTCAAGAAAAATGAATTTCAATTTTCAAAATATTTTTTTACATGAAATTTTTTTCCAAAAAATTCTTTGATAATTTTTTTGAAACCTAGGTAATTTTTTTGTACATTTCATTCTCTGACCATCTTTTTGTAGATGTTATAGTTTTTAAATTAAGATTTTTCGAAAAAAAGTTGAAAAAACTCAAAATTTTAAAAAAAAGCTACAAAAAAAATATCAGGCCTACAAAATTTTAGTCAAAGAATGGAATGTAGGAAATTATTTTGGTTTTCATTAAAAATAATCAAAAATTTTAGTTTTTGGAAAAAAAATTTCATTGAAAAAAGAATAGTTTGAAAATTAAAATTCATTTTTCTCGAAAACATGCTTTCAAAATTCTGAAAAAATAGATATAGATAGCCCTTAAAATTTCCAACAAGTTTTCCATACATAGGACGATGGGCACATATACATGGAAAAAGTTTTTCGAACAACAACTTTTTCATGTTTTTCTTTGAAAAAATGCTATTAATTTTCAATTCGTAACATTTTTTTGTATAAATTATCGCATCTTAAATGCTCTGCTAACCTTTCTCTATTCAGAAACATGTCAAGAACATGTCAAACGTGAGAATTTTCACACAAAAATGTTACGAGCAAAACATTATTTTTCTCAGGAGTCTTCATACAAAAAATGACATTTATTCCAAGAACTATAAAAGATAGAAAGTTGATGTATTCGACAAAAGTTTATATTTTAACAAAATCTAAAACTTTGTCGAATACACTATATCGCTATCTTGACTTTAAACAAAATTAGGATAAGTTGTATATTTTTCAAAGAAAACATGAAAAAGTTGTTGTTCGAAAAACTTTTTCTCTGTAAAAGTGCCCATCTTCCGATTTATGGACGATTTGTTGGAAATTGTAAGGGCTATTCATATATATATTTTTGGGAATTAAAAAAAATGTTTTCGAGAAAAATGAATTTTAATTTTTTAAATAACTTTTTTGTCAGTGAATTTTTTTCCCAAAATTTTTTTTGGTAATTTTTTGTGAAAATTCAAACAATTTCCTACATTTCTTGCTTTGACAAGAATTTTGTAGGTATCATAGTTTTTAAGTTATAAATTTTTGTAAAAAAATGAGAAAAAAAATTGGCTTTTTCCAAAAAGTAGTCTAATTGTTTTTCGAATATCAAATATGCAAAGTTGCTTGAATGCCCCATGTCTTTACACCCACAACGTTTCACTTCTATCTGAGATAGTGCTGCCAACTCCTAAGACGAGTTGGCATGAAATGCGTCATTTCTTAAAAGTCTTATACATCGATTTGTTGCATTTGGATGTTATTTGAATATACGTCGAAACTTGTATTTTCTTTATTAAGCTCTACATAATTCTTAGCGACCAATATTCCTTCCATTATTCCCTTTCTTAGTGTATTTCTAATCTTTATTTTAGAAGGATTTAATTAATAAAGTCGTTTTACCAATGCTGAAGAATATGAAAGAATTAATAAGCATGGTATAAACCCCCGCATAAATGGGAAGGATAGTGTTCTATCTGATCTTTTGATCGTTTATATTTTTTTTCCAAAAGCCTACAGGACCACAACAGTCAATTGTAGGGAAATCAATATGCAAATTTTCTCTGAATTCGTCGTTCATGCTTTGAAATGAATCTTTTTTCAACAAATATGGAAAGCATATCAGCAGTGGAGAACTTGTTGATTTTTTTCTAATTTTGATGTTATTTGGTTATAGACATATTTACATAGTACCATCTTTGAAGTTGATTCTACTTTGAATCTGACAGGAAAATCATATATAATCTTTTCATTTTGACTGTGAATTTAAAAAAATTGTCTTGAGTAATTTTACACTCTGAAACGTACTCCTACATCAATAACTTTGAGACTCTGAGTATATTATCCTCAACTACGCGATGTTGTTCCCCAAACTAAATCTCGTTATAATTTCATAAGCTCGTCAGACAATTTGATTTCCTGAAATTTTTAGCACTGTTTTGAAAAACACCACGAAACATTTGAGTGTAGAGAAAAAAAAGTTAAATACAGCTTTACATCAAGAGAATTCACCTTAATGTAAGCTTTATACAAATTCGAACTGGAGAGCTATTATTACAATTCTCATTTTCAACGAAGAAAAATTTGGCATTTAAAATACTAAATTTATAACGGATGTTTTTATTCTGATAGAGTAAAAATTACAAAACTCAGGGAAAATCAGGATCATTTCAGAAAAATCAGGCTAAGTTGAGGGGTTTTTCAGGATATCAGAGAACGTTCTAAAAAGTCTAGGAGATCCTGAGAAATCAGGAAGGTTGGCATCTCTGGTCGCATGTGTTCTTCCGATTATGTTCACGTCGTTGGTGAAGCAGATAAACTGGCTAAACTTGTTGGAAATTGTGCCCCACATATTGAAGCCCGCTCTCCGCATAACACCTTCCAGCGCCACGTTGAAAGGCAGACAGGAGAGTCCGTCGCCTTGTCGAAGTTCCCTGTGGGTCTCAAACGATTCCGACAGATCACCTAAGATCCGCCCACTGCACCGCACACCGTTCATCGTTGCCTAAATCAGTCTTGTCTGCTTTCGGAGAAAGCCGTGTTCGTACATGACTCTCCATAGCTGTCGTCGATCGATTGTATCATATGCGGCCTTGAAGTCAACGAAGATGTGGTGCGTAAGGACCTGACATTCACGGCACTTTTGGAAAATCTGTCGTAGTATAAAAATCTGGTCCGTCGTCAAGCAACCGGGCATGAATCTGGTAACTTCCCACAAATCTACTTACTATTGGCGATAGACGGCGAAAGAGTATCTAAGAAAGAATTTTGAAGGCACCATTCAGGATTGTGATGGCACGATTGTTCCCACAATCCAGCTTGTCACCTTTTTTATAGATGGGGCAGATTACTCCGTCCTTCCACTCCTCCGGAAGCTGTTCTGTGTCCTAACTATCAACCGGTGCATACACTCTACAAGTTTTCCCGAACCTCCCTTGAAAGGCTCCGCTGCCAGGCCATCCTTACCAGCTGCTTCATTTCGGCCCCGGCACGAAGCCTTTGTGCGAGGCGTTTAGTTTCTTGAAGAACTTCCGTGATTCTTCAGAACGATAAGGCAGCTCCATCTCCTTACACTTTTTCTCTTCCAGGCGGCCCTTTTTTCTCGAAAGAGAGATGTGTTTGCTGTCTTCGCTTCAGTCTGTATCGTCCCACGTTTTGTCGAGTCGCTCGTTGCAACAAGGCGCGACGTTCAGGAGTGCTCGGCACTCGTCGTCAAACTATCCGTTCCGTTGTCCTCGTTGTTGCTGTTTTCAAGGTGTTCCAGCATTCATAGAGGGGAGCAGCATCCAGTTCGTCTATCTCCGGTAACGCAGCTTCAAGACGCTGCGAGTATGTTGCAGCAACTTTCAGCTCCTGCAGTCGTCGTAGGTGGTACCGTTGTGAGCGCTGGTGTCTTATGTTATTGACGACTGACAGTTTGGAACGCAGTTTGACCATCACCAGGTAGTGGTCTGAATCGATGTTAGCGCCACGATAGGTTCTTACGTCGATGATATCCGAGAAGTGCCGACCTTCGATCAACCGATGGCGTGGATTAACTGATGGGCGCTGAACCTGCCAATTACCAGTCTGACCTCCTCCTCTTGGTCGACCTGAGCTTTCAAATCACCGATTACTATTTTGATGTCGTGTTTTGGGCAGCGATCGTATTCACGCTCAAGCTGCGCGTAGAATTCTTCGTTATCGGTGCTACCTAAATGGGGGCTGCGGAGGTTGATGATGCTAATGTTGAAGAAATGGCCACTAATCAATCACCCGTTTCTGCATCTCCCTCATCTCGATGAAAGCTGTACCCAGCTCGTGTGTGTTACCGCAGCCAGGTTCCCAATCTCTAGTCTAGAAATCTCAGCTTTCAGGAAAAAACACAGATGACAGATCTTGATCAAGTAAAGCCTCCAATTCTTCATCTTCAAATTTTTTTGGTGGTCCGAAACGTTCTTCGTCTTCCAAGTCAAAATTACCACTTTAGAAACCGTGCAAACCACGTCTGACACGTTCGCTCAGTTGGAGCATGGTCACCATAAACTTCCACCAAAAACACCAAAACCACCAAAACAGATACCAAATATTGGCCGGATAGACCGGATACCCGATAGTTACCGGATATCCGCTTTTCGACAAATTAGCAAAGCCTTATAAAAAAAAATCAGTAAAATTCTCCCGACACCACGCTTGGGCGATATTCGCCGTTTGATCCGGTGCACCGTCCTGTTGAAAGACGTAATGATCCTTCCATTAGAGGTCCCGAAGTGCCAACGTCGGCGCCCACAGCCGATCATTTTGGACATTGTGCGGCTGTTACAAGACAAAGAGTTTCTCATCAGAAAACACGAACTCCTTACCTGCGTACCGCGAATGTATCAGTTTGGTTCTGTCCAACCTCTTCTCCGTTGTAGCCTGCGTTACCCCGTGAACCATGCATTTCTTGTACGGCTTTAACCTAGGTTCTTCGTCATGCTGGTTTGAGCTGTCCCGATCGACACATCCAGATTAGTTGCGGTCTTCCACATCGAGCAGTACATTTTTCAATGAACCCGTTCCCTCACCACCTTGATGGAGGCTGACGTCCTCGCCGAAAGCGGCCGCCCAGATCTCGCACGATACCTGGCCGAGCCCGTCTCCCGGAGGTCTAGATGAAATTCCGCTTCACCCCGTGGGATTTCAAACGCCGGGTTGCCGGGTCGCTCACCTCTCGCGATGCGCGATAAACAAACAACGAATGACAGCAGGTCGACACCATGTGCGTTGGTTAGCCTGTATATGAGGCTGAAGCTGACACCAGCACCAATGTACAGAATGCACATGGTGCGCACCTGCACGACGATGAGAAGTTGTATCCGAACTTATTGAACACCTTGTTCAATAGTTGAATCACCGTTTGACAATGAATACTGATCAAAAGTGGAAAAGGGAAACAAAACATGAAAATAATACATGATTCCGCGTGTGGATGTAATTTTTGCGGCTTCGATATTAACGATATATCGTTGCGCCTCCGTTGGGGCCTGATTGTATTCATCACAAGAGGTCTGTGTTTCAAAATAACTTTATAAAATGTTAAAAAGGTTCATATTCGATGCAACACAAGTGAAAAAATGATTATTGAATTTAACTTTTTGTTATATATTATGCTGATTAGTACCACAGGTCTGTATATGTTAAGACGCGTTCATATTACGCCAATTGGCATCGGTAATCGGCCTTATACGCCCGGTGAAGCTGAATGATTGCAATGATTGCAAAATGCAATATCTATACATTATACTAAAAGATGTATATAGAGCTATGACCAATTGATGACTTTTTCATGCGCAATTACCATTTGAAAAAGAGAAATAACTTTTGTACGATTTTTGTTATGTCTTACGTTCATGTTATTCTTATGATTTTCAACGAATAATGGAACACAATTCGTATCGTTTTATCCTCCCTTTATTTCCGAATATGCTTTCAAAATTCAATTCGCAGATGGTTATACTTCGGTTTGTGAGTTAACACAGAAGCTATATTAGGCATATACGGAAAATTGAATTCAAATTCAGTTTTTTTATTAACAATTATGCTATTATGCTGCTTTGAAGAGATTGAATCTGATTTCTGAGTGGAAAATTAAAATATTGAAATAATTGTATTGGCGGGGTAAAACGGACAGTTGTCAGTGGGAGTGAGATGGACTGTGAAAAGTCGGTTTATTCTATTCCTATGGAAATCCCTGCGTCTATAAACAGAAATCAAATCGCCAATGATGGACTGTCTAAAAGCTGACTGAAACCAAAAGTGATAAGTTCAGACCTTGGTTGAATAAAATTATTGCACTAAAAAAAGTTCTACTTATTAATCTGTTCTAATTTCAGTAAAAAACATAGAAAACCACTTTTTTGTAAAACGTTTGACCAATTATTTCGAAAAACAGTATATTGAATTGTAAGAAACTGCATTCAAATTTTGGGAAGCATGAGTTTCCAAAAATACTAGTGAAGCTCTTCTTAACATGTCCGTCTTACCCCCACTTTCCCTGCTCCTTCTTTGAGTGGTTGTGTCACTCTATCCAAATCCAAATGAGGATGATGCCTTTCGGCTCCTCTGAATGATTTACAAATCCTTCTCTCAAGATCTTTCCTGTTCAGTTATTCTACACTTGACTACTGGAAAACTGAAGATCAGCAGTGGAACCGCGAATGTGTTAATCGCGCGTGCTTTGTTTCCCGCGTTCAGAAAAGCCTTCAGGATACTGTTCACTCGACTTAAGACCTTGTCTCTCAGTTCAATCTTGATGTAGGAGTGGCAAATTCCAGTGAGTAGTTGGAATTCAAGATATTTATAGGATTCGCCACAAACCATGTCCGGCAGATGGACACAGCACTCCTAAGTTTTCAGAGACCCAGAAGACCTTCCTCGGAAGAGTAGTAGTGCTCTGACTCGCTTTTTTCTTTTTTCTAATTTTTCTCACTTATTGGATGCTATCCACAATGAAAATGAACGAATAAAATTACCTTTTGGAGTCACACTCAAACGCAGGTCTGGATATGGACTTTTATTTTGCAGATACTAGTTTTCTTATCCAAAAAATGCTGGATGTTTGGTTCGAGAATTGAGATTCTTCACAAAGAAGATGCATCATGATTATCCCGACTACAAGAAACTGAATCATCTGAAATGAAAGTAAAATGCAATCTTTCGTGAGAAAGGAAACTAGATTATGGAAAGTAGAATGGAAAGCGAAAAATACATCTAATGTTTATAGATAAACTAGCTGGCCCGTGTTAATCCACAAATTATTTTTCGTTATCACATCCACGTTTTCTTACTAAGCGCACGTTCATGGGTCCAGTCGCAGAACTGTTCATTGATCGATATTCTAATCTACCCTTTAAAATTACCTTTTGCCATAAAATTCCTAGTACTTCTACCAAAACTCGTCATTATAATATTATTTTCAGACACAATTTTCGCTCAAGATTTTTCAACCACTTGCAAATAATATGTTTCTCCGTTGCATGGAATAAATGTTTGATACAGAAATTATGATAGAATAAAGACAGCCCGAAATCAGACAATTTCTTTCTCGAGTTTTGCTCTTATCAACACATTCGGTGATCCATTTTTATTTATATAGATAGAAGACGATATAGGAGTGCGTTTTATCACATTAAAATCCATTTCCATTTTCGAACGAAGATCAATTTCGCTATCGCAAACATCAAGTGGACTAACAACGGTTGTCAATATGTAATTATAGAACATATGCGAATTGAATTTTTCGAATTTTCCCATTTTCCTTCAGAGATTTCCGAAAATTTTCAATTGTTTTGTTTGGTTTGAATATGTTTGTTATTTTTATGGAACCCCCTCTCCTTTCCAGAGGAGGGTATGTCGAATCACCATAGAAACATTTATTGCTACCTAAAACCTCTACATACTAATATTGGTTCCTTTTGCTTGATTAGTTCTTGAGTAATGCAGAAATTTGTGTTTCATTTGTATGGGAGCCCCCACTTAGAGAGAAGGGAAGAGCTATCTAACCACCGTAGAAACGTTTCGTGCCCCCTAAAACCTCCACATGCCAGATTTGGCTCGATTTGCTTGATGAGTTCTCGAGTTATGCAGAAATTTGTGTTTCATTTGTATGGCAGCCTCCCCTTAGAGAGGGAGGAGGAGTGTCTAACTACTATAGAAACGTTTATCGATCCCTAAAACCTCTATATGTCAAGTTTGATTCCATTTGCTTGATTAGTTCTCGAGTTATTCAGCCTCCCCCCCTGTAGAGAGGGGGAGGCAGGGTTGCCACATATACAGAATATTCTGTATTTTACAGATTTTTTGCCAAATTTCAGATACAGAATCTGTATATACAGAATTACAGATTTTCAGCAAAAATACAGAATTTACAGATTTTTTTTAAATTCGATTTTAAATATTAAATTTATTACTGTGCATACATAGATACCTTGATTTATAAAAAAGTTGGACGCAGCGCAATGAGATGGCTTTTGTTGAAGGCAGTTATTAAGCGAAATCTTGAGCGATTTGAAGAGCTTTTTTTTCAAGTTATGTATGACCATAATCAATCCGCCAATCGTATATTGACTCATTTATAAGACCCTATGACTAAACCGATTATACTGTTCCTAAACTATGTTCTACCGCTTATCAATAATGTCAATCGCTCCTTTCAATCAGAAATTTCTCAATTTTGCGAACATTAAAATGAGAGAAGACTGTGATTGTTGATCATGTTGGGTAACTTATTTTTGGAGAGCTACGTGCAACGATTCTTGATGTGAAAGATTTTGAAGACTTTCTGAAGAAGCTTGAGGATGTTTGCGTTGGTATCGATGCACAAGAAGCTGAAGAAAGATTGGGTGCAGCTAAGAAGTTGATCTTCAAATCGATTTGTCGTGACTTCTATATTGCATTGGTGAAATATAGTTGCAGCCTTGATAAACCCTCAAAATTTCTTCAAGCTACCAAATCTCAATGATTTGATGCTAAAATTTCGTTTCATTCGTTTCAACAGGTAATAGACAAGGCCTGGATTACGAATTTAGGCTTCTCAAGTCAAATATTATGGGGCAAAAATTGAGTGACTCGGATATAACTTGGTCCCAGCTATTTTTTTGTATCCATTGGTCGTTTGTAAGACATGTTTTGCGGCTCCGCAAAGCTTATGCGATTGATCCTTACAAATAAATGAATTGGAAAAAAAGACATTTGATGACATGTGTTGAGCGTTTGAGCTTTACAAAACAAAGTCCGGAGATTGGTTGGTTCCCATAATCATGGACTCTATTTTGAGAGCGAAGAACTATGTATCGGCGGAAAGAGGAGCGTCAAAAATGAAGTTGAAGAAAAATTTTAAGGCAAAGTACAACAAAACCATGTAAAAACATCATACAATTCAGAGGCGAAAAAAATTCCTATTGACACGACTTTAACAACTCATAAATAAGAAAAATAAGTTCAAAGTGAAAATAAACCTCTATTTTCATCCGATACAGATTTTTTGGCTAAAAATACAGATGTACAGATTTTTTCAGAAAATTTTACAGAATCAAATGTAGCAACCCTGGGGGGAGGTGTGTCTATTCACCATAGGAACGTTTCGTGCCCCCCAAAGCCTTCACATGCCCAATTTGGCTCCATTTACTAGATTAGTTTTCGAGTTATACACAAATTTGTGTTTCATTTGTATGGCGGTCCCCCCTTAGAGAAGAGGAAGGAGTGTCTAACTACCATAGTAACATTTATTGCACCCTAAAACCTCCACATGCCAAATTTGGTTTCGTTTGCTTGATTAACTCCCGAGTAATGCAGAAATTTGTGTTTCATTTGTATGGCAGCCCCCCTTAGAGAGGTAGGAGGAGTGTCTAACTACCATAGAAACGTTTCTTGTCTCCTGAAACCTCCACATGCCAAATTTGATTCTGTTTGCTTTATTAGTTTTTGAGTTATGCAGAGATTTATGCTTCATTGGTATGGCAGCACATATAATAATTTCGATGAAACTAAGTGTTCGAGTGTTCAACTGTTGTTCCTGTATGTCTGCTACTTTATCTGAGAACGAGTTCTTTGAGTCTTTCATCCCGTTTGATTATTCGAGCATACATGAATTTACACAATCATTATTTTCATTTTCTACATCTCTATCTCTCATTCTATTTAATTGAACATCCTTAAATATGTAAGTTTTTAAATTGATATACATTTGAATAAAACAATATATATTTTCCCCTCTTTCTCCTCAACTCGTTTTTTGCACGCATCGGCTTCTTGGTCGAACAAAATGGACTCAAACAATAAATATGGTGGTGGTTTTGCATAAAAAAAATCAAGAAATACAAGCGATGAGGCTACAGGCGCTGAACAGTGGTAGCTTCACTTGGAGTATCGGATCTTGGAGGCAAGTTTAGCGTATTCACACCCCTCTCTTTATGTAAACACTGAAACAATGTATAATAATCTGAAACCTTTTAACTGAAAAACTTCTATGTACACATTTATGCATACATTTACAGAAATGCTTCGCATTGCGTAAGCTTCATAAACGCAACTGCGTAACGTTGTTTTCTGTTTTGTTCTTCTTCGAGTTTTTTTTTATTAACAAAAAAAGGGCATACAATTTTAATCAGCTTCTGTTCGGCCGTATTCTTGATAAGTTGGGACGTTTCAAGAACACGTTTAATTAGAAACTTTAATTTAATGCAATGTTGATAAAACGGGAAATAATATTCGCTTATAACCTTAAACAGCACTCGGACGCGAAGGGTCGCGGAAAAACTTTCACTCCAATGTTATACTGTGGTATCACCATTCGCGATCGCAATCATCTGTCACGTGTGACCTTATATTAATATGTAAAAATATTAACTAACATGTAATTTTAATTATCACACCGAAAAAATGTGTTCATTTACAAAGGACTGAGATGCGATAGAGATGATTCAACCATATATGTGTAAGGAAGAATTCTATCCGTAGCTAGAATAATATCTTAACAAAAAGCGTAACCTCGAGGTGCCACCAACAAGGCGAACAATTTATGCTCGTCAGCCTGGGAATTATGGAAACAAACATTGTGCATAATTACGAAACGACCGCATTATCATAATTGCCATGCGTTTGTTAATGCCATTCTGGGATGTTCTAGTTATCGATCAAACTGCCACATATAGCCGGCTCGAAGATAGGACCCCACACTTGTTCGGTGCATACCGATAACATCGGCGAATGTAGATATATCATGTGCAAAGTGAAAGCGCGAAGACGTTTATATCATAACATCTGTTCTCACTTTCTCTCCCTCTCTCGTGCATCTCGATGGTTATCAGATAGCCAACGCAAAGTGGCATGGGATTGTCATTTAATCGATAGGTTACGCGTGTTCCGCCGAGCATAGAGTGACGTTCAGCAATCGAGTTCTTAACCACCACCAAATGGGTTATTCAAAACGAATGATCCAATTTGGATTGTAACACTGGTCCCGAGTGAGATCAATAGATGAGTGGACGACTCTGGGAGACGAATGAAACTGTTCTTCTTCCAGATTAACGTATTGATTTTGAAATGTGACTAACAACTCATTTCAGTTATACAATGATTTAAGCTTTGAGTAAAATGTGTCTACTATAACACTGCATACAGAGTATTTTTCTTGTGGCATGAAACATTAAGGTGAAAGTGGAAGGAAGCCACAAATGGCTGCCACAATGGCGCTCATTTTGCAACAGTGTGAACAATCGTTTCCACACACTTCCCATCAAGTAATATCAACCAAACTCTAATCGATTACACACAAGATATTAAATTTTCATCTGATGTCGCACTGTATAATGAAAAACGACGGAAAACTCGAGCTAGTGCTCTGAAAGTTAAATTTTCATTTTTCCATTTTCCGCAATGATTTTGTTTGTATTGGTGAAAGCATCGTTATTTCTTCGACACTGATGCCAGACAACATCATCGAAACAACTATAAAAACCACTCAACGAAATGTTATTCCTGAGTCATAGCGTTTCATGCCATGAAAATCAATTAAATGAAATTGTGTTGATATCAATACAATTATTATTTTTACGTTTATTGGGTCTATAATGTAAGTTGTAACAACTTAACATTGGTTAAGAAAATTGTATGGCAGAGCTCGGAACACTGCCGCGGCTACTTCTGCTGTCTAAAATAGTAAACGGAAAAGTCTCGCATTCAATCAAAATGCCTCGGCCAACGAAGAGAAGGGTTAAGACTCTCCAAAAGGAATATGTGAAAAAAGTACGATCAACGAAGGAAAATATTAGGGAATTATGAACATCGAGTTACTGTGCGAAAGAACTTGTTAATACCAAAAGAGCCCCAATTCGCATGTGTTATAAATTTGCTCACGTCACACCCGCGTATAATTAGAATTTTACTTCGTATGCAAATACACCTTCTGCATATATTTATATTTGCAATTGTTCATCGGAACACATCGTTAATACATTTTATTTCAGTATTGAATTGTTATTTTTTTTTCAAATATATTCTAAAACTCGTGTCAGTGAAGCGCCACACAGTCTTATAAGTGAACTGATCTATTTACGTACAAAAATCAAAACAAACTGTGTGCTTTGCTCTTCTCTCATAAAGACTATTACCCCATAAGAACGCGTGGTTTTACCTATATGTACTACAATAATAGCTTCGTTCCACCTTCACCTTAAATTGAAATATTGAGTTGCCCGAAAAGTAATTGCCGATTTTTTGTTCATTATTAATAAAATACGATTTTTTTTTGTACATAGAATGAACGCATAAATTTATTTATTTATTTATCTGCGACATAAAAATCGTACAGACATTTTCATCTATTAAGTCTAAGTCTAAACACGTTTTTGGAAACACCAAAGTCAAACACATGAGCCACTTCGTTGAACTTGTTGCAACTGACGTCCAGTGGATTGTTCATTCCATAGGTGGTGCGGTGGTTCGATCGGCGGACAAAAATCTGATTGTCTCGTCACTTGAGGAGGTGTGTTGAAGCGAAGTTTTTCCAATAAGTTAGCACAGTCAATGTGATTAGTTAGGACATCAAAGACTAGTAATCGCTGAAGAAGTGCTCGCCTCATTGCTAATGTTGGCAGGTCAATCAGCATACAACGGTTTTCGTACCCTGGTAGATTCGTTCTATCTCTCCAGTTGAGATTCCTAAAGAGCATAACGGATAAAATGCTTTTGGACGGGACCCACACTTGTACCCTGTATTCCAACACACTACGCACCAAAGAGCAGTACAGCGTTTTCAAACAATATATATCGCCAAGCATTTCGTGTTTCGTTTCAAGAAGCCTAGCATGGAATATGCTTTCGCAGTGGCTGAGGCGATGTGTTCCGCAAACCGTAGTTTACTGTCTACGAGAACCCCCAGATCCTTTACGACACTCGTACGCTTCAAACTTGTCGTCGCCATTTTATAGTCGAAGACAATCGGTGTTCGTGACAGGCTGAATGAAATTACGCAACATTTGTTGACATTAACTTCCATCCCGTTCAAACTGCACCATTCCAGAATCATGTCGGTGTCCGATTGCAGCGCACAACTGTCTACAGGCGTTGAGACTGCTCGATACAATTTTAGAGCGTCAGCATACATCAATTTCGGTGATTTCAGCGTTTTGCAAAGGTCGTTGATAAACAGAACGAAGAGCAACGGCCGCAAAATACTTCCCTGAAGTACTCCGGAATGTATCTGAAACGGGGCAGAGTAGGAATCACCAATTTTAAGATAAGATGAGATAGAATCCATGGTGTCAGCCACTCAGGGAGTTCTATTTTTTTGTACTTTTCAACAGCTAGTAAGTGTGGCACTTTGTCGAAAGCTTTGGCAAAGTCAACATACACGGCATCGACTTGCTGCCGTTTCTCCATTCTGTCTACCAGAGTCGATACGAAGCTAAGCAAATTGGTTGTAGTCGAACGTTTTTTCATAAAACCATGTTGATCGTCAGAAATTATGCATTTCGTAGACTGGTAGAGCACATCGTGTACCATTACTTCGAAGACCTTCGGCAAACAGCTAAGAATGGAGATACCACGATAGTTCTTCACATCATTGAACGACCCCGACTTATGAATTGGTGTGATGGATGCGAGTTTCCAGATAGTGGGAAAGAATTTCTCACTAAAAGAACGGTTGAACAACATGCTCGCTGGAAAAGCGAGAGAGCTTGCACACTGTTTGATGAGGAATGGCGGTAATTCTGGTCCAGGTCCTTTTGATCCCTCGATAGATTGTAGCTTGAGCAGGACTTCGTGTGTTGAGAAATGCATTCGTGCTGGCAGCAATTCCCAGGTAACGCATGTTTTGAGGTATACCTTTCGTTGTTTTCCGATCGTTTACGATCGTTCAATGAATATAGTCGCGAAAACAGTCTGCGTTCAGAGAGTTGTATTGGGCCTCAGCTTCACGCATTTCAGTTTTCCTGCATTTGAAGAAACGTTTCCTTGCTTTGCGTAAACGATTTCGAAGGTTACGAAGCTCTACATTCCACCACGATTTGTTTTTGTGAGAGCTTCCCACGCTTTTTCTCAACGGCACCATTGATCTAATAATTCCGAAAAGCTCATCGTAAAAGCGGGCAACTGCTTCGTCCACTGATCCTATTCGAAGTAATTGTTCCCAATCGACTTGTTGAATTTTATCACTGAGTGCAGTCAAATCACATCTATGAAAATCAAAGCGCTCAATCCCCTCTTCAATAAAACTGTGCACAACATCGAGTTTTAAATCGATCGGTTTATGATGTCACATTCAACAGCGGCAATGATGGTTCGAAAATATCTGCGCTGACTTTCCCACCAGATCGAGTAGCCTACCATTGTCATTAACGAATGAGTTTTGCTGCTGCAGTCCGGTAACCAGCATAGATTCAACCGAAGCCAACTCCGGCTCAGTAGACGCATTTATTGGCAAAAAGCAGCTCATGTCCCCGTCATATTGCCAGCATAAATTTGGCAGATTGTAATCACCTATTACAATCAATTTATCTGGATTTCGAGCCATCGAAACAATTTGCTGCATACAAGTTGCGTGCATCTCGTAAAGCGAAGTGTGTGAATTCGGCGTTATGATTGCGCAGTGGTTGATGTATGATCGCTGGAATCTGTGTGTTCCCTAACACAGGTTCCACAATCAATGAGTCTCAGGAAATTGGCCATTGCAAAATAGATGTAAGATGCGAATACTTTTGTACTCGCATGCATTTCTGCAGACCGGAATGAGTTTCCCCAACACAGACTTCAGAACTAAGGAATCTGGGGAAATCGGCGTTGCAAATATATGCAGGGTGCGAGTACTACGTTTCATATTGATACGTTCAGCCGTTTGTCCTAGCCGATTTTTCAAATTTTGGAGTAAGTTAGAGGAGCATTAATTGGAAATCGTACCAGAAGTACGAAATCCAACGCGACTCTCAGAGTGAACGATTTGTAACTTTCGTCTTTATGAGTTTGTGAGTGAGGAGTGCGTGTCCTCGTACCTATAAACGCACGGTGTACAAAAATAACACAATGGACAGCCAAGAATTGCAAACAGTTGATTGCTACAATCGAGAGATGCATTCGCAAAGTTGACACGAAGGCCGTACAATGCTCCTGTTCCGACATCAAACGGAAGCTTCGTCAAACAGCCGATTGCGGATTGCGGATCTTCGAATCTAATAAAACAAACGTTCTAAATAAAACATAAAACTTTGTCCTTTTTTGACAGCTTGAAAAAGAAATTACAAAATTTTAGTTGCCACCGGTAATAATTGATTTTAACCCCAAATGTTAGAATTCTACAATATAAAATCAACAATATAAAATTGTTACACAATGATTCCAACACGTTTGAACAATAAGTTCTTATCCTTGTTGTTTTTTTTTCTGATCGGATGGCGAAGATGTCCATTTATTATTTCCTGGCCAGAAGAGTGCCGGAATCTGTGCCGTTCAAATATGCTGACTGTTTTTGTTCCCCTAATCGCGAAGGGGAAGGGACAAGTGTCCACGACTTGGATCAAAATTTATCATTTAAATGTTTAAATAGAGGTCCGCATCTTTCAGCAAACAGAACAGAACAACACTTCTCGAAGGGTCATCGCCAAGGAAGTCACGGGTGTGTCTCCTCCCGCAATTTTGAAAACTATGTCATGCGGAATTTTCCTCGCTTCAGCGCATATTGAGGATGCGGTGACCGTGGAGATTATCCAAATGGAGACCGTAGATGAAGCGGTTGTTGATGATGGCCTTGGCCGCCCGTAAACGGATCATTCGGTTATTACTCCAATGAGGTTTGGACAAGGTTTCCAATAGGTTTATCCAAGCGGCACAGATTTTCTTCACCTCGTTAAAATAGTGCTGGGAGTTCAAGCTGTAGTCGACCATTTCAAGGATTTTCAACATTCTACGGCGAAGGATGCGATCATTATAAATGATGACTCTTGAAAACCTTTGGTGTTTGTGACCGCAGACCACCATGTGACCACTATTTTGAGCTGAAAGCCGGTTCGATTGCTTATCGACCAATATCATCGATAGCTGTCTTGATGCGTGGGGTCCTGTGCGCACTCCTCATCACTACCAGAAATAGAGATGGATACTAACAATCCATTCAGTATTTCCTGGATCAGGCTGTTCATCGCTATCAGGAAGAATATGACAGCTAAAACGAAACTTGAGGTACACCAGTTTCTACGTGGACATGTTTCAACAGACCCGCGAAGGACTGACTTTCTTTGATGGATTCCAAGAAGCCGGACCAACTATCCAGCTTTGTCCGTCTAGTTAATCGCCTCACTCTCACCTATGTGCTGCGTTCGGTACCTTTTTATCATCGTTTCTTTCTACAGACTGTCGTACCGGTTTTGTTTGGTCACACACCGAAATTTCCTCCGATTCCTGATCACTTTTGGCCAGTGCAGTGTCGTTTTCCCAGAATTGGACATTATCTTGGAGATGGCGGATTCAGCCACCTCGGTGATGGTTTGGGTTAACTTCTGCATGGGGTCGGCTTCGTCCGACTTTGTCGAAGAACCACTTTGTTCTACGGGTGATTTAAGATGGTGGTGCGTTGAGGATGACCGGGATCGGGTAGTGGTCACTTCCATGTAAGTTGTCTACTTTACTCCACTCCACTCCACCTACCTACCAAGTCAAAGCCAGCGGCGAAAATGTAAATGGTTGAAATCCTACTACTTCAACAGGAGATACAAGTACCGTCATTCAGGACCGAGAACTTCAACGATTCGATTGCTTGCATACCCCAGTTATGGTTTTAGAGTCCTCCAAGCTCTCAGAGACCTCTGGCGGCTATGAGAGCTTGGAGTAGGTCTGTGTTAATCCACTTGCGCTTATGGGAGATGCTCCTCTTGACACCCCAAGCCACGGAATGTTCCAGTGCAAAGCCCAGCTTTATCACCGAAAATTTTCTAGACACTCGGTTAATCTCTTGAAGAGCGATGATTGAGAAACGCAGCTCCTGGTCTAAGATATTCTGCTTCTAACTATGCGTCACAGCGTTGAACTCCTGCTCAATCGAAGATTATGGTTCGATACTTTTTGACCCTGCAGATGGCGCCACTGTCTCAATCGCTCAGCAGCTGTATATACCTCTCATTTCTCATGAGTTCGTTCCGCACGATTTCGCTACACATGTTTCCAAAGCCTTTCATTGGCTTCGATGTGTTGCTCAGGGGTTCGATTTGTGCAATATATTTGATTCTTAAAAAGAATAGATGGATGTTCGATAAACTCACCGGAAGCAGTAGATTTTTCACTTCAATCCACAAACATAGAAATTTAGAGAGAAAAAAGGACGGATGGGTAATGTCGGGGACATAACCGGAGAGACGTAGGACTACACAGAGGTGTTCATTATTCGAATATCATGGAGCACAGATCACAGAATGATCAACTCTTCATGTACATAATTACAGGAAAAAAATCAAAGGATAAAATAAAACCTCAGCACTCAGCAAACACTCGAACGTTTAGATTCAAATACGAAAAAAAAATCAAAATTTGTCGTGCAAATGTCGTGCGGTGCAAATGTTGCCGTCAACGAAAACATACTTGATGGCAAGCATATCGTAATAGGAATTTACCGTCTGGTATCGTGATATAATTGGGCTTTGCACTCCTCATGAATAACTGTGTTCTACTAGTCAAATCCTTCATTTGATACCCATATTTGATGGGGCTTTGAGAAAATAAGTCATCCGCCATTTTGTGGTGGCGGCCATTTTGGATTTGCATTGTTCATAAATAACTGTGTTCTACTAGTCAATCCCTTTCATTTGATACCCATATTTGATGGAGCTTTGAGAAAATATGTAATCCGCCATTTTGTAGCGGTCGCCATCTTGGATTATGAAGATCATGAAATACGCAGTTTTATAATGACTGCAGAGATAAAGGTGTGTTCCAAATTTCAGATCAACCGGTCAACAGGATAAGGGTCAAATTTCAATTAATGTGGTACAGCGCCATAGACAAACATGTTACATATAAACATACAAATATGTCACAGCTAGATAAAACCGTTTAAAAACTCTAGCATTCTATCAAATCGAGCGCGATTAGCCACTCATTCACCCGGCGCGACGCTTCCATCGCTTTTAACACACTTCGATAGGCTCTCCTGCTCCACATCCCATTGAAACTCCTGTCTCCTGTCGGCAAATGCAGCAAACTCTTATGCTGAAAATCAATTTCAAGATAGCGTCTTTCCTGCTCTGCGTCTGATGATAGAATGTGGCCAAGCCCCACCATCGCTCACTTTATATAGCCATATAGTTACGTTGTAGTGACCGACGTTGTAGCTGTTTGCTGCAAGAGCGCAGACAAAATGTATGGAAAAGTAGGGAATTATTTCTTCCAATTTTTCATCAAATTGAACTTTATGTGAGCTGAAAAACTGTAATGTGTAGCATATAAACAATTTCTGAGGATATTTCCTATCAATATGTGTATTTGGAACCAAAATCCATTCATTAATTGAGGAGGTATTAGCGATCAAAAACTGAACACTTTTTCACACCGAAATATTGAAATGGGTCCCTATATTGAAAGGTTAGACGTATTCCTACGTCAAATACAATCACTATTTACAAACTACCCAACTAACAACACCTACTATGGTCACAACGCATCGCTATATCAAGTATTTCAATTGAACTAACAATGCCTACTACAATCTCACCGCAGGATCCATAGAAATTCGATTCTTCAAATTTTCCAGTTTTCCTCGCCTTTTCCTTGTTGGATTCGGAAAAACAGTGGAATTACGATTCAGAAGAAGTGAACCCCTACACTATACATAATTTCTTACAACATTAAATTTTTATACGAGAAAAATTCAACAATCAAAAGTAAAAGGGTATACATATTTGCTACTCAACTGAGATCAATTAGCAATTGGAGTTATAGTATTTGAAGCGGTCCCAAACAGAGAACATTCGTGATTCTGATTGATTGAATAAGTTGATAGATGCATGTCATATACAGATAACTCTGCATAACATTAGTGGATCATACACTGACTTACAAAACTGGATATCCTTATTCGAGGCACATTGGACAACCTAATCTGTAATATTCACTTCCCCTCTCGTACACTAACCCCTTAATCATTTTGTTCAATGAAAAATAATTCCGGTTGCTTTTTTGATAAATTTGATTTGATAAAGTACTGTAGCGAACAGCAACAATATCTAATAAAGATGAGATTAAGATCTGACTAAGTATTGACAACGTTATCTGCCGTTAATTATTTGTTTCTATCTTCCAAATCTTGATTGAATTTCTTAATGTAGAAATCAAAGCCAGGAAAAAGCATACAGGTAAAGAAAAACATATAAATAAATAACGTAAATCACACGGAATAACATTTCTACAATGGTCCAGAAAAAGACTCGGGATTCCTGAGGATTGGCTCACTGAACGTTCGAGTGAAGAAAACGACCGAAGCCTTCAGCAACTTTTTGGGAGTTGGGACCAACACGACGCGTCTGCCAGCGAACATGAGAACTAGTGCTCCGCCTAATTCAACTTATTTCGAAAAAATACACAAGAGTTGGGGATCCGCTGACAATATACCGGTATGTGTGTGTTTTTGTTCGTATTTCTCAAAAATAAAAACTAATCATAATTTTCTCCTACAATCACTTCCAGCACGAGGATGGCACGATGCCACCGCCCAAGTATGGTTCCATAAAAAAGCGCCGCCCGAAGCGAGATACCGACCACAGTCCTGCTAACGATCAGTTCAGTCAAAGCGTTCCGACGACACCAAGCCAAACGCGAGCACCTATCGGTATGATGTCAGAGAATCCTGACACAGAGTCAGAAAACCCTGGCGACTCTGACTCGGATACTGCATGCGGCTTCGACTCCAATTGGAGACCAACATATATTTGATTACACTTTCCCTATTTCTCCCAATATTAGCGGTAGACTGATATACTGAATCTCGCCATTTATTTCTAATATAAAATGTATTGTAGTGTTGAATGGACATCTACTATCCCAACTTCAATAAAACTCGCAGGAAAGATAATCCTTCAGTAACTCTGTAGTTCTGTTCTGTCCACGAAACTACAACATTCGTCCATAATCTTTCAAATAATTCAAGGAGTCCCTAACTGTAACGGACCGGTCTCCAAATGATACATAAAATCGCTTCTCTTCTACAAGCTTTTGAACCATCCACATTGATTTTCGAGACTTTGATGAGTTGATCAATCGACCAATTCCTACCAATTCCAATTAGTATTCTCTGGTTGAAAAATAATACGATATTTTTAATGCAATACGATTGATTATGCTTCAACCATATGACAAGAATGCTCGAATGAAATGTTTGACATCTCAGTATATCCACGTGAGCAGTACCGAGCGAACACTATCGCATACAAAACAAAATGCACAGACGAACAAGAGAATGACCAATTAACAGGAGGTCCATGATGCCCAGTTTTCGAATAAAGCGCTGGTTACAAAAACGAAATCGAAGTAATGCAAATCAATCTCAACCACTGCGATACGACTCAACAATTGCTAGCGTTGCGACTGTGGAAAAACATCCCATCAAGGAAATGGATCCCAGGACAAATGAGGAGTTCGTGATTGCCAAAATCAAAGGTGTCTTCGCATGCAGCTGCTATACACTGCCGAGATGGACGATACAATCCCACCTGATCTACATTAAACTACTAACAAAATTTAAGAACAATAGAGACACGGACCTCCCGCTCTCACTGTTACGGACCCAATTTAGATAGCAAGGCCGGCCAATAAACAAAATAATGTTATTGAAGTGCAAACGAGCGCATAGAAAATTTATAGCCCAATGAATCACCAGATACGGCCATGTGATTCATCCCTTTCTTATTTTTCTTTTCCTTTTGTATAGCTTCAGACAAGCGGTGCATGACGCACCAGAAAGTAGGGACAAATAAATAAACAAATCTGTGACCCGCACGATCCTCTGAATAGATCGTATTACTCATAGTGTAGCGCAGGCATACAAGATAGGAAATCACGTGTTCATTTGAGACCGTGAGCAGGCAGCATAGACAGATAAGGCGCCTGGAATACACAAAGACAACAAGGCACCAGGCGAAAGATTATTGCTGGTAATAAGCCTGGCCTCGCCCATTATCGAATATACGAAGGGCTATAAACAAAAATAACATTTTAAGCCGACGATGAGTAATAAACTTTCTAAATTGTACCCCTCTAGCGAGAGCGACAAAGGTCCGCAGAGATAAGCGGGTAGTAATAACATGTAGGGAAATAGCAGGCAGACAATCGATATGGGCTCGGTTGTCTGAGAAGGAAAGAGAGATCTCTTCTCTCCTTTATAGTTTTAACGCCTAGGAATGAATTCTTGGGTATATATACTGGGGATTCTGGCCTAGGAAGTCAGTTCAATTTCACAGTTCAAATCAAACAGTTCAATTTCAAAGTTCGTAGTTCAAAGTTCAATTCGTGATCCGAAAATCCACCAAGCGTTGACAACCAGGCGTCACGCATCAGAATCCGGATACACCCAAGCGTTGGCAACCAGGCGCCACGCTATAAAAGGTATAACCAAAAGGAACAAATCCCAATCCGAAAAGCAGACCATTTGCTTCGCTTCACCGGACCGCACTGGAGCCGGAAGAGGTTGAAGTTTTGTGGCTGCCCTAGCCGGGATTTGTTCACGCAAAGGGGCTTAGCCCATAAGAGACCAACCAAGTCCAGGGAAATAGATCCCTGGCTTTAATAAATTTAAACCGTGATTCTCAGGCCTCAATTGCCGACATCTAGGGAAATAAGTTCCCTAGATTAATCACGAAGCGCTCGAGAGAGGACGAGCGAAAAGTCTTGCCTTCATAGCAAGCATCTAGGGAACTCCAGTTCCTTAGATTATATTTTGGTGGCTCCAGAGAGGAGATTTAAAACTCACACCTTCGCCAAGAAAAGAACCACGATCCCTCGCGCAAGAGGAGTAAATCGGGAGGCTCAGAATCACGCCTTTTTGAAAAGACTAAGAAGTCAAGAATTGAAATTTGAACTCTCGCGCCAGAGAGTGAAATTGAACTCACGTGTATTCAAACGGGAATCACGTTGTAAGAGGAGATAAGACTTGGAACTCAAGCACTCATAGAAATTGATTTGAACACACGTGCATTCAAAAGGGAATCACGTTTATAAGAAAGAGATAAGACTTGAAAATTTAAGCACTCAAAAAAGATCTGAATTGAACTCACGTGTATTCAAGAAGGAATCACGTTAATTAAAATGGCTACATACGCATATAAAGCCAACCCTAATGGGCACTGCCGTCTGTGTACGGACAAAGACAAGAAAGAGGACATGGTCGCATGCGATGAATGCGATCGGTGGTTCCACATTTCATGTGTGGGACTCACATACCTACCCAAGAAAGATGAAAGGTGGGTATGCCCTAAGTGCATGAGCACAGAAAGGGAAATGATGGAACTGAAAGTCAAAGTCAGACAATCAGTTTCCGGAGACAGCTTGCAAGAAATTTTGCAAGAGAACAGAGCAGCAATGGAGGCTCTGGTAAAGTCCATGAGGACAACGAGATTCGAAGCTGAACCAGGTACAAGTTCAGCACACAATAATGACAGCATCGAAGGTCAAAATCAGGAGGCAGAGCCAGAATGGACTGTCTACCTAAAGCGACAAGCACTCATGAGCTTGCCAAAATATGGAGGTGCGGCCAGAGAATGGCCGAAATTTAAAAAGGCCTTTGATGAGACCACAAAACAAGGTCAATTTAACAGGCTTGAAAATTTGAATCGCCTGCAAACAGTGCTGTACGGGAACGCAGAGAGGAGCGTCCGACAGTTAATGATGGATCCAAATAATATGGACCAAATAATTGATAGACTAGAAGATAATTTCGGAAGACCCGAACTAGTCTATAAAGAACTACTAGCCGAACTCACCAATATCAAAAGGGAGAGTCGGAATTTGATTACCGAGATATCCGAAGCACTGGATAATCTCGTCTGTAATGTTTCTCTTATGGATAGAGAAGAATTCCTGATTGACCACCGATTGGTGGAAGAGATCATAAGGAAAATGCCCTACGGTCTACAGGTGAAGTGGACTGAAGAAATGTACGACGGGGCAAAGACTTTAGCTGATCTCAATGAGTGGCTGAAGCCTCATTCGAGAACCAATAGACTGCTGAATGGCACCAGCAGGCCGCAGCCGCGAGAAACAAGCAGACCGCAGCCGCGAGAAATTAACAGATCGCAGCCGCGAGACACGAGGCCTGAGCGTCGATTTAACGTAAATACGCATCAGGAAAATAGATCGACAATAATAAAACGCAATTGTGAAGCATGTCGGGGAAACCACAAACTCCTCGAATGCACCAGATTTAAGGCTATGAAGCCTGAAAAGCGAAATGAATTAGCCTTTAAGGCAAAGGTATGCTTGAGCTGTCTCGCATTTACAAACCATATGATGCGAGACTGCAAAAGAGCAAAACAATGTGGAATTAATGGATGTAAGTTCAAACATCATCCATTAATTCATAAATCTCATGAGAGAGAATCAAGTGATTCAAATCAGTCGGAAGGACAGCATAGTCCAGATACACAAGCAGATGGTGAGATACACAATCACCAACAACTAACAAAATCCAACGTATTCTACCAAATAGTTCCTGTGACGTTGAAAAATAATGACAAAATCATCAACACGTTCGCTTTCTTGGATGCGGGGTCATCACTCTCTCTAATAGACGAGGAGATTGCGAACAAGTTAGGGCTCAACGGAAGAATTGATCCGTTAATGCTAAAGTGGACGCAGAACGTCACGAGAAACGAACAAAACAGCCGTAGAGTTCAGGTACGAATCAACGGCAACAATGAAAAAGAATACGTCATGAAAGGAGTGAGAACGATAAAGAATCTCCAACTCCCAGAGCAAAGCTTCAACAAGGAGGTGATGGAGAAAAGGTATCCATACCTCAAGAATCTGCCGTTGAGCAGTTACAGCAGTATACGCCCGACGATATTAATTGGACTGAGTCACAGTCACTTGTTAATTCCATTCGAAAGGCGAATGAGAAAACCGAACGAGCCCACAGCGCTACGAACCAAACTTGGATGGTTCATGTTCGGCAACATATCGTCCAATGTGCAAGGCGGACACATCATGGTCATTCAGCAAGAAGATGAAATGAACAAGGCTTTGCAGAAATATTTCTCCACCGAAGACTTCGGCGTTAAGGTAGTCAAGAATCTACCAAAATCAGCTGAAGAAGAAAAGGCTGAACAAATTCTAAGAAGTACTATGAAATACAAGGATGGTAGATACGAAGTTGGACTTCTATGGAAAGATGAGGAAACGAAATTTCCAAATAGCTACAACAATGCAGCAAAGAGGCTGACAACGAGTGAGAGAACGTTAAAAAAAGACCCAGAGTTGAAAAAATGGGCAATAGAAACATTTGCGGATTACGAGAAGAAAGGCTACATCCGCAAACTGTCAGAGGAAGAAATTATGAAGCCGATATCAAGAGTGTATTATCTTCCACACTTTATTGTGCACAACAAAAATAAGTTGCCACCTAAACCAAGGTTGGTTTTCGATGCGGCGGCAAAGACACAAGGTGTATCGTTCAACACGGAACTGTTATCAGGGCCGGATGCTACTACGTCATTGTTCGGTGTTTTAGTAAGATTCCGAGAAGGAGCAATTGCTGTATGTGGAGACATCAAAGAGATGTTCCACCAAGTACGAATCCGAGCTGAAGATCAACACGCTCAGAGATTCTTATGGAGAGATTGTGATAGCAGTAAGAAACCTGATGTATACGTAATGCAGGTGATGACATTCGGATCAACCTGTTCACCGTCATGTGCACAAGCGGTTAAAAACCACAACGCAGAAAAATTCAGAAAATATTGTCCAGTGGCGACTGAAGCAATCATCAAGCAACACTACGTCGACGATTATTTGGATAGTTTCGAAGAGCTTGATAAGGCAGCAGAGATAGTACTACATGTTATGAAAATTCACGATCACGCGGGTTTCCACATCAGAAACTTTGTGTCAAACAGCAGAGAACTTCTGCAAAGTTTACCCTCGGAACGTGTACAAATTTCCGGAATCAAAATGTTCGAAGAAAAGGATTCAATGACAGAAAAGGTACTTGGTGTATATTGGAACACCACGTCTGACACACTCGGCTATCAAATCAAATTAGACAAGCTAGGAAGTGATGTTACACAAATGCTACGTTTACCAACAAAGAGAGAGGTACTAGCTTTCGTGATGAGTGTCTACGATCCACTTGGACTCATCTCAAATATAACTGTGCATGGAAGAATCCTCATGCAAAGGCTGCACATAGAAAATATAGATTGGGATGACGAAATTCCCGAGAAGTTGCAGTCAGACTGGCAACACTGGTTAGAAATTATTGAATCTGCTGATAGCGTAACGATACCAAGATACATCCTCGAAGAAAGAACAGGTGAAGTAGAACTACACACCTTTGTAGATGCTTCTGAGAAAGCATTTTGTGCATGTGTGTACGTAAGAAGTATATCTGGAAACACACCACACGTAAGACTTCTATCAGCAAAGTCTAGAGTAGCACCAGTCAAACCATTGAGCATACCACGCCTAGAGCTACAAGCGGCCGTGTTAGGAAGCCGATTAACCAAAACGATAATAGATGAAACGAGGTTGAAAATCGTCAGCAAAACATTTTGGAGTGATTCACAGACCGTATTGTCATGGATCAAGAGTCCAAAACGAAGAAGCGTATTTGTGATGCATCGAGTAGGTGAAATCCTGGAAGATAACAGGAAAAATGAATGGCGATGGGTGCCAACAGATGAAAATCCAGCCGATGAAGGCACAAAGGAAAAGCTAGGAAAATCACAATGGTTTGAGGGACCTGATTTCCTAAAGCTCTCAGAATCGTCATGGCCTTCCATTGAAGAGAAGGAAACAGACGAAGAGTTGAGAGAAACAGTGCTAGTTCACGAAGAACTAAGCAAACTTAGTTTCATCGATAAGTACAAGGAATACTCAGATTGGTGGAAATTGGTGAAGAACCTTTGTGTATTAAACAGGACAAAGGAAAGATTACGTCGTGGATATATTCCAGACATTGAGTACAAGGACTACCAAAGAGCTGAGAACGTGCTCTATAGAAAGATGCAATGGGAAGCATTTCCAACAGAGATGGAAACTTTATTCAATGGCGGAACAATATCGTCAGGACCATTGGTCAGTTACGCACCCTTCCTAGACGAGGCAGGGGTAATGAGAAGTGGAGGACGTTTGAAGAAAGCCATGTCAGTACCATGGACTACAAGAACGCCAATATTGCTCCCACAAAAGCATCCATATACATATTTGATCGTGAAAGCAACACACGAAAGATATTTCCACCACGGCGAAAACACCGTCATAGCAGCATTACGGCAGAAGTATTGGATACTGCATATAAGAACAGTATTAGCAAACGTCAAGAAGAATTGCAATAGGTGCAAAATACGACGTGCAACTCCGGTAGAGCCGATGATGGCAGATTTACCACATTTCCGCACAGAAGCGCATATACCTCCATTTACAAACTGCGGAGTAGATTACTTCGGACCTTTCGAAGTAGCGGTAAAGAGATCGCTCGAGAAGAGATGGGGCGTCATATTCACCTGTCTCTCAACAAGAGCAGTACATATTGAGATGGCAGAAAATCTCAGTACTGATGCGTTCATGGTCGTGTTAAGGAACTTCCAGAACCGAAGAGGAAAGGTCACCAGTATCTACAGCGACAACGGAACGAACTTCGTTGGAGCAGAGCGAGAGTTAAAGTCGCTAGTCAATGAAATCAACGAGAAGATGGGCAAAAATGAAGCAGCAAAAATGGAAATCCAGTGGAGATTCAACCCACCTTCAGCACCACATTTTGGAGGCGCTTGGGAGAGATTAATAAGAAACGTCAAAGTAGCACTAGCAGAGATCCTGAAAGTTTGGGGTAGGAGCAAGCCATCAGCAGCAACGTTGCAAGCTGCATTCATCCAAGCGGAATTTTTAGTCAACTCTCGACCGTTGACACACATACCAGTCTCCTGCATCGACGATGAAGTGTTGACGCCATTCCACGCGTTAATAGGAAGAGCAGGAGAGTATGCCCCACCGTATGCACCAACGACCAGTCAGTATGACACAGCGCAATGGAGACGCATTCAACATTATTCCAAGTTGTTTTGGAACCGATGGAAGAAGGAGTACTTACCAACTCTGTTAAAGCGTAATAAAAATACGCAGAAAGTAGAACCGATCAAAGTCAACGACATCGTCTTAATCACGGACGACGACGCACCACCAGGAAAATGGCTTAAAGGACGAGTCATCGAAACGTTTGTGGCGAGCGACGGGCAAGTTCGCCAAGCAAAGATCCAAACCGCGAAAGGTGTCCTGAAACGACCGGCAGTTAAAATTGCAGTACTGGACATTATCAAGGGAAATGATCCAGCCATCAACTAATCAGGAAGAAGACGTCAGTGCTCGCTACCAGAGCACCAATATCCGAAAGATGCAGCCAACTGATGTAAGCTCGCGTCAGAGCTAAGATGTATGATCCATGGACCAAGCATTGAAGAGGACATCCTTTGGAACCAGGCAACGTGCCGAAGAATTGAAATTTAAAAGTGTTTTTAAACTCTGTTAGAATATAAGGATGAATGTAAAATAAATGATGCTCCGAAAACATGTAAACAAATAGAGATATAAGTAACACAGGTAGCATAGGGTCCGTTCAGGAATTTTATAAATCGAACAAGTAGATTTATCAGGGCCGGAATGTTACGGACCCAATTTAGATAGCAAGGCCGGCCAATAAACAAAATAATGTTATTGAAGTGCAAACGAGCGCATAGAAAATTTATAGCCCAATGAATCACCAGATACGGCCATGTGATTCATCCCTTTCTTATTTTTCTTTTCCTTTTGTATAGCTTCAGACAAGCGGTGCATGACGCACCAGAAAGTAGGGACAAATAAATAAACAAATCTGTGACCCGCACGATCCTCTGAATAGATCGTATTACTCATAGTGTAGCGCAGGCATACAAGATAGGAAATCACGTGTTCATTTGAGACCGTGAGCAGGCAGCATAGACAGATAAGGCGCCTGGAATACACAAAGACAACAAGGCACCAGGCGAAAGATTATTGCTGGTAATAAGCCTGGCCTCGCCCATTATCGAATATACGAAGGGCTATAAACAAAAATAACATTTTAAGCCGACGATGAGTAATAAACTTTCTAAATTGTACCCCTCTAGCGAGAGCGACAAAGGTCCGCAGAGATAAGCGGGTAGTAATAACATGTAGGGAAATAGCAGGCAGACAATCGATATGGGCTCGGTTGTCTGAGAAGGAAAGAGAGATCTCTTCTCTCCTTTATAGTTTTAACGCCTAGGAATGAATTCTTGGGTATATATACTGGGGATTCTGGCCTAGGAAGTCAGTTCAATTTCACAGTTCAAATCAAACAGTTCAATTTCACAGTTCAAATCAAACAGTTCAATTTCACAGTTCAAATCAAACAGTTCAATTTCACAGTTCAAATCAAACAGTTCAAATCAAACAGTTCAAATCAGAAGTCTAATTCGTTAGTTCAAAATCAAAGTTCGTAGTTCAAAGTTCAATTCGTGATCCGAAAATCCACCAAGCGTTGACAACCAGGCGTCACGCATCAGAATCCGGATACACCCAAGCGTTGGCAACCAGGCGCCACGCTATAAAAGGTATAACCAAAAGGAACAAATCCCAATCCGAAAAGCAGACCATTTGCTTCGCTTCACCGGACCGCACTGGAGCCGGAAGAGGTTGAAGTTTTGTGGCTGCCCTAGCCGGGATTTGTTCACGCAAAGGGGCTTAGCCCATAAGAGACCAACCAAGTCCAGGGAAATAGATCCCTGGCTTTAATAAATTTAAACCGTGATTCTCAGGCCTCAATTGCCGACATCTAGGGAAATAAGTTCCCTAGATTAATCACGAAGCGCTCGAGAGAGGACGAGCGAAAAGTCTTGCCTTCATAGCAAGCATCTAGGGAACTCCAGTTCCTTAGATTATACTCACAGCTTGACGCGTACTGAAGGTAGGAATCCTTTGACACCAGGATGGCGGCGCTAGTCGCGCCCATTGTCGCAAACGTTTGCTACTTTCTGGATAGCTCTCGTACCTTCAGAGATATTTTAATGAATGCAACTATCGTAAGTTTCTTCAAGCGAGTCAGTTACAGTTCAGTATATTGGCGATGGTAGCAGCCCTGTGCCGAATAGAAAGAAGCGTAACACTATAGACACTATCTTTCATCCAATAAGCTTTTTCGGTGCGAGCGCTTTTCACTACACCAACATCGCGTGCATCATTAGATGACGCTTGCCTCGAAATTTCATTGCCCCTGGCAATGCGTTCGTTTTTTTTGCAGGGCTAGAGCCTGCCTCCCTCTTTTTCTTGCTCATCACACACTACGCGAAACGTCCAATTTATGACGCGGAAAGAAAAACGATACGAATAACGAACAGAAAAAGCAAACGACGATATCCAAGTTGGATTACCACTGGTGGGGTCCAATCTTAGATCGAAGTGCAGCAAAAGCAAAGTGAATTGGATTGCTCAACAGTCCGATGCCGAATGAAAGTTTGCCTCAGCGAGATCCACTGTTTATACTCAAGGCAAATATTCCCCTTCATTCTTCTACTTTTCCTTTGTTCACGGCGACTTCAAATCCTACGATTTCCCCTTCGTTGGTCGTCGATAAGTTGCTCGTTATTGATAGCTCTGTTCGGGAAAGCACACAAATGGACAGAACAAATGTATGGAAAAATGGAAACGTCTAAAGTTTTCATGAATTTTAACCATTTACAAACCAGGGGATTTTAATGTATAGTATATTAAACAAATCTTAGAGAATTTCCGATTCGTTTAGTATGTAAATCGCTAAAATCCGTTCGCGACAAAAATAGTTATTAACGTTGACTTTATTTTTAAAAAACGTGACCTGTTTTCTGATTTGGCACCCTTAATGAAAGACGTAGTTCTACGTCAAAAAAAGCAGGAATGCGAAGTGTGACGTTGCCAAGTTTCCCATACAGAAGACGTCAGAAGGTGTAATGGTGGTGATACTTTTAGCTAGGATAGCAAGTCCGATGGGGAACCATCGGTTCACGGTTTTTCATTATATGAGATCGCTCGCAGATCCGAGGTCGAATAAAGGTATCGCGCCCATCCGATTGATCGAGGAAGCCTACGTTACGGGTACTGTTGAAGCAGCAATTGAACCCAGGATCCTGAAGGGAACTTATGAGAGAATGGAGTAGCAATGTTGGGCGAACTGAAGAGCCACGACGAAGATAGAAGCTGATCGAGCTACCTGCTAGACGAAAAGTGGGACTACTAGGTTTTCGAATTGATGTACAACGCAGCTGAGGAGGAGAACCAAGCACAAAGCACGTCTGGTAGCTCAGAATTACTCGCAGTGAGAGTGTACACATTAATCTATGTAGATGATATAATGGTTGGCTGTGGAGATGAGGAAAAAATTGACTCCGTATTCCAATCACTTAAGAATGCGTTTGAAATCGCCGACCTCGGAAACTCGAACTATTTTCTGGGTCTCCTTAAGGCCTTAAGGGCTGTATTGACAAGCTTCCCAGCAAACACTGAACTTGCTTATTCTGAGTCGTATATAAAGTGGGTTCGAACTACAATCGTTTATAATGTCGAAATCTAAGATATCGTGTATATCTAAAATCGCATAAAATGAGAAAAACCCGATTTTATTTATCACGACAAGCAGAGTAATAATTCGGTATAACAAATATGGTTTTTATGATTTACACTATCTTAAAATCATTATGATGTCATGTATATCAGGCAAATGCAGTTCGTGAGTCACATAAACGTATATTTTTGATCAATATAATATCACAAGAAATCATGTTTCATACTGTCTGAAAATCATTTACAGTAATTCATATTAGATCATAATTGAGAATATATCACATCATATTACGAATTTGAGAAATCAAAATGTCTGTCCTTCTTTAATGGCACTGACATTTCTAGAGAAACTTGGTTGTACTGCTCTAGACAACCAAGAGATATCTATGTCAAATAACACATCATTTATTTATTTAATGTCAAACGTTTTCGACCTAATGGTTGTACAGACTGCTTATAGGGACTTAATTCTATTCTTATAGATTAAACTACTAATATTAAAATCGAACAGTTCAGATACCTCGTTAAAGACGCGGCAGCAAGCGTCTAATGGATTATTTTGCCCATATATGGTACGGTGATTAGGCATCGCCAGGACTCGATGGTGGCGTAGCTGTCGGGGTGGTGCGTGTAGGCTAACGCTTCGAAGTAGATAGCTGCAGTCAATTTTGTCTGTCAATACATCGAAAATAAAAATTCTCTGTAGCACCAATCGTCGGCTTTCCAGGGTTTGCATTCCAATAAGTGCACAGCGCTGTTCATAGGGTAGTAGGTTGGTTGGATAATTCCAGGGCAGGCCACGTAGAGCATACCTTACGAAGCGTTTCTGAACACGTTCGATGCGCTGGATATGTACAGCGTGATATGGGGCCCATACTTGTACTGCGTATTCCAAGACGCTGCGAACAAATGCACAGTACAACGACTTCAGAGCGTAGACGTCATCGAAATGAGCTGTGTTGCGTCTCAAAAATCCAACCATCGCATTTGCTCTTGAAATTGTGACCGAGACGTGCTCATGGAAACGCAGCTTGCTGTCAAGAAGAACTCCCAGATCTTTGATTCGATTGACTCTCTGCAGTGGCGAGAGATGCAACATGTATCCGTGTACAATAGGGGAGCGACAGCGCGTAAATGTGATGGCCTTGCATTTTTCAGCGTTTACATGCATTCCATTTTCCTGGCACCAAACCGTTAATCGTTCAATGTCAGCTTGCAGTATGCAGCAGTCTAAATTTGATTGTATGACTCGGTAAATTTTCAAATCATCCGCATATAAAATTTTCTCAGAACATAACCTTTCGCACAGATCGTTAACGAATAATACAAAAATCAGAGGACCAAGAATGCTTCCTTGTGGCACACCAGATGGAATCGTAAATTCGTAAAATCATAAATATATTCTGAGTGATAAGTTGTAAAACACTTCTTGTGTGCAATGAATCGCGATGAAATGAAAAGGAGTCAAGCCTACGAAGCGAATCCCTTCCAGTGCGTAGTGATCCCCGATTTTTGAAATTAATCTTTCATCAGCTAATCGAATACTTTTTAGCAGTTTGTTATTCCATACGATTAATCGCTCCAAATATTCGATTAGCCGATTAATCGTCATACTGGAATGAATAATGAGTTAGACTAATATTCCTCATTTGCTAGAAAGCCATCTGGAATCTAAAAAGTGTTCATTCCGCCTGAAATTCAATTATTATTGTTTACGCTCCCCTGAATTTGTAAACGAAGCCCAATTCGCGTAGACGGCATTGAGTTTCGTTTACCAGTTTATGGGACCGTCGAAGATAATGATTGAATTTCAGAATAAAACTGCAGCGGCCGTACGTTTTTTTTTCTCTGAGTTTGAATCGATTAATTGACGTGAATTATTCGTTCGCTTCGATTATTGGTTGCGCAGTATTCGTTCGATTAATAATCGATTTCTGTAGGAAGTATTCGATTAATCGATTAATCGAACGATTATCGGGGATCACTACCAGTGCGTTTCTTGGACTGGACAGCTTGTTTAATTGGGAAGACTTTTTATTTTTCTTGCAACACAGTTGCAAGTTAAATTAGCAACCACGAACAACGTATCTGATTGCATCTCTTTCGTTTCATTCATACAGGTTTTAACTTTTCTAGAATTATATCCATCTGGAATATAATTCTAGAAAATTTCAAACTTGCAAGATAGCCGCTGCTCGATAACCTAAACAACCGGAGTTTGAACCCCATCGGAGCAATTTTCTCATCCATCACCACCGCTCATTTTAAACATTTATATTTAACTCTCACTGAAACCCCATTGAATAAAATCTATTTATACAAACATAAATATTCTCGAATATAGAGAGCCTGATTCTCGAATACCCTTCACAGTGGAAACGAAATAAACGGCACGCCATTGAACTACGTTTTACGAGTTAGTGAAGTGTCGAAGATAATAATGAGTTTTCAGGCAGAATGAGCACTTTTTCAAATCAAAAATCATTAATGAAAATTAACTTCTTCGTATCAAACTGGTATTCAATGTGAGTGGAAAATTTTGTTTTCTTCATGTGATATAATAATCTCATACAAAAATTTCTTCTGAATATAATGTGATATTATAATGATAAGTTTTAGTGGGAAACTAATTTCGTATCCAGATGTCGAGACCGTACCGTTCTCATCGCGGATACATTTCTTTCCCAGTTACTAGAGCCAATCTGTTTGCATCGAAGCGCCCCTTCCAGCTCTCGCAGTGGGTGCATGTCGAATGGATTATTGATGCACCCCTGCTTGAAAAAGAACGCAGCCAATTATCTGAAGACCTACCGGCATCAGTCGAATGTGAACACATGTTTGTATTTACTAATAAACCTGTGCATACCGGTCCATCACACGTTTTTACTTTTGTATTTCTAACTTTAAAACCAATATTTTAATCATGGGCAGAAAAGAGAAAAACAAGAAAAAAGGTAAGGGAGCTGAGAAAACACTGATGAAGACGGATAAAAAGCTGTCTGCTAAACAAAAGAAATTAATTGCTAAGCTAGGAGAGGTATGTATAATAAATCACATCCCGAAGTTCGAATAAACAGTTCATGACAATTTCAGGACGATATAGAGACTATTGTAGCGAAATATGAAACGAAGGAAACGAAATCTAGTGATCTCACCGAGATTCCGTGTGCTCCACCATCAGCTCGAGTGAATTTTTCCATTTGTTCTCACCCGGATAAGGAGGAAATCTTCATTTGCGGAGGTGAATTTTTCAACGGGCAAAAAACAATCGTGTATGGAGATTTCTACTGTTATAACGTAACAAAAAATGAATGGAAGACATTGAAATCATCTATCTGCCCGGCTCCTCGTAGTGGCCATCAAATGGTTTCCGTAAGTACGGATGGTGGACAAATATGGCTCTTCGGTGGAGAATTTGCGTCCCCTTCACAGCTGCAGTTTTATCATTACAAGGATTTATGGGTATATCGCATTGGTCAAAAACAATGGGAGAAAATCAATGCCACCAATGGACCGAGTGCAAGAAGTGGCCACCGGATGGTTATTGCCAAGAAAACTTTGTTTGTGTTCGGTGGTTTTCACGATAATAACAGCTCGTATAGATATTTCAACGATTTGTTTGCATTTTCATTGGAAAACTATACATGGACTAAAATAGAGGCAGCGGGTGTGGCGCCAGCTCCCAGATCGGGATGTAATATGATTGCTAACTCCGATGGAAAAATAATGATATGGGGAGGGTATTCTAAATCTTCTGTCAAGAAAGAGATTGAGCGAGGTGTAACACACGCAGACATGTTTTCGTTAACAAATGATAAAACAAATGTCAAAGCTTACAAGTGGACACTCGTTAAACCTGGTGGCAAGAAACCTCCTCCAAGAAGTGGAATGAGTGCTGCTGTTGCTGCTAATGGGAAAGTATATACATTTGGTGGTGTGATGGATACCGAAGAAGACGAAGAAGATGTTCGTGGTCTCTTCAGCAACGACATCCACATGCTAGATCCAACATCAAACACATGGAGGAAATTAGAGCTGAATAAAAAGTCGTCTACAAAAAAGCAAGAGCAAACGGATGTAGAGAAAACAACCGTTGTACATGACGACGGCGTTTTCACAATGTCAATTGGTGGTCCATCTGGAGCGAGTTCCAAAGATACGTCGAATGAGTCTGAAACTATCGACTTGGGAGGACCATCACCGAGAATGAATTCAGGAACTATTGTCTGCAAAGGCAAACTCTACGTTTACGGCGGTCTCTACGAAAGTGGAAGCAAACAATTCACATTAAGTGATTTGTATTCATTGGGTGAGTGTGTACTATTTAACAAAAAGAAAATATGTCATTATATTCGATTTATCTATACCACAGATCTACATAAATTAGATCAATGGAAAACGTTTATAGCCAACAGTCTTACTGGTGAGGAATGGGTTGGTTCAGATAGTGAACAAAGCTCTTCGGACGAAGATGAGGACGACACTGATGATGATGAGGATGATGACGATGATGATGAAGAAGAAGACTCAGATGATGAAAGTTCCAACATGGATACAGATTAAATAAAACTATTTCAGAGTACATCATATTTTGTATGTATTTTAGTCCATAGTTATGGAACTTATTACAGTACGGAATGGATTGATGACAATCGTTGAACATCTGTTCAGAGATATAGGGAATACGGAATGCAGAATCGGAATGTCCATCTATTTATAGAAAAGAGTACACTTTCGATTTCTCTTAGAGACGAATGAACTCTCAGAGTTTAAAGTCTCTCTAATGCAATACCTTCCTTCCCTTTCGATTTCTCAAGTAATGTTGAAGTTAACACGGAATTGGTGGTACATCAATACTTGTGTATCATCAAATGCGCAATTATAATGGATTTTATTTTTGAAATTATTGATTGTAGTCGTTTTTTATTGTTTTCATGGTTTTGGACTAGAGGGCGCTATATTTTTATATTTTTGTTTGTTTACATAACATATCTCGTTTTCAGAGATGCTGTTTTTTTTCGTTTTTGAGATATGATTTTTCAAAGTCAACCGGTGGTTCGAAAGATCATCATTCCCCCTTTATCCAAAAATGACTTTTTACAAAAATTCATAACATTTAAACTATTGAACCGCTGACCAATCTTCCTTCTAACTAACCTTCTTCGAAAAAATATCACACTTGCGGGAAGTTTGGATTCTAATCGCACATAGGAATTTTGAACGAAGACATGTTAAATTTGCAAAATAATAACTCAAAAACGAAAAAAAAGCACCTTCGATATCGAGATATGTTATGTAAAAAATCCTCAGCTTTCCCAAAAAAAAAATTTAAAAAATAAAGCGCCCTCTATCTTGAACCGAGAAAATTATGAAAAACTAACTCAATCAATAATTAGTCCACTGCAGACCACTGGTCATTCAACAAGAGCCAAAGATCGGTCCGGTCCTGAATCGGTCCAGTGGCAAAAATGAGGAAAATTTGTTTTTTTCGAACCATCGATTAACTTTGAAAAATCATAACTCGAAAACGAAAAAAATAGCATCTTCGATATTGAGATATATTATGTAAAAAAATTTCAACTTTTAAGAAAAAATATAAAAAAAATATAGCGCTGCAAATAAGCGCAATTTGCGGGATGTTATAATTTCTATTTTTATTGGATGAAAAGTGCAGCTGAGATGCATCGAGTACTTGTGGAAGTTTATGGTAACTCTGATAGATTTTGTAGGGTATGATTTGGACGATTTACAACTATTGATTTTAGTGTTAAAGACCAATCAGAAACATCAACGCCGAAGCCGAATATCCACGGTGCCAAAGTGATGCTCTGTATTTGGTGAAATTCAAAGGGTGTGATCCACTATGAAACTTCTACAGTCAACAATTAATACATTTGAAGCGAACTATTGCAGAAAAACGTCCAGATTCTGCGATCAGACCCGATTCGATAATATTCCATCATGACAACGCTCGGCCTCTTATTGTTCATAGATAAATAGATATAGTTAATATGTTTAGTTAAGAATTCGACTCCTTTAAACTTATGTAATTGAGCCTGTAAAAATAAACGAATTAATAAAAAAAAATGCTCGGCCACATGTTGTTCAAATTAAAAACTATTGTAATGAACTTTCTATAAAACGAGTTGAACCCAGTGAACCGTATAACAAATGAACTTATGAACTTATGATTAAATGAACTTATAAGAGTCAAAAACTTTAACCGAAATATAAAACAGTCAGTCTATTGTAAACCACCGAATTTATCATATCGTTATCCGAATCGTCTTTTCCCTAGAGGTGTCTCCAGTCCACTGGATTCATATGAACAACTTTTTTACATCCTGTAGACAGGATTGGGCCCTAAGGGTACACCGATTGGAAGTCGCGGTGTAATATGCTAATTTTCAACGGTAGCGACCCAAAGTGAAGGTGGTACGGAGATATACAGTGGTTGAAGAAAGGCGCCACACGAGTCGTGTAAAAAAAAGCATTGTGAGGATGCTTTAAGGAAAGATTACCCAGGAAAAACGAGCAGCTTTTGGAAGCCCTACGGAGTCAATCTATTGAGTATACGACAGAGATCATGTGGTGAGCACATGGCAGTAATTAGTCGGAGCCATAGACAGACAGTGTATGAACAATAGAACATAAAAAGGGACCCATTGTTCTACAAGAAATACGTCGGAAGATTATGTTTCGTGAGTACGTAGATTGTTCTGCCATCGGAGAACGTATCGGTTAGCTCGCATCGAAGTTGGAAGTCCACCGTCGGGAAACGTATTTGATAACGTCGCGTCGTAGCTCGTTTCGTCGTCGGGAAACGTAGCCAGTCGTAAAAACCACGTATAGACAGAAACCTTTATGGGATATAGTGTTATGAGTGACATTGAATCGGAAGGTGATATATTCGAAGATTCGGTTATTCGTCAGAGCTGCGTTGAAGTTGGAGCTAGACGAACTACGTCGGCAGTCGGCGTCAAATGCTGGCGCGAGCAGCCATCGTAATAAAGAGCGTAAAATTTTCTTTCTCCAAGAAAATTGCTCTTTGGGCTCCCTAGAAACAGTAGGCGTGTTTGGTTTTTCTAGTTTGAATTTAGTCAAAGCGAAGACGGCGTCGAAACAGCACGTGCTCCGCGAACGCATTGTACGGTTCTACGAAACGCATTTCCAGCAAGGAAAAAAATTCACGGTGGCACATTTTAAGGAAGAAACCTGTCAGTACGGTATATCGTATCCTGGGTTCCCTGAACGTAGAGCGGAAGGTCGGAAGTGGTCGTCCGGTGACGATAATGATGAAGCAGAGGAAGACATCGTTAAAGAAGCTGTTTGACAACAAGGTCGCAACCAGCCTGCGTGACGCCGGTCGGAAATATGGCTGCTCCCACGTATTGATCCATCAGACCCTCAAGATGGAAGGAATCGTCTGCAGGAAGAAGACGAGGTCGCCGGAGTACACGGAGGAGCAGATTGAGACGGTTAAATCACAGTGTCGGTGGATGACCAAAAAATACCGCGGGACGTCTTTCGTTCTGGACGACGAAAGCTATTTTCCGCTGTCCAAAACGCATATTCCAGGAAATGATAATTACTACTCCAGCGACAAGTCATCCACACCGAATGAAATGAAATACAAGTTCAAGCACAAGTTTGAAAAAAAGGTTATGTTGTACATCGCCATTTCCGACCGGGGCATTTCAAAGCCTTGGTTTAAGCCGAGCGGTCTGGCAATCAACCAACAAATCTATCGAGAAGAGTGCCCCGATAAAATTCTGCTGCCGTTCCTGAACGAACATCACGCGGATGGGAAGTACGTCTTCTGGCCGGACAAGTAGAGACGTCGGTTAATCGTTCGATTAATTCAAATAATCGAATATCTGAAATTATAATCGAGTAATTTGTTATCGAATAATTTAAAATCAAAATATGAATACATCGAATAATTGCCACTGTAATTAATGAAAGGAAGAATTTTTCTCGAGGCTAATGCATTTTTAGGTTAAGAATTATGCTATATAGTTTTTTTATCCATCATTTTTTCATCCAACCATCTAACATCGACAACCCGATAGACCACGCGACCAGAATGACAACGTGATACGTGATTATTACAAGAGATAAATATTCGCTCGATTAATCGAATATTGAAAAATGTCCGAACGATTAATCGATAATCCAATAAATGAAAATTTAGACATCACTACGGACAAGGCGTCTTCCCATTACGCCAAGAAGACGCTGGCGTATCTTGGGGAGAAAAAGATACCGTTCGTGCCGAAAGATCGTAACCCAACAAACTTGCCCCAGTGCCGCCCAATAGAGGATTTCTTTGCCTCACTCAGTGCCCTAGTGTATAAAAACAATTGGAGGGCCAAGGACGCGAAGCAACTGACTACAAGAATCCGGAATTGTATCCGGAAAATGGACGTAAGTGCCGTACAACGTTCTTGTGAGAGCATCGCGACAAAGTTGCGTCGAACAGCAGACCACGGCCCTTACTCAAACATTCACTGACATTTTTTGAAGAAAATGCATTATGTTATTAATAAAAAATACTGAAATCGATGAAAAAAAAATTTTTTTATGTGATTGAAAAAATTCTCATTTTTTATTTAACACCCGTTAGAAGAAGTTCGATGGATTGACAGTGTGGATGCTGTGGCTAGCACCAATAAGGGAATAGCTGCAGGTGCTAGTACTAGTTTTGGTCCAACGGCGTATAGAGACGAGGGCTGCAAAAAAACGCAGCATATCGGCGAATCCTGCTTTCAGTGTCGGGAAATGGGACACATTGCCAGAAATTGCCCCAGAGTGAGATGTCATCGCTGTGAAAAGGAGGGACACATGAAGAGAGAGTGTAGGAGTTCCGGAGTAGGAAAGGAAGTTCGAGAGCAAAGTCCGAAAGTGATGCGAGTGGTGGACCAAAAAAGCGCTTTTGTCAAAAATGTAAAGTTGGCTGGTCTCACGTTGAAGGCTCTTGTAGATACTGGCGGTCGAGTGTCAACTATCCAGGAGAGATTCGCCAAGAAGGTCGGAGAATTCAAACCCAGTCACAAGGTGTTACGTGGTTTTGGGAAAAAAGAAGTTACGGTGTCCTCGAAAGTGTGTGCTCAGCTGCAGGTCGATGGGATTATTCTGCCGGTGGAACTTCAAGTAGTACCTACATGGGTTCAGGATACGGCGATCATCTTGGGAGAGGATGTGATTGACCAGGATAGGCTGGTAATGGTGAAGCGCAAAGGTGATGTAAAATTTGCGTGGGAGAGAGACTCGGAGTCAAAGTATTCTGATCCTATATCGCAGAAGCAGAAATAGCAGTGGCCCCAATGTACACGTTTGAAGTTAAATCTGGGAGAGAGATCGACCAAAAATCGCTTAATAGTGATGGAGAAGATGAATTGAATCAACGGTTAATTCAGATGATACAGCAGTATCGAGACTGTTTTGCTCTCAATATGAAGGAGATGGGATGTGCGAAATCGGCGGTGATGAGAATAAATCTTACTGACGAAGTTCCAGTGTACATGAAACCGCGAAAGTTGGACTACGCTCGGTAAAATGTTCTTCGTGAAATCGTGAGTGAATTGCTGGACGCAGGTATTATTGCTGAAACGGAATCTTCATACAACAGCCAAGTGGTGTTGGTTCCGATAAAAATAATCAGTTTAGGATGGCCGTTGATTATCGGCTATTAAATGCGAAGACAATCAAGGACAAATATCCTATGCCCGACATCGAGGTGTCTTTGCAGAAGCTGGCTGGTGCACGGTTATTTATCACAATCGATTTATATAGTGGCTATTATCAGATTCCGTTGGATACGGAGAGCCAGAGTTATACAGCTTTCTCGACCACGAATGGTCATTACAGTTTCCTGAGGATGCCCTTTGGTTTGGCTAATGGTTGTGCTGTCCTTCAAAGGGCTATGAATAAAATAGTTGATGTTTTGAAAAAGAAAAAAAAATGTGGCGGTCGCCTACATCGATGATCTGGTCTTACCGGGTCAAAACGAAAAAGAATTGCTAGAAGGTTTTGGAAAACTTTTAAAGGTTCTGCGAGACGAAGGATTCACAATAAATTTGCGAAAAACCCACTTTTTGAAGTGAGTGCCGATGGTGTGCAACAGTTTTTGGGGCTGTCCGGATTTTTCCGGCGGTTTGTGCAAGATTATAGCATAATCGCGGAACCTATGTTTCGTCTGCTAAAAAAGGATAGCGAATTTGTTTGGAAAGCAGAACAGGAGGAAGCATTTCGCAGAATTAAACAGCTGTTAGTGGAGCGACCTTTGTTGGTGTTATATGATCCCAACGCGGAAATCGAGCTGCATACTGATGATTCTAGTGTGGGTTTGGCTGGAATACTGCTGCAAAAGTGTGAGGATGCGTGGAAACCTGTCGGTTATTCCAGCAGGAAGACATCAAAAGCGGAAGCTGTATATCACAGCTATGAGCTGGAGCTACTGGCTGTGGTGGCGAGTGTAGAGAGGTTTAGGCAGTATTTAATAGGAAAATTTTTCGTACTTCGCACGGAGTGTTCCGCGATCCGAGATACATATGCGAAGAGAGAGATGAACTCTAGAATTGCTAGATATTTTTTGAAATTGTTAGAATACGACTTCCGAATTGAACATCGAATAGGGACGAGGATGCGCCACGTTGACGCTCTCAGTCGATCGCCGATCGAAGAGTCGACCGAAAATGAATCGGTAGCAGAAAACATCATGGTGTTGGAGATCTCTAATACTGATTTCTTGGTGAGCATGCAGAGAAAAGATGAGCGGTTGGTCGAGATAATTAACAAACTCTCACGAGATCCGTTGTGTGATGAATATAAGCAGATTCACGAGAACTACATATGCGAAAACAATCGGTTATACCGTAAGGTAGAAGGTCGAATGTATTGAGTAGTGCCAAATGCTGTTCGTTGGAGGATACTGAGAAGTTATCATGATGAAAAGGATCATTTTGGAGAAGAGAAAGTATTGGGGATGATGGGTGATTTTTTTTGGTTTGCTAAAATGCGAAAGTATGTGCGAGCATACATTGCTGCGTGTCCGAGATGTGCTTATTTCAAATCAAAGCAAGGGAGACCTGAAGGTTTCCTGAATCCGATCCCGAAGACACCGATACCATTTCATACGATACACATGGATCATCTAGGACCATTTCCTAGGTCTGCCAAGGGTAACGAGCATATCTTGGCCATTGTTTGTGGGTTCTCAAAATTCCTGTTGGTAAAGCCAGTGAGGTTCACCAATGCGTCATCAGTGATAACGATGTTGGAAGAGATGTCCAGTGTTTTCGGTTTGTCATCACGGAACTGCGTTTACCGCAAAAATGTTTAAGCAGTATTGTGAAGCCTATGGAATTGATCACGTTCTGGTAGCCGTGGGAACCACTCGGGGAAATGGACAGGTGAAGAGGAGTAATCGTACCATTCTCACAACTCTCCGTACAATGGTGGACGAGGCAGATAAAAGGTGGGATGAGAAAGCAAAATTCGTGCAAAGTGCGATCAATACAGCTCCGAACTCTACCACCGAAGTATCACCAGCCTCACTCGTGCTGTCGTATAAACCGAAAGATATAGTTCAGAACGAAATAATCTCTGTAATTTCAACCGAGAACAGTCGGTTAGCATAGCCAATCGAAGAAATTTGTAATCGGGTGGAAAGAGTCACGCGAGAAAACCAAGAAAAGCAGAAGCAATACTACGATAGGCGACGTCGAACAGCGACCCGTTACGAAGTGGACGACTTGGTGCTGGTAGTGAAGGACCAATACATTCCAGGAGGCAGTCATGAGTTGGAACCGCGGTTAAAAGGGCCATTTATTGTCAACGAAGTGCTGCCGAATGATCGTCAACGAAGTGCTGCCGAATGAGTAGATACAGTTCCGGGAATCGGCGTTCGTCCTTTTTCGACCGTATACTCTGTGGATCACATAAAGAGATGGTGTGAAGCTGCTGAGATAGATGAGATAAAACTAGTCGGCGAAGATCTCATGAGCGACAAAGAAAACAATTGAATTTGTTTAAGTGTGAATTATGAAATATATATTGAACTTCGATTAGGACATCGTAAATGTCTGGGTGTCCGATGGTAATGAACTTTCTATAAAACGAGTTGAACCCAGTGAACCGTATAACACTTATACTACACCAAATGAACTTATAAGGTTCAAACACTAACCGAATTATAAAACAGTCAGTCTGTTGTAAACCAATTTATCATATCGTTATCCGAATCGTCTTTTCTCTAGAGGTGTCTCCAGTCCACTGGGTTCATATAAACAACTTTTTTACACTATTCAGAAAATTTGAAAATTTTAGTTACAGTAATCGTTCGCTAACTGGTTCTGTTTTAACTGGTCTGCTATTTAACTGGGCGAACGTTAACTGGTCCTTGGACCAGTTAAAAAGCAGAATTTTGTAAACAATCGACGCCATATTCAAATGGAAGATTTGCTGTGAGGGGCACTCGAATGTAATATAAAATGTTATGAAAATTGACATTATTTTTGCATGACGAAAACATTGATTAAATTACATAAAAATAATTTCCTCAAATTATATCTCATACCTGTTGTCGCACTCAATGCGGAACTTCCATTGGAAATCTCTTGTATATCCAATCTCATTATCAACGCGAATCAGACAATTCATTAAAGTTCCCTTCGATTTTATTTGACGTTTTACATGCCGGACCAATTAAAACGCAAATGTCGATAACTGGTGTTCCCTTTTCCCACAATTTTTATTATCATATGACCAATTTAAATTACGACTGATTTTTTTAAAGGATGTATTTCATGAAAAAAAAATTTTTTAGCGGAACAGAACTTGCAAGAATATAATAGATTTAAACTTTCCCAATTTATCCGCTACTAGATTGGCCTAGGTTGAAAAAGGCCAACATGGGAGACCAAACTAAATTCTCGACTTTGAGAAAGGCTATATGGAAATCCTTCCTGCCGCTGCCGTCTGGTCGCTTTCTGGACGAACTGATGAATCGTGAATGATTTATTGGTGACTATTTCTCGATCGTTCATTCAATTTTTGTAAATTCGAACTTTGTTTCCAGGTTAGAAATGTCATCGAAGTGCAGCACATTTTAAGCCGGATATTAAGAAAATATTTCCAAGCGGTTAGATATTTGTTCTTGGTTGCATGTTTCATATTTCTAGTGTTTACATGTTTCTAGTCAGTTACGTTGTCACGTTACGCATGAATGAGTGTTTTTAGGTTAGGAGCGTTTAAGAAGTAACTTTGCTAAGAAGTTTAAGAAGTAATTTTGCTAAGAAGTAATTTAAGTTAAGTAATTTTTCAGAGAGAGATATTGTTGGATACCCATAGATTCAGTATTCCAATGTCGCTTTAGACAAAGAGCAATCAACCGTACATGTTAAAGCTGAGAGTTAATTTGACAATCTGCTTCTATTACTCGACTTTTCATTACTTTGCGAATCATTCGCGCCCATCGCTCATTCCGCACAAACATTCATTATTCCTTGTTGGTCCTTGTTAGTACTACCGGATATTTGTACTATATACTCAGTTTCTTTACGCGGGGGATACGTACCTCGTAAAAAACGGGTGAAAAAAACCGCATTAATTGGAAAATCCGCGTAATAAAAACCTAGTCCTAAGTTAACAATGCGGTCGTGTCGAACACCGCCCTTTTTTATTTTTCACGCAGGTTTGTCTGAATGGAGTATAATATGGAAAATAAAAACACAACAGGAGATAAAAAAAACTTGAAAACAACTGAATATGTTCTATAGATTGAACAATAAGGGTGGACCCCTGTCTGGATGGTCGAAAAATAAGGAATTTTCGTGATTTTTTTTTTCGAATTTCAGAAATAAAGTGAAGTGTTTGGATATTTTGGTTATTGTTTGAAGTATATTTGAAGATGTATTTTCCATTTTTTGAGTACACGAATAATAATTATTATGCTGTTGACAGCTGGTTCCGTAGATGCTGTCTGAAAATTGGTACCTTGCTGATGGTATCGGTTCTGAAGCAACGGGGTGTCGCAGAAAGAATTCCAATGATTATTTTGAAACATACCTAAAGTGTTACATAGAGTTGTTTTGAAAATAGTAAAAATGACGGCCTTTTTGTTAAGAATGAGCTATATCGATATCGATACAACCAGCTGAAAAAACAAGTTTTCGAGAAAAGCTCGTTTGAAGTTTCGTACAGGAATGTTACTTCCCTTAACACATTGCGGACCGCTCACGAGTTTTCTCGGTGGTTATGCGGTCCTTAATGTGTTAAGGTGACCACATTGTTTTTGCTGCAAATTTTCAACGAGATGAAATATCGAAAAATCCTTTCGACACATCTTTTCTGAGGGCATAAGCTTCCAAAAAATGCCGATTTCCGATTTCCGAATCCGAATCCGAACCCAAAATCCGATCATTCCAGACCCGGATCCCCCTTAAGAAGTACGTTGAAGGATGTCATCAATAGGTGATAAAGAAAACTTTGAAGCTTGTTGTACTTCTGGATGTTTAATGTTTACTCAAATTTTGCAGAATTTCTGAAATATGCTGACATTTTAATATAAAATACAATTATGATATTATTCTTCTATTTGGCTTTAAGTATCTTGTTGAAACATGTTGCATAGAGAATATACCTGACTTCTTTCGTGATTATTTAGCATGAGAGGAATTGGCTCTTCATAGCTGGTAAATATTTGCATTTTCCTTAAACCTGATGGATACATAATTTGTAAGAAGGTTCGCAATACATTTGAATAAAAAGTTTGCAGAAATAGATTTCACTAATTCATTTCTTTAAGTACCTGGGACTAGTCTTCGGGAATACAATATATTGACAGTAAAAAACAAGCTGTTATTTTAAATTCCCCTGTCTTGCCAAGTGAGTCGGATGTTTTCAACACACAAAGCGCAGTTTGACACTACATTTGAATATCAACTGTTATAAATGTATAGATAAGAACCGTTTTGCTCTCTGTAAGCTGCAAGTACTGTGTATATACGAAGTTATTTAAGAAGATCCTTCGCGGGGCAATGGTTTTGAGCAAGTAGAAATACAAGAATATCCAATATATGCTGATTGTTGTTCATCGGTATAAACTGATTGCTGATCTACAGACCATCAATTGTATCATATACATAATATCAGTTATGAGATAAAGGTGTATGGAAAACAATGATAAAAAAGTACATCAAATGAAGAACTGATTTACGAGGATCAAAAGTTCTATTCTTGCGGCGTGGTAAAAATGTAAAATGAGAAGATAGAAGCCTAGCGAATGTGTACACAGTTAAAAAGTGTGTTATGCTTTACCATTTATCATTTTTTTAGAATGTCCATTCGCTCTAAACTCACTTTCATCTTGATCTAGAAAATTAGAAAAAAACAGAGAATTGATAGTACCTTCAAAATATTGCCAATTAAATAACGTAGAAAACAGAAGAAATTTTGGAAGCATAAAAGCAAGCATTTATTAGTTGAAATAATGTTATAAACAGTTAAATTACTCAGACAAACTTATGAGAAGAACGTATTTGTAATTAACAATTGTTAACGCTATCGATATCTTTGAAGGCATTTAAGAGTTTTACGCCGTGTGACAATTAAGTTTCTAGAACTCAAACTACTATATGTAATAAGTCTGTTCCGTTTGGTAAAATGGTTAACTAAAGAGAACTGGAGAATGTTAGAAGATTATGCATTTGAGCAAATATCATAATCCAGGCTCTTCTACATGATAATGGAATAATTCAGAAGTACCTGATCGTCTCATTTTTACAATTACTCCCAACCTGTACTGGCCGTCAAGCATAATAATTGCCCGAAAGCCTCGATTAGTTGAATAGAACGTTTCGAATCGATCAGGGAATCGATGAAGGAATTCCCAAAGTAACCTCAGAACGCTATCAGCGGTTGTCCAATTGGAACTCAAAAAATAAATTTTTTTAAAAAAATGAAAAAGTCTTTTGATAAAAAAAATTAAACGTGATTCAAAACTATTGAGGACTCTCGGGTAAGGAAGCCCAAAACAACAGTGTTTTGAATTAGTTCATATCGGTGGCTTTTTCTGCTATTTTAATGAGTTGGGTTAATGAGTTAAATATTAAGATTCACTCTGTTGGAGAATATCTATCTAACAAACACACTTCAAATGCAGTAGCTTTATATTCGCAGAAAACTGGTTGCCATGGATAACGTCACCATTTTGCAAGTTTGATACTCAATAAAAGAAATCCATGAGTTTTCAAATAAAATTTGTTAACACTATCAGTTGAACTGCGGAAGTTCTGGTGAAAACAGTAAAGCAACTGCGCTTCATGGTTTGTGCGTACTGGAAGCTCCATCCCGTTGCGAAGAAAGCAGACATCGTCAAGTACTAGGAGTTCGCCGAACACGCTCATTCCAGTATCCGGTATCATCATTCCGGATTTTCGTCCGGAAGGTCAAAGCAACGGGACAGACAGTGAAAATTACCTAACGAAAAGGGACATCACCAAGCGAAAACGTAGGTCAGGACCGACCGTGTCGGAACAGCAATCTGTGACCCAGAAACAAAGGCTAAAAGTGATGGAGAATAATTTTTCGTCAATTCGAATTAATTCGTCATGGACGACGAGACATATTTAACGCTGGACGGCAACTACTGACAGGAAACCAGCCACTTTACGTCCCACACCAAGGAGGCAAGTTCCGTGAAATCCACGTTGACGGCATTGAGCTTCATTTACTAGTCTAGAGGAGCGTCAAAAAATAATTGATTTTCAGGCGGAATGAAAGAATTTTTAAAAATAAAATTATGAATGAAAATATTTGAATAAGAAACACTTCCTTCTGTAGGTGGTGAAAAAAGTTCATGCAAAATTGTTTTTGAAGATTATTATAATGATTATTATAATGAGAAGTTTCAGTAAGAATTTTGAAAATGTATAGACAAATGGTCAAATAAAAATCAGAAATACATGTTTCAAGTAATTAAATAACATGATGTGAAAATTTTCATTCAAATTTTAACATTCGAAAACTGGTTCCGTATCTCCTAGTCTGATAGAGATTACAAACACTAACGAGTTTGGGACCCAAATTGTGCCCCTAATTGGAAGTCGCCACCAGACGTCGACACTGTCGCACTGTCATCGAGGATACATCTCCCACACCAAGTTCCCATAAAAGGTGCTTCAAAGGCGCTCTTCTTCCGTTCAGAACTTTTGGTGAACGGGGGCATTTACAGTACAATGTGCCTGCCGGAAGTTGCCTCCTTCATCCAAAAATATCACCCGAACGAGGATGTGGTGTTTTGGCCGAACCTGTCCTCCGCCCATTACGCGAAGAAGTCGCTGGAGGAGATGAACCGCTTGAAGATAGATGTTGTTCTGAAGTCCGCCAACCCTTCGAACGTCCCCCAGCTTTGTCTCGCCAAGAATTTCTGGGCAAATCTGAAGTGAATGGTCTAATAAATAAAGCTGAGAAAAAACAGAAAATGTGCCAAAAAGTATGTTTTGAGCAGCAATTACGAACGTTCCAAACGTTGCCGAAATGCCGCCCGACAGTTGTTGTAACATAATCAATAAAATTATGTTTTATGGGAAATTTGCCCCATTAACTTATTTTTTGAAATTCAATTTTATCGCCATCCGAAAATTGTCCATTTTCCAATCCATCCGTTGTTTGACCAGAATGCAAAGGTTGCGTTTAAGGTCTTTGAGTGTTAGATGTAGAATAGTAAATGTTCGAATGCTTACTAACTTCATGTGCAGATCAGAGCTCTGAATAAGCGCAGAGTTAAACAAAAAAAAATTAATAGGACAGAATTTCGTAAGAGTTGTTTTTGCTGAGATAAGGTTTACGTTCTAGATCACTTTCCAAAGATGTCACATATAGTCACAGAAAAATCGACTACCATTATTATTTAACTACGATGATTTTAACAAAAAAAAAAAGTACATAACATCAGCTTGCTAAGTTGGTTTAAAGAAATACAGAAACTCCTAGCTGTTAGTTTAAAAATGAGATTACCAAGTAACAACAGCATTGGGTTTATTGTAAAGTACCATTGAAACTATTTCACTTTGGGTGTTCTCATCTGGTTAACGTTTCAATTTACATTTATTCAATTGTCATCAAAAAGGAAGGTGAAAAGATACATGCCTTTACCATTCCAAGCGAAGGGACAAATGCCGCTTGTTATATATTTATACATATTATCGTATTTTATTGTGCTAATCAAACAAACAAAAAACTGTTAGTTTGAATGAAAAAACAGTGATGGAAAAGATGGTTAGAAAAAAAAATGTACAGAGAAAACCTTCACACCTCGTTAAGCTGTAGAGTTTATCGAAAGTGAAATAATTTCAATGGCCGTTCGGAATTAGTTCATCAACATGATATACTCTATACTACAAGGAGATCAAACAAATATATGCTATCTCAAAATGCATTATCAAAGATGAGAATGGCTTCAAAAATTTTGTTAACTTAAACACTCTTCCCATCTTAGATAAACCTTTTTTTTTTGTTAACCCGAGATTGAAATCAAGATGCATAATAAAGGGGGAAAGGAGCTCAACATTTATCAAACATTTACTTGTCACTGTCACTGGAAGCGGAGTTTTTTGCATTGTGACAGCAAACAGTTTTCTTACCATGAAGTGAATAACAGAATTTTTTGGTATTACTCCAGTCCTCTTTCAGCGAGAGATTGAACATCGAATAATCCGGATCACCGGTAACTTCCTTCACGATGTTAAGAAACTCGGGCAAAATTTCCTTCAATTTATCGCCACTCAGAGAAGTATAGGTTTCTAATAAAATCAAACCCTTGCATCTGTACAAAAAATATAAAAAATAATACAAATATTCAATTTCGATCAACAACAGCAACAAACCTTGGATGGCCAGGTTCCTTGTAAATGTCCATCTGAAAATATTGATTATTCACCAGAAAACAACGTCGCTTTTTGTAGATAGTAAAATGGGCATCGTCGCGCTGAGTCAACATGTTTAGGTAATCTCTATGCGTGAGTTGCGTTTTAACTTCTATTGATTGTCCATGAAGGTGAGGACGACGAATCGTATGAATATAGCTGAAATGTCCATTTTGGCCACGTTTTCGTAACCTAGCTTGCACACGCGGTCCAGCCGATTGCAGGTAATGATGGACGACTTCGAAATCTTGGTATGCTGGGAAGGATGGGTTTTGTGGTAGCTCCGACACTAAAACATTAAGTTCAATTATATTAGCATAAATCCGTAATTCTGCATTGCTTGCATTACCAAGAAATTTGACCTTCTTCGATGTGGTCGACAGACGATCTCCGATATGAATACCAAGTTTCTGACACACACATTCGATCATACGGTTCATTTTGTTATCAAAATCGGTCGAATTATCAATCACATCGAAATAGGGATGTCCTATCCATGCAGCCGCGGACTTATAATCGAGTTCTCGTGCCAAATCAACGCCTTCCGATCGACACGCGTGATCTTCGGTGGAATAGAATGCTTCGGCGCCGTTGGCCGCTGAAACCATATGCACAATATGATTGTAGCGATTGTCTCGCAACTCAACTGGATTCCAGCTGTTTGTTCTCATCATACGTTCCCACTTTTCCTTGGAAACGACTGTAACAAAAATATTGATCAATAACATATATAATAGGTTCTATATTTATTATAGACGTTATGGATTATGGAAACATTCACGTCTGCTTAAAATGGATTGAATACACTGATAAGTCACTTACACGCACTGGCATCCATCACTCCACGATCGCAAATAATCAAACAATTTCTTACGCATGATTTCCCAAGCTCAAAGAAGGTGTCTTCAATTTGGATCATCGTTCGCAGTAAATTTTCTTGAAACTTATATGCTGTACAAATAGAAAATAATCATGTTAAAAGTTTACTAACAACAAAACAGTAATGCTCAAAGCACACAAGTTCAGAAACAAATCAGCAAAAGCATGAAAATGATACAAAGAAACAAGCACCTTTACCTTAAAACAGAAAGTATCAAATATGAAACATAAGATCCTGTCTACATGATTTGTCTGAAAAGTAATGCTGTATTGTTGTCTCTTGTGAATTGGCTATGAGAAAGTCGCTGCATTACGATATACAAGGATGATGATTCACAAAACAAAATTTTTTGATGCTTCTTCCGAATTCTCGATTTCCCGCATACGTTTCAACGCTTAGTTCCTTCGTCATTAAACCTACAACATTACTCCTCGGGTAAATCATCTTTAGAAAAATAGCACAAACCCCTCACAACAAGAAATGATATTTAGACTAATCGAAACTTTCAATTATTCAATGATATTATCTGAATTTAGTACATGCTACGTGCAACTAAAAACACATAAGTGTATTGCAATTATTTATGTTTGTTTTAATTTATGTAAACTCTCATATTGAAACGATTTTGCGATCACTATGTACAATAGCTAACTGGCTGGAAGAATTGTGATAATTCTTCGTATAAATGAACGAGTGTATTAGCGTACGCGCGTATGATCAGTAATTGCGTTATAATACTCATCAACTAATAAGGTACACAACGCTTCAGAGGCTCTCGTGATCGAGCCAACTCTCAACCAAAATACCAAGAAGAAACCGAACTTTTGTAGCTGCAATTTACATAAATTCATCTAGTGAGGGCTTGTAGAATACTATTTCTGTATTTCCATTGTTTCGATCTACTTAAACTTTTCGAATGAATCAATAACTTATACCTATACAACTTTGCAATGGTATGTATTACGATGAACCTGTTCACAATTGGGTTTAGCTCTTCCTATAAATTCCCAAATAAGACATCCAAATCCATAAAACATAATACCAAAACGGTACCCTTATTTATAAAGAAGAATGTTCAAAGATATTGAATATTCACTGTATAAGATGATGTAATTCATCCAAGAGGTATTAGAGATGAACCAGCCTTTGGCTGAAAATCTCTTTAATAAAATAAGAAAAAAAATCCAAGAGGTACTCCCGTATTGGGGAATCATGCCTAACACTTTGCTTTGGGAAACATATAGAAACGTTTCAAAATTTGGTATTCGCAACAACAAGAGCATCGATTCGATCCGATTCAAAAGTTTTACCCGGAGTGTCGACTCAACGACAAAAAAAAACGCTGATATTCCAGTAGTTTTCCATAAATATTTCAGATATAGATTAGTAACAATAAATTCTCTACTAGTTCTGTAGTTGTAGTTCTTAGATCATTTAATTAGCTTGAACAATAAAATTATTGGACATCTGTTGATATATTCCAATAAATGAATTGTTTGGGATTTTTGCTCGAGTTGATCCATCTCGTACCGAGCTGTAAAAATCATTTTTTTGTGTGTCCAGTAACTGAAGTAGAACAGAAAGAGAAAGAAATATAAAAAAGAATTGAATATTCTTCCCTTCATTTTCCACCATGCATTGGTTGTGATTATGGCTGTGACTGTCCATTTCAACCCCACCAGTGCAATTATTTCATTAATTTAAATTTACCACTTACGAACGAATTTAATTTTCCGTACATACCTAATATCGCTTCTCTGTCAACTCACAAACCGAAATATAACCATCCGCGAATTCAATTTTGAAATTAAACCACTCAAAATGCTTAATATCGAAGTCGGAAAAATTACATCCACACGCGAAATCATGTTTGATTTCCGGTTTTTGGTTCCCTATTCCACTTTTGACCAGTATTCATTGCCATTGGATGGTTTAAATATTATAGAAATGCATGTAGAAGGGGTTCCCATCAACAGAAATTTGAAATTCTTAATGCAACTATACAAACCATCTGTCTATATTACCCCCACTGTCCGCTTTACCCCCGTTTCCCATTCCTGCGGTGCATTGATCCCACAATCGTTCGCTTAGTAACACGTAACACATTTGGCTACGAAGATCCTTATGTATATTAACTACATTACTAAACCGAAATGAAGATCTGACTTCATGATTGACAATTGCTTGAATTATGTTTTTATGATTATAATAATGATTATGTATTTGTATTGTATAATGTGTTTTGGACTGCGTCCTGGTTCTATGCCGAAACACTCGGAAAAATCAACGGATTTGAATTATTTTTTTTGTTGCTTTTTTACCCCATTTATTTATTTTATTTAGGTTTTTAGCTGTAACAGCGCCTAATTTAATCGTTTACATGTTTATCGTATCGATAGATACGATAGGTACGATAGATACGATCGATTACACAACATCGCAGTTTACATTCCATTTTTGTGTTATTAATAGCATAAATAATCCGATATTCTTGTTGCAATGATCATAGAGTTTGTGTGTGAGCGAAGAGAGGCTGTATTGCCGTAAATTGACGTTGCGTGGACGTAGCAATAGCTTTCACAACACACTCCTCCCTCACTTTTATGTGGTTTTCATGTTATTTCCCTCATTTTTTAAACTATTTTGGGTTATGTCATAATGAACAATCGTTATCTATTTAGCCAATTTTGTTCACATTAGATTTTCCGCCTGCGATTACGCTGCTTATATCAGCCTGCTGATTCAACATTAAAATATAGCTTTGAGAGTTAATGTCCCTATCAACTTTGATAGCGTGATATTGCTGAGACAGTAGCTTATTTTCTGACATATTTTATCGAGTTCAGATTAAAAATACAAAACAATGCCAAGCATCATCATGAAGCTCATTTTATCACGGCCTAGCTGGACATTCTCAACGATCTGGCTGATGTGAAAATTACTTCGCAAAACAATCATGTCCTTTTCGACAATGCGGAGTGATTTGTGACACATAAGTGTACACTATAAGATCTCAGCTAGTATCGGTTTTCAGTGTAACGTTATCGATAGTTTTCGAAGAAGGGAGAAGAATGCTCGCGGAGGGAATTGATTATAGTTGAACTGCATGTACTGATTGCACAAATAAGTGATCAGTTGTGACGCAACCGGGATCCAAAATCCCTGGAGGTGCCTGGTTCGAGCTCTTGGTGTCACCTGTTAGATAATTGAAATTATTACCGTCCTCTGTTCGTTGACTATACTTTTAAGATTTCATATGGCTTTTGAGAGTCTGTTTGAGCCTGTTACTGGGAACAATTTCACATGTGTTTCACTAGTGTCAATTTACTCCAGCCATGACGAAAACTTGCAGTCAAATACCTTAGAGGATGGTTCAGCCTGCCATTTCGTACTTAGTACTGCTACACTCACTATGTTACTGATGATAGTAACTATTTTCTGTTGACTAGCAAACATTTTATAAAAAAAAACGTTGGATATAATTTGCCGAAACTTCATATCTTCGCTTCGGGGAAAAATGCCAAACAACTTGATGCGTGCATATCCGCCAAATACCAACAAAAACAGCGCGGATGTAGAACTATCTTCTACTACTTCCTTCGCTCTTTTTAACCTTCTCAAGGATTAACTTCATCCATAGGAAAAAAGAAGGAATATATACTGAAGAATCTACAGTGAACCGGTTTAGTCAAATTCAATTTTTTTATGTAATGAACTTTCCAATTATAATTAATTCCCTGATACTCCATAATCTTCCCTGACATCGTTTGAATTCCATGATATTTTCTGACTTTCGAGGTTTTTTCCAGGTAGTTGTACATTCAAAAATTAGAAATCTGAATCCTTTTTGATATTTTTGGATGTTTTGGACGGTTTTCCCGGCGACTCACAAGTGCAGTGATGGATTATCTGTACACACGACAGGAAAAATCGTTACGCTCACACAGCTCTATTTGTTCGAAATGTGGACCCTCACCCTCCGGAAGAGCCATCTGGATCTGACAATCACTCCGATTGCAAAAATCTGTTTCGTTAGGCTGAAATGGGGGAATATCTACAATTTCACAATTTATCACGAATCACTTCTCTACCGTTTATATTAACCCTTTCACGGGCGCGATTTTCTTTTCTTTTATTTTCTTTCTTTATACATCTAGCCTTATGGGTAACTAGTTTTGAAACCTACCAACATGCCTGATTTTTTTGAACGCGAAAAAATAAAAAACTATTCATCTTGAAGCCGTTTTTGTGTAAACAACTCCCAATTTAGAACAGCAAGAGCAAATTTCCCGAAAAGTCATTGAAAGTAAATTTGTTGAAGCCTTCAATACATGTGAACTGTTTAGGACCTGCTGAGTCTGATCATGATTCATGAATTTATTAGTTGTTTTTGCTGAAACTAACAACAAAAATTCAAACATAAAAACATTACTTTACCATCAAGTGAAAAAACGACGGGCAGATGGCCACAAAATTTTACGTTAGCCCTTCCACGGGCAGTGACAACTATACAAACATATTCAGTCCGTATTTCAAGATTCGACCCAAAAAGGCGGGTATAAATTTATTAGACAGCTGATGGAGCGCTGGCAAACAACAAATACAGTTGATGTAAAATGTTCCAGAATACACTTCATTGGTCATTCAGCTCTCAGCAAAAACTAATTGAATCCAAAAAGACGAGAGCATAAAATAAAATATTATTTAAGAAGAGAATTCAACCCCAACCGTAGAGTTCTTTCTCTACTATCCCTTGGATAGATACATAGACAATGTCAATATTTTAAAAATCCTACAAATTGTCAAACATCAAACCACATTAAATTCTTGCTGAACAATATAAAACTGTCAACGAGTTTTATGTACACTATTTAAATTCGCAAAAACTAATTTACAGTATCACGGCCAATATTATGTAAAGAATAAATATTTTCAAAGTCCAAGAACACGTGTTACTTGTCATCAGCTGATTCGATTCAAGTACACCTTCCGCATTTCGTATTGTTGTTGCATCGATAAGCGTGCAGTTAGAGCAGGCGAAATGGAAACAACCCGTTCGTGGTCGTTTTGTTTACGCTCCGTTCCGTTTAGATATATTTTTAAACAAACTATACCGTTCGTCATTTACAACTACACAACAAATTACGAATACGTACAAATGACGCGGTCACATGCAGCTCATAGCTATATCGGTTGGGAATTGTAATGCATTGAGGAAGAAAATTAATTCAATTAAACGACTTCATGTTATTCAAACTATTGCAAGGAGTCTCACAAACTGTTTTCTTTAAGTTTCGAACAGAAACTTCGTGCATATACAGTTTGTTTTGCACATTTGTCTCTCTGTGAACGATACTAGAATGGAAGAAGCACGTAGTCGTCAGTTTATGTTCTCGAGATTTTCGCGATGGTTAGCTAATTGCATCTCAAGGTGGATGATTGAACGATTTCCTTCATTCTGACACATGCAGTAAAGATTAACAAATGAAACATTCGATTCGTTGTACATTGGTCTGAATAATTTATCAAACAAGTTGATTCAGATGAACTGTCCGTATAGTGAAAGTATGCCAAAATTATGAATGAAAATAATTTCTATTTATAACAATACCAGGTTTTCCATACATTTTCCCGCGCACACAAATGTCGTTTCCTTTAGGAAAACTCAATCTACACAGCAATGATGATAAGGCACCAAATTGGAGCTCGTCTAATAATGTACAGTTCTGTTTTCTTATCTTATCTTATCTTCTTTGTTTTTAAGAGGCTTTAAACTTTGCAGTTCATTCGCCTCTAACTGTTTTCTTATTATGATTACAAACCGGTACAACTGAAAATGGTGAGAAGTTCACACTTTTTATACGAGTATGTATAGAAACGCTTACCATCAGTGGGTATTATAGAACAACAACAATCAGTAACAAATTATTTAGAATATTGAGCATTTAGAAATTAGTGTTTCCGTTGGTTAGTCTTTCAACATATCGTGTAAGCAACGACTTTATCGGTTCTGTTCAATGTTCAACAAAATATCTTTAAAATTCAAGACTGTATGGTGAGCGGCATTGTTTAACGGGATCAGCATACAAGCATACCTATTCTGTGATTTTTTTTTTGTTGTATTCAGCAGCACAGAATCTGTCCATGGAAAAGCGTATGGTCGGTGATAGTTATAATTACACAATTTTGATTCGCATTGTATCATAGTATTATTTGACAAATTACGGGTTTTGATCGGCTAGCAATGAACAAATCTAACGCGTTTGAAAACAGGTACTAATGAAAGAAAACATTGGCAGCATGGACAGCAAACTTTATCATAACCGTTCCAATGAAACTGTTTCACACTTTCAGCAACTCACCCTCGCTACCATTGGGTTTTTCGGCAGCAGCAGCCAAACAACGGGGACACGACGCAGTCTTATCTACACTATGTTCCGGGATACCGTTTCTCAATATAGTGTGATGATCAGTCGGCTTTCGGCGCCGTTCTAGCGTTATAATAATCACATCACTTTATTAGAAAAATCACACATGGTAGCCATCTGATAAGCAATGCAATTCAGCTCTTAAAGGAGTAATCGTTCAAATTGTTGGTTAACAGCTCATTGATAAAGGTTGAACACGAAAAAACACTTCATTTGTGTACATCAGTGCATCGCCGGAACAAGCAGATCGCGAATCGGTCCTGTGCGTTTGCAATGAAATTGCCGAACTCTTTGCTCGTGAGTTTCCGAATTATCTCAAATCCACGGTGTGTTAAATAATCAAACGGAACCCGAATTCGTCGAAAACCATGGCGAAAATGGCAGGATCGCTATCCTACGTGCAAAAAGCAAAAAAGGGCTGGTTTGAGAAGTTTCAAGACACCGAAATCACCAAACAGGTGTTTTCTCACTGGTGCAAAGGATGATGGGCTATGCTGCCCAAATATGCATGGTTGACGTAATCACTCAGTGATGAAAAACGCTTTTTCTTCTTTATGTAAATTTATATAGAATCATCAATCTCTATTTAATAAATATTAACGGAGAAAAGTGGGCCGGAGGGCTGTCATGATTTTCGTTATTTTAATTCAATTGGAAAACATAGTACGTCAACCATGCTTATTTGGACAATATAGTAAGAAGTAAGGTTAGAACATTTGTCTAACAATAAATATAAATCCCAGTGATGTATATGCAATACATTTAAATATAAAAAAATAGTTTAACTCTAACAAGATTTTCGTGTTCAACCTTCATTTAATGTACAGAGAGAGAATGTTTTTTTTATCTGTTATACAAATGAAAAAGCAAATTGAAGCAATACTTTGCTGACACTGCAGATTTTCCATATATTACTCAGCATTCACCCATTGATATGACGCATCACACTGAATTCTTTTTTTTACGCGATTGATGTGAGCGCGCAAACAAAATCGCGTAATTTAGAGCAAATCGCGTAAAAAAGTTACCGCGTCATCGGCGCGCTCTCGTCACAACCACACTCGCATGCGCACGCGCAGGATTTCTCTCCCCCATGAGGTGGTGATAAGTAGATCGCGTAATTTCAAATCGCGAAAAAACAGCAGTACGGCAACAATGATGGTTACAATACATAATACATGAAACGGTCAATTTGTTTCAAAACAAAAATATTTTATGTTCAGTTCTAACTTTTGGCACCCAAAAAATGCAAGAAAATGCGACCCAGAAAATGCAAGGCACCGAAAATGAATTGTTATAAAGCTCTACTCAATTAGAATCTGGAGTTACTGCTCATTTTGTAGCAGCAAACCTAGTGATCGGCTCGGTAATGTTTTGTTAGCAGTTTGCTTTGAAAGCTAAAATTTCGCCAGAAAATACAATTCCAAACTAATGTCCGGAGAATCTGCAGGAACGTTTCGTTCTTTTCGTCATAGGACGCTAAAGCAGGACCTAATAGTCAAAACACGGGAATTGTACAGCAAGCTTCTTAAGAAATACCATTCATGTATTTTGGGTAGCCTTCAGACCAACATTTATATACAGGCATGACAAAAATACGCAAAATGCAATGAAATTCGGATATTGAGAAATCCTATGTTACCAGAAGATTTGTTTATTCAACAATGTGCTGAACACAAAGTAACGAAGATATATGTCAACACAACCGATTGTACTTGACCCGAAAACTTGTTTCAATAGCTTAAAAATAGCTTTGAATTCACACAAATCCGTGCATAAGTTAGTTAGTTATAAGTTAGCTCGGATATCCATTTAATTGTTATTACGATGTGAGCCGGGAAAGGTCACGCTCTCACGCCTATGCATTATGCTTTTCTCTCTCTATTCCATTCCGTTTCTACAGCCGAACTGAACTGAACATTTAGCGAAAATCGAGGTATCGATGAAAATTCGTTACCGACGGGTGCCATTGACTATGGATTTGATAGTGAAGGATACGAAATATTTGATATAATGTTGTGAGTATTTCACCATATAGAAGAAATTACTTTGATGAAAGCAGCGTCGTTTTCAAATGTCGGGAAAAGGATATTATTTTTGCTATGTAATTCCGAGGAAGAATCCATTCCTTCTTCAATAGGGACGCTACAAAAGTAGATCGATCGGGACAGCAAACGACGCCATTTTTTCCCGCTTTCTTGACATTTCTCTTTAGTAAGGTTTGCCATTTCATAATGGAAAGATAAACGATCCAACAACGAGTCAATATTATTGAAATTTACTACCGAAGTTCGGAGTCAATGCCCTCAACTTTAAGTCTCTCACACGTCGTTCTCAAGCGTTGGGCATCTGTGTGACGTCATTTTGGCGAATTTTGCGAAAAGATTTTGGCCTACATCCTTACAAGATCAAATCGACGCAAGAACTGAAGCCGCTTGACCACCAGAAGCGTCGTATGTTCGTGAATTAGGCTGAGCAACAACTTGAAAATTTCATTGAAAAATCATCTTTAGCGATGAGGCTCATTTCTAGCTGAATGGTTCTGTCAATAAGCAAAATATCCGTTATTGGTCAGCAATTCACACATACTCCATTTAGGGGATTTAGGGAATAGATTTTAGTGTTCTACAAGGGTTTGGGGTGGTAATCTATCTTATTTCTAATTGGGTCGAATATTGTTCTATATCAGAGAACTTCACGTGAACAGAAGCATTTTTGATTCGATTGAAATTTTCTAACAATTGTAACAACAGCTACTATAAAAAACTGTGCAGATTTATCCACGAGTCGAATCAGAATAATTTTGCATTTTGCACTAGTCATATATATTTGATAGTAACTGTCAAAAATAAAAAGGCATTATTATTACAATACTAATAAACGCGTCTTAATCATTGTTTACGTTAATCTATTTGTTGCATGATTTTTAAATGTTTTACGTGTGCAACGCATCTTATTTAGCGTACGGTATTCAATGTGAAAATTATCGACTCAGAGAGCATTGATTTGGTGAAATTTTTGTAATAAACACGAGTGACTTCTGTTATGCTAATAGTGTTATATTTTGTTGTTTTGTTCCTATCGCCCTCGCTCCATCGTTCACAGCGCCATCTGTTAGCTAGTAGCAGAAACAACTTGCATTCAAGCTTCTATCTATTGCACGATGGCTTGTGCACAGTGCCAGGAAGTTGTTTCTAACTCTGACCGGATTTTTGTCATGGATACTGCGGTAAACCATTCCATTAGATCAGCTGGGACTCTATGCAAACAATGTGTTTTGGATGTGCTACAGTTGCGCCGAATTGTTTAAAAACAGCAGCTTCAGAAGCATGGAAGCATAAGTGGTTGTTCTGAGCCGAAAGAAATTGTTTTGTTGAAGGATGATATTACCCCTTAACGCAGGCCAGTGACACCGGCAGTCCTATTTCCAGCCTTACGATACCAGCCAGAACCTGTGGAACCAAGCCAATGAGCGGTAAACTCAAAACAGTGCAGCTTGAAGACGATACTCTTTGGACTTACCACTCAGCTTTCGACTCACAAACGACTGAAGCTGAAATAGCAATTCTTGTTCGTGAATGCTTGGATCTGAGCTCTTGCACTGAACCTAAAGTTATAAAATTGATTCCTAAGGCCAAGAAGCTCCGCGCAATTAACTTCTTGTCCTTCAAGATTGGCACCAGTTCAAAATTAAGATGCTCAGTGTTGTCACGAGTTTCATGGCCGGAAAGTGTCATATTTCGAGAATTCGAAGATCGTTCAAAAATCAGCTCAGAATTACCAGGATCAATCGGATTCTTCCAGTTCCAGGAACCACAACCATCAGAAGGAGACCCAGTTGTGAGCAAGCTTAATACTTCGCAAAACACCGCTTCTTTCTTCAGAACTACATCGCACTACATCTTCAGACCAGATGAACAACATGGTTCAACTCGTATCTAACAGATAGACGGATGTGTGTCAATTGGGTCTGCGACTTTCACTAATCCTTCGGGAGCGCCTCAAGGAATCAACCTAGGCCCATCGTTGTTCTCACTATTCATAAACGAAGTGTCCTTGCTGCTTCCAACTGGATGGCACTTATTCTACGCCGATGACGTGACTACATTGGTTCGTGCATCCGGGGAATAGTCTGAAAAATCAACATTGCGCAGCTCTCTGAATTCCTTATCAAATGACTGAATCATTTCTCTGGGAACCAGATTAGGATAACTTTGAGTAAGCGGTAGAATGGTTTGATGTTTTCTTCTGATGACATGACGGGTCCAGCATGGTAAGATTCATCATAACCGAGTCGTTGAAGTTGATGTTGAAATTAGTTGAGCCGATCAACAGATATTTTTCCATCGTTTACGTACCCCCTAATGCGTAGTTCAGCCGTTGTCCCAACCTACATATTTTCCAAGCTCTCGTAATTTTGTTGACCTTTATTCAGCTTTATTCAGATCTTTTAGCGTTTGCATGAAAATTTTGTGAAAAAATCGAGTACCGTGCGGAAAAGTGGTGAAATGCTCGAACGAAGAATCGGTAGGACTCTCACTTTGATGCTTTGAGCTAACACAGCTATTGGTTTGCTCAATTTCGTCTGGAATATGCTTAAACGCATACGATAGCAAATACACTTCATAATGAAAAGCGATGGACAATCTCTTTTAACTCTTTCGCTATGAGTGTCGCCTATAGATGACGTCGGGGTGATACTGCACATCGATCACACCAGCGCGATATGCACACTTTTGGGCGCATGACTGCACCGTTCAGCGGTATTACACCGACGGAGCACACTGCCCTAGAGAAAAGATTAAGCAAAGCGCCAAGCGAGTTGCCTGGTGATGTCATGGTTCTTGCTCCATCAGCCCCATAGCCAATGAAATAAATTTGGTATGCAATTTCGTCCCTCTTGAACAACGAAACCATCTCGTCATACAACGTTCTAGAATCCGTTTCGGTAACCTGTATAAGGTCATAAAAACAACCCTTCACAAACAGTATACCATCCTTCCAATAGATAGTTCTGGCTACTAAGGATGTACATACACTGTTTGACTGTTTGACAGATAAAATTTGATCAACGTGTACTGATCAAATATATTCGAGTCAAAACACGACAAGTAAATATTCAGTTATTGGATGCCAAAATATTATTTTTTTTCTGTTCTTCGTGTTGAGAACAGCAGTGCGAGCCCCTCGTTTTACTTGCTGCTATTGACAGCTGCAACCGCAGCATACTTCGTGCTTATCTATATAAGTCTACAAAGGTTTACACGCGCTACTGCAACCAGGGGTTAGACATCAATTGAATATAGGCTACCCAAAATCAAAATCAATATGGCGTCATTTGTTTATCAACATATCATTTACGAGGATTGAAATCGAAAAATGCGCTGCTTTATTCTAACTGCATGAGCGATTTTCATATTCCGGTTTCACATGGAGGTGTTCACATTTAACATGGAGTTTAAAGTTAGCCACTATTCGACTATATAACCGCACCGAGTTGTACACAACAGTAATTGATTGAACCAAAATGTCAGTAAACCGCAGCAATATTGGGTACACTGGCAATATGAGGGATTTGACGTTTTAGTCGTACCCCTACTGCAACAGCCATTTTTGACTAGACTTTTTCACTTGAATTCAAACTACCGACATATATAGATCGTTCAAATAAAATCATTGTTAAAACATTTTTCCGGTGTAAGTTTATTTTCACTCGTGGACGTAACTCTCGTTCGCTCAACACTTCGAACCTGTCGGTACATGGTTGTGTTACTTGAATTAAATTTGTAAATGAGTGTATTCAAGTTCCAACGAATTTCAGAATACAAATGCCAAATTTTTCATCTTATGCGAACTTATGCGCGCTCATCTATCTGTTGAGTTTTTTAAAAGTACAACAATAATACTTCTACTAGAATGTATCTTGAAAGTTTCAAACAAGAATTTGTTTTAACCTCGTCGACCCCCAAAATCAATTTTCGTTCATGTCGACCCCTGAAAAACCAAAATCAACCCCAAGGGGTCGATATCGACCACTTTGAGAACCCCTGGTTTAAATAAATGAAAATAAGAGAAACAAAAGTAATACAGTCTTCTCAAGTCAATTTAGCGCTTTTACTGCGTACTCAGTTCACATGATAAAATATTTCCAAATTCTGATTCGGAGTCGGCACACAGTTTTGTTAACTTACATCAAACACTTTAAACTCAGTGTACGGTACCTTGAAATGAACATGACAGTAATTTGAGCAGTTCAAGTTCTAAATGGAACGGAAACAACTGTTAATTATTAGGAATAACGAATGACAATGGCTAAAAACGGTCTCCCCGTGCAATTCACCTTATTAAAACTTGCTTACCGTTATAGCTGACTTCGATATATCAATAGCCGGAGAAAAATTATTGCTGAAGTGAAATTGGATACCCACATTCTTTCGTTTCCGAAAAGTCAACATAATTGCGTGCAGACCCTCTAGCAACTGCATGCCAAGCAGCAATTTAACTCTGCCCCCTCCACATTATTTCGTTGCCTTTCCGCCCCATTACCATTATATTTAGAGACGAACAATCGTATTGAATTTTGTTTGAGAAGAGGATTAATTACTGGAGAGATTAAAGTTATAACATTCACCGTTTTACATGCAATACAATAAAATTGATAGATTAGGAGTGCAACAGAAAATAGCGCATTTTAACGTGTAGCTAGAACAAAACAAATATTTTCTGAATAGAATCAATATATCTTACCTTCATCCGTAGTCAGGTCTGAAAATTTGATACCACCGCTGCAAATGGAAATGATAGTTGCCAACTTATCAATCTTGTTATTGCCAGAGTTTTATAATGTGACCATTAAAAATAAATACGAGCTCCGTTTTCGAAACTAAGACAGATCTTATCATCAGGATCGCAAAATATAAAGAATACTTCTATCAGTTATTTTGCTTGTCCAGTAAAAGAATACTTATTTTTAGGCCCTGATCATTCAACTCCTGAAAATTCTTATTCGCCTTTGTGATTTATGTTTAGTTATCATTTGATGTCAAATTTAGGTAAACATTCACACTACTACCATGAATAGATTATATACGAAACAAAACGAGAGCTACTCAACGTAAAATTATTGTTGGGTAACTGGTATCTAAAAATAACTCTGACTTAAATAACTGGAACGATTGAAAGATTGAAAATGATTGTTTCAATACAAAAAAAAATAACGCCAAATGTTAGTGCACTATGAGACAATGTTATATTACACGTTTGATTTAAAACCATAGAAAAACGTATATATGAACGTGTTCAACTATACAGAATATCGCAACTTCAACATGAATTTTCGACAAGAGTATTTATATATATCGAAATCGATATTTGATATCGTGTTCATTTATTCGTATTTATGTAACCTCGGAGAACATATTGAAGAAACGACAACTCAGTAAATGTGAATTACACTATGTAACGACATATAAAAATATTCTTATTCAATTTTCAGTCCTGCTTGTAAAGTAAACTAATGATCATGTTCACAGGCATTACTAAATCATACCTGAGGAGAACAGTGGCCGTTTCAGGCACTCGAAACACCTGCAAAAATTAACAAATCGAACAAAATATTCTATAGAACTCTCTATTGTTGTTTTATTATCTACTCTACTTTTTCGAAACTATTGAAATGACAAGTTTATATTTCGATGTGGACAATTGTGCTGCTGTTATTTGGAAACAGGTTCATGAGTCGAGATTTTCAGATTTCATTACATATGAAGACTCTTTTGTAACATTTCCCTTTATGTGTACATTAGGGTGGCAATGGGAAAAATTTCATCGTCGAATTTCAAAAACCGACCATGTACATTTTGTTTATTGGCCCAAAAAATGATCTGTGCAGAGTTTCGGCTCAATCGAACATGATTTAAGGGTGCCTAAAAACGCTCAAAGTTTTGATGTTTTGGTCCTCGAAAATCTTCCAAGGAAATTGGAAGATCGAATTTTTTTTTCGATGCCCCCCTTGGAAGATTTTTGAGGTTCAAAAAATCAAAACTTTGTGCGCTTGTCCGATTCAGCTGAATTTTTGCGCAGATCATTTTTTGGGCCAATATACTTTGTATATACATGTACATGTACATGGTTTTGAAATCTGACATGACCATTTTCGCTGCCACCCTAGTGTACATATGTACCGATTTTTTAAATTTATCCACACAGATCAATATTACATTATTTAAGGCCTGGTTATAGCACCAGCACAATAGTCGTCTATAACGAACGCTATTTTCAAACATTATTCTGGCAACAATTTCAACACAATGGAAGGTTAATCATACATGTTCAATAAAAAATAGTATAACATTTGTAAACATTATTATATTTCTACACATTCTGAATTAACATTTGAACTAACAATACTATTTCTGATCCAAATAATTCAGGGAAGTGATTAAAACGGAATGGATTAGTACATTTGGAATCAAAACAGTATCTAACAATTGATTCAATAATCGTTGCCAAAACACAGCTTGAAATAATGCGGATTCGATGTATCTCCTCGTTTGCTTATAATCGAGTGAGTAAATCAGTTTAACATGTATACGGTGTGAAGTGGGAATACAAAATACAAAAATAGAATTATTCAACCACGGGGAAAACGTCGCGAATATCTACTAGCAATGACGCGTTTGAAACGGTAGTAGAGAAGATATTGACAACTTAGAGATAATTGTAATCGTGATTCTAGCCATCGCTTACCTTCCAGCCTAGATTTTCGAAAAAGGTGCACAATCGAGCTTGACCTGTTGTTTTGCCGCCACATGGTCCTGAAGGGTGGAACGAACGAATGCATTATCTTTAGTAATCCAATTTGAACGGTCATAACAAAAAGAATGATGCGTGCATTATTATAGTATAATTCGATTGCAAAATAATCCGGACTAACCAACTTCTCTTAGTTCCTATTATCATCATTATCTCATATTATACCACCACCTGTGACACTAATTTTGTCTTGATATATCGATTTATTTACAAATTAAAAATATCATAGCATAGAGATGCACCAACTTCCGAATCTTTTTTATTTAATTCAGGACCTGAACAGGGAGATTACGTTAATTAATTTGAATCAAAACATACAAATTGACGAAAAGAACGAGTTAATATGTGAATATATTGTTTGCAAAGCATTCATCATCTTGAATTTGCACACATGTTGCACATGTTTCCACGAGGATAGGATTTTTTATTTTTATATCATTTTTGGCTATTTATATTCGAAGAAGCAATCCTAGGAGTACATTTTTTCAAATTCAAACTTACCTCCAGTGAGGACCAGTTTATACACTTTCTTTTCTTCCGAATGTGTATCCATATTTTTCATTTTCAGAATTCTAATCAATGATCCAACACACTAAGAATCCCGACAACTTTCCAAAAAGGTAAAAATACGTCTGGTGGTTATTTTCCAATACAAAATCAGAGATGAACGATAGCCGCCAGCTAGAACTCGCTAATTTGTTGGGCGGGAAGTGACAATATATCGCCTGTGTTCGCAGATTTTTCGCTCCTGGAATTTCCTATTCACATAACCAAACTCAGCACAATCCGAAATTGCCACACACTATCGGTGTTGATTTTTTATTGTCAAATAACTTGATATTTATACATTTTCGCAGTTTTAGTTTCAGGGATATTCTTCATGAAGAAAACGTGTATAGACAATGCGACTTTCCACTGCCAAATGAGATTTAGCCGTCATTATTATTCTCGTTCAAGACGGTATCGATTTTATTCTGCTCTGCAGTTGGTATTATTGCGAATTGACAGTTGATATAGAGAGGACAAAACCACTCAATGAGCTCACGATATTACCATGACAAGCTTGTATTGGTTTAATCAATGAAATATGAACTAAATTTTAACAAATTTAGAGAAAAAAAATCATAAAAAAATGAATTGAATAGAAAAAAAGTGGAAAGATCTACGCCAAGAGCAACGGATGGAAGCTTGACGCAGGAATGTGATTGTTGGGAGCACTCACTTTTGATTAAGTTTTAGAAACTGTGTAGAAATCCGTAAATTTAATTTTTTTACCACTTCAAATTGTACCCCTCAAAAGAGCCATTGATTACGAGAACTGAACATCCTGCAAATGGGTTATAAGGGTTGTAGGAAGAATCTGGAACTAGTAATTATTAATTACAGTGAAACTCCGATAATCCGCGGAAAAGTCTGGCTAGCTCATCGCGAATAACGAAAATCGCGGATAAAGAAAAGAAGGACTAAAAATGAGTTCCAAACACGAATAAAAGATATTTCAGCTTCAAAATTATGTTTTATCAATACAAAAATAATTGAACTATCCATATACAGTAATTTACATTTAATACGACATGCCGAGGCACCACTCAGTGTCGCATTGGAGGCGATTTTGACCTGTAATTGGACATTTTCGATGAGAGTGATACAGTGTCGACGTCTGGTGGCGAAACTTTCAATGCGGGTCCATTATTTATGCCCCGAACTCGATGTTTACAAAAATGTCCAATTAGAGGTAAAAAATGGGTGGGTTATATCTAGGATATAAACGCAAGGTTGACGTGGGACTACCTTAGCTTATCAATCATTTGTTTGTATTGATTAAATTTTTGATGGAATGAAACAATTCCCGAATTCAATTGAATTCAATATATTTGATTTGTAAGTAAAAATATTGTTAAATGTCATGTAAAGTCAATTCATGCATTGTGATAGTGAATTTAATGACAGTCCTTTTACGGTTGGTATGATGCCTAGAACAAAATTTGTGAACGGGAGAATTTTCCTTCACGATTATTTTTTTTACATTTGCTTCTGAAGTTTGCATCTCAAGTGTACGTACTTATCGAACCGCGAATTCGCTTGATTATATGAACATCAGGCACTCAGTTCCGATTTTGACATGTATGTCGAACGCATATTGTTTAATGAATAGGCGTTACCGCAGCAAATGTTTAACAACATTTTGCCTAATCATCAAATGGTATGCGTAGAAATTCAATGATCGGAAGATATGAAGGTATATCCTTCAATACAATAATGAATAACCGAGCCAAAGCGTTGTGTTCGTACCCGCTTTTGTAATCCGTGCTAGGAAAACACTTTGTGGAGTGCAAAAAAATGCGGGTGCAGAGATACCCCCGACTTGCATGAATTAAAAACTTCAACTTCTACTTTTTATACTATAAAGGATTTAAACTTGAAAGTACATTCGTCTCTAGTGTCTGCACGATTTTCCCATGTTCCTAAGTTTAGGAGACCGTGTTAAAGAAACATATTCTAGTTTGCACAAAGGCAAGCGAGTAGAAAAGTACACGAAGTTTGCATTTATTTGCAGAGCCGATTTTCCCAGACATTTTGGTTTTGAAGTCTGTGTTAAGCAAACACATTTCAGTCGGAACAAAAATTCCCCCGACTTTCATGTATTTGCAATGCTGATTTCCCCACGCTACATGGATTTGAACTCTGTGTTAGGGAAACACATTTCAGTCGGACCAAAAATGCCCCCGACTTACATGTATTTGGAATGGCAATTTCCCCACGCTCCTTGGATTTAAAGTCTGTGTTAGGGAAACACATTTCAGTCGGAACAAACATACCCCCGACTTTCATGTATTTGCAATGCTGATTTACCCAAGGCTGCTTGGGTTTGATGGCTGTGTTAGGGAAATCGTAGATCGGGCCAATCAAAATGAGGCAGTTATGCCGTTTAGATAACGCTTAACATTTTACAGTTATTCAATTGTTTATCTAATGAAATATAACATTTTATTAATTGCGATAGAAGCGTAGAAATATTCCCTATCAATTGATGCAAACATCTTTCCGATCCAGTAAGAAATGTTCGAGTTATAAGCATTCGGAATCTTTCATTTTTTCCTGCATGTTCTGTGTTTAGGTTTTCATTTTACCCCCCATATACTCCGATTAGACGTAGTCCCACGTCAAAATGTCCAATTAAACATGTCCAATTAGCAAAATGTCATATTAAATGTAAATTACTGTACATATATGGTCGTGTACATCAGCGGCCATATAATGTGAAAGCCATGACCAAAACAAAACAGCATGAGACTATCCGAGATGTGTGGAATAAAGGTATGACCGTGTCGTCAATAAATGCGCGAGGGGAAACGGTATAAATATACAGAGGACTGTGGAAAGGGATTTGACTGCAAATAGAGATGTCTAAATTTTTCGTTTATTCAATTGTCGATTAATCGTGGGGTCATTTTGAATTATTCGATTCATTCGAATAATTGTCTTTCAGTATTCGATTAACCGAGCGAATATTTATTTCTTGTAATCAAATAGAACAGACATATTTGTAATAAAAAAGTATGATGTCATAATTTTAAAAGTTACATTAAATATAATTTTGAAATAAACATGGTGCAGAATAATTGTTTTTGAATGAAATGGTATTTTAGTATAATGATAAATTTACCATTCCATGATTTTTTGAGGACGATTGAAAAAAAAGTACATAATGAGAATGATGCACAATATTATTATTGTACCAACATAACATTTTTTCTGTTCAAAATTACCTGTTCTTTGAATGTTGAATGAAATAGCTGATTTGTTTGAATATTTCTGCTTGGTCCTTATAGCTACTAGTTCAAAAGAGGTGCATTTATAGAATCATTGACCACTAGTATGGTATATTTTCCTCGGCACTCTGAATTTGAATACTACTATTTTAGAACGGGAGCTGAGACCACCTTCTTTAGGTCCGCATTTTACTTCTGCAGACCCTGAATTCTTCTTCCCAGTCTCCTCCACCACCAGGGAATCATTTTTATGGTTCAACCGTAAATGATTTAGCATATCCGAAGAATTTCGACGAAACACCATGACGGTTAACAATCCTATACTCGCGCATAGGTCTGAGAGACCAAGAAATCAATAATTCGTTCATTTCTCAGAAAACATCAACACTACGACATTGCGATTCTCTCTAGCTTCGTCATTCGTTGTTCATCATCGTTTAGCGTATCGTATAAGTTGGTACGAAGGGAACGTATATCACTTTTTCACCACCTTCGGTCTGAGACACCGACGCGCGTACAGGAGTAACTTTTTTGAACAAGTGACTTTTTTTTCTATTTTGGAATATTGTTCAATGATATGTATAAATAATGTCAGTGGCGTGGAATATTTATTAAATATAATGCATATCATTTTCGAACTATTCTTATTTGATTTTAGTCCTTTTGTCACCGGATTGAACGGATTATTCGTCGATATACTCGTCGTTAGATTCATACGTGCAAAAGTAATGTACAAATGTTTGACATTCGTATAGTTGTTCACTAAATATAATGGTCATGCATATACACACTTGTGAAATAAATGCACTTGCGGAAGAATTGTAAACTGTAAATTATAAATTAATCGGTGGCTTATGGTTATTTTTACAGTTACAGCTTGGTTTTTTTTTTCTATAATATATGAGCTGAACAATATCGACGATAAAACTAGTCGCAGGAAGTTCCTAGAAATCCTTTTATATCATCTTTTTATGCCCCATCAAAAACAGGCATTAAGTTTTTGTTAACCAAGAACACAGAAACAAAGAATATTAAATATAGGAAAACTTGAAATTCCAGAAACCTTACAATCGAATAATTAACCGACGTCTCTAACTGCAAAACGCGGGAAAAATATCTCTATCACCGACCGTCGATTTATTCTCTTGAGTTGAAACATATAAGATAGAGTATATTACAAACCTAACTTTAACCGTAAAAAACTTACCTTTCAACTTTCCAATGCTCTTATTCCCACCAAAACAATACCACACACAAAGAGCAAAAAAAAATATTGCAAAATATTGCAGATTGTTTACATACAAAATCCAAGATGGCTGAAAGGCCTTTCTCATAAGTCGCGCTACCGTATTGTATCTATCGTGAGCCTATCATTCATTGACAAATTCCGGGAAGGCCTATAGGCCTATAGCCTTTTGTTCACTATGAAACTCGCTGTCGTGAATAATCCGCACCGCGGATAATCCGCTCGCGGATGGTCGAGGTTCCACTGTATTTCTATTTCAATAATGAACAATAGAATAAAAAATCAGATAGATATTTTTTAACATAAGCACACGAAACTCGACATTCTATGGGTTTCTTATATCTTATATTTTAGAGACGCAAGATAGAATCACATTTTTTTTACAAAATACATTACACATAATTTTTTATTGAACTTAACAGAGATTATTTTTTCTCCATTATCAGAATCAAAAACACTTCTTCCGTTTGTTGTTTCTCAGGACTTGCTCGACTTCTTGATTTTGGTTGGAATGCAAGGATGTCCCGGCCCATAGCACTAAGCCCTTTGGGAGCAATCAGCACCGTGATGAGATGCCTAGAATTTGTTGTTCCCCTCGATTAAAAAGGAGAAGCAATAAGAATCTTCGTGATTGAACCATTGTTCATTTGTCAAATTTTGTAAAATGGCTTATATGCGCTACACATGCAACGTCCCGTCACCGTTCCGTCAATTATTTCCTAGGATTTATTTTGCCGACGGCTAACTAGCCGTTGCTGGTGTATGTGAATGTTTCCATAAGAATTGTGTGGGAGAATAATTGATGTAACGTGACGTGAATGTCTTGTCTTAAACACATTCAGGTGTGTTTCCTCCCTACTACTGGTTTTAGGAAGAAAATCGTCAACCTTGGTTCAATCGTTTATGTCGTTTATGACTATAAAGTGCGCTACACATACAGCGTCACCGTCACCGTCTGTCAACTATTCTCTTGAACTTATTTTGCCGACGTCAAAGTTGCCGGTGATTGTGTATGTGAATGCTACCATACGATTTCCATGGAAAAATATTTGACATTTTATTCCTTTACATTGACTTCACGGTGACGGGACGTTGTATGTGTAGCGCACTTAAGCTTCTATCACGTTATCCTTCTTCAAATTGACATGAAAACAAAAAATAAACATTTAAATCTTATACATTTAGTGGGTCTCTTAAAAACAATTTTAATTTTCTTCGGAGAAAGGGAATTCCGTGCAGTAGACCCTTCAGACACACATCATCCAGGTACCACATACATTACAGTGGCGATAAGGCAGCAAAACTAGGCAGCGGTTTCATAATGTTAGGGGACCAAAAAAATAGAATCATCCGGTGGAGACCCCTAGATGACCGCATATGTGTGTTGAGGATGAAGAACAAATAATTCAACTACAGCTTAATCAACATCTACACACTGACAAACGATAAACTAGATGGTGTCAAGAACGGGTTCTACGGGTTCACGCCCTCAGACTCATTATCGATTCAAGGCGGCGTACAATTCAATAAAGCGAAAAATTCCCGACGAAGCTAATGAAGCTGGTCCGAATGACGCTGGAGGGACCTAAATCATGCGTACGAATAACTGGTGAAACCTCAGCCGGTTTCGTATCGTGAAGTCGAGGACATAGTAAACGATTAATTGGAGTTCATCGCGTGCTATGACATACTGATCGCTTTAGATCGCGCATTTTTCGATGTTTCATTCCACTCCATCCTACATGTAAACAACCCAGCACGAGGATGCTAAGTATGATAACATGTCTTCATTTTGTAAACAGTTGAATTGTGAGATTGTTTTTATGTGTGAATATAGTAAATGGAAAGCCCTTAACGTAACTTTTTCATTATATGCATTATGTAAATTAGAATAAAGTTATATAATTCATCGAACAAAACGAAAATAGTAATTAAACAACTCAATCTTTATTTTCGTTCGATGAGTTCTATTATGAAGATATTTATGAAAATCGTCTGGCAACTACCAATTGCGTTCACTCGCAGCAAAACACCCCACACACAGTTTCGCCGCATTGAAATCTCGTTCGCATCACGAAGAGCTTTCCCGCAAACGATTCCACGCCCGCGCCCTCATCGCATCGCATTCACTATGTCCTCGGCCTTAAGGCCCATTTATACGTTGCTAGTAGCTGACTTTACAGTGAGCAGCTACTGGGCCGGTGAACTCGCTTGACAATTGGTTGACTCGCCTTGTCCGTTCACACAGTGTGAGCTGCTGACGAGAAACTAGATACTACTGCATTGGCTTACCAGGGATGCCAGATGATTTTTCAAATGTCCATCAAATAGTCAGAAACAGCAATCAGGTCCGAATTTGTCAGATGATTGATCCCAAATCGAGTTCTCTATTGACAGTTTTTTATTACACATTTACACATTTTTATCGCGAAATACACGCTGACCGTGTATAAAAACACTTTGAGCTGAATTTCTTCGAACTGAAGGTACTATCCGAAAAAGCAGAAGGGCAAAAGGATTTGGGCTAGGAATTGGATGCAAGGAAAAGGAGCAACAAAAGTAATACTGAAGGTACTCTACGATGATGATCCTCTAGAGTACAGAGCAGTGTTGAGAAAAACACCTGAATAAGTGGAAACACTGTTGGAATTCATTGGTCCAAAAATACAACGCCATGATACACTCATGAGAGGTGCTATACCTGCAAGAGTGAAATCAAAAAACGACATTGATGTGGCTTTCTTCTGGAATATCGTTCAGATTGTTTTAGAATCTCGAAAGCATTCATAGCTAAGATAATTCCGGAAGTATGTGATGCTATAAATGGCAGTCTAAAATATTTTTTAAAATTTTATTTATTTCGTCTTGCCAACAGCTTGTACCAATTCGTGAAATAAAAATGATAGTAGATTTGCATGTGAATTAATGAAAATGTCCTTTTTTAATTCGAATATGTATTCTGTTTCTTAGATCAATACTTTTTTTTTGCAAGTTGTGTGTGAATTTTGAATGAAAATTGTGCCTGATAATGATTCTATATTAGAGATTCTCAAGAAAACTATCTCAAAAAGAAAGCGTGCCCGCCAGCGTGCAAAACAAAATAACAACGATTTCGTTTAGAAACTATGAGATTTTTATTTATTTTTCCAATAATTGTAAAGTTTATAAATATCTTCGTATATTTTCAATTATCTTAAAAATAGAGACATTTCTTTACATTTGGCATCCCTGATTCGAACACTAAATTTTGTTTTTGACGTTTTGAGGGATGCGAGTGCGAGTGAATTCAAAAAACTTTGAAGTAGCTCGCACGCCGGAAAACACATGACACTAACTGGCATGATGTGTTCACACGGTGTGAGTAGCTGCACTGCAGCAACTGACTAGACCGACTCGTATGCTTACTCGCACCGTCTGAACCCGGCTTTAGATGAACTCAAGATGTGTGGAATAAAGGTGTGACTGCAAAAAGAGATGTCTAAATTTTTCGTTTATTCGATTGTCGATTAATCGTGGGGTCATTTTATTCGATTCATTCGAATAATTCGTTTTTTTTTAATATTCGATTCATTCGAATAATTGTCTTTCAGTATTCGATTGATCGAGCGAATATTTATTTCTTGTAATCAAAAAGAACAGACATTCATGATAAAAAATATGTCATAATTTTAAAAGTTACATTAAACATAATTTTGTAATAAACATGGTGCAGAATAATGGTTTTTGAATGAAATGGTATTTCAGTATATTGATAAATTTGCAATTTCATGATTTTTTGAGGACAATTGAATGAAGAGCACACCATGAGAATGATGCACAATATTTTTATTACACCAACATAATTTTTTTTCTTTTCAAAATTACCTATTCTTCGAATGTTGTTGAAATAACTGATTTGTTTGAATATTTCTACTCGGTCCCTATAGCTACTAGTTCAAAAGAAGTATATTTATAGAATCATTGACCACTAGTATAGTATATTTTCCATGGCACTCTGAATTGGAATACTATTTTAGAACGGGAGCTGAGGCTACCTTCTCCAAGTCTTCATTTTACTCCTGCAGGCCCTGAATTCCACCACAAGGCAATCATTTTTCTGCTTCAATCGTAAATGGTTTAGCATATTCGAAGGATTTTGACGAAACACCATGACCATGACGCAGGATGGAGAAATTTTCGCATCTGGAATTGCGGAAAGAGGACTGTATCGAGTCAACTGGCGTGAAGAGAACAAGGCTTATACGGCCACCGATATGCCGATCTGGCACAAGCGTTTAGGGCACTTGAACAAGCAAAGCTTGAAGAAACTCCAACAGCTGGCGGATGGAATCCAGTTTAGGAGCACTGACGATTTGGAATGCATAGCATGTATTCAAGGTAAACATTCAAGAGAATCGTTTCCTTGTAGCGAGAATCGAGCCAAGGATAAGCTGGAGTTAGTGCACACGGATCTGTGCGGACCCTTTGAGGTTCCCTCGATTGGCGGAAGCAGATATTTTATGAGTTTCATTGATGATGCGACAAGAAAAGTGTTCATTTACACGCTGGAGACAAAAGACCAGGCACTAGAAGCATACGAGCAGTTCAAGGCTATGGCGCAGCGTCAAACCGGCCAGAAGCTAAAAATTTTACGTAGTGACAGCGAACGTGAGTATGTTAATTCGAGATTCAAACAGAGCATGATGCGTGACGGGGTGCGACACCAAAGGACATGTCCGTACACTCCAGAATGGGATTGCCGAGCGGATGAACCGCACCATATTGGACAAAGTGAGAAGCATGCTGAACGATGCGAATCTACCGAAACGATTCTGGGCTGAGGCGGCAACACGGCGGTTTACCTTATCAACCGCAGTCCTACACGAGCGCTGAACGGAGAAGTGACTCCCGAAGAATCATGGACTAGCAAGAAACCATACTTGGGGCACCTGAAGATTTTTGGTGCAACGACGATGGTACACCAACCGAAGCAAAAACGTAGGAAACTGGATGCATAATCAATCAAGTGCTATGCTGAAGACACGAAGGGTTTCCGGGTGTATGACCCGGAGAGAGACAATATCATCATAAGTCGTGATGTCATCATTGTAAATGAAGAATGCAGCATATTTGAAACACAGAAAGACCCAGTTGACTTCGTGGAGATTGAGTGGATCGATGAAATAGCTGCAAAGGTTCCAGAATGCACTCTGGATGAGTCAGAGGTCAAGAATAATGTCCCAAATTCGGGAGGAGCAATGGCAAAAGTGGAGTTATCTGAGAGCAGTTCTTCAAACAGCGAGTTCGAAGATGCCGACGACGACGAGGACAACACAATTGCGCTCCCACCGCGATTAGTACAATTAGCCAATCCAGGGCATGAGTTGAGGCGGAGCGGTCGGGAGCGCCGTTCCCCAGGCAAGTATAGTGATTTCATTTCATACAAAACCCATACTTGCCCAATCGTTTCCCAACAGATAAACAGCAACCGTGGAAACAATACGAGTGTATTTCTAGAGATGGATGATCCAACTTCCTACAGCGAAGTACTGAAGCGATCGGACCGAGATCAATGGATTGCAGCTATGAATGAGGAGATAGAAGCCCTCAAGAAAAACGACACCTGAACGCTTGCAGAGTTACCGAAGGCCATCCGAAACAAGTGGATTTTTAAAACCAAACGAAGTATCGACGGACAGATTGAGCAGTATAAGGCTCGCTTGGTTGTCAAAGCATTGATTTCGAGGAAGTTTATGCGCCGGTGGTAAGGTATTCAACGATTCGCTACCTAATGGCGATGGCTGTGAAACATGATTTGGAGATTGACCAAATGGATGCTGTATCCGCCTTTCTACAAGGTTCACTGGGCGATGAAACGATTTATATGGTCCAGCCTGAGGGACTCGACGTAAATTCAACGAAGGTATGTGTTGTATTTCAGATTTACAATAAATATAACACGTGTGAGTCGTTCGACAATTTTCTATATTTCTGACATATCCTATTACCATAGATTACACACTCAGATGGACTACTTCCAAATATCTATCCCACAGATAACATTACCACATCTCTTCTTCTATGAATATAGATAACGAATCAATAATCAAAAATGCAATCATCGAATCGTTTCTCTTTGCGATCTGCTTCGATTTGTTCGATCATCCTGGTCAATGACAGCCTCCTCTAATGGCTGGCCTACAAACTCTGGATTTGACACATCTGTATTAGGGTCAACCGCGGAATTTGACTCATTGAACTGTTTTGCTCCTGTTGATATATCTGCTCTATTATCACAATTCGCAGCGGCTACTCTTTTTAAACGGCTGGAATTTCTGTCGTATGACTTTCCAGTCTCGCTGTTCTGGACTGTTACCCGAGAGCCCTGCTTTCCAGTAACTGTCATAACCGCTGGATTAAATGTGGGCGTAAGTTTGTTCCCTGGAAGGACGTTCTTCATGTCCTTCTCCTGCAAATCACGGTCTCTATGCTCAGTCGGTGGTGCTCCAGTACTTAAATCCACCAAGGATGGCAATTTGGTGCATATGTTCCTTCCGAAAATCAGTTCAGCCGGAGTTTTCCCAGTTGTGCTATGTGGAGTTGAATAATACATCGACAAATAAGTGAGCAGGTCACGCTTCCAGTCACGGTTCAGGGCCTGACTAATTGTGAGCCGCTTCAGCAAAGAACGGTTCCGTCGTTCTGCGAGGCCATTCTCTTGAGGCCAATATGGAGTGGTTTTGTTCAAAATAATTCCTCTATTCCGACAGTAACGTTCAAATTATATGCTTACAAACTGTCGGCCGTTATCCAATGTTATTGTTCTTGGAAAACCCAATCTAACAAAAATTTTCTCCAGTCTTTCTGATATTTCTTTAGCTGTAATTTTCTGTAGTATTTCTACTTCTTTATATCGACTATAGTAATCAATGACTACTAGCAAATAATCTCCTGAAGGCAACGGCCCTAGGAAGTCTATGGCAATATCGATCCATGGAGCCTCTGGTATTTTACGTCTTTCCATAGGTTCAGGTCTATCAGGCTGACTTACTAGTCGGCAACCTTCATAACCATCTACTACGCGGCCAATAGCTCCATTCCAGGCCACCAATACGATAGACGCAACCGTTGTTGCATCTTGGTACGCCCAGGGTGACCCTCGTGAGCAAGTTGTAACATTCTCTGTCTCATACTCGCAGGTACAATCAATCTTGATACTCGAACCACCAAATCACCTACTTTATCAAACTCATTCCGGAACGCATGATACGGTTTGATTACAGTTGAGGTATAATTCGATACTCCTCGATCCAAATATTCACGTATCTCACACAGCTCATGAGTTTGCTGAAAATATGGTTTCGAGGGGTTTGTGGTCGGTCTCCAATTCAAACCTGATGCCCATGAGGTAAATCATGAACCGTTCCACCGCCCATACTAAGGCTAAAGCCTCCTCCTCCGTCTGCGCGTATCTACGTTCCGTTTCAGTCAGACTCTTGCTAGCGTATGATACTACTCTTGATGTTCCTTCGAAAAATTGTATGAGGACCGCACCCAAACCTACTAGCGAAGCATCTGCAATTACTCTTGTATTGAGTTTAGGATCAAAATGCGAAAGTCGATCTACATTGCCTATAGCTTTGAGCAATTCATCAAAAGCTTCTTGTTCTTTCAAACTCCATTTGAAAATAGCATTATTTTTCGTAAGTTCTCTAAGAGGAAATGAAATCGTGGCGAGATTAGGAATAAATGCTCCAACATAGTTCACAAGACCATGAAAACTACTGACTTCTTCGCAGGTAGTTGGTGCCCGGAAGCTTTGAAGAGCTTCGATTTTGCTCGACGAAGGAATCATGCCGTCTCTGTTGAATCTGTGTCCCAGGAAGTCGATGTCGGCTAATTTGAATGCACATTTTGCTTGATTAAGCAAAACCCCATATTCGCGGAGTTTATTGGAAACCTTTCTAAGCCCTTCATGATGTTCCCGCTCAGTACTACCTACAACGATTATGTCGTCGATAAAATTGATACAGTGGTCACAATCCGATAGAATCTGTTCAATGATCTTCTGAATGATCTCGGGTGCACAAGATATTCCGAAAAGTAATCTCTTGTAACGAAAAAGGCCTTTATGCGTGATAAAAGTAGTCAACGGTTTGCTTTCATCATCCAATTCTAATTGGTGGAAAGCATCCTTGATGCCGAGCCTGGAAAAATAGACTGCCCCATTGAGCTTCCGAAGAACATCCTCTGTTGTAGGCAGTGGATGCGTTTCACGAAGAACGGCTTTGTTTACCTGTCTCATGTCGATACACAATCGTATCTCGCCACTGTCTTTGAATACAACGACCATTGGCGAAACCCATGAGCTTGGCTCGGATACCTTCTCGATAATATCTTTAGCGAGTAACTCTTTCAATTTGTCTTCAACACGCTCTAGAGTAGCGAATGGAAGTCTGCGAAATCGTTGGACAACAGGCTGGACTGATATGTCGATCGGGATATGTATCTTAACCCCACGGATACTGGGAAATGGATGAATACTTGTAACACTTTGTACCTGTTCATTTTGGCTCAGGAGCCCAACAATCAAAACTCCCAACTTCTTTGCTGTTTGTTTCCCAAGCAATGGTTGAGGTCCATCCTTCACTACGTAGAATCGTGCGTTCGTTTTCAGTTTCTTGTTTCTATCGTTGATGATGATTTCTGCATCGAACATTTCCAACACCACCAGGCAATCCTTTTGTGCTTCCAGCTAAGGCCTGCACTCCATTTTTCAGCATCATTTCCCAGGTTCTGTTATCGATGATGTTCGAGTGAACGCCCGAATCAATCTGCATTTCGATTATGACACCTCCTACTTCCGCCCACATCAGCTCTTCTGAATCGCTAGTCGAAGATACCATTTCGACCAATTCGGTATGCTCTTCTTCTTTATCATCTATTGCATGTAATTGTCGAGTCGAAGTACGTGTATGTTTTCCGGATGAGGGGCGATAGGCTTGAAATGCTTTAGAATAATTTCGCTTAGGCTGCATAAGTGGTCTATGAGAAGTTCCAGCAGAACTACCTGATTGGCCCATACGATTGTAACAGACCGCACGAAAGTGTCCCAACTTGCCACAGTTGGAACACGTTTTATTTCAAGCTGGGCAATTTTGTCCTGATTCATGATTGCTTCCGCAAAATTTGCAGAGCATTTTGACCCGTTGCACATTCTCAGTATTCCTGCTGGTAATATTGATTGACCACTAATCTGTTCGCTGGCAGAGCGAGAAGTCTCAAATACGTTCACCTGTTTTACTATTTCTTCTAGTGTCAAATCTTTTGCTTGTAGTAATTTCTCGCGTGCTTCATGTCGTTGTGGTGCAAAATAGTTATCTAATTTTTCCACAGCAACTGCATATGAATCTGCATCGTTATTCCCCTCAACATCTGCGCCCGGAATGTTAAAGAAAATATCCTGCAGTTCGTAACCACCATTAGCCAGGAGCAAATTCTTCTTTTCTGCACTGTCATTAACCTTCGCCGCTAGAAGACAAATTTCGAAGCCACGTTTCCACGTCATCCATTTTTGTTTGCGATCTGTAAGTGGTACATCCGCACAGGAAAATACCGGCAAACTTGCAAATAGTCGATCCATCCTGAAGATAACAACAACCACATTACGATCAAAATGTCTACTACAAACGTTCTGTTTCTCACCTCGTAATCAGTTTCCGCTATTAGAATACAGTAGCAATTCCACCGTTACTATAGCACTATAATTAATCGCCACTGCCTAGCCGTGGTAGCCGTTTCCGCTGTCAAATCGCGGTAGCAATCTTTCACCACTCTCGACGGGGCAGCCAAATCCGCTTTCTCGCCGCGGTAGCAATCTCTTACCACTTTCTCGTCGTGGCAGCCAAATCCGCTTTCTCGCCGCGGTAGCAATCTCTCACCACTTTCTCGACGTGGCAGCCAAATCCGCTTTCTCGCGCGGTAGCAATCTTTCACCACTTTCTCGGCGTGGCAGCCAAATCTACTACCCCACTGAGGTAGCTATTCACGAGGCTATTTGCTTCTCTTTCGCGCCGCCTTGTAAATACAACGGTAATTGAGTATAGAAATTTTCTCTATACAAAATATGACGATTATTCATCAAAATTCAACTTTCCCTTCCAAATAACACTTATCTCCGCTGTTAAGGAAAACGTTCGCGCAAAAAATTTATCCAAACCAAAATGTTTCCCAGTCTCGTCGCCAATTTGTTGTATTTCAGATTTACAATAAATATAACACGTGTGAGTCGTTCGACAATTCTCTATATTTCTGACATATCCTATTACCATAGATTACACACTCAGATGGACTACTTCCAAATATCTATCCCACAGATAACATTACCACAGTATGCAAACTCAAGAAAGCGTTGTATGGCTTGAAGCAATCGAGCCGTGTGTGGAATCAACAGTTGGACATGGCCCTTCAAGAATTTGGACTGGAGCGTTCAAATATGGATACTTGTCTGTACTACAAGGTCGAAGGCAACAAAATACTGTTTTTGACTGTGTACGATGACTTGCTCATGTTCACCATTGACAAGAAGCTGAAAAGGATACTGAAGAAGTTTCTGTGCAGTCGATTTCAAATGAAAGACCTTGGTGAAGCGAGGCATTGCTTGGGATTGCGTATAAGAAGAGATCAAGTTAAAGGCAAACTATCACTAAACCAAGAGAATTACATTGAAGAAATTCTAGAGAAGTTTCATATGGCTAAATGCCATGCCGTGACTACGCCGTTCGAACCAAATTTGAGGTTGGACAAGTCAATGTGTCCAAAAACGAAAGAAGAAGAAGACGAGATGAAAAATGTACCCTACAAAGAAGCAGTAGGAAGTTTAATGTATGTGTCTCAAGTTACAAGACCTGACATCAGATATGCCGTTAACATCGTAAGCCAGTATAGCAGCAATCCCGGACACAAGCACTGGGGGATGTTAAACGAATTTTTCGATATCTGCGAGGAACAGCTGGTAATCGTTTATGCTATACGAAAGACGGATACACGGATATAGTTGGCTACACAGATGCAGATTGGGGAGGAGACGTTGATACGCAGAAATCTACCACGGGCTACGTTTATACTTTACAAGGCGGTGCAATTTCCTGGAATGTGAAGCGTCAACCGACGGTTGCATTGTCGTCTTGTGAAGCCGAATACATGGCGGTGTCTCGAACCATTCAAGAAGCGTTATGGTGGCATGGTATGCTGGAGCAGATTTTCGGTAAGCGAGTGATAGACATCTTTTGTGATAATCAATCTGCGATCTGCGTTGCCAAAAGCGGGTCGTATAATCCACGAACAAAGCATGTAGATATCCGATATCACTTCGTGCACGATTCGTTAGACAATGGCTTGATCAATTTGAAGTATGTAAACACCAAGCAACAAGCAGCAGATGGTTTTACCAAACCGCTAGCGCACCCGAATCTAAAATGGATGAAGCAACAAATAGGCATCAAGGATTAGGGAGGAGTGTTGGGATCGCAGTAATCCTGATATATAAGTATGCCATGATAATGAGCAAATAAGTTTTTCATTCCACTATCGTTATTCCAGAGAAGAGAAGTGGAACTTGAGAGAAAAAAGTGGCAACGATTTGTGGCAAGAAAATGTAAACAGTGAAAAAATTGACAGATGGTTTACGCTCTAAAAATTGAACATATTGTTAAGATGTCTCTAAGAGGGTGGGATACATCATATATAAGGTGGGAGGTTCGTATATAATGTTAGCATCATCATGATAAACACGGGGAATGGGATATAAATTATGAACTGAAAATTGAATAAAATATACATATACACGCTGAAACGCTGTGGACAAATATTATAATGCATTTTTATCGGCTTATGTATAATGCATTATCAAAATAAACCCATATGTATTGTAATCATAACTTGCTGTTCTATTCATAACAACATTTAGGGTCGTATTCCACCAATGATGACAAATGTGTAATTTATATATTTTAAAGCATTCTCATCGGAATAAATTGAATGATACAATAATTATACGACTAAATAATGTATGTACGCTTAAAAAACAACTTAAAATATGATTTCTGAATAAATTTCTTTTTTTTTCAGTTTCGAACACACCCCGTAAAAAGCCATTTTTTTAAATACCCTCTGTTGGTATTGTATCTAGAATTTACAAGGTAATGAAACGTTAACGTCAATTAGTTTTTAGTAAACAGCTTTTTAGCTGCCGGGGAAATTAACACCAAACTATATACTATATATATTCCATGCCAATTATTGTTCGTAATTGTTCTTTATAGTTTTCATTCAAGGGCGCTACATTTTTTTATATTTTTTCTTGAAAGCTTAGACAACATATCCAAAAATGTGTCCTTCTTCGTTTTTAAATTATGATTTTTCAAATTTAACCGATGGTTCAAAAAAATCATGTTTCTCCTTTTTTTTCCAAAAATTACGTTTTTCAAAAATTCATAACTTTTGATCTACTGAACCGATTCAGATAATCGACATAGTTAATTCAAGTAAAAAATTTCACACCTGCAAAAAAAATTTTTTTATTTATAAAAAAACAGATACAATTATTAATCACGAAAACAAAATTAATTTTTTTCGCAAGTGCAATATTTTTCCAAAAAATTCTAGGCTTTAATTTGATATATCTATCATCTGAATCGCTCTAGCAGTTCAAATGTTATGAATTTTTGAGAATAGGAAAAAGGGGAAGAAATTAATATTCCGAACTATCGGTTAACTTTAAAAAATTATAACTCAAAAAAGAAAAAAAGAACATATCTAATTTTGAGTTAAAAATCCTCAGTTTTCAAGAAAAAATATAGAAAAATATAGCGCCGTCGGTCCCGAAACCATGTAAACTATAAAAACGGATACAATCAAGAATTACAAGAAAAAAAAATTCAAATTTCTTGCAAGTTTGACATTTTTTCCAAAAAAGACTAGCTCATTAACTTCAATTTGATGTATCGATAATCTGAATCGGCTTAGTTGTTCAAAAGTTATGAGTTTTTGATAAAAGTCATTTTTGGGAAAAAGTGAAAAAAATCGAATCACCCCAGCAAACATTAAATCGTATAACTTTGCATATGATAAGTTACATATAAATTCGTATCAAATCACAATCGCATAAAATATCAATCAAAATATCGATCATGTATATCTAATCTCGTATAAAATGCAAAAACACGATTTTCCATGTCATCGATGGATTGAGTGGTAACATTGTCGGATCAAATCGCATATCAGTCCAAAAAGCATCGCATATCGTTATATACGGCTTTATATGCGTACACAATATGGCATATACGTATATAGCCTCCACTTTTGCGTGTATATGCTAGTTATATGCATCATATATCATACAAATGTGTCTTGGTTGTATGTATATCGCCTCCAATTATAGCTATTCATACGACTTAATGTTTGCTGGGACCCAACAAAAAAATAATACATGTCCAATATTTTACCATAACGAAAACAAGCTACCAAATTTCACGAAAATCTGAAAACCACTATATCAGTTTGGCATGGAATGGCTGCAATAATACTGCAGTAATACTGCAATAGTTCACAAATTTCAAAGTTCGCGTTTTTCTTGTTGTTGTTCATGTCTTTTAGTGCGGCCATAATAATAATTAAGATTACTGCATTTGGATTGATGGTAGAAAATATCATTAACTTCCTTGAATAGTGGATGTGATATAATCCATTTTATATATGTATATATATTAATAAATATTTTCAAACGAATACATTTGTCAAACAAACTGCAAAACTAAATACTTTTATACTGTGCCTTAATTTTTTTATTTTAACGTTCAAAGACTCTTCAATAAAAATGGCATTGAAAAACTGAGTAAAACTGACATACAATTATGACGGATGATTGCTTCTTGATTGACGCGTGCTCCAACTGGCGAACTGCCAATTAAAAGGCACTCCAACTAAAGAAGCGCTATAAAACTACTATAAAACTGTGAAAAATATATAAAAAATATACGAAGACTCTTTTTGTCGTTTATGAGTTTGTTTTTTTTTAAGTTGCTACTAGGCATGTTTGCGGATTAATGGAAAGATATGATATGTTGATCCTTGATATGTTAACAATTGGAAAAAAAATCATGTGAATGGAGACGATTTTTGTGTACAGCACATGCCACGTGGGCCTTTTGCTGATTAAATAAGTAAGATTTCTTCCAAAACGTCATAATTTTACAACCATTGAGTCGATTTCAAAAATCGTAATATCAAATGAAATCTTATTCTTCTATGAATCAACTTAAATCTGTCATTCAAACAAACTCAAAAATTAAATACTACATAAAAACTTTAATTATAAAGTTTAGAGAATTTGCGACTTAGTTTTCTACAATTCGCTCTTTCACACCAAATTTCTATCTTGTCGCAATTTCAAACCTCTCAAAATGATAGGTCAAAGAAAGAAAAGCAGGAAAAATTTACAAATAATGGGGGGTAAAAAGGTAATCATGGATTTTTAATAGATTAATCTCATAAAAATATTGAAAAAAACATTCCTTTTTTAATTTCTCTTTCAAATTTTGATAAAATTGCACTGAATAGTTAAATAAGGGCAATATTAATATTTGAATAAACTTATGTAATTATAAACATGTTTATATAAACCTTCCCATCTTCTCATTATTCATTGAAGACCTTGCGTCAAGACAGCTAGAAATCCATACACTCTCAAATCAAGTGTGCCTGAAAAAATTATATTCTTCACGTAAACAAGCGATGAAAATGTGGACACTTTTTAATCAGTGAATTGTATGGAGTTCCACTGCTGTGGTTATTCAATCTATCAAGACGTCTTTTAATCAGGGGTTAGACATCAATTGAATATAGGCTACCCAAAATCAAAATCAATATGGCGTCATTTGTTTATCAACATATCATTTACGAGGATTGAAATGGAAAAATGCGCTGCTTTATTCTAACTGCATGAGCGATATTCATATTTCAGTTTCACATGGAGGTGTTCACATTTAACATGGAGTTTAAAGTTAGCCACTATTCGACTATATAACCGAACCGAGTTGTACACAACAGTAATTGATTGAACCAAAATGTCAGTAAACCGCAGCAATATTGGGTACACTGGTAATATGAGGGATTTGACGTTTTAGTCGTACCCCTGCTTTTAATTCCGATAAATAGACACATGCATGCAGTACACCCCTGCACAATCGAACACACTACATCTGCAACGGCGACAGCATCGAGCTATCAGAGCAAGGCGCTTATATCAATGTATAACAGGTGAAGCAACATCATCGCTTCAATAAGAAGGGGGTTACGGTTTGTGGAGCGGGGGTTGTTTTGTTATTGCTAGGATACGCTATTTTTGCATTTTCACATGCGAAAGTAGTAGAAATGAGAATGAAAATCTACAAAATCACCCCTTCTTTTTCATAAAATTCGCGAAAGCGGAACATAGTAGGCATCGTTCGAATAAGCGTCGTAGCAGTTTGTAGACAGCCGCCGGCAGCGATCTGATGCCGTTTGTAAACAATACCGACAGCAATTCCAATATGGCTGAAAGTGCATTTCATATGATTGTTTCACCTGGTATATATAGAGGCGCCTTGGTCCAGAGTACGGACCGGACGTGAGTATTTTAGGCGCTGGTGCGCACAGTGACATTTGGTCTAGTGTTCCCGTCCAAATTAGAGGTGTGCAAATCAGCTCATCATGATGAACAGCTCTGATCATATCAGCTCATCTAAATGAGCTGTTCTTTATGAACAGCTCTTCAGCTCAGTTGTCAGTGCCGACTTTCAATTTGGGTCCCAAACTCGATAGCCACGAAGCCAGTTTGAAAATGTTAAAATTCAAATGAAATTTTTCACACCATATTATTAATTACTTGAAACACGTATTCCAGACTATTATTTACAACAGACTCGGCGAGTACAACATTTCCGACATTTTTACTGAGGCTTTACATTACAATAGAAAGTTTTCTTCAAAAAAAAAAATCTTATGAGATTTTTGCACCGCCTGCAAACAAAGTGTTTTTCATTGAAATAGAATACTCATTTGATACACAGAAGTTAATTTTCATTAATAATTTGAATTTTAAAAACGTGTTCATTCTGCCTGAGAGCCAATTATTATTTTTGGCGCCCCCTAAACTGGTAAACAAAGCTCAATGCCGTCAACGCGAATATAACAGTTGAAAAGACGAGGGACAAATGAAACTAAACTGATGTCTTAACACGAAGAGCGAGAGACGGTCAGTTCATTTGAATCTTACAGCTCACACACTCTCTTCAATTCTACAGCTCTTTTCTCTCCTTCATCATCATCAGAGTGAGCTGAAGAGCTGTTTGATTTTTTTTGCGAGCTGTTCCACGTCAACTCACTTCAAAGAGTCGATTCTTCGGAACAGCTCATGAGCGGATGGCACATCTCTAGTCCGAATGCAAGTGAGTGGTTCTTTTCGCTGGTGCGCATAGTTAAGTGTTGTCTGGATTTGCCGTACAAATGAATGTGTTAAGGCGTTGGTGCGCGTTCTTTGGAGCTGGTGGCTGTGGTGGCCGTCCAAGACGGGCATATTGTTGCATAGCGACAACCTTCGTCCTAGATGGAAAAGACTGTTCCGGGAGTGTTGCTGTGGAGGACTCGCAGGAATAAAGACGGAACGAAACTACGGGGGAGCACCCGGCTCATGCCGGCACCCCGCCGAGATATACAACCGTGGTCGGTTGATGACAACCCGCTGCAATTAACGACACCGGTACAATCATCACAAAAATTCACATGCTTCTCTGGTTTTGTGATTGACATCTATATTATCGAGATAGACCATAGAGCTGTAAAAGAGAGAAACGGCGCGGTTGGGACTCATCATCAACTCTCCCAAAAATAGTACATGATAGCTGATAAAGAGCGTGAAAGTACCAGTGAAGTTGGTGCTGGGGTGGAGTTGAACGGGGAACGATTGGAAGTAGTTGGTGTGGTTGGTTGATTCGTATATCTTGGCGCACTCATATGTCACTGGTAACGATGTGAGTTGTGAAGTCAGAAGACAAGTTGCAGGAGCTAGTTGGACTTTCTACGGACTACGTAGCCAGCTGAAGTTCTGTGGTATGCAAACTCCCACAAAACTAGCGCTAGGACTCCGGGGTAGACCCCGCATCCGTTAGTTATTTGCTGTGGAGGAAGATGCACGGGCCGTCAGTGTTCGAGGTGACTGGAGTACAGCTGTCGAGGACTGAGGATACTGGGCATCTTTGATTTATTCGGCGCTGGTTCGGTAAATGGTCCCAAAAGTAAAAATAAGTAGTAACCGGGTGGCAAAGCTCTTCTTAAATACCTCCAAGTTGCTTCTGTATTGAACTGATCTCAACGGGCGCTAAGTTTAGCTTATTTATGTGGAAGGGAAACGAAAATTGGACAAGTGGATCTTCAGATAGCATCTAGCAATGATATAGCGAACTGATATGCGTAAATGTAGCCACTCGAATCTCTAAATTAGCTAAACCATGCGCTCTTGTATCTGAATAAAATTGACAAAAAAGAGAGATAAAAAACGATCCATTCTGGGTAAACCAGCAAAAGGTCGTGTCGCGACCGTCGCGAGTTGGGGTTCACCCTTGGGTGGCCCTGTTTCTACGATGATTCGCAGAAGTTATGATAAATCTGAAGTGAGCATAACCTCAACGGGAATCCATTGACGCTACACGAACAACAATATCTGGGCAACAATGTTCATCAATCCTTTCGTCCCACAGAACTACAACGTCTCTGATGTTATGAAATCTAATTCTTCTACTGATGTTAATACTCAACATCATGACCTTTTCACTGCCAGCGAGTTCCTGAACCTCGCAAAAGAAATGTTCGAACGTCTCTCTGCTTGTCGTTCCAAAGCAATGCAATTTGCAGCTCTGTCCGAGCTGACAAATGGAACTGCAGTAAGACACTCGGGTTCCACAAGGAAGGAGTTGTCCATCTACACTAGACCTGGTACTGGTACTACTCACTTGAGTGACAATCTATAGTCACGCAATTCGCCTGCAGGAATACCGTGACTTGAGTCATCTCATGTCACTCGCCGCGCAGAATCGAGGGGTGGATTTCTTGTCACAGATGATGATCCGACTTTTGTGACTACCAAGCTCCAACACGCCCAAAACGCACTTGGGGAGTACCAACGCCGGTGGCGAATTAACATAAACCCGAGTAAACCCCAAGCTATCTTCTTCACAAGAACACGCGCTCCACATCGCCTTACTTCATCCGCGATAAAAGTCTGCGGAACACCAATCCCGTGGAAGAAAGAAGTGACATATCTTGCTCTAACTCTAGACCATAAATTGCTTTTTCATGAACACACCAACAGGAGTATCAGAAAGTCTAATATGCTTATCAAATCCTTATATCCGCTCATCAACCAAAGGGCGACGTTAAACCAGCCAACAAGTTACTACTATTCAAATGTATTTTTCGTCCAGTTCTTACCTATGGTTCTCCCGTGTGACGTTGCTGTGCGAAAACACATCTCAAGCGACTTCAGACGAAACAAAATCAATTGCTAAAATGATGCTAGGGCTATCTCCATTCTTCCCTACGGATGAACTTCACGACATCACAGAACTAGAAAGTATCCAATGCTTAATTAACAGCGTGGCGTCTCCTTTATTATTTTGAACAATTTCCGCTAATCCGCTTATATTAACATTACAGTAAACATTCACTAACTGGGCGAAAAGGGAAGACCACTTATCGACATTCGCGTTTTAACTGGTCCGGAATGTTAAACGTCAAATAAAATCGAGGGAAACTTCAATGAATTGTTTGTTTCGCATTATTCCTGTAATTGGATAAACAAAATGATTCCAATGGAAGTTTCGCATTGAGTGCGACAACAGGTATGCCATATGATTTGAGTAAATTATTTTTCTGTAGTTTAATCAATGTTTTTGTCGTGCGAAAATAATGTCAATTTTCATAACATTTAAAATTACATTCGAATGCCCCTCACAGCAAATCTTCCATTTGAATATGGCGTCGATTGTTTACGAAATTCTGCTTTTTAACTGGTCCAAGGACCAGTTAACGTTCGCCCAGTTAAACAGCAGACCAGTTAAACCAGGACCAGTTAGCGAACGATTACTGTATATCCTTAGTTCTGTGATATTAGTATAAGTAGGTGTGGGCGTAGGGTTTGCTAAACCTTGAGAGCGAGACTCGATTTTTATGTTCAGTCTGCTTTAAGCTGAAATTTATTTAATTAATATTGATTCAGTACATAATTCATCGTGTCTTACAAATTTAGTGAATCCTTAATGGAGGATCTTTCCTGCTGTTCAGCTACTTCGATGAACTCTGAAGTTCTAAATTCATAAATTTTGGTGAGAGACAGACTTTATAATTTCTTATAATAAATTCTATTACCTTTTTCCTTTCTAATTCCTATCTAATATTCCTTTCCGTTGCCACGTAAATTTCAAATAGTATTGATCTAATTTTCGTACAACTCTTCATACACTATCCCTATTGTTTTTCTCTTTGTTTATCATTTCATTCCTCCTGTCAAGTTACACCGTATTCGATTACAACGATCTATTCGGTTACGGTGCTGCTGTAACGAGGGGTTACGTCCTAACATACCCCCTCCCGTAAACCCTAGTGCTCTTTATGTTTCGTATGTTTGGGTTTACCTTACTCAAGGACGTCTAACACCGCCAGTTTTGTAGCTGCTCGTCTGAAAACGCCAGCTGATGTTTTCACCATAGCTTGGCGAATTCTTTTATCCTTTCCGGGGATCACCTCCACAATTCTGCCACGGATCCATTGATTTCTTGTCGCTCCACTCACTACTAACACCAAATCCCCGACTTGTAGGTCCTTAACAGTCTCGAACCATTTACACCTTCTAGATATGACCGGCAAATACTCCCGTATCCATCTCCTCCAAAACTCATCGGTTATGCTTTGTGCCAACTTCCAACTGCTGCGAAGTATTCCGGAGTAGTCGATAGGTTCCATAGGTAGAATTTTTACGCCAGTGGAGTTGCCCAAAATGAAGTGGTTAGGCGTTAACGCCTCTTGATCCGCCGATTGAAGAGGTATGTACGTTAGCGGCCGACAGTTAATCATCGCTTCAGCTTCGCACAGAATAGTCTCCAACGTTTCCTCGTCTGGTTTTCGTGGCGCTTCTATAACTGAAGATATAGCTATTTTCACGGACCGAACAAGTCGTTCCCAAGCTCCTCCCATATGAGGGGCGGCAGGGGGAATAAATCTCCAACTAGTCTGGTTACTGGTGAACGTTGAGGCCAGTTTTGTAGCGATTTCGATCTGAAGCTCTTTACTAGCACCCTGGAAACACGTTGCATTGTCTGTATAGAACTCCGCTGGAGGGCCACGTCGTGTTACAAATCGCCTTATCGCCATGATACAGGATTCTGTCGAGAGACTGTGCACTAATTCGAGGTGCACGGCCCTTATCGTAAGGCAGGTGAATAATGCCACCCAACGTTTTACTTGACTACGACCGACGCGAATTGGAACTGGTCCGAAGTAATCGAGTCCTACATATGTGAAGGGTCTGATAAATGGCGTTGTTCGACAGTCTGGAAGAGGTGCCATAGCAGGCGTGGCAGGCACTGCTTTCGTGACTCGGCACCAGACACAACTTTTGGTAACTTTATACATAATAGACCGTAATCTGGGTATTTCAAAACGTTGCCTCATTTCGTTCACGACTGTTTCTCTGTTGACGTGGTTGAATCGACGATGATACCAGTCTGCTATTAGGTTGGTGATCAGGTGATGGCGAGGCAGAATGACTGGATACTTTGCCTCGAACGGTATAAACGTAGCTGCACTGCTTCTACTGCGCATCCTAATTACTCCGTGATGATCGACGTAAGGCCACATTTTATATATTGAACTGCTTTTGGATACTACTGCATGGCGTTCTTCAGGGCTACCGCGCGTTCTAGAAAGTATATTAATTTCAGCAGAAAACACCTCTGCTTGTGCGAATTTCCATAAGGTTTCTTCTGCTCGTTTCAACTCGTCTTGCTGGAGGATGCCCGACTGCAACGGAACTTTCGCTATTTTTCTTCTCAAGTTGTCTGAAAATCGAAAGACGAATGCCATTGACCTTTGCAATCTTTCCCACTTACTGAACCGGGTAACATCGATGAACATATTTTGATCGATGTTGTGATGTTGACAGTGACGTAACTCTTCCTCGGACGTTGCAAGTTTCCTTTGTGCAGGCCATTTGTCTGCAGATTCATATAGAAAATCAGACCCTTTAAACCAGACACTGTTAGAATAAAGTTTCGGCCCATCGTTCCATTTAGTGGCCTGATCGGCTGGATTTAGTTTCGATGGAATCCATCGCCAATTTTGCTGGTCCGTTACTGTTAATATTTCTCCAATTCTAACGGCTACAAATTTATTGTATCGGCGATGCTCAGAGTTGATCCATGCAATAACAGTAGTCGAGTCACTCCAAAAGTACCGCTGATTATTTTTGATAGCATAATAATTTTCCACCGATTGCAGGTATCGAACACCTAATAGAGCTGCATTCAGTTCCAGCCTTGGGATCGATAGAGACCTAAGAGAGCCACTTTTGATTTTGCTCCCACTAATGACACTTGGACGTTATCTTCTGTTGCAAGTCGAAAATAGACGACGCATGAATACGCCGACTCGCTAGCGTCTACGAAAATGTGGACCTGTATACGACTGACATCATGTGGAAACGATGTGTTGAAATGACATCTGGGAATGCGCAGACTACTCAGCTGCGGAAAGAGTTGTGCCCATTATGGCAGCGAGAAAATAGTTCAGCGTTTATCTGGTCATCCCAATCACATCCCGTGGCCCAAATGTCTTGCATCAATATTCTGCCATGTATGAGGAAAAATGCAACAAGTCCCAAAGGATCGAATAAACTCATCACTACTTTCAGTACTTCACGTTTAGTGGGGACATAGTGGCCTTCCCGCACTGGTAGCAAATCATTTCGCAAACCGATCGTAAATGTGAAAGCATCTTCTCTTGGGATCCAGCGCATACCAAGTACTGATTCTGTATCTGAGCCACGTTCGAGAAAAAGGTTCTTAGACCCTTCGGATGTTTTCTCACCCATACAGCTTAATACTTCTGCTGAGTTTGAGAGAAAATTTCTAATTTCAAAACCCCCTGCGGCATGAATCGTTCTGACATCGTTCAGCACTTGAACCGCCTCTTGAATAGTCACGAAGCTATCTAAATAGTCATCCACATAGTGGTTATTTTGAATCGCGGAGACAGCACGTGGAAGAAGATCAGTGAAATCTGCTGCGTTAACATTTTTCACATACTGTGCTGGTGCAGGTGAGCACGTGGCGCCGAAGGTGGCAACATCCATCACATATATTTGAGGGGATCTGGATGGATTATCTCGCCATAGAAAACGTTGTGATTGTCGGTCTTGCGGTCGAATTTTTATTTGATGGAACATTTCCCTAATATCGCCACAAACTGCAATAGGAAATAGACGAAATTTACACAGAACCATTGGGAGTGGCGTCAATAGATCTGGTCCTTTCTGGAGTTGGGAGTTGAGTGATGTTCCATTGGCCTTGGCTGCAGCATCCCAGATAAGTCTAACCTTCTCTGGCTTCTTGGGATTAACGACAACACCTAATGGTAAATACCATACTCGTTTGGAATCGGTTGTTTTTATTTCTTCGTTGGTTATTTTATCAGCGTATTCCTTGCTTTCGTATTCCGCTATTTGTTCTCTAACTCGCTCCATCAAATGTGGTTCCTTCTTAAGCCTTTTCTCTAGAGATTGCAAGCGACGTAGTGCCATTGGGTAATTATTCGGGAAGTTTGGGCAATCCTGTTTCCACAAAAGCCCCGTTTCGAACCCCAACTCCGTGCGGCGAGTGGTTTCCATCAGGATGTGTCTTGCCAGCTTATCTTCCTCAGTTTCAATTTGTGTACCGTGAACTGTTGTCCCCAGGCTTTCCAGCGCGAAATAATCTCGCAATTGTTCGTTCAGCAAAAGATCGGGATCAGTGATATCCGCGACGTGGAAATTGATTGGAACTTCTAGAATTTGATTGGCAGGAACGCTCCCGTAGATTCCCCAGCCCAAACGACATTTCGCTGCAATCGGTTCACCCGAATGCCCTTGTCGAACTTTCAGCGGAACGCCTAGCCGAAGATTGTCTAATCCGATTAAAAGTTTCGGTTGGATTGAGTCATAGTCTTCAAGTGGTAAGCCTCGTAGATGGGGAAATCTTTCCGCAAGTTGGTGATATTTTAGAGATTGCGATGGTAGGACTAGACTGCTAACGGTACGTGCATTAACGAGTTTATGTTTCAATGAGCTATTTTTTCCCGCAATTTCAAGTTGAACTCTCTGAGATCTCATCTCTTTTCGAGTAACATTCCCCGTCCATCTGAGAGTTAAGCATTCTGCCACTCCCTCCAAACCTAGACATTGAGCGATGGTGTCCTCTAGCAGGGTTAATGACGACCCCTCGTCGATAAAGGCGAATATCGTTACGGCTCGATCGTTGTTGTACAACACGACGGGAATTATGCGAAAGATTGGAAGACAACTTGCAAAAGTGGAATTTATCGAAAAATTTAAAGGATGAGTTGTAGACGAGGGATAATGGAGCAACGAATGATGTTTATTGCGACAATCTTGAACATCACATCCTTTCCAAGATTTGCACGGCCATCTGCCATGATTGTTCAAACAAGTTCTACACAGGCCTTTCTGTTGAACAATCTTCCATCTATCATCTACATTCCAGGATTTAAATTCGGAACACTCGGCCACACGGTGACCATCGCGATTACAAACTGCGCATATTTTCCTCGGTTTGGCATTGAATTCAATGCTTGGAATTGTAAAGGTCTCGGGGACTGCGGAGTGAGATTGAATATATGCTTTATCCCTCGGTCTATTGCGCTCGCTCCTGTTCACGTTGACGTTCGGTGATTCAAATGTCACTTCGCTGGCTGCCGTGACTAACTTCGTCATGAAACTGCTGAAAGTTCGCAGTGTAGGGATAGGCTCCTGGCTCTTATGTAGCGCCCAATCCAACTTTAGAGAACCTGGTAGTTTCTCTACCAGTTCCTGCATCATCATTGGGTTTGAAAGGTGTGATTCTTGGTGCGCGGCTTGAAGGTGATCCACTAAGTTTTGGACCGCTAGTCCAAAATCAATCACCGTTTCTAGCCGATCGTGTCTAGGGGCTGGTACACTCTGAATCTTTTTCATCAGCGAACGAATTAATAGTTCAGGTCGCCCGTATAAAATTCGTAACTTTTCTAAAATGGATGGAACACTTGACGGGAGCAGCAATCGGCTGCGCACTGCCTCTAGTGCATGCCCTTTCAGGCATCTTTGTAGACGGATCATATTTTCCGCGTCTGAGTACCCGCACAATGCGGTAGACTACTCAAAGTTGCTGATGAAAATCGGCCAGTCCTCTGGATTGCCATTGAAGATCGGTAACTCCTTTCCCATTACTTGGCGTGCTGCAATATGGTGTGGGCCTAGCGCTTCACCACATCGTGTCTCCAAAAGTCGTGATGCATGACCTGGAATTGATGTACTGTTTAATTTGTTCCCAACCAGAGGACGATTCGATTGATGACCGCAACTGGTGATCGATGTGGTCGGGCATGGAGGACTCTCGACTCGATTGGGTACAGGTAATGCTGCTGCTTCGTTTATGTTATTTTCGGGATGGTTTTCGCCATATGAACCCCGTCCTTCAGAACCTTCATTGGAGCGCTGACCCACTAACCAATCCGATACTTTCTTTCTAGAGTCAACAGATTCAGTCTTACTGCCCTTACTACTCGCTGCGATTTCTCGTAGTAGTAGCCGCTTTTGTTCCAGTGATTGCTGTCGAATAACTTGTTGTTTTTTCTGAAACGTTTTCTCCTCCTCCAACGTAAGCTCTCGTAGACGTTTTTCTTCCTCCATTATCCTCTTCCTTTCTTCAATTTGACGTTGTTGCTCTGCCAACTGTCGTTGTTTGATTTCCTTTTCTTCTATGTTCGCTTGCTCTTTCAGTGACAGCTCTTCTTCAACAATTTTCATTTCTGCCTCTAATAATGCAATACGCGTGCTAGATGTGATACTTGCGGGGGTGCCATTGATACTTTATTTCGTTTGGATGTCATACTTCTCCCTGCGGAAGCCTTGGATGCTTTATCAACTCCCTTCGTAGACTTCGGAATTCGGAGTTTTTGGCTGGATTTGTTTTCCACTATGCACTCTTTACAGACAAAGGAACGATTCTTAACTGCCTCGTTCACACCTGCACAACCAAAATGCTCCCACATACTGCATTGATCGCAGGCAACCATATGTGCTTCGGCTGAGTCAGGACGATTGCATCGTCTGCAGTGGGAGACTTCTTTAGTGTCGAGGAGTCCTTCCATTTCCAACCCACGTATAAATTTCTTAAAGTTTTGTGGGCGTAGGGTTTGCTAAACCTTGAGAGCGAGACTCGATTTTTATGTTCAGTCTGCTTTAAGCTGAAATTTATTTAATTAATATTGATTCATTACATAATTCATCGTGTCTTACAAATTTAGTGAATCCTTAATGGAGGATCTTTCCTGATGTTCAGCTACTTCGATGAACTCTGAAGTTCTAAATTCATAAATTTTGGTGAGAGACAGACTTTATAATTTCTTATAATAAATTCTATTACCTTTTTTCCTTTCTAATTCCTATCTAATATTCTTTTCCGTTGCCACGTAAATTTCAAATAGTATTGATCTAATTTTCGTACAACTCTTCATACACTATCCCTATTGTTTTTCTCTTTGTTTATCATTTCATTCCTCCTGTCAAGTTACACCGTATTCGATTACAACGATCTATTCGGTTACGGTGCTGCTGTAACGAGGGGTTACGTCCTAACAGTAGGTTAAGCGCTTTTGATTCCTATTGTTTTTCTTTGCTAATAATTTTTCTCCAATGATGCTTTTACGTGCTATAAAATTAAAACTATTTTTTGCCATTATCGGACTGAGTTCTCACATACAAAATATACACATTTTTATATAATCTCGCAATTTTTATATATTTTATTAATCCACGTAGAAACAAATTTGGTAACGCAGACTCAATCTACGCTTCATGAATCCTTTGCACAAATTTCAAAGGAATTCCTAATTCAAGTAATTCGTTCTTTGATTTTGCTGGCAATTCCTGACTATAATGCAGCAATGCTTCCCAGCATATCTCGCTTAACTTCGGAATCGTCATCCACATTTTATATACAATATTTGTTCGAAGATTGTTACGGAAGCTAAACTTTATGCCACCAAAAATATACATGCATCCGGATTCACTGCAGGCAGCATCATGAAAGAATAACGTATATGGTAGCACCGATTTTTGCATCAACCGCCACTCAAAGGTATTTAAATTCAACTTCCATACGTCTGCGTAATACGATCCACCATCATATCCTCCAGCCACTATCACCTCCGTGCCATTATCGGTGTGGTATTGAACACATGAGTGACATTTTCTCGGTGCCGGAACACCTGGGAGGGGTAGACTTGGGTCCGGTTTTGTCGCTGTGTACGTCCACTTGTTTCGTTTAAGATTATAAGTGGGAATAGAGGCTAAGCTAAAAGCAGAATCACTGGTTCCTCCCCCGATTATGTAAACATTGTTATCATCGAAAGCAATTTCATGGCGATAACGACCAGGGGGATCATCGCGTATATCTTGGCGACATGCGTACGCACATTCCCATGTTCTGGATGATACATTTAATCTGTTTTGAAACAGTTAAAACATGTGGTATCTTTATAATTGTGTATTATTCATGTCATACCTGTAAACATCACATGTATAGTCAAAGCCTTCAGTTCCGCCAATCGTGTACAGAAAACCATCGTGAAAAACAATGGTTTGGCCGTATTGGGCTGGCGGTAGATCTCCTTTCACTTCGATTTCCATCATCTCCTTTGGTTTTTTCGCAGGTTCGCAGACATAGAGCTTATTTGAGCAATTAACACCAAACGGAAAACCTGTTCCTCCAAATACCTAACAAAAATGGATATATTAATGAACTTGAAATTGTAGTCTCCTAGTTGAGGGACATTTACAATCAAAAGATTTCTATGCATAATCATCGCATTTGATGCCAATTCCTGCGGTAGATCATTGTTCGAGTCCATGAGCAATGTCCACTCATTACGCACGATGTCATATTTCCACAGCTCCTGAAATAAGCAGGACGCTTCGTCGCCATCGTTCATTACAGCCATATTCGGATTAAATCCCCCAAAGCAATATATTGCTGAATCGCTGCACACTATTCGATGACCACTTCTGGCGTATGGTCTAGATTTTTCATATCCCGCCTGCTTTTTATACTTGATACGCTTTACCTCATATGGTCGAAAGCAGTACTCACTCACAGCATTAGAATTCAGTTCATTGGTCATGTCTTTCAGGTTTCCTACACTGACATCCACTAACTCACGAAGGTGTCGCAATCGAGGCACACTAAAGTGTTTATTCAGAACTTCCAATATCCTTGCAAGAAACTTATACACCAGAAAAATAAAAATTTTCATTACTTTCTACACAATGTTTTATTAAGGCATACCGCCTCTACACGTAAAATTTACATATATTCTAGTGCAAGCAATGTTTAGATAGATGCTAGTTGAATAATTGAATTGTAATGGCGGGTTTACATTAGGGAGATCTATAGCTATAGATGGATTTATTCACGTGAAAATAGGTGTAAACGGGTGAGAATAAATATGATACACTTATTCGAGGTATATATAACTTGAATAAATTTAACATATGTAAACGCTTGTGAATTTCTCACTGGGTAAATTCACCGAAAATATGAATATATTCATTATAGAAGTTCACGCTAGTGTAAACGGTTGATGCGATTTCTATAAATCTCATCATATTTCTTCACATGAATATATCACTAGTCTAAACCCACCCTAAGACTAGATAATCAACAAAATGACGTTTATACGGGTCAAAAATAAACTGCGAAAACATTATTTTCGATTTGTCAAGCATCTACCAAAGCGACTAGAAGTATATCCTAAGGTGGGCCAATTACTAAAACCACTCTTCAGCCATGGAAGTCTACTGTGTTTTATTTGTAAACAAAACACAATACGCTTGTGCCCAAGCTTGCTCGTGATCAGTCTGTCTCTTTCACACTTCAAGCAAATAATTCCCCCTGCTTTCTTCCGTACTGTATTCATATATCGCTTCTCTAATCACCTTAGTGAAGGAACCGAGATGAAGAATAGAAGGTGGGAAGACTCACGGGTTTTGGTTGTGTTGAACTTTGATTGTGTTAGTAGCCAGGAAGATAGGAAGTTCACATACCAGGCATACCAGTCAGTTACTCAAATGGTACAAAAATGAATGTGTCAACGAATAACGTTGAAAGAGGATATACAGAAGCTAATTGCATTAGGAAAAAAACAGAACATATCGAGAACTAAACTGTTTAATTTTTTCTTTGATTTCAGAAATAGTATTCCAATGTCTACTATGTTTGGAATCTAGAGCAACATAATGAAAGTTTGACTTTTGTCAGCAATTGGAATTACAGTGGAACCTCGATTATCCGCGAGCGGATGATCTGCGATGCGGTTTATCCGCGAAAGCGAGTTCCATAGTAATGCTATGGACTTTCCCGGAAATTATCAGTGAGGTGTAGAATTGAGCATTTTTCTTTTGGTCATGACTTTCACATTATTAATAGTTTAATGATTCCTTTATTGATAAAACATAGTTATCATGCTGAATTTTTGTGTTTGCATCTCTTTTTTAGTCATTAATTGCATTATCCGCGATTTTCGTGATCCGCGGTGACCTAGCCAGACTATTCCGCGGATAATCGGAGTTCTACCGTACTTTTTCACAATTAGAACCCCCGCACACTAGAGACTTTTTTTCTAAGACAGTTTGTTCGAATCGGCCTACTGATGCAAAAACCGACCCAACTGAATCGGTGTAATGTGCGCACATGCATACCTCTCCGTACTGATTAAGAAGCCGACCGAACTATCGATCGACAAGTCAGTCTGCAGTCTGCGGGGGCTCTTAGAGTGCTGAAAACTTCAGTCGTCTAAAACTAAGACTCAAGCGGGAAACTTTTCGTCTCAATCTAAGTCATACGGAGTCAAATAAATTTATTTTTCAAGTTGATTTTACATGAAAAAACTTACAACCTTTTTTCCCATGCACTGTTAAATGTTTATCCGTCAAAGGAGCAAAAGATTCTGACTCTGACTTTGTTCGTTTACGATTTGGTCGACGTAACGAGTGTTGGGTCGAAACGACAGCAGAATCACGCGGAATGCGTTTGGAAGAGGGACAATTGGAACCACTTCGGAAAGAAACAACGCGCTACTTAGAGAAAACAAAAAGCACGTTTAATTCGTAGCGTTCTAATTGTTGGAATGGATACATCGAGAATACAGTGTTGCTAGTTTCAGTATAATTGTGTCACTTGATAACAAGGGGTGATTCATTGCGCTCATCCCATACCAACAACGAGAAGTAAAATTGAATTGAAATTAAGTTTAGAACACTTCAAAAACACAGTTTCAGTTTCTGTTAAAATGTCGGGCCCTTATAATCTATCATTTCATTTGCTTATTTTTACTTTTAATAACAACACTTTTCCTATGTAGTGGACTATTATAAGAAAAGTAACATACATAAACAAAATCTGTGGCGTCACAGATTTAAAAAATCTTCCCACCTTCCATTTTCCATCACGTGAAGAAACGGCCTCACCTTAGGATGTACTTGTATGCGCCTTGCTGACGCCTTGGATTGTTATATCTCAGGTGGCTGAGAGATGGTTAAGTCATGTGCACACTTGCCTCTATAATAATCACCTCTATTCCGGTTCACGTTCGGGTTTGAAATTAGCAAAATAATCCCCTCATTCCGGTACACGATCGGCGATTGGATTCCAATCCGATCGGCGATTGGATCAATCCAATCGAGTTCGAAAAGTTTGCATTGTACCTGTTCGCCTCAAATCCTAAAGGGCGGTGAATTCTGAATTCGAACTTTCATCACAGCAGTCAGACAACTGTAAAACCAAAACAAAAACGGTAAATGGTTTTAAAAGTTATAGTTTCTGCATGTAAGGTAAAACCATGTAAAATTATACAGATTTCGATTTACAATTTTTCTCATTGATTTTTAGAGCGGTAAGCGGTTACTCATTAGATAAATACCACACAGCAACGACACGGATGGGACGGTCTATCATTCGCTCTGTGAACATTTTTATAGGAAACAGTTTGATACACCTGAAGAGCGGCAGTTTTCCAAAATTTTCCGATGATGAAGGCAACTCTCGGAAACGTAAGGCTGTAATTTCTTTGTTTAGAGTTAAGTATTAAATACCTACATTTAATACTTAATTTAACCTATATCCTATATTTAATATAGTTATATACCTGAACTATTTAAGTGTAGTTAGTAAACGTGAGATGAACACAAAAAGTTTATTATTTTTAATAAAACGAAAGAAAATTACGATCTCAATAAATCGCTCAAAAATTATCCTTTTCCATGAGGATGCTTGGTTGAGAAACTTTTTATACAGTGCTATAAACTGCGCCACGAACGCTTCCAGATGGAATATATGTTTGCTTCTTTGCTTCATCCGGTGTTCATACTGTCCGGCAAAGTTCAACGTTTGCGTCTTCCGACTCATATTGCTCGTATAGCCGTTCCCTCACCGCTCCCAGCTTCTGTGGACTTTGCTCGAGGACAATCTGTAATAATATTTTATTTTCGAGCTACTCTACATCTTGTGCCTCCCTAATCACCATGCATTGCTGTAGGGATATATTTTGTCAAGCTAGAGGGAGCTGCGTCACTCGCCATCATCCATTGTAATTCGTACCGTTGGAGCGTATAGACGCAAATAAAAATACTTTGTAACACACTTAAAACATGGTGTCAGAAGCAAGAAACGAACAAATTGATCTGATTTAGTGCGAGGAGTGTTATAAATAACAGTGCAAAAAGTGCTATAAACGAACCGAAAACAAGTAACGTAGCTTGTGAAGTGAGGATTCTGAAAGTTTTGAATCTGAAATTTTGCGTGAAAGAAAGGTGAATCGAAGATGGCGTCTGGATTCGACCTTCGTTTGCCGCAGCCTCTCGATTGTGCTAATTTGGCCAAAGAATGGCCTCGATGGAAGCAAGCATTCGGAATATACATGCGAGCGAATAATAAAACGACGGAAAGTGAAGAGAACAAAGTTGCCATTTTCTTGTAGCTCATTGGACATCGTGGTGTGGAGATATTTAACACGTTATATTCTGACAATGCAAGCACCGAAAATCTCTTTGGTATTGGTGTTAATGAAAACAGAGCCGTTAATGGTGAAGACAATGCAATGGGTGAAAATAGTGGTGCAGCGGGTGCTGCAGCTTCAGCGAACGAAAATGTAGTAGTTACGCACTCACTCACACTTACAAACGTAATCAAATCGTTCGATGAGTATTGTCTTCCTCGTAAAAACGTCACTATCGAAGCGTTTAAATTTAATACAATTACGCAGAAGGAAAAGCAGTTGTTTACCGACTTCGAGACAGAGTTACGCACACAATTACAATATTGTGAATTTAAATGTCATGAATGTCAAACTTCATACGCTGAACGGATGCTTCGCGATAGAATTATCATTGGAATACATGACAAGAATCTCCAACTGAAACTTCTTGATGGGAGAGATCAACCAACGTCGAAAATTATTGAAACGTGTAAAGCTTTCGAAGCCGCCTCGGAGAATAAGAATGTTCTCGACCGCAAGCCGTTTGAAGTAAAATCTGTGGAACATCGATCAAGTGAACAACAGGAAGTGGTTGCTGCCGTCTCACGCAAACTTTGCTACAACTGTGCAAAACCATTCACCCAGAGTCATCGCAGTAGGTGCCCAGCTGTTAACGTGAAATGCTTTTCATGTGGAGGAATGGGCCACTTCAGCAAATGCTGCCGTCAGAAACGAAGTAAGGAGGATAACATCGAGAAGCAGTTGTCGAAACAGGGATCACTGGAAAAGAAGAAATCAATTTTCACGGTAAATTGGAGTGACGCAGGTAGGTGTATGAATATAGATGAGGACGGCTATGCATGTGTGAATAATTATAATAATTTACATAGAATAAATTCTAACAACCACGAGAGCGAGCACATCAAAGGATGACGCAAAACATATCAAATTGGGAACACAGATGTACAGTTTAAGTTAGACACTGGTTCGGATGTAAACTGTATCCCGATAAATGTAATAAAAAATATTCACGATTGAAAAGGTTGATGCACATGTTCTCGATTATAGTTCCAATATAATAAAGATTTATGGAAAGGTTGTTGTGTCGTGTTTTGATCGCGAAAAGTGTTGCGCGCATAGCGCTGAGTTTTTGGTTGTTGATTCAAAGTTTGAGCCGTTGTTAGGATTGCAATCTTGCATTGAATTCGGGTTGATAAGTCGCATGAATAGGGTTCACATGTCAACATACATTCCACAAAGTAAAGCTGATTTTGTCACGCAGTATCGAGATATATTCGAAGGTTTAGGAAAATTTCCTGGGAAGTGTTCTATAGTACTTAAGGAGAATTCTATCCCAGCTCTACACTATAAAAACGCATACCTTTAACTTTGCATGATCAACTAAAAATTGAACTTAAGAAGATGGAAGAACAAGGTATCATATCGCACGTTGATTACCCCACTGATTGGGTCAGTAACATGCAAGTGGTGGAGAAATCTAACGGAGCATTGCGAATTTGCCTTAATCCGAAACCTCTGAACAAATGTATTAAGCGCGAACATTTTCTTATTCCTACCCAACAAGATCTATTCAGCCGTCTTGCGGGGAAACGAGTGTTTACAGTCCTCGATTTGAGTAGCGGATTTTGGCAGATGGAGTTAGATTGCAAAAGTTCTGATCTCACAGCATTCATGACTCCTTTTGGTCGGTACCACTGGAATCGTGTTCCATTTGGACTTAACAACGCGCCTGAGTTGTTTCAGCGGAAAATGATAGAAATTTTTGGTGATATTCCGGGAGTCGAAATCTACTTCGATGATGTGGCTATTGCTGGAACTGATGAGGCCGAACATGATTATATTCTAGCAAAGGTTATTGATCGCGCTCGTGCAAACAATGTTAAATTCAACCCTGATAAGCTGCAGTTTCGTAAAAACTGTGTTAAATTCATGGGTAACATTATCGATATCGATGGGGTGCTCCCTTGGCCGACTGGTTAGCGTCATAACTAACATGCCGGGTGTTCGGGTTCGATTCCCGTTCTGATCGGGGGAATTTTTCGTCAAAGAAATTTCCTCCGACTTGCACTGTGACCACGCGTATTCTAGAGCTTGCCACTCAGAATGCATTCAAGGCGTGTTATTTGGCATAGAAATCTCAACTAAGTACTAATAAAAATGACGCAAGTAATACTACGTTGAGACGGCGAAGTTCCTCTAGGAACGTTAGTGCCATTGAAGAAGAAGAATAATTATCGATGACGGAAAAATTCATCCTCTAGATAAAGATATTAAGGCCATACTTAGAATGCGAAAGCCAAAGTCTGTCGCAGACATCACCCGTTTCTTGGGGTTTTGTAAATATTTGGCAAAGTTTATACCGAACCTTTCGCGACGTACGGCGAACATGCGTAGGTTGACACATAATGGCGTTAGATGGGAATGGAATGACGATCACGAAAAAGAAATCAATGATATACTGCAAACGATTTCGAGGGCACCAAGTTTGGCAATATTCGATCCAAATAAGCCCTGTTTCATTCAGACTGATAGTTCCAAAGACGGCTTGGGGTGTGTCTTGCTACAGGATCATGGCCCTGTGGCATATGCATCCAGAACCCTAACTAAGAGCGAACAGTTATGGGCCCAAATTGAGAAAGAGCTATTGGCTGTAGTATACGCGTGCGAACGGATTCATTATTTTGTTTGTGGGCGAGATAACTTTGGTAATCATTTCCACCGGAACCGTAGGCTCATGACACGTACTCATAATCAGGGGTCGAATTCCAGTGAGCTGTTACTCGAAGATCATGTTAGGAAATATTTCATGACCCAGAGTCCACCAAGAGTTGTTATTCCATCTGAAGTAGCTCCTCCACATGCTGTGAATCCCGTAGAGGGTGCTATTCCACCAGTTGCTAGTAGATCGCCAGGGGTTGTATGTCCGCCTGTAACTGTACCTAGTATTGGTCCTGAATTTGATGATAATTCATCGCAAGCCAGTATTCATGATCAAAGAACTCCACTAGAAGAGTCCAGCAACGATTCAGCCGAACCTGAAAGCCATCACCAAACTCGTAGTGGACGTACAGTGGTACCTCCAGATCGCTATGGACAGTGGTTATATTAGATAGTTTAAAATTAAATTGGAACAAAAGAATGCGTGTAATAATATTTTATTTTCGAGCTACTCTACATCTTGTGCCTCCCTAATCACCATGCATTGCTGTAGGGATATATTTTGTCAAGCTAGAGAGAGCTGCGTCACTCGCCATCATCCATTGTAATTCGTACCGTTGGAGCGTATAGACGCAAATAAAAATACTTTGTAACACACTTAAAACACAATCTGATTGGCGATTTCTCGGAGAAATGCTTATCAGTCGATTTCTGGCACCTCCTGGTTCACCGTAAACGGATACTGTTGTACCTTGCAAGCTGTTACTCTTATTCCCAAACAACTTCTAACCGCGGGAACAACCCGCGAAGTATGATTGACGCACAGAACCAATCTGCACGTAGAAACCTACTTTTCCATGGTTCTTCTAAGCGCAACTCAAACACCTCGGACAAGACGATCGTCTTAAATTCGTCTGCCCGCTGGCATCAATCTGCTGCGTCTGAGCAATTTGGTTGATCAAATCCGTCACGACCACCCTGTCATATATCCCGGCATTCGATGGATTCACCTCGATGTGGTAATTACTGCTGGCGGTCATGATTTCCACCTTCCGGCTCGAGGGCGTTCCACCCCCGGTACGTAAAGTTCCCGCAGCAGACACATGATGCAAGTTTTCTTAGTATGCTACGAAGATGCGGGAAATCCCGCTGGGAGAAAATATTGATCAGATACGTAGCATGCGTTTTGTGGTAGCTCAGTTCGGACAGCTCACGTGGTTGGTAGTGCTCAACCCAGAGAGTATACAAAAATATTCCTGAGCAAGAAAATTGATCTTTTTATACTCAAATACGACAAGGCGCACCAAATCAAAACAGAGCCCTTCAGAAATTTAGTAAATATCATCACCTCCAGAGATGCCAGATGATTTTTCAGAAGTTTTTCGTCGAAAATATGGAATGTTGATGTTTATAAATACCTGCCAGCTACCTTT